>NW_027526295.1:277570364-278170364 GCF_048455015.1 Haemaphysalis longicornis | reverse complement strand
CGCCTGCGGGATATTGAACGAATGGAATTCGACTCCGACCACCGACAGGAGCGGAGTTCTTTGTCCTGGGTGATTGTAGCGGTAAAATTCTTGGTTCTCGCATTTACCTTCTCGATTATTTTCTGCTTGCTCATGTTCGAAAAGAACTTACGGGAGATGCTTAGAACTTTCTTTAAATGTAGAGTCAAAATACTAGTTGTACCTCCTGTTGATCTGCTCTTGAACTTTGTGATGACTCTGCGTTCGAATTCGTTACTACTTGACCAGCCCCCTCGATAGCGCCCTCCGATGCTCGTTTCGCTCCCTCGGTTATGCCCGGACCATAAAATAGGAAAAGACCGCCATGGATTCAAGAACAAGCTCGTTTAAAAGAGATCCCGGATAAAGCTAAGAAAAAGAAATGATATCCGGAGTGCAGTGCGAGGAGCTGTGAACTGTATTCCAGTGGGCTAGCCAAGTAACGCTATAACAGCCAAGGGAGTTGTGGAAAAACTTGGGGAAGACCGAGATTTTGTTGGAGGAGGGATATAATCAAATTCCGGGCAAAGAACGGATTCGGATGAAGCAGGGTACTAGTGGTTAAAAGTTCATGGCTTCGCCCTTCGGCAAGAGTAAAGATGGTTCTGGTTCGTTTCCCCGAAGTCCGGTGTCGATCAGGAACCCAATCGCCCGGGCTCCGGTTGATTTGGCAGGAGGCTGGCCGGGCGCTGGTGTTGAAGTTCTTGGAGACGGCTGTCGAATTGACGAACTCGAGGCGTTGGGGTTGATTAAGTGAAACGAAGAGTTTATATACAGCTATTTACAGTAGGAAAACTGGGTACATGAGTAATGAAAAGAAAAACTTCAACCTGCAGCTAGACGCTAGCTCCGAGTACGCACAAATCACTCGAGCTCCTCAACTTCGTCTAACTCTCCTATTCTCGGAGCGTACACAAACCGCTCGAGAAACGACGGCCGAGACTCTGTCTCGCCGCAAGATCCGTCTAGTTGCCCGGTACGGCGCTGCACCCTAAACCTCCGACGCGATCTTAACCTCGTCTAGGGGGCTCACAAATCCCAACCTAGTTTTAACGGTCGAGACTCCTTGTCTCGCCGGGAACCGCCCAGCTCGGCGCTCAGACAAGAACGATTTCCAACGGCCAAGTTCGGCCTTATAAAACCTCGAGGTCACCCTCTCTCGGGAACGCCCCTGTACCGTTCGTACACGCGTATGGGAGTGCCCAAATTCACGTAGACAGCTGTCACTCAGCACGCCACGGAATATTCAATGAGGCGCCGCCACCTTTGGGTCAACGGCACGCTCGCAGACGAGCAGGTGCGTACGACCCCGCGGGGTGAGAGCGAAAGACGGTGACAGTGCATTGAGCCGACCGGGGCGCGTTACAATGGTGTCTCGCGCGGCGCGCGCTTCGACACCGGTAATTCCACCTCCTCCGCGCGTCACGTCGACGATTCTCGGAACCCGGCGGCGCTGTCTGCGTTCTCAATGGGGGATTATCCCCGTGGTATTCGGTGGGCCAGACAATCCGTCTCCCGTGCGCGCCGTGACGAATTGGCGACGGCTGCGGCGTAGAGTCCACAGTGTTGAGCCCCCAGACAGAGTGGCGGGTTCTGACGCGCAGCCCGGGCGCCTGGCCGCTGATCTCATAAGTGGACCTTACAGCAAGCTAAAAGAAAACATAGGGAAACCGGGTGCATGTGCAGAAGGCGGGAATTGCGTCGAAAGTTCAGTCAGATTTCTCCCCCACCAGATCCCCAACAAAAAAATTGGCCGCGTATCTGCTCCTTCCGTTGCAAATGTAGACCCAAAGCGATAGTCGACTGGCGCCCAAGGCAAGTAAATGCATCCCTTCTCTTTCCCGCTGACCTCTCATGCTGTTCCTCTCCCGTCTTCTTGCTTCAAAAAAACACGCCAGAGGTTTGCTCAAGTCATTTTAAATTTACCGCCTTCCACTGCTCCAAGTCGGGTGCCTCGATGCCAGCGCTGCCGTACGGCGGAGACGCGCGTGAATCGAGGCACCAGACTACGACGTTTATAGAACCACGTTTCGCTACTCCCCGACCGTTCCAAGAGGAACGCGGAACCTATCTAGTGGAAGCTTTCGTTGCTGTTGCTGTTTGATTTTTTCGAATTCCGCCGAGTAGCCCAGTTAACTGCAGGCGACTGTTTCTGCAGTTGATTTAGTGTTTTTTTTTCTATCGCAAAAACCAAACATCCCTCTATTTTTTTAATAAAGTTACACTGCAGTTATTACTCATGCATTGATTTTATGCCTTATGTTGGCGTAATGTCTCAATCTTATTCAACAATGTTGACAAGTATGAATATTAACACCGGTCTTAGACGCTTAGATTTGGCTGTGAGTATGTAAGACTGTTGTGCAGCATTTGTTTAACTTTGGCCGACTGGCTGAATCGAGTGACAGACAGACCGACAGACCGACAGACAGACAGACAGACAGACAGACAGACAGACAGACAGACAGACAGACAGACAGACAGACAGACAGACAGACAGACCAAAATTTTCCAGTTCATGTAGCCAAGAAAGACTATCGTCTTTAAAACCTTGCCAACTGGGTGGTCTACTACTCCGAGCCAACAAAAAGGAACTGCATTGTGCCATGCACTGTGCACCAAGCTACAGTGCTAACTTGCACGCACGCAGGCACCCGCATACACCCAGGCCCCGGGAGAAATGCTTCGCGCAAGGGTGGTTGTGGCGGGACCAGGAGGAACACGAAACTTCTCAATGTGAGGGAATCGGTGGGGGCAAAATGAAGCAGGAACAATAGAAAGAGAGAGGATATGGCCCACCCGGGGCAGGGTGTCAGAGCAACAGCCAGTGCTGTTCAGTAAAAATAATCACAAGTCAACGACGCGCGCCCGTAAAGTCCCCGAGGGGTAGTCTTTGTACACGATCAGCGCTTCCAGATGCTCATGGAAAGAGTTTCCTTAATAAATAGTAGGTGTGGGAGAGTTGGTATTTCATATTAACTGTTTGCGGGTCGAAAAAAGACGCCGAGAAACACAAGAGGTCACAGGACACTGTACGCATTGTGTAGTGTGCCCCTTTTCTATTCATCGTCTCCTTTTGCGCATTGAACGTTTGGCAAAGGAGTATCCAGACGGTGGTGGCTTCGAAAAGGATGGTAAATTTTCCAGTAAGTGTATGAAAAGGGTATTTAAGTAGATACACTGCCCATTGCAGTCGGCCTAGCTTTCGCTCTTGTTGTATGGTGTTGAAGTGAGTCGCGCTTCTACGGAACACGCAAGTTGGCTTATTTAGACGCAAAGGTACCAGGACTATCCGGCTCCTGGCCGATAACAACGCCCCAACCATTTGTGAAAGCCTTAATGTTTGCATAACGACATCAATGGAGACCTGATAACGTTCGAGACAGCAGTAGTCTCATGGGCCCGTGACTGTCAAGGATTTGTGCAGTCTTGTTTTATAGAATTGTTGCAAATACATATTCGCGTTCAGCTGAGTTCGCGGTAGTCGTACATGGTCGATTGTTTATTTCGCGGTTGATATTCACACCCATCCCCCTTCCCCCTTAGTCGTCGGAGGGGCGCTCGCTACGTCACCGAAGCGTACGATGCACTCCTGTTTCTATAAATACAGCAGGAAGTGGAAGGAAATGCAAGCTCTTTCTAGCTAAGTTCAAAAAACATAATTCGCGTCATGGAAAGGTCATGGGTTCGGGTACCAGTCCCGCTTTCCCGACAGCAAAGCTGTTTGGAAAATCGTAATTTTTCCTGTCCGCAGTTAAAAATACAAAGAAAATGCCGAGCGTGGCCACGGGAGCGCGTGCCTCGTGGCGACTACCCAGCGTCCCCGGCGCACGTTTGTCAAGCAATAAATACTCTCTTAGGGAGATTGGCGAAAATTGGCCAAAAAACCCGAGCGTCGTCCTGATCATAGAAACACTTGCACGGGACGAGAAAGACTCGTCATATAGCGTACGCCCCTTTCAGGTGATGTCTAATGATTATCATTTAAAAAATGAAGCTCACACTTATAGCAACAATGATAGGGTTAAGGTCATCTCGGCAGCGAAGACGAAGCAAATCGGCTGCAATCGTGAACTTAAAACGTCCTGATGGTCGTGAAGGTTACGTACAGGTTCGATACCTTTAGATCTAACGCGTTAGTGTGAGCTTCATTCAGTTTTTCTCTCATAAAAATTCTGTATAACATGAAAAAAGGGATACAACATCCACTATGCCTTCCTTGGCGTACCGTGCGCGTCAGTCTTGACTAGGGCAAGTTCGCGCGGTTTCGGAGCATGCTGGCGACATCTGCTGATAGCGGCTGGGTTGGAGATAACTTACCATTGCGCGGGCGTGGATTTTGGACAGTCTCGGGCCGGTCGCCTTTTAGCACGGGCAACTCAAACTTACAGACGCCACCCACCTAAAGGGGCGCTTCTGTTCTTTACTGCCGGCCGTAGGCCGTGATACGGGGATAAGCGCGTAATTTGACTCATGCATTATCAGCACAGGCGTTACGTAATCGCACAAGAGGTTCGACGGAAAGCGCTGCAGTGCACTCTTGTTTTCGCGCTTTTCGTTTGCTAAACGTAAGATTCAGAAGATTAGCGCAGGCCGTTTTGCATGATTGCGAAACCACCTGCGGGGATAGTGCGCTGCGTAGAACAACGCATCTGTTCAGCGCTAACTGTTGGACCTGTGGAAGAAAAACGCCCGACGAGGGTGGTGGCGTCTGGAAATAAGAGTGGCACATGCGAAACCACGACTGGCCTGAGCCTGTCCGAGACCCGCGCACGCGCAAAGGCAAGCTATCTCCAACCCAGCCGACATCAGCAGATGTCGCCAGCATGCTCCGAAGCCTCGCGCTCGTTTACCCTAGACAAGCCTGACGCGCACTGTACTTGAAAGCTGCTGTCATTCGTCTTTCCCTTAGGTTGGGCGGGTCCATCACCGAATTATTTGTGGGAGCCCTTTCAGTGCCCGCTTAGGATTACGACATGGGCTTGAAAAATGGGAGGGATGCACTTCAATTTTCGACAAGCGAGGATTTGTGGATGGCCCAAGTACCGACCGAGAACAGACTTTGCTTTTACTTCAGATTCCGAACACTTTGTATATGGCAGCAACGGCAGCGCGGCTTCTTTGGCGGGGCGTGGCACAGGCAGCATGGCGAAAGCGTGGCACCGGCAGCATGGCTTACGTTTTTTTTATGGTTAGGCGGGTTGCTCTTGCAATCTATAGCGTAAAGGCATCATTTTGTTTTCTCGGTTACATCCCTAAAAATTGTTTACAGTGCCGTTATCTGATACTGTAAGAAAGAGACAGACGAGGCTCTTTACCGAAAAAGTAGAGAGCTTTAGCGGCGCTTACAATCGCCTACGTTCGTCTGTGCTGGTGACAGGGGATGTAGAGAACCAGGGCCCTCGAAGGAAGTGGGCATGAACAGAAAAAAAAACGGGCGTTGGCTGAGCATACGATGGCGGGCAATATTTTAAGCTTGCGTCATAATATTCACAGTTTCGAAATTGAACGAATGCTATCCAAGCAAGAGAACATACTTTTCAAAGCCTGGCGCTGCTTCCAGGGAAAATTTCATGGTTCTAGAATTATCTTCATAGTTACTGGTTCTTGTTCTAGGTGCTCAATGTCCCAAGGTCATATGTATGCCGTTGTTTCTAATACAATATCTACAAGTGTTTCTATAGAAGAACAATTATTGCAGTTGAGGTTTGTCGTTAATCCAGGGCGAAAGAGGTATTTTTGTGTTAGCATAGTTCAGCCGTAGGGGATGGTATAAAGTTCTTTGGCTACCAGCGAGCCGTTTTTAATTCTTGATTTTAACTCCGGCGGAATAACATTAAAAAAAACAGGGGATATTTTGCGGGTTACACCGTAAGCGGTTTCTTTCAGTTACTAAAAAGCGGTGCGCCATAGTTGAAGCTTTTGTTTTCGTAAGGAACGTTTTGCAGATACTTTAGGGGAAGAAGGCCTTTACCGGCCACTCCACCGGGTGTTTAATACGCTTTGGTACCGCTGTGACCAGGTATCCATTCCAATTTCGCACTGTGTCCAGGATGCAGTATAGGTGCTGGAGGTGGGAGACATCGCAGGCTGCATGGTGGTGGAAAGAAGGCGTACTCCTCTCTGACAGAATTTGGGAGCTGCCACGGAGTCTGTTCAGACGCTGCACTGGTGTGGCTCATGGCAGATGATGTAAACAATTGCTTCTTTGAGGACACATAGCTCGGCAGGTGTCAAAGATGGTCGAAGGCTCCAACGTTATAGACAATGTATCCAAGGAGAGAAAGTTCAGCGTGTTCCGCTATTCCGGGTGTCAGCGACAACAGCAGATCAGCGCCCGACGACTATGCGAGTACATTTATTGTAGCTCCGTTTAAAGGGATAGTTAATGGGTACTACAAGTTGATTTTGCTTTGTTGCGCGTATGGGTTTCAGTCGTTACGTTAGCGGTGTATCATACAACATCTACGGTTTAATGATTGCGGGGATCAGATACATTACTGGCTGGGCAGCCACCTGTGCTTCTGCGAATTCTAACCACCATCAAGGGTGAGACACATTGAAGGATGTAGTCAGGAGTAATGATTGATAGTATGCAGCTCTTGCTTTTAAAGCCGTTGACCTGTTTTGGACAACCACGGCGTCTCTGTGAGCTACTTGCCATACGCTACAGTTGCGTGGTGGCGCTGTACTTTCGTACTTATAAACAGCCTGACCTTTTATTTCTGCTCTACGATGGCCAATTAGATGTAATCTTTCCATTCCGATGCCTCTAGTCCTTGTAGGTTGTCTCCTGTATGAGGAGCACTACCGGTCTGCCATGTTGTTCGCTTGGTTCGCCAAGTCTGGTTCTAAGGACAGTTGCAGTTTCGATCAAGCTGCGACAGTTCCGCTGAAGAATACCAGGTTGGGTTTAGGGATTTGGCCCGCAGGTCTTCCTCCTCGTTTTTCTGGCAGCTATATCTTTATAGGGAGGGAGGTGTCTCGGTTGAACACCTGTCCCTGAGCAAGCTGGAACTCGTATCCTGCCATCGTTTGCAAGATTTTAATTGTTTTTTATTGATTTTAGAATGCAGTTATTTGATTCTGCGACGCTTAAATCATTTTTTTTTCTTCGGCATAGCTCTTCAATTCTTTCTGTGACACCTTGGTGATATCGTGCTCTCTATTTTGGTTTTGGAGAGGTCCGTCGGGAATTCCGATGGGTAGTCTGGCCAGGGACACTCCTATCGGTGCTTTGCAATCCACTCTGCACAAGTTCTTTATCTTATTCCTTATTCTTACTCTTCAATGTTTCATTTTTACTCCCCAATATTCTTTCCCTCCAATTTTTTAGGAGCGTTAGTGTGGTTGCTAACTATCTGTGTGGTGTGCGCTGACGCTTTCCTGTTTTCTATTTCATTTCCTCTGATCGTTTCGGGGTTGGCCAAGCGTCATTTCCTTTATGTCTACTACGCTACTTTAAACGTCCGAGCGTTGGCTGCTGAACGAAAACAGAGACAATTGTACCAGTAAGCCATGGTATTCGATCTGGAAGGCTTAGCTGTGCACGAGACAAAGTAGGAAATCAGGAGTCCTGGAACTTGGCGCGTCGATTCACGTCATGTTATTACGCCTGAATTAGCCATGTGCAAGGAAGTTCGGCGGGGCACGTTGCTTTGTCCCTTTTTGAAAGTTCCCGCGCGTCTGTGTGGGGGCGGTGTAGTTGGGCAAGTTGCGTAAGTCGTTCTTTGCGTGTGATTTTCTTTTCGGTTCTTCTGAATGGAGAATGATTTCTGTGCATGCTCCGAATGCATCACACAAAAGAAGGTAATTTTTTTTTGCAATTTGGGCCCATGCATAACTACCAAACTGCTTCTAGTTGTGATGGGGACATGAACTGATAACAAAAACAACGAGACGAGGAGGGAAGGATGCTAGTACAACCTTGTCGGAACTGATAGATGTAAGCAGTTGGGAGGCGTGGCGGATTGTCTCGAAGGAGAAGAAATCAGGGAATGCGTGCAATTTCAAGGGTCACTTCATGCTCGCCTAGATGAGCTGTATGTCCGGCTCAACCTCACATCAAAGTGTCAAAGCTGCAGCGTGAGACCGGTATCTCTACTCGATCTCACATCAAAGTATCAAAGCTGTTTCTACCAGTATCTTTTACAGACCGTTACAGGGTTGAGATGACCCTGAAGAAACGAAACGGATTGCTGTTTTACATTAAAACTTTGGAAGTTTAATTCGAAAGTGTTATATGATGATGTGTACTTTACGAAAGAATTTCCTGAAAGAATGAACACAATTGAAGACAGCAAGAAAGATCCAATAGGGGAACCATGGCGGAATCTCCAAGGAAGAAATTAAAATGAGAGCAATATAGATGATTGCGTGAAGCAAGAAGGAACAAGACAAAATGCAAAGATAGAACCTAAAAAAATGATCTAGCTGTGGAAAAAAACATGCGCAATGCAATCTGATAAAGGAAATCTTGTGGAAGGGTGGCTTTAGATATGTAGAAGAACACATTAAGCACGCTTTCTCTGAGCTTAACCAGGCGCTCATCGCATTTCGTGATGCCGACTTGAAAGTTCTAAACTTGATTTTCTCTTTACTGTGCCATCACTGGAAGAGCCAACTAGGGGAATTTTCGAACAGCCAATCGCAGTACCAAAAGTTGAAATCGCAATGAAGATACTGGGCATGCAAGTCTCCCTGGCCTAACGGTTTAAGCCCGGCCTTCTATAAGCCTAGCAATTTTAAAAACAATTCTCAGCCATCTTATCAGCGATCTGCAACGAGGCTTATAAACTGAAAGTGCTCCTTCTGTCCTTCCCATAATCCTGCACTGTGTGCGCTGGTCTCAAGACAGACAAAATAGAAAGACTATGAGCCGTGGCGGCTTACCATCCCTATGAAATGTCCGTTTTAAGGTATTAAGGAAAGCTTTGAGGAAAAGACTGTAAATTGTAGGGCCACATCAGACGTGCGGCATTAAATGGTTGCACAATTCTAGCAAAGTTCTTGAGCGCGATGCCTCCCGGAGTGTTACGACAGCTCTCGTGCTATGAGGCGTGCTGAAGCTTGACCTTAAAAATGCGTCGACTACGGGGGTCATGAAAGTCTGCTTTGCATACTATAGAGCATAAAACTTTGGTAAGTGATCCGAAAGGTAGTATCCATGGCGTACGAGAATTGCTCGGGAACGCGGTTAATCCGAAATAGAAATGTTGGACGAGAAACGAGAACGTGTTTAAATCGAAATAGAACTTTGGAAGCTTTAGTAAGGGTGCAACGCTCTGTGAGGCAGGGCTCTCCTGCCGTTCTTTTCCTTTTGCGTATATACGTAGAAACACTATTTCTGACTATCATGAAAAATAATGCCATAGGTGTTTGCCGTCTGACTCACAAGTCCGAGTTATAGCCTATGCAGACGACGTTGCGGTTTTCTGTGAAAACATTGACCGCGCTACACAAGTTGTTCAAACTGTCAAAAGTTTTAAGCGGTGACTGGGAGCTTCGTTAAAGAAAGTTTTTTGGAACCATGGCACAGAGAAGGGCGTTGACGCCAGGCGCTTTTGCCAACATAATCTGGGTCGATACCCCCTAAGGACCTAAGTGCCCCGTTTGAGTATTACACGTACGGCGAGCCATCCTGGCGCAAACAAGCGGCAGTGTTGCGTTATGGGGCCCGTAAGTTGAGTCGAGCCGGTATTTCTATGTTCGCGAAGAAAACGGTGTTCAACTTATTTTTTTGCGACTTATAGCTTCTTACACACGTGTTACATTGCTCCTACATAAAGGTTTAGAGGCGCTGCACCCCGGGTTTGCTGTTTTTTACTGCCATCGAGCTGAGAAAGGAGTAACCGAAATAACTAGTTCCCGCATATACGTGATTGAGGACTTGGTCGACGCTAACTGTCTGCTCATCACCTTGAAAACACGTTTTTGTTGACGCACAATGTCAGCGACATATTTTTACGTACACTGTGCCAAGTTCGGCGGGGCCGTGCGATGGCGGAGGTCGCTGTGTCAGCAGTCCATATGCAGAAGGTGTTGCAATATTATCTTAAAGAAGTAATTGATTTGGTTTTTTTTTTATTGCGAGTTTCTTTTTGGAATGCATGTGTACTTCTCTGCGCAGACGGCAGTACACAGACATTTACCGAACAGTATAACCGGTATCAATGTACGGACGCTTTATCCTCGAGGCCCGGGACAAGATGTCCCAAAGCACATTAAGCAAATCTTGGTTCTACGTAAGGCAAAATCATTCTTTTTTAAGGATCACACATATACCTTAACGTAAAGATTCTGCCACCACGTAACAATGTGAATGGCCGACGGGAGAATATTTCTTCCATGTGCAAAAAACATGCAAAAAACATGCAAATATCGAGCATGTACCTTTACACTACTGTGTGGCTGCGCTGTTCTGTGACGTGCTCCGAGAACACTAAAAAATTTGACGAAAAAACCAACGGGTATCACCTTCTATGATGTCGAAACTACATACGGGTTACCATTTGATTTCGTAGGCCTCCACGGTATATGGCGTCAACGCATGGCCACGCGCTGCTCTGAAGATACGCCCAACCTGCACGATAGCATTTCCCGGAGTGCGTGTATTCTATACCTTGAAAAAAGCCGGACATTAGGGCCAGAATGGCTGCCAAAAATGAAACCTTTGTTGGCTATGAAAGAAGTCTGATGTGGTAATGCCAGTCAGATTATTACTGGCTACGTGTTGTGTGGGTGGGCATATGCATTGTTGCAGGGACGCTGTTTTCTGAAGCCAAAGACAGGCAATAAATAAAAAAAATCAGCAGAAACACTTCAGGCTGCTTAGTTGCAGGAAGGCGAACGCCTTGAAGTACGCCGCTGAAATGCCTTTGAGTAATGTTTCTGCCTGTATTAGCTGCCCAGGGTTGCGTGGATACGAGTGCGGTGTCGCGGATACTTTCAATGTTTTAGAGCACGTAGTTCTCGCGTGGCACATCTAGCGCTGTGGCAATAAAGCATCGTGCTTGAGTATCTTTCTCCACTTTAGTTTCTCCGTGTTTTATCACTAAATACTTGGGTTGGCAGACTGGCGACACTTATTCACGCCACAGCTTCCCTAGAATCTCAGAGTTGGCTGTGACAGATGCACACCTTGTTGGGAATCAGCCATCCCGACGCTGTCACCGCTGTTGGGAATCAGTCATCTCACCACTGTCACCACTGTTGAGACTGGGCATCCCACCGTATCACTGGTGTAGCGACGTTGCCTTCCTCCGTCCGCTGTCGACGCGGCGCAGAGCAGAGCGATGAAGTTCTTGAGCCGACGAATAGTTGAGGCAACATTTATATACAGTATGTAGAAGGGTAACAAAAGCGCTACATGGCTCGCACAAAGGCGAGAGCATGTCTCCACTCGGCGGCTCCGAAAAGTGCCGCGCTCGCTGTGCTTCCGGGCAGCTTTTATACCCCCGGGAGTCTGTTGAAGCTGCGTGCGGTTTTAATCGCCCCAATCAGGACTCTCGCTGGCTGAAGTTTGAATCCGACGAATGGAGGCGAAGCGCTTGGAAACGTCGCCCTAGCCTGCCCGACGGGGACAGAGAAGGCATGTCGCTGCGCGTCTGCCGCGGGTTGGTCGTCCGAGGCATGATTCGGCCCAGCCGTTGAGAAAGGAAAAGGAGAGGCGACTCTGCGGCGCGGCAATAGCAAAATGGGCTCAATGGTTAGATTCTGCCCACCTGATTATTTGAAGGTCGGGGCTCAAGCGTCACAGCAAAGTTTTCTTTTTTGCTATGAATGTTTGATAACCCTTTTTATAGGAATGTACGCCTTTGTGTCGTCTTTCTTTCAACCCAAAAGTTACGCTTCAATGAAACCTCAGTTAAATGCTGCATTGGCCTTATGTTCACGCTTTGATTTATTGAAGAAGTGTGCAAATGACTTCAAGGTAGGTCGTATTATGAACACCGACCATGGAACCCACACCAAAGTAAGTAGCAAGGAAGTTGTAAACAAAGGCCGTTCTTGTTAATTACGCTGTTTATTTTGCTAAGTTTTCCTCGCTGCGACTTCAAGTACATTATGCCGTATTTCTAGATTGGTTTGCAAAGTTCATAACAACTACTTAATAGAGAAATCAGAATTTGTTTTTTGTGCTAGGACAGGGCCCTGATAACTGTAAAAGATATCGAAAGACGTGCTGCAGTGTTAATGTGTTTTAGTAAAACGCATACCAATGTGTGTTTTGAATTAAAGCAACCTTACTGCCATAACTTGTGTGCGTTTTGCTTCAAAGACGCAATAGGCTTTCTTCGCGCTCTACAATGTTGTCACGAATGACCCTGCAACCAGTGATGGTAGTTGCCTTGCTGCTTGAAATGGAAATAAGAAGAGAAAACATGGCTGAAACCTGCAAATTTCAGAATTCAGACATAAAACGCGCATAAACGTTAACAAACACAGAAACGCACGAAAACAGTGAAACGCAGAAACGCACGCACAGCCCACGCGCAAGATTATAGTTAAAACAAAGCGCGCTGCCAGGTTGACCTCTCTGTACCCGTAAAGGCTTGGTAAATGGGTTGCCAATACACTAGTTATACCGTCCGGTCGTGCGCACTGTTAAGTCGGGAGCAGGTTTTTAAAAGCTTTGTTAAGTCAGGAGACTGCGCCCCAGGAAACAGGCTTAATAAAAAGCGATGCCATGAAAACGACACACATGAAAAACTGGCGCCAAACAATCAATGCCAAGAAAAGTATCAGACTTCGGTATGATATGCCTCACAAAAACCCTCGTTATAATGAAATATTTTTATTAGAAATCCCGGCTCGTTCTAAGTGTTCTACGGTTCCCACTGCACTATATTGAGGGCAACTCACCTCTGCAAAACATGTTGTTGGGCTAGTTGTTTCATTTTTGGTTCAGTAGTGTTCAGTGTTGTTGGCTAGTTGGTTCAGTAGTTTTAAGTATGAAAACTCACCCCTGCTTTTACGAAGTATCCCTTATAACGAAGCCAATTTTCTGTCCCAAGGACTTCGTTGTAACGATAGTTCCGTGATGCAACCCACATCAGTGCTGATGTGCAATGGGGGTATTCTAGGAGCTATGAATGCATTCGCGGCACCTCCTACGAATGACTTATTTTTACCGTGTTTGTTACTTTGACCTGCTCTCAAATTGGCTGGGAGTGTTCCGAGATTTAGGCATTTGTGTTGTCTAGGCGGTACGTACAAAATAAAAAGCGCAATGCTCGCGTGCAGCTATCAAGGAGTG
The DNA here is from genome assembly GCF_048455015.1 of Haemaphysalis longicornis. Lineage (NCBI taxonomy): Eukaryota > Metazoa > Arthropoda > Arachnida > Ixodida > Ixodidae > Haemaphysalis > Haemaphysalis longicornis. Next base: position 278,157,088 of record NW_027526295.1, on the reverse strand, counting down.
TGGCAGCCATAGGCGACATTACTTGTGCACGCAGGTGTGTTAGAATCATGTTGCGCAGTCTCACGCCTCACTGTTATTACACGAAATGAGGACGAGAAAATTTGTCTTCCGTAACTTGACCACAATAGAGTCCCCCCCCCCCTTCCACGCGAACTCTGTTTCCCGTTTGCTGCACACAACTGCGGCTCGTGACACCAGTCGTCCAATCCCTTTGAATCCGTAGGTTGGGGCCATCAGTCAGATGCCTTGCCTCATTACAGCTTCCATGGCGGATACCTACTGGGATGCGTCTTTCATTCAGAAGGGCTGTGGTAATGGTGAAAGCTTGTCCCGCTCCACATAACCCGACGGCACTAATGCACAACGCGTGTTCACGCGTGATTCGGCAGGGCCTCAGTCAGTAACCCTGTGCACCCTGATGTCAGGGTGTTGGGCGCAAACTGTGTTGATTGTGACTCAAATGAGCGCGAAGAGTGAGTAATGATGACCTGTTCATTTGGTGCTTGTGGTTTAGACCTGAGTTGATATGTTTAGACCACCACAACATACGTACAGGATAGCTGGGGCGTTGTAACAACCGATCGCCGCAATCCTTGAATAATATACACATAGTGCGCTCACTGTAACATACGTACAGGATAGCTGGGGCGTTGTAACAACCGATCGCAGCAATCCTTGAATAATATACACATAGTGCGCTCACTGTAACATACGTACAGGATAGCTGGGTCGTTGTAACAACCGATCGCAGCAATCCTTGAATAATATACACATAGTGCGCTCACTGTACACCCCAGTGGCATAGAAAGATAGTATATAGATTAACTTCAACGAAATAAATATATCATATTTAATCGTTACTGAACATTGAAATGTGCTATCTTCCCAGCCTCGTCTTCATTAGTGCGAATGCAAACGTAAGCAGATTTGCTGATTGAAAAGCCTAGCAAGTTTTCCTTGGGAACACGTGACGTAGCAGGTCATCTTATTTTGCAAAACAAGGTATCGCCCCACCATACTACCTCGTACTCACCTCTTACTTTTTGCGTATTACACTCGTGTAGGCCTTAAAATTCCACGAACAACATTTTATGAACTGTAGTTGTCAAAAATACACTTTCGGAAAGTTTGCAGCAAAGCGCTCCATGTTTAAAGGGAAGCTGAAACGCTTTCCGAAAAAAGTGAGTATAGGCACGTTTATATAGTTTCTTGCGCGCCGACTCCGAATATCACATTGAATTTTAACCTGCATGAGTCCAACTGGCATTTATCTTGCACAACGAGCGGTCCCGTTTGAAAGACGCGCGCTCTTCATCTTTGACGCCTCTGATTGGTTGCGCCCGTCATGACGTCAAAGCAGGACACCCTTCAGCCGCGTGGGTTGTCGGAAGCGTTGGGGACGATCGCAGGGCAATTCACCTTGCAGGGCAATTCACCTTGCAGTTTAGTGTTCGCACATGGCTGTAAGTTTATTTTCCAACTTCCACAGCTGTTGGTTCAAGTGTCTTTGAGCTTGAATTTGCTTTACACGACCGAGAACCCCAAAGCAGTGACTGTGGCGTCGGCTAGCGGGTTCTGTCTGAATATTTCTGAACTGGGCAACTAGCATAGGGGGTTTCTATTTCTTATGTTAATATTAGGTACTGCCAGAACTGTTTGTTACGATATACGAAACCATTTATGCCCGAGATTACGCGGCGTTTTATAAACAATGTACCAGCGAAAAGCACGTACGTGCACTGCGCGAAAATATCGTGTTCACGCCCTGTAAACGTATATGCGAGACATATGTTGCCGGTACACGCATAAACCAACAAGTGAACCCTGCTTCCGAATTTCCTTTGTTCGTTTTCGCCCACCCCACCCCCTTTACTCATCCCCATACACACACACCCACACACACGAGTGCGCGCGCGCGCGCCATTTGGGTAGCGGCGCTACGGCGCCTCCGCGATCGCTAGCTGCACTTTGATGAGTGGCGTCTTACTGCTTGACTTGCATTTATTCTGAAAACATTGTAGCATACTGGTACCTCCGCAGCATTATCGGCTCTAGTAGGGCTTGATTTTCGCTTGTGCGTTGCGCATTCTGCTACAATATTGCGGCCACCTGGTTATAAATAACAGACCAGTGGGACAAGGCAGTTACGTTGTAGTTACGTTACTTTGGGTAATAATCACCAAATGTTTGTGATAATGAATCGTTGGCTTGTTTCACCATTTCTAGATTAAAGCATTTGCCGCGCTAGTCGGACAAAGACAGTATATTTACTGCTCGCTCCTACTTTTTTTAGTCTCATCGTTTATATATAAACGACTATCGCTGGAGCAAAGTTCATGTTCAGCGGCAACAAGTGCTTGCCAGGTGGTAAATATGCAGGCACACGGTATCCTGGGCAAAGAATTAGGCCCCCGCAGTCCCTCACAAATTATGGTACGGTGGTGGTTCGAAGCGGTGTTTTTTCATTCCAGACCAATATTACCTTCTCGAGGCATGTATTCTTGCAAAATCAGTAATTTGGTGGCCATGGTTCTTTTACTTTGTAGGAATACTGTTTACCTGTTAGCCGGGAGAGAAATTCTATCAGGATTGGCACCTTGTTTTAGTTTTGCCAAAATTGGGTTTTTTAAGACTGTTCTAGGCCCATCAGGTGAATAAAACCGACGCCTTTAACGAAACAGGCATTTCCTGAACAAATGTGACTTTGTTTCTGCAACTGAACGAAACATACCGGGCCAAGGTACAGAAATATTCACCATCCTTCCTAAATCTACCATCTATAGTGAACATTCATGTCCGTCCATCAAAAAAAAAAAAAAAACGAAAAACGCATTGGAGCGTTTTACAAGGTATCTAACGTAATGTAGTATATTCTCTGTCATCAAGCACAGCCACCTCGGCTGTCGCTTTCGTATGTCATAAAACATCGCGGCGTGGTATTATCCTGCTTAGGAATGCAGCATGTTGACGTATGCCTCGTTTGGCGTTCCTACATACTTAATGAACACGAAAACTGTACAAATAAGTGCTATCAACAACAAGAACAAGTATCACTCTTCCTGTGGCGAGCCTCTACAGGAAACACGACGAAAAGAGCAAGGCAGAGGCGGCCGATCCGGCCGGAAGTCCAGCTATGACGTTTTCCGGCCGGTTTTCGCCTGCGCTCTTCGGTCTTCCGGCATTCCGCGCCGAGATGGGGGCGGGGCATCGGGCCACTTTTGTTTGCGTATTGCGCCGCTACTATTGCATGTATTGCGAAAATAATTCGTACACGGGAACAATTCAACGTGTACTTGCTGCTAGTCAACTTTTCTTTTAATTCTGGAACCTCTTCACCTTCCCTTTAAGGTGTATCAGCTTTCTTCCGGGTAACTCGGCTCGTGTGTCCCTTCAGCCGCTGTGTTCACAGGAGATCAATCAAGGGGAAAGCTTTCGCGCCTCTGCCACTTTTTGGCTGTGTTAAAAAATACACAGACGCCTGCCTTAAACAACTCCCACAGAGAACCCCGGTACATCTTTTAACATCTTCTTTGGTCTCGGATGCCTGTTGGAGGGGGCGCCGACCTTATTAACGCTGTGTTCAGCTGCATGGTTTCTGTCTGGGGAGCTTGCACATGCTCGGCCACCGATATTTTTTTTTCACTTCTGGTTATTTACACAACCAAACATTTATTTCGTTTAAAATTTTAGACTTGTGTGCGAGGAGTTCACACGAGTTACAAGTGCGACAATGGAGTAATCGTCGTTTAGGCTGCAGAAGTGTAGTGTTTTCAAGCGAGCTCAGAAAACCATAGAATGGAGTGACCCAAATTTCCAAGGAAGAAAGACATTGAAGCGCATTTGGTATGTCCTGAAGGTGAATTGAAGACACAAGGTATGTATTTAAGACCACGTGAAATATATTGTTAGGAAGAAGATGAGAACTATTTGCAGTCGATGTACATAACGAATCTGCTTACAAATAATTACGGCTGAATGCCAACAGTCCAAAGCCAAGGCATCCAACACACTCATGACAGTCTGTCTCCGGGCGACCGCTTCCTCGTGACTCCTGCTGGCCTTGCGCTCTCACTGATGCGGCACGTACCCAGAGATGAGGTGTACGATAAATGTACCACCAGGTGATTCAGCGCATTGCCATGTTGAATGTTCCAAGAGTTCCGTATCATTCTCCGGCGGGGTAAGCACCATGCCGGTGCACATTTAAGATGAGGCTCGGGGAACAGGTGGGGCCATTGAGTAATACGGCTTGAGGCAGCCGATGTGGACGAGTTGAGCTGATGGGTTCAGGGAAGGTGAGGAGGTAGCGACGGGAACAATTTCGCCGGTCACAAGTGTGACCATGCGCTTGATGTGATAGGGGCCTTTGAAGCGAGGCAGCAGTTCCTCGGAGGGCCCAGCGCGGCAGTAAAGGGTACTAACAAAAACCAAGGAGCCGGGCGTAAAGTAGGCGGTGTAGTGTTGCCGGTCATAGCGGTGCTTCTGAGAGGACTGGGAAGCCGAGAGCTTGGCAATGGGCAACGTGGCGGTCCACATGAGCGTGAGCGACAGCATTGCGAGGATATTCTGGAGCCGGAGGTGTCGCATCAGGAAGTAGGGTATCCAATGGCAGAGAGGGTTCACGGCCGTAGAGAAAAATAATGGAGAATAGCCGGCGATGTCCAGGCGGGATGAGTTATACGCGAACGTAACATACGGCAAAGGGACGTCCCAATTCAGGCGGTCCACAGAAACGTACATCGGAGCATGTCGGTGATGGTCTTGTTCAGTGGTTCAGTTAGTCCATTAGTCTGGGGATGCTAGGCAGGGGTTAGCTTGTGTTTGGTGTGACAAGAGCGAAGGAGGTCATCAACAACCCTAGACTGGAAGTACCAGCAACGGTCGGTAAGGAGCTGGCGGGGAGCACCGTGGTGTAAGATGACGTTGTGAAGCAGGAAATTAGCAATGTCCGTGGCACAACTGGTGAGGAAAGCACGCGTAATAGCGTAGCGGGTCGCGTAATCCGTCGCGAGAGTGACTAGCGTATTCCTGAACTTCAGAGAGAAAACGGGCGAGTAGGTCAAAAGCAACACGAAAGAAGGGTTCGGATGGAGCCATTATTGGTTGGAGCGGCCCGGCTGGGCACAAGGAGGGGGTTTGCCAGCGCTGGCACAGGTCACACGCCGTGACATAGCGGCGGACTGATCGGTAGAGTACAGGCCAATAAAAGCGCTTATGCGTATGGTCGTAAGTTTGAGAGACGCCAAGACGAGCAGCCTTAGGCTCGCTATGCAGCTGTGGAGGATATCAGGCCGGAGGTGCTCGGAACAACGAGAAACTCGTGAGGGCCATTTACGCGAAAATTGCGGCAGAACAGCACGCCGTCGCGGAGCAAAAATGCGTTGAATGCAGGGTGTGACGGCATGGTGGTGAGACGGTCAAAGATCGACCGCAATGATTGGTCGCGGTGATGGTTGTCGGCGATGGTGAGAAAGTCGGATAGTGTGAGGATGCATCGATGTCATGCTCAGCTGTGTCAGGTTGGTCGACTGCTTGACGCGACAGGCATTCGGCGTCGCTGTGGAGCCTGCCAGACTTGTAGGCCACTGAGTAGTTCTACTCCTGAAGACGTAAAGCCCAGTGACCCAGATGATCAGTGGGATCTTTCAAGAAAGCAAGCCAGCATAGGGCAAGGTGATCAGTTACCGCGGAAAAAGACATTCCGTGAAAATATGGGCGGAATTTTTTGTTAACCGCCCATACAAGAGCCAGGAATCCGCGCTCGGTGATTGAATAGTTCCGCTCGAAACGTGACAAAAGGCGACTGGCATGCGCTATCACTCGTTCGAGGCCGGCGTGCTTCTTAACTAGTACAGCACCTATGCCGTGGCCAGTCGCGTCACCGTGGACTTCCGTCGTAGCGGATGTTACGAGCAGATGAGACTTATTTACAGCCGATGTACATAACCAATCTCATTACAAATATAATTGCAGCTGAATGCCAAAAGTCCAAAGCCCAGGAATCCAATGCCGCTCGTGGCAGTCTGTCTCCGGGGGACCTCTTCCTCTTCACTTCGGCTTGCCTTGCCCTCTCACTGATGCGGCACGTATGCTTAGATGAAGTGTACGATGAATTGACCACCAGGTGATCCAGTGCAATGCCATGTGGAATGTCCCAAGAGTTCCGTAACAATATGTATATTCTGCTTAATCCCCAGTTCTTATGGTACCAATAGGCATTTTAAGGTATTCGTGCATCGTTGTTGTACTGTGTCGTCACGTTTGAATTTTTTAGGCGCAATAGTGTTCTCATCTCGGTGTTGAATGCTGTAGGGGCGCTAACTTTACCAGGACGCCGTATTTGCCCGTTAATTTTCCTGGCATCAACATACGAATCGCTGACTGTATTATGTAACCATAGGCAATACTGTAATTCATGTGTCGATGTGCGATATATCTATATATATATATATATATATATATATATATATATATATATATATATATATATATATATATATATATATATATATATATATATATATATATATATATATATGCCCGGGTGGGCCATTATATTAAGGACAGCAAAATGGTATTTGTTAGTCGCCATATTAGGCTACTTCATTGGGAAGTGGTACACACTCGGGAGCGCCTGCCTGCTGTCAGTACATAGGCTCCTACTGCAGGCGCGTCGTGGTAATGTGAAACGACTGGTACTCGTGTTTTACTCCAACTCTCGCTAAACAAATTGCACCAAGATGGCGCGTTTGAGCGAATGAGTCAGTGAGTGAAAAAGGTTTTATTGAGCAGGCGAGGTGGGACTAGTTCCCAATTTCAGAAAGCCATGTGATGAGTGGGCAGCCTTCGCTCTGGAGGTAGTATTGTCTGGACATCCAGATCGTTGTTAGTCACCAGGTTCTCCCACAGCTCAAGGTTTGGAAAAGTGGATGGAAGAAGGAGGAGCTTGGTTTGCTTGCACTCTTAATATGATATGAGGAAGAGTGCCAGGTTGCAAACACAACTTGAATTCGGAAGGAGATTGCCCTGGGAACACATGATGGAGGCAGGCTGGGTGAGGGGTATTCTTCCTCGTAGGAAGTGCTATCTCAGAAGATATAAACGATGATCATCGGTACAGTTTTATCATAAGTAACATGGGCTCCCTACGGGATGCGCGAGGTTGCAGGAAGTCCCAGCAGATGCCTAGGGCTAACATTTCCGCTTTTTACTGGTACATCTTCTCTTTTACATTTATGATATATGACATCGGCTCCTACGGGAGACGCGTAGTTGCCGAAGGTGTCAACAGGTGGCGACGCTAAGCGAACGCGGGAAAACTCAACTGAATTTTACGTCCAAAAGGATGGAGATTAAAAAATCTCGCTGGCCTTCTTATCCGCATGTTAGGACAAAATCATGAAAGTGGGTTTTGGGTAATTAAATGGGCAGCATTGTCAAGAGAAAACGAATGGGAGATATCAACTGGCTGGGTGGTTATTTACGAAATTGTAAAAACAGTGTTTTCCCGAAATCCCGCTTGCCTCTATTGGGAGGGTCTCATTGAAAAATGTTGTACAACAGTGTTGAGATACGTGAGTAAGTTGCCTATCTCAACAAAAACCAGTTCGATATCTCAGATGGCGGGCGGTAAAAAATTAATATCTGAAAAACTATTTTACCGCTTTTCACTCTCTCCATAGTGGAATTTTTAAAATTTTAAAAAATATTGACCTCCAACACCGTAATCAGAATGTGCGCTTGAAATCTGTAGCCGCTTCAAAGAGCAGTTTGGCTAGACGTGTACATAACCTGTTAGGCCATTTTGGCTGGTCATCCATGTCATATGTAAAAAACATAGTGGCGCGGCCGACAGCAGGCGACGGCGGAGTGAATTCTTTTTCTGCAGTTGATGAAGCATTTAATTTCGCAAAATTCAAGCATGTTTGATTTTTTTGTAAAGGAACACTGCAAATATCACTTCTGTATTGATTTGTTGTCTCATATTTGCGTAATGTCTTGTTCTTCTTCAACAATGATGACAAGTATGAACATTACACCGGACATAGACGGGTAGATTTAGCTGTGACTATATATGACTATTGCGCAGGCATTGTTTTGCTTTGGCCGGGTGGCTGAATCGAGTCACAGACAGCCGGACAGACAGACAGACAGACAGACAGACATACAGACAGACCAAAATTTCTGCGTTTAAGTTGCCCAAGAAAGACTATCGTCTTTAAAACAATTTGGCCCTTTTAGCGGCGTCGCAGGGTGAAATCCTTAAAAATAGTTCTGTGCATTTGTATGGGTAACATATGGTAGCAAAAATCAGTTGGATAACTGAATCGGCGAAAGATTTATTTGAGAATCTTTAGGAACACCATTTTATTTCCGGAAGGCGGAATCACCTCGCTGGTGTAGGTTAGGGCGAAATCCAAAAACCACTTTTTAGGTATTCTTAAGGGCTACTTATATCAGCAAAAAGCACTTCGATATGTGAATGGGTGACCGAGAAAATCACGAATTAGCGAAACAACAATTTCACCCTTTTCTTCGGTTCGGAGGGCAATTTCTGAAAAACCTACCTTAGTGAGCACACCTAATCAATGACGCAAATAAACTCGTGAAATTTCAAGTCTCTAGGTCTAACAGTTTTGGCTGGGCGTTGATGAGTCAGTCAGTCAGTCAGTCAGTCAGTCGGGCACTTATTTTTACAGGTATAGATGACACCTGCTCCTACGGGAGACACGTAGTTGCCGAAGGTGTCAACAGATGGCGACGCTAAGCGAACGCGGGACAGAGATTCAGTCAGGGCTAGAAGTAAATCAGAGGGCCGTAGGTCGATTGGCATTAGGAGCACACAGTAAAACAACAAATGAGGCAGTGCAGGGAGGCATGGGATGGGCATCATTCGAAGTGAGAGAAGCACAGAGCAAAATATTTTTTGAAGAACGACTTAGAAATATGGATGATCAGAGATGGGTGGCCGAAGTGTTACGGTATCTTTACATGAAAAGCGTGGACACACAATTGAGGAAAAAAAACCAGAAGGCTCAGGACAAAGTATATGAAACCGGGAAGTGCAGGGGAAACGACCAAGGCAATAAAAAATGAAGTGAAAGAAACAGAGACAACGACCTGGAAAAAGAGGATGGATGCGAAGAACTCTTTAGATATCTACAGGATCGGGAAGCAGGCGATCACAAGGAAAAAGTTTTTTGATAATACCAAAAGGAGTGCATTGCTTTTTGAAGCCGGAGCGGGTTGCTTGCGGACAAAAACGCTTATCCGCGAGCCGGTACAGGAAGAACTATGCGCAGGCTGCGGGAAGGAGCTAGAAACCAGGCGACATATTGTAACGGAGTGCACAAGTATCCGTCCTGTCCTCAGTGCTCGACCCATCCAGCTTCCGGAAGCCCTTGGCTTTAAGGTTAGCGGAAAAGTGAAGCGGACAGCAGTAGAGGTTAGTAAAAGAAGGTTAGTATATTGGTGGGAAAAGAGCAGAGAACAATCTGGGAAGACATGCGAACAAAGGAGTCAGACTAGCACAAAAATCTCGTAAAAGTATTTTCTTTTTAATTTGACATTATTTTTTATTTATTTTGTTTGTATTTTTTGGCGAGGTGTATGTACAGTGGCGTTGCGACTAAGGCCGCTGTGCAACGCCACCCCGTTACAAAGGGGAAGCCACTAAGCATCATCAGCATCATCATCGGGAAAACTCAACTGAATTTTACGTCCAAAAGCATGCAAATTAAAAAAATCTCGCTGGCCTTCTTATCCGCATGTTAGGAAAAAATCCTGAAAGTGGGTTTTGGGCAATTAAATGGGCAGCATTTTCTAGAAAGAACGAATGGGAGATGTCAACTGGCTGGGTGGTTATTTACGAAAGTGTAAGAACACAGTGTTTTCCCGAAATCCCGCTTGCCTCTATTGGGAGGGTGTCATTGAAAAATGTTGTATAACAGGGTTGAGATACGTGAGTAAGTTGCCTATCTCAACAAAAACCAGTTCGATATCTCAGATGGCGGGCGGTAAAAAAATTAATATCTGAAAAACTATTTTACCGCTTTTCACTCTCTCCATGGTGGAATTTTAAATTTTAAGAAATATTGACCTCGAACAGTGTAATCAGAATGTGCCCTTCCAATCTGTAGCCGTTTGAAAGAGCTGCTTGGCTAGACGTGTACATAACCTGTCAGTCCTTTTTGGCTCATCAGCCGTGTCATTTGTAAAAAAACAATTTGACCCTTTTAGCGGCGTCGCAGAGCGAAATCCTTAAAAACGGTTCTGTGCATTTGTATGAGTAACATATTCTAGCAAAAATCAGTTGGATTACTGGATCGGTGAAAGATTTATTTGAGAATCTTTAGGAAGACCGTTTTAGTTCCGGAATGCGGAATCACCTCGCTTGTGTAGGTTAGGGCGAAATCCAAAAACTACTTTTTAGGTATTCTTAAGGGCTACTTACATCAGCAAAAAATTCCCCCGCACCTCCCCGAGGGGGATTGTGAGGATGCAGAAATGCGAACGTCGAACGCAACGTCCTCGGGTACCATGCGAGGAAGGCACCGCACAACCTTCGATACGTCGATGGGCACGTTCACCGCCTGTCCCTTGATTCCAAACTGCCCGTTGCCTCGAGTCAGCCGCCTGATGCTCATGAAGGGGAGTCGAGGCGCGATGAGCCGCTCTTCGACCGGGTTCAGATCGGGAAGATGCGCCGGCCGAGGAGGATAACGGTAGCCAAAACTCACGCAGCCCTCCTCTTCGCAGCTTTGTCTTCTTCTCCTTCTTCTTCTTCAGCGGTTCCCCTACGGGAAGATGACGATGGTTGTTGAACGCGAAGCTATCTCGTGATGGATTGTTTGGTTGGCCAATCCCAGGGGGCATCATGCCACAATCATCATCAGACGCGCTGCGCACGCCGGCCAAGGGACGCACGACAACCCCCGACTATAATGCATTTCTGCATAAAAAGAGCTTTGATATGTGAATGGGAGACCGAGAAAATTACGAATTCGGAAGTCTCTAGGTCCAACAGTTTTGGCTGGGCGTTGATGAGGGAGTCAGTCAGTCAGTCAGTCAGTCGGGCACTTCTTTTCATATATATATATATATATATATATATATATATATATATAGAGAGAGAGAGAGAGAGAGAGAGAGAGAAGAGAGAACAATCTTTTTTTATGAAAAGTGGCGATGTCAGCCTAGCTAAGCTACCTGGCTTGCTACGCCAGATGAATGCGATGACGATGATGATTATAATGATGAAGAGGAGTACATATGATTTTAACTAATTACAAAGTCTGATAAAGACTTTTGTCTTTTAGGTACGCCACTAAGGCTTTCGTTGCACGAGCGGCACGTTTGGAAGAATTCCAAGGACCAAATACGTTCCTCAGTTCAAGTGCTACGGAGAGCGGCCGGCCCAGGGACACTGCGAGGGACACTCTTTGTGTACTAAATCGCACACAGTCACAAATGAGATGCTGCAGATCTTCAAGCACAGAACACTGTGGGCACAGAGGCGAGAAGGACTGGTTGATTTTGTAGCAGTAGTATCACGTGTAGGCGACGTTCAACCACATGCGGTGCAGTACTGCTTCATCATGCTTGGATAGTCCAGGTGGCATCTTAAAATTACAATGCGGGTCGATATAGTAGAGGGGCGCGTAATGACGGGATGCGTCATGACCAACTAAGGTTTCGTATTTTGATGTTGCTTTCGAACTCTCTTTGGTATTTGGATCGAAACGAGGTTTCGCGTGTTTCGTTGCTTGCTATAATTCTAGAAGGAAATAGTCGAACGTGAAAAAGGCCCAATAAAAATACTCGTGCAAAGTAACCTAGGTACTTTAACAGCATTCCCAAAATGAACGGAACCTTCTGAGAACCAACAAAATTTGCGTTGTTCTTTTCGCTCTGTTTTCTTGCTGTAAGTGCTTGAATTTGTGGCAATTTTTTCACAAAACTCCAGTAAGGCGCATTTTTTCATCCTTGATGTCGTGCAGGGAGGAGAGATGTATATTGTAGGTGCAGATGTGGGTGTGATATCTAGTGCAGGTCAGGTGTAGGTGTGAAAAGTTTTCTTAAACTAGCATAAAAAAAGCAGAAAGTGAAACAAAAAAAAATGGCTCAGGATTAACACTTCTCAACCTAGTTATCATGAGCGAAAGCAAAGAATATGCACACAGTGTTTTGTGAAAGTTTGCATTTGCTTGAAATTTTGCAGCCTGCCGTCTAGCTGTACCTAAAGGAGGACTGGATTCATCTTTTCACTTGCGCTGAAGTATACGCACAGACAACCCAGCCGGCGCGCCATCGATGGCGCGACTGAGAAACCAAGCGCAGGAGAAGCAGCCGCGAAACCCTTCCCTAGTCACGTGGTTTACTTGAGGAAACGAGCATGCAGAGGCAGCCTAGCCGGCGCTAAGCGACCGAGCACAGGCGAGACAGCCGTTTCATTCTCGCCCAGTCACGGGGTTCCGCAGCGGCGAGGCTCCGAACGAGCGAAGCGACAAGAAAAGGGCAGCTTGGGCGCCGGCGATTTAAGGTTAGCTGCGACGCCATTAATGACATTGAAAGATGTAGCGTAGTAGAGCTTTCGTTCGGCGAACATTTAGCTACGAATTAATTTCAGGCATATCGCCAAAAGTCCCAAATTGATGCGCAGAACATCCCAGCTGGTTTGTTGCAGCCCATGTAGTCGACATTGAACTGCACAGGACAAAATACCTTTTATGCTATCCGATATTCTACGATGGCATGCGACTAACACGGATTTCAACAGCTAGAAACACCCAAGGGAGAAATTCACGACTGCATGCTGCAACGCGGCGAACACTTTGCGAATCCAGTCGTTCAATAGAGAATTAGAGCGAGCTGGGCGGGGCGGTGGCAGGGGAAAAATATCGCAGCAGCGACATCGGCTTACAATGCACCCTCCTGGGTGCTACTTCTTCGTTAGAGCCCCCGGTCACGTCCACATCCACGCCTCCCGCTTTCACTGCTAGCGGCAGCGGTGGTGCTGGTAGCGGCCCGTGGTCTGTTTTCGCGCAGATGGCACGATAAGCTGACTGCGCTGTACACAACGCCGTGCGCTTGTGTACAAGCGCAGTTTGGCTCATTGGCAATGTGTTTGTTCTAATTCAAGCGACATCCTTGCCCTTGCTTGTAACGCTTGTTGTGACATAAATGGCCATGAGATAGCGGAATAGTCGGGGCGCCTGTATGTTGATAAGAAGAACGGTGCGTGCTTAAACGAGAGAGAATTACGCTTGTTGAGTGCGCACACCCGGGTGTTGTGGCGCCAACACCTTTCTTTGTAACAAGCCTTGTCTGGAACCGGTGACCGTCGAGCTATATGTGCAAAGCTTTTGTGCTTATGTGTTAATACAAGGATTTTGTAACCGCACCCTGCATCGACCTCACCGCCAATAGTATCAGGAAAACAAAAAAAAAAGAGATTCTCGTTGCAGATTTGGGGTCGCTTGCGGTACAAGAATATCTCGAGTGTAAGCACATAGAAAAGGGTCCATGGCAGCCCTGAAATTTTATTTGCTACTTCCGTTTTCAGTCGCGACTAAGCCTAAAAGACCCAATGACTTCCGCCTCGCCGACCTTACAGCGGGCTAAAAGGCTCCTACTCGAAACTCCGCAGTTATTCAAAAAGCTTCTAGGAAACGCCGTAAATAACTACAGGGTTCTCTGTATAATCTTTTTGGCCTCCTTTGAAGTCCAGGAAGCGGACGAAAAGTTAATAGTGACTTGTCTTTATCTGCATAGAAACATGACGGAAGGCGTGCTGTTCCAGTTTCGCAACTAGAGATACCAGAAAAACGGCGCAAAAACTAGAAAAACATTTTTGTTTTTGGTATTACGCCAAGCGACGCCTGTAGGGATGTATTGTAGGGATGTATTGATTGGCTAAGCCGTTGCACTGCTGATCACGAGGTCGCGGGTTCGATTCCCGGCCGCGGCGGACTGTTTTTTGATGGAGGCGAAAAGCAAGAACGCCCGTGTGTACGAGATTTCGGCGCGCGTTAAAAATCCCCAGGTGGTCAAAATTAATGCGGAACCCTCCAGTACGGCGCGCCTCATCGCCAGCGTCGCGTCGGCGCGTGAAACCATACAATCAGTAAAGGGATGTATTGATAACTATCTCCCAACGAAAGGCGGTAGTAGCGCGAACGCGAAAATCAAGACAGGCTGTCAATTGCGGTTTCACAACTAGCGCACCATACAAAGGAAATTCGGCTTTGTAGAAACTTTAGTATAGTCCCAAGAAATAAGTGGTAGAATTTGCCATTTTTGTGGTCTTAAAAGTGGTCACAATGGAGACTTATTGGGTCAGCGTTCCGGACATCGCACAATTATGTTCCCTAAATACACCACAGGTGCATTTGTCCGGTTCAAACGACCAAAACCTTTACCGCTTAGACCACATGTTGCGCCCAGATAATTCGCCTTCCCTGCAGGAACAACAGAGTTAGCAAATTCTAAAAATATGGGATATTTCCCACTGTAATAATAACCTAAAAAAACCAAACGTTGTTTTTTTTTATTCTAAAGAATGCGTGTTACTATGCTCAGAGAGGCCGCAACAATAACATAACCAGAAGCTGTTGTTTTTACAAAAAGAAGAGAAGCTTGCAAATATCGCCAATTTTTTCCAATTTCTCGGCTCTCCACGGAACCAGTGGTGTGTTTAGCGAGTTACCAACGACAGTATATTCCAGGTGTAACTTCAAGCTAGCATCGAGGCAACGCGTTGGAAGAGAACCAGGGGCACTTACATCAAGGCCATAACCTCGAATGACCCATAGAACAAAAATGGATGCGTGCAGTATGGTCCATCAAAGAAATGGAGCATTACATACCCAGAGGCGTTTTCTAGGGCGAGCTTAAACTCGGTAGTAGTAAGAGGTGGTTCTTTCAGAAGCGTTCCCTAGCACAACGCTATCCGTAGCGCCAGGCGTTCCACAAAATAGGTAAAACTCCCACCTCCCCTCGCGGGAACGCCTGTGTAGATGCGACGAATAGGCGGAGCGGCGAAGGAACCGCGTTTTATAGCGCGCATAACGTTGAGGGGACTGCGTAAGCCGGTCCCAGTCGATGACGACGTTGGCGTACTTGTAAAGCGGCGTGGACTCTAGGTGTTTGAGCCAAGCGTGGATGTTGGTTCGCCGGAGAGCGGCACACCGCTTATATGCGCAGCGCGCCCGAAGGAGAGGAATTCGCGAAAGAGAGTACTGCACATGCACCGGCCCCAGCGCATCTGCCGCGGCTATAACGCAACGTGCCGCGGCTATGACGCAACACAATCCAACACAATCCACTTTAATCCAATCTAATCCAAATCCAATCCAATCCAATCCAAGCCAAGCCAAGCCAATCCAATCGAATCCAATCGAATCCAATCCAATGCCCCTCGCGAGAGAGTGTTCGTTATCGGAGAGGAGAGGGGGTGAGCGGCGGAGAGCACAGCTGGCGCGGCGAGGAGAATGGGGGAGGGGCGGACAACGCCGACGACGACGACGCCGCTGGAGGGACAAGACTAGTGTATCAGATGCTCTGCATCTAATACAGCAGTAGCAAGAGGTGGTCGTCGACGCCAGTGCTCTGCATACGTAGGGAGCGGCAGAATGCCGGGGAACAAGCGAGTAGGTATACAGATAAATTCATCTTTAAAGATGAATTTAAAACAGGGTGGCAGGAAAGAGTGGCAGCGCAACGCGTCGGAGACAGATCGAAGCCATTAGAAAGAGTGAAGGTGGATCGCAACGCAAAGCGTCTGAAACCGAAAGATTACAGCCATTCGACAACGCGAGGCGGAAGCAAGTCGTCTTAGACGTTCAACTCGGTATTCATGCTTTGTCATTAGGTGCCATCGGACTTTTATAATTGCAGTCCCAGAGTTATTGCTAACAGCTTTTGTTGGCCGCCACCTATCGTACAATAGCCCCTATGAATCCGCAGGGGCGTTGCGAAAAAGTCGCGGGTGAGTCGCCACTGTTACGCATGTTTTAAAACAAAATCTTTCTTAGTCGGACCTATGACGTCCTGCCAAAAAAACAACCCCATTCACCAGTAGACCGGCAGGTTGACTTAAAAGCTCTGATAATATCTCTGGACACATGTGCGTGCTTGAAACCGGGTTTCAATTGTGCCAAACGGTTACTTCAAAATCACGAAAAAACAAAGGTTCTAGACGAGACAATACAGGTATCGATCACGAAGAAGTACAAAAGTATGCCTGTATCATATAAACCTCGTATCTGTATACATTTATATAGTTCGTAGATGCGCCTACTTAGTGCGCGAAAAATCGTCGCTTGTGTTCGTTCTTCGCTTGCAATTTCAGTCTTTGGAGGTTTGACGATCGATTGGACGCACTTTCAGCAAAGGTTTTGACGCACCTTTGACGCAGTTTTGAGGTGAAGGAACCTGCCGCGCTTCTCCCAACTTTCTTTCGCAATGTAGGGTGGTGGTGGTGGAAAGACGTTTTCACTTGAGCCAAGAAAAAAGAGAAGAAAAAAAAGGTGGGTGGCCTCTCCTCAGCTCAGGAACCCGCGAGCGACTGCTGCTGCTCTAGCCCGGGAGATCAGGTGTTCCTGAGTCCCGAGCTGAGAGCTGGTCAGCCCTCACTCCCACTGCTCCGGAGTGGGGAAGGGAGGGGGCTCGGGTGGTCGGCGCATGCCATACAAGATGGTACGTCGTATTGGGAGTATGGCAGGTAGGGAAGTTGTAAGGGTATGCAGTGGGGGATATATGGTGAAGAATAGGGGTGTTAAAATATATTTCCACCCGCCGTGGTGGCTGAGTGGCTAAGGCGTTGCGCTGCTGAGCACGAGGTCGCGGGTTCGATTCCCGGCCGCGGCGGCCGCTTTTCTGATGGAGGCGAAAAGCAAAAAATGCCCGCGTGGACGAGATTTCGACGCACGTTAAAGATCCCCAGGAGGTCAAAATTAATCCGGAGCCCTCCACTACGGCGCGCCTCATCGCCTGCGTTGCGTCGGCGCGTTAAACACTACAACCATCAAAATATGTTTCCGTCAGGAGTCTGCGTAGGTAAGGTACTTTCTTATTATTTAGCTTGTTGTTTAAAGTCTGCGCGGAAATCTGAATGCTTGCGGCAGTGAGTGGCAATATTTACAAATTATCAAACATATTTTGTCTTCGTGGTTTGAGGGGAAACTTGTAAAATTATTACAGGCGAATAACAACGGGGTAAGATGGCTGCTCCGCGTTAAGCTTCCACACTCTTCTACAATACAAAGAAAATTTCATTGGTCCCGAATAAGCGGAAAAGGGACTCCCAAAGAGCAGCCACAATTCGCACACCTTTTGTTGCCGCCAGCTGTAATTTCTGGCTAATTGACAATCTATTTTTTGCGTCTACTCATGAGAACCGTAGGTTGGCGGTGACTCGAAGGGCTGCACGGTCATTTTTAGCAGTCCTGCAGTCCTAGGGTGCACTCGTAAATATGCTTAAATTTCTAAAGAAAGCGAAGCCTACAGCATGCTTCCCGCTATTGATTTATTTGCCGGCAACAGTATTCCTGCTGATACTTCCGTTGAACACCGTAAAAACTGTATATAAAATAAATATACAAAAATAACCATCCTACCCTGGTGTCGTCTAGTGCGGAGAAAATATAGACTCTGGCTCAACGGAGGCAAATTCATTACTTTCAGAGTTCACGACAGAGAGGGAGACACTTTAACCTCGGTGATTTTAGTTGTCTAGAACGGAGAATAAATTAGCTCTGTCTCAGTAGGAGAAACTTCATTAATTTCAGAGTTCCGTTTTGTAAGACAATTTTTTTCTCAATGATTTTAGCCCTCTGACTAAGAAAACATCCGCACCCCCCCCTCCCCCCCCTCCCCCCCCCCTGCCAATAGCACAATACACTTCTATTTCAAATGGACTCAGGTTCCTATTATAAAAGGGAGATCAATTTTTCGTCAAACTTGAAATGGAATGCACGCGCAAATGTGGGTACGTAAAAACATAAATGCTGAATTCTCGAAAAGTATGGGCCAGCACAGATCACAAACTCAGCACAAAATAACAGCCGCATAAAGTTAACATTTTTCGATCCCAAGCGTACATTTACTGAAGGAATCTGTTTAGAATGGGATCCCATTGGGAGAGAATAGGTTTGCCGGGATGGCAAAGCAGAGGAAGCGAAATTCTCCTAATTCTGTGAGTTCATACAGACACGCGAATAAAATAAATACGATAAACAAGGCAACAAAATGAGAAAGAAGTGTGCATTGAACGAGGGCAGAAGTGCAGGCAGCGAAGGAATCTATAATTTTCATTGGGAAATGTGGCGAGTGACTTGGAGCATTGTAGGCCACCTGGACCGCTAAAAAAGGCAATTTCTGTTATGCACTTGAGTTGTCTGCAGCCATTCAGGCCTGCAATCTTCCTGCCATTCTGGCAGCGCAAAGCGGCAACGAGCGCGCATTTGGATCCGGGTGGAGCAGCCTCTACGGAACCCACAAACACTTCACGGAGCTTAATCCGCTTAGTGGGTGCAAATGCGACAGCTCCATCAGAAGATATAGTTTTTATGCCACTTACATTTTCAAGAGACAACACGAAGACATTCTTCGGAAACGAGGCAACTGGCTGCAGCTGTTTTTCCACCTTGACGTAGCTGTGTGACGGGGAAGCACGAAATTTATTAGGCCACGCTGCCGTCGTCGGCTGTAAAGCAATCATAGTTGTGTATAACATAACGAATCCAACCGAAGCGCCTCCGCAGTCCTCGCAGGTATGTGGCGGGCTATGAATGTCCAGTCTATACCATAATTCTCATGTAATGAGAAAAAAGAACAAATATGCACACCCACCATTTACACAAACTCCCACCAGAAATAAGTTCTCCCCGATAGGTCACTATGCCCCGAGAAAACATGTCGCCTCATAAAAAACATTTGAAGAAATCATGGGTTTTATATATAATTCCAAAATGTGCCTCTAAGGGTTGTTAGTAAAATCTAAAGCTAGCATCTCATCAATAGGGTAAGGGCCCCGGGCGTGAGTTATCGTTATTTTGCTTTGACAAAACAAGCGTTCATGATGCAAGTATTAAACGAATTTATTTTCTCTAGCTTCAACATACAACCAATCTTCATTAGAACCTTGCGAATGACGACTTTTGAGCAAGCAGAATGAAACCACTCGGGGAACGACTAATGCTGACATAGCCGTGTGGCCTGGCCACTGACTGCGCTGACGTGGATCACGGCTGTACCGCGGCTCCCCACCACGGCTCACATACGCAGCGGCAATGAACATGTTTCTTTGTTTTATCAATTAAACATCGGTGGGCTGAGTTTACCGAAAATGGGCACTTCAAACCTCCAGGTAATAGTTATTGCAGATGCTCGAGCCGTAAGCCCGAGACCGCGTCTTTTCATTTATATTTTTCTCTTGCCTGCATTTCTCTCTTTCTGACGGTGTTTTCTAACCCGGAGGTTTACAAGGAGGTCGTATATATAGCTACTTTCCCGCGGTGTTTAATTACCATACGTCTACGCTTCGCGACGGCACAGCTCAGATCAGGTAAAACTTTATTGTTAGCACGTGTGGGACCACATTCAGGTCGACTTCAGTGTCCTTCCGGCGACGGCAGGATTCATGTTGGTAGATATCTGCGCAGAAAAAAAATATCCAGTTCCTCGCGAATGCTATGCTGCTTTCAATCTAACGGAAGTATGTTGGAAATATTATACTGATATTAGACGCGGAGACAGCTCGTATCATTACGCTGAGCTTTAATTACTTGTCTAATTAGTTCACAGTGTCGAGGTAACCGTTACAGAATCCCCGTATGCTGCGCATACGTGGGCGTCTAAAGAGATAGTGTGGTTACCGAAGGTGGCTGTAACTCTTGGTTTGTCGAAACTATCTAGAAACAAATTACAGGACAATGGGTCGCCAAGATCACTCTAACATTGCGTCGAGGTTCGTGTATTTTTCGTCACTGCGAAGTTCAGAGTGAAGCCGTAATTATTGCGGAATTCCCATGTTATCTCAATAGGTAGGATGCAGATTTCTGCGGGGACGAGCCGGACAGTCTTATGGTTGTTCGGTAAAATAAAAGTCTAGTGCTTCCCAATTTTATTCAGCTAATTAACAGAAAAGTATGCCCAATCGCAAATTACAAATAAATGTTTTTTTGTTTTGTACGTAGGTGCGTCGATTGAAGGAAAGGACACCGAAGCTTAGCTGCTCGGTCTTCTTAACTGAGTGGATAAGCTGACTGATTCCCTTGTGTGTTTCAAACTTTCCATAAAAACCCACGCAATATGTATTTTAACTTAAAAGAACGTTGGTATTCTCGGTTATGTGTTTCGTTTTCAATTAAAATATGCCTAGGTATAGTTTCGCTCTAAACAATGTTGACGTGTATAAGACTTCCCACTAGGCCTTATAGTTTGAAGAGGCACTTCGTGTTAAGCATCTTTACTGTGGCAGAAACGCTTTCTGCTAACTTATTCGGTCCTCAAGAAGTTTAAAATGGCTTCGAAGAAGCGATGCCAAACATCAATACCCCAATGACCCCCCCGAACAAAAATACCTACCAGGTTCTCCAATTCTCCTAGATAAAGCGTCGTGCACGAATAATAACAGGGAAAGAATCACAGGTAAAGCTTAGGAAAATGTACCATTGCTGAAGGCGAAATGGGTTAATATACGTCATATTCCACAAGTTCTACACTTGGCGAGACTTGGCTGCTTTTATCGGGAACCTTGGTAAATTGAGGAGCCGGTAACTACGCCTTTACGAGCACAACATGAGCGCAGCAGGAAGAGGTATAGACGCAGGCGCACACGCAGCAGGAGACGATTCGGGAGAGCATCAGAGAGCACCGCCGTTATCGCCCATGTGTTCTCCCCCGGCGGTGGTGACGTTCCGGCGGCCGTCACCGGGTATCGCGGCGTGCTAGATTAAGACTTGTCAGAGCAGTGTGATTTACTTACTACTGATTACTTACTTACTGACTGAGTTACTTACAAATTTACTGACAGAAAGTGGCCATTATAGACAATATTTTAATCCGTATGTTTGACCTGAATGGAGGATTGGACCGTTGATGAATTACCGTAGCGCCAACCAGCTCAAAATATAAGAGACACACTTGGAAACAGGGTACGCACTCTCCACATTTGCTCCACTAGAATCTCACAACTCATCCTTATCAATTGTCAAGAAATCTGTGTCGCCGTCAGCAGAACATATATTTGGTTTTGTATAAGAGCATCGACTGCCTCGCAGCGTCGAGTCGAGATAGAACAGTAAACGACACCCCAAATAGAAGGGCGATTTGAAGTTGTCACATTGTTTTCATTCATTCATTCATTCATTCATTCATTCATTCATTCATTCATTCATTCATTCATTCATTCATTCATTCATTCAGTCATTCATTCATATAGAATAGAAGACAGAAGGCACCATAGGGTGGGTAAAAAGGAAACCAGCAAGCCGCATAAAGCAACAATACGAACAAGAACAGGGGTAGGAGGAGTATGAGGCCAGGAAACAAGGTAAGTCTGTCTTTCCTTGCTTCCAAGGGGAGCGAAACCATATCTTGGGTTCATTGTTTCTGGCCATCTCAAGGAAACTCACCATCGCTTTTATTTTTCAGTTGGCTCAAGGTCAATGCGCTGCTACATCCCACCTTGATTTATCTGATGGCAGGTGTAAAACGTTCCTTGGTGCCTTGGGATTTTCGACTCAACGCCCACGAGATGCGCCAATACCCGTGAGTTCCGCATCACTTTTCTCTTGTTTCGGGAAAACCTATTCACCGGCCCTTCTACCTGGGCCGCAATAAACCTTGATATATACAATGCTGGCGGAACTCACTTTTTATCTCAACTACTTCTCTGATGCCATAAATGATTGAAGCCCGGCTTGGCTAAACCCCCGTGACTGAGGAAACGCTTGAGAAAACACTACATCAGCGCAGAAGTGAACTGCACGGAACAATTGCTAGCATTCATCAGCATACGGTACCTAAGGTATTCGGATCTCTCCTGTAACGTGCGGCCATAAAGCATCTATTTTCGCTCCCTCGAAATCCCCGCCCTGGATCTATGTCAATCGATAGCCATGCCCAGCTAGGCGGCGCTGCTTAAGAAACAACACATTCTGCTCCACCAAGATATATTTCTGCTGCCTCCCTCATTGCATACACTGAGAGCCTTAGGTCCGCCAGAAGCTCGCTTAGAGCCATCTGTTTTCTTGATTGCCGTCTGTGAAGCACACAGGGAGCTTACTGGTTGGGTTTACTTGAAAACTTTTTTGGCAACTTCATAAATATTTAGATTACTTCGTATTCTCCGATGATCCTTGCAAAATTATAAGTAGTGCAAATAAAGGTGATGTTCGTTAGTTAGGTTATGCATTGCTAACTTTCTTCAATGGAATTTTAAGCAGTAGTTGGGGCGAAAAATTTACCGGATTACCGGAGGAACATGCTTGACCTGCTGCTGTAGTTACAATTCTTTCGTTCTTTTATTTGATCCGTGTAGGCTGAAGTGGTGCTTACTGGACCTCTTTGATGGATAAGTGGCTAGTATAGGTTTTTGAAACACTGAAATGAAACAAATGCCTAATGGAAGTCTAAGTGCGGAAATTGTAAGCAAACAGGAAGTTTCTGCGTGGACAAGCTTATGTCGGTAATGGCGAAACCAATAATGAACAAGTGGCTAGTTTAGGTCTTGGAAACACTGAAATGAAACAATGTTAACTTTTTCATGACCGCGGGAAAATTTACCGATTTTTAGAGGTCGAAGAAAACATTTTTTCTCTGTTAAAACTTTGGTTACGCATTATTACAGGAACACAAAATGCAGATTATTTAACGGCCTTTCTAATAACACCAGTTTATTAAATGTTTTCATATATCATAGTTGCGAAAAAAATTAAAATCAAAATTTTTGTCAAGTTGTCGGAAAAAAATGATAAAAAAGGAGTTGTGTATAACAGAGCACCGGTAGTAGAAAAAAAATTACAATATGCATTTTGTAGGGAAACATTTCCAAAACACGGCCTAGAAAAAATGTCGACTTGCGCGAAACAGTTTGACAGATACAAAAAGAAATGTTAACACATCTGGTGCTCATGCCATGCGGTGAAGCCCAACCTCCATTTCAAAATGTGCAATTTCGGGTGGTACCCTGGAAGAATTCTGGCGGTTTGACATTATCAGAGGCACCAATTTGCCTCTACGTAACGTAAAAACATCTTGCCAATGACTGACTTTGCATTTACAGCGAGCACAATATTTGGGTCAAGCACGCGATGCGGAAAAACATGCATGAAGTGTAGAACGAAACTCCGTGGTTGATACTTGTTGACGTTCACAGTTTGTTATCTCTCAAAACATAAAGTTGAGCTTTATTATAATGTTCTGACTCGCTGTTGTAGCCTTGCTTGCAGGAATGAGGTGCGATGCGCTAGAATTTTGCCCTGCAGACTTTGGCCGAGTAGCTGTTGCGCGATAAAAAAGATCAGGACAAGGAGCCTCCTCTATTGCAGCGCTACCTAACATTTTTGAAATGAAACAGTACAAAAACTTAGTGGAGACTCCGTCCAAATAGACAGTTCAACTAAGCAGCAACACTATACTTCCGAAAACGAAACTTATGGAAACGAAACTGGCAGGCGAACAGCTGGCGGTGTGTAAGGCCGGTTCGAAGCGCTCTCCTCGTCGGAACAAATATCTGGCGACTGGGTGGTATCCTCTGACTTGCATCGGAAGTTCTTATCGAAGAAATCAGGTTAGGGCTGCGTTAAATCAAGAGGGGCATGCTTTGTTCGAGGATCAGTCGCGTACGCTCAAAGCGCCATGGCAGGTAGCCTTGAAGTTGGGTAACTGCGTAGTAGCGCTAAATAGGAATTGGTAGTCGTGGAGTTGGTAGTGAATGAGTGATGAATTTTTGATAAAGTAATTTCAAAGTATTTTATTACTTGAATGAGTGATGAATTTTTGATAAAGTAATTTCAAAGTATTTTATTACTTTGAAAAGTAACAGTAATGTAATTTCATTACTTTCGGCCGCCTGTGATTTGTAATGTAATTTAATTACATTTTAGAAAATTCTAGGAAAGTGATGAGTAATGTAATTTAATTACCTTTTGAAGTAATTTTGCCATCTCTGTAATTCTGATAATGGGGAGCCGTTCAAGTAGTACTGTGTACGGATTGGTTTTCGTTTCCGGCTAAAACAAATATCCATACATTTTGAGAAGTTTAGGGACATAAGCCACCTGTCGCACCAGGAGGAAATTTGATTCCGGTCCGTTTGCAATGCTACGTGGTCAGAACCGCTAGTAATTTTTCTGTAAAGGACGCAATCATCTGCATAGAGCCGGATTTTTGAAGTGACTCCTGTTCAGATGTCATTTATATAAATAAGAAATAAAAAAGACCTAAAACAGAACCACGCGGAACGCCAGAAGATACACATGCATACTCCGAATCTGCGCCATTAATCAATACTTTATGTGAGCGACCGGTGAGTGACCGGTCATTGGGCAAACAACAGCGCGATGTTCTATTGCGTGGCAGTGGGGACACTGTGCCCTATGGTTGTTGCGGGAATGCGGTAAAGACCAAGGGAAAAGGTTGCATGTCGGGGCAAGTTCCGACCTTCAGCTGTGATTAATATGGTATTAGTCTTCCCTAGTCTCCGGACAGCTGATGTCTTGTGGCCTGGAATGTGGAGCTCAGCACGCAAGGTTTCGTCCGGGATCTCAGTGAAGATACGATAATTACCCAACGAGCATTGGAGGGGTTATCTGCTAGGCAAGATCGAACTCCATGGCACTTGGCATTGATGAGGACTTCTTGCAGTGAAGGGATCTTTTGCACAGCAGTGGGGCGGTATGTGTCGATGGCGAGAAGGTTCTGTGAAGCTGGAAGTTTGATGAAGGTATTGTTCCGTTTTAGTTTAGTCAGACCAGCAGTTTGAAGTAAGGCGTGGCATAGATGAGCGAAGTTGAGCGTACATAGATTGGTGTTATCCAGGAATTTCAGAACCATGGTGGTGGAAGGAGCTTGGCGAGGAGCTGTAGAAAGGAACTGCCAAAAATGGGGGCTGGTGCCAGTAACCATGTCATGCGAGGTGGCGTTCTGGTTGGCAGAATCCGTAGGGACGGTAGTGTTCATGGAGGCGGAGAGCGGGCGGCCAGAGCCGCTCCGCTGGTCAAGTAGGAATCCCCATCATGGTGCAAAACTCGGTCTGTCTGGGGTGCCCCGTGTCTCCACCGCTTTCTGCCCTTCATCTGCACCCACTGTGTCACATGGTGGCCGCTTCCAACAGAATTGAAGTATCGCATGGTGGCTGCTTCCAGCAGAATTGAGGTATCGTTATGGGTGGGCTGGCGCTCCAAATTGACACATATGCGGCCGCATCACCTTTATCTGCTCAACGGCTTCGCAAGCTGGGGAAATGCTCAGACCGGCGCATCAGTTTTGCCGTTTCCCCGTTGCCGAGCTTAACCTGGAAAAACAGAGGGGGCCTGGTTGGGAAGGTTGGAATGTAAACCACGCACGTGCTTCAATATACGGTGGTCGAACCGAGTTGAAAGTTACCTGGCGTAAAGATTGACGTGGGCCAGGTGGTGGCGCCTCGGTGGAAACCGAAGGCTGACGCTGCAGGATGGAAGCTTCACGCATGGAGGAACCGAAACATATTCGTTTACACTGGGTACCTTTTATGCAATATGGCGGCCTACCCCGCAATCCTGTACGATGCCGGCTCGATACAGAGGCTGCACCGGTCGTGGGCGGTGTTTCGCGGTCGAAGTACGAACCCATGCGCCTCACAAATATCTTCTTGAGCGCGGAGGGGGGAGGCATTGTACTGATAAATGCAGAACTGAAGCTCGTAGTGCAGTGCTTCGTGTACTTCCGCCACCAGGCCAACCCGTTTCTCCAAGCGGCGTCCATCCAATGCCTCGGCTCCTTTTACTTGCGGCGCTGGCTTGCCACATCAATTTCTGTCGATCACGGCTCCTGCATCCCCGGTTTCTGCAACGCGATAGAGAGTGCGGTGGCATCACTGGAGATGCGGTTTTCATGGGAATACCTGCTCGCTGTGAAACCGCGAATACTCTACTGGGACTTGGTAGCACAGACATTGCCACCAGTTCTGTACCGTCGGCCTTTGTTCCCTCAGGGTGGGAACATGTGCTCATGCGAGTTAGGCAATCGCCCATCCCAGTAGGCAGGTAAGATTTTTTTCCATTTCTTTCCACACAGCAGTGTTGCCAGTCTTGGCGCGTCTGCAGGAGCGGGGCTTCTCCTTCCTTGGGGCGCAGGATGCCTCCTGTGTGGAACGCGAGAGACTATAGAACACGCTTTTCTTGACTGCAGCTAGGCAATGTATTCCAGGGATGAAATTCTGTCGTGCTTCAGAACCACGTGAAAAGTCACATGGCCGGGCCTCAAATTTCTATGCGTGGAAACGGACCACCCCATTTTCCTTGACTGTATCTTAGCCATTGGTCTGCACTCCCTCTGGCGAAGGTGGATGCGGTGGAGTGCGCTCTCCATCAACCGCCCCGCATAGCGACAGCTAAGCCATGTGTAACATTCGGCATAACGTGTATATTTAAATCTAAATAAAGTTATCGTTACAAAACTGCAAAAAAGCTGGCTTATGGCTGAGTGGTGTGAAGCACTAGGAATGTTGTCTTGCAATTCGCAAGTTTGAATCCCCGATAGTGCATGTTGTTTATGTGGATGTTTTTTTTTTCGGCCAATGTTTTCTATACTGAATTCACAATTTTTGTGCTGTAACTATGCCTGCAGACTGACACTGACGCGCTGAAGAACTCTCGTTGGAGGAGGAGGAGGATGAAAAACTTTATTGTGAGTTTGGTGATGTGGGAGTGGCTCCTCAGTCCAGGAGACCATGGGACGACGTTGCTGTCTCAGCCCTGGACACCAGGAGTTGCTGGGCATCCAAGCCGGCGCTGGTCGTCAGGTTCTCCCACAGCTCAGGGAGGGGAAGGGAAGTGGGTAAAGGTGGGAGGGCTGGGTTGTGTGCGCACTCCAAGATCATGTGTATGAGGGTACATGGGTTAGGGCAGAATTTACATGTGGCAGGGTATTGGGTGGGGTAGGAGTGGTGTTGCCATAAGCACCGAGTGCTTGCGGGCAGAGTCCCCAATCCGCTTGACCTTCGGCCTGGTGCGAACGATTCTCTTAAGATACAGGCACGAACAAGGCAAGCTTTAAAGCGGGGGGTAAGGGGGCAGTGCATCGCATTTGAGCGCCTCCGGTGACGCGCAGTTCGTTCATACACTGCGTTCGCCTCGTCTAGTGACTGTTGCGATTCTAAGCCGCGCTGATACGCTTATCTGACGCATTTTACAGCCGACTTCATGGCGAAGCGCGTATGCCGATTACTGAGATATCGAGAATCGCCAACCAACAATAACGTCGGATGCCACGCATGTCGTTTCATAGAACAGAAATCAAAACTGGTTTGAATTCTAACCTTGGACGTCGTCCAATCACTACACCTCGTATGGATGTCACTGCTTTAGATGGTGCGGCCACCACAAATCGCGCATGGTATTTTTCTCTTCTTTCGGGCTTTATAAAATAAACTCCGCCTTATTGACCGGATACACGAGGAAAAGTGTGTTTGTTTGAGCCCGTCTACGCAGTGCAAGCAAAAACAGGAGCTTGACAAATGCACTTCAGTGAATTTGGAATAGTGGAACCGAACTGGGAACAATTATTGAGGTGAACTGGGGAAAATAAATGTTAGGAATGCAGAAATTAGCTCAGCTTCGACTACTCGAAAGGCATTCGACTGCATGTAACATGAATTGTTGTTCAGTATTCTGGATTATATTAATGACGGATCTATTATCAAGGAGGGGTAGCTCTGGAGTACCGGAATTGCTGCATGCAATTAATTGTGAACAAGATTTTGGGAGCGCTCATTAACGTACAACGCTCCGTGCGCCAGGACTGCCTTATCAGACAAGATTTATCCTGCATTTACACCGAGACGTTATGTGTGCGGTTCTTAAACGGCGTTGATTTTCGAAGGTCCCACCTTCACGAGTTGGAGGTGAAGCGTTTGGCGTATGAAGACATCAGTGGTTTTTGCAAGAACAAGCCGAGTATTGCGAGATTTGTATAGATAAAGCGATTCAATGCGGTTACCGGGAGCTTGGTAGATTGGCGTTAGTGCCTGGGATTCTGGCTTGGCGCGGGGCAGTCAACCCCCAACACTTTCGCTAATGCAACATGGTAACAACCCCGATAAACTACCTTGGTGCCCCTGTGCAGTTCTACAGGGCCACTGTACCTTACTTGCGTGAACAAGCGCAAGAGACTCGTGCAAAGACGGACAAGTGTAAGGGTGCTTATTTAGCAACTTTTGATAGGGCAACAGTGTGCAACTTGTTTTCATTTGTCAATTGTGATATTTATTGAAGGTATCGCAATGCTTTCACACAAATTTGCAAAACCTGAATTGAGTGCTAAATCTTATCGTGTGCGATTCAACCTGGCATGCTACTTTTTACGTTTGTTTCTCCACAATACGTGATCTTACCTAGGGCGGCTGATTTTGAGTTGTGATTGCAAAAGAAGTGTTTTGTACTAGCTATGAAATAAAACTAAGCGGTGAATAATGATTGGTTTGAACGGATAGATAATACGCTTCGTACCTCTCTGGGCTTTTGTTTGAAGACAAACAAAGCACTGTTTGCTAAGAAATTATTCAAGCTTGCATTGCTCTCTCCTGATTGCATTACATATTTTGACGTTAAAGAGCACGTCGCAAGGTGCCTAGAAAAAGCCTGGATCCTATTTCAATTTTACTTGATCGTCGCAATCTTCTTGAGTACCTGTTCTCATCGACTTCAACTCTCTTTGCAAAGATTGGAAGCCAACCAGAAAGGGCTCCTTTTGTTAACAACTTGTTAATGCGGCGCCGAGGCAAACTCGGCCATCAACAAGTCCCGACGCTCTATTTCTGGAAAAGATTTACGGAGACGTACAGGCGTGGGAGCAGGTGTATAGAAAAAACTTGAACTATTCAGTTTTGACGTACGGCCGTCTCGTTCCAAGCCAATTGGACTAATAATATGGGACTTTGTCCCTGCCTGCAGCACATACACGTGCTAGTGGCAGGTAGATACAGAGGCCCTCGCGTTACCCGTGTGCAGGGTTTGAGAGCTTCTACGCAAAGCAATACATTTCAACAAATTAATGTCGAAATCGAAACGGACCTTACCACTTGTGCTGAGACATACAATTTGATAAAGTGGGCAAGCTGAGGTTTGTGTCTTTTAAGAAGCCCATGGTGCACGCGTATCAAAACTTTCCGCTTTCGTCAATTTGCGTTTAAAGGTTCAATGTGGGTTTCAGAAGAAACTCTTAGGCAAGCTCCCCGAATGGCGCGATTCATATTCAAGATTCGTGATGTCACAACATACCGTGTGGGTAAGTGTAAGGGCGAGGATACCGGTTCTCTCGCGTTGGCATTTGCTGCCTTAATAAACAAGTATCGCGGCCGTAGGCGCATATTTTTATTCATGACGCTCTGATTTGCCGACACAAGCACTTGACTGTCTCGAAGAGAATCAATGAATTACACACGGCAGATGCACAGTATACGCTGTCTTAATTCGCCACGAGACGGGATACGTCTTCATTTACACGCGCACACGTACATGCACATACTGGGCAGCTCAATAGAGCTGGATAATATGCATAGTCCTAGTCAAGTGTTTTCTACGGGAATGCATATGGTAAAATAACTTCGTGTGTTGTCAACATTGTACAGTCATGAAATGAAAATAATGCTGCATAGAAAGAATTTGGTTGATGATGACGCATGAAGGCCCTCCATCAGCATTCTCAGAAGAGAAGATTTGGGGAAGGTTCATTTTGTGAAACATGCGGGGGAAGCTGGCTTTCGGGAGCTGGTGGGACTGCTTTTCTTTTTGCGATCCACAAAGTTGGTATTCGTATCGACCGAACCTTTTGCATAGACGTAACCTTTTGTATTAAAAACAAACAAACAAGCTCCAGGCTGGTTTGTCTATGTGTCACCATTCGTAGTTTCTTCAGCCACATGAAGCCAACTGCACTCAATATGCTTGCTCGAAAAAAAACCTCTCGCAAGCTATTTTGTGTTGGCTTATTAAGGTTTAGCCGCAGGGTTTGATTTCAGTAGAATGCGAAGTCAGCCGTATTGTTCAAGTCTCACATCACGAAATTTTCTACGGGACTTCAGCGTTTGCCATTCATTTGCGTAATGAACACACAGGTAAATGTTAACGCGTAGACTGGTTGCTGCGCTTCTTGTACAGTACCTTCAGCTCTATGACATTTACCAGACGGAGCGGAAGAATTCTGTCACACCTTCGCATTTCATGTCCCCTTGTGCTTCTTAATGTGAGCTATGCAGTCATCCACTCGGGCTTCTTTTCTGATACGGGATGGTCGTTTCGTGTCCCTAAGCGTTGCTACTATCACTCTTTTTTCCATTGCTGGTTGGGCTTACCTAAGTTTCTTTCAACGCGCTTACTAAAACTCCAAGTCTGCGTTTCGCAAGTCGCCACTGGCAGTACGTACTGGATGTATACCTTCATTTCAAACGTGGAGGAAGCCAACTTTTCACCATTTGAGCGTGCTAGTTAAAATATCAAATCTTGTAATATTTCTAGGCCGGATTTACTCGTCGGGGTTAGGATCAGCGCTGACAACTTCATTACCTGCGCTAAAGGTGAGGAGGTGTGCCGAATGTTCAACACTGCTCTCCAAGACCACTGGTGAGGTGACACCACACTGATGATCACCATCTCAGACGGTGTCATCAAGCCTCCACCGGAGATATCAGAGGAAAACTGGGGTGAAAAGACTGGTCCGGTGCGAGGGCCGAAGAGAAAAGGGGATTCACTACACCTGAAATCCTTCTAAAACAAAATGAACGGAGGAGAATAAGCCCGGGAGAAACCCATTTGCCTTATTTCATCCTCGGTGCATTAAAGCGGTGCTGCGAGATGCGGCGACAGGCCGAGATAAAAACGAACGATGTTGTCTTCCCCCGGCGCTTATTCACCTCCTGTTTTTCTGTCCCCCCTGTCGGCCATATTTCCCCTCGCATCATGTTGCCAGTGCGCGCCCGCATACGTAATTTAACTCGACTCGTTTATTAACTGCGTTGCCAGGACAGAAGTTAGGTCTCTGTTCAGCATATTACAGCACAATTAGCGGGCGGGAGCCTGCGCAGCCGCCTGAGTGGCAGCCACGCCGTCTTTCAACCGAGCTGCGGGCGCCGGGAGCAAGCGCCCCATCGTGGTTTGGTTGGGGTAAAAGTGATGGATAAGATCATCTGCGAGAACATTACTTCCGTGCCGTAGGAATTTCACCGCAGTAGAGCCGACAGCATCGATCGCCCTCCCCACGGAGAGCGATCTCTGGTGCGTTACGGAGGTTCCGCAACGTGTGATGCGTTTCGCTTGTTTATTGTTGCGCTGACGCGGACTTCCGCTTCAAGTACGCAGCGCCCACAAGCCACGCTCCGGCGCGCATTGGTTTTAAACAGCGTGATCGCCCGACAGGAAATGGGGCGAGTGGCAATTGAGCCTCAAACATGGCTGTTCTTTTGTATTCATTCATTGCAACAAAATATTGCAGGTTTCCCTTCCCTGGAGCGATTAACCAACGAACGATTGATTTCGTCTGGGCAGAGAAATTTCCTCGGGAATGTGACGTCACGCTCACTTTGATTCATTTTTATTGGTTTACTATCGTTCTAAAACGCGGGGCTGCCGGAGTTATTGTGCTGTTTCTTTTTATTTTTTCATATCCTGGGAAATAACGATGCACTGAGACCTTCCGAAGTTTCACCTAGGCACCTTTTGCACTAGAATTTTATAATTTGTCATAGGGACCCCGAAGTAAATCGTTGTTCTTAGTGCCGACGTCCTGTAGCAGAATTTAGACGGCCGGGCTGCCAGCTGTGGATGTTTAGCGTCAGGCGACCGTCTTCTGCCGGCTTGCCCTCTTGAACGTGTGTACGCACTCTACACATTCTTGCTACTATGTTTGTTTCTGCTCTACTCGCGACAATTTTAATTACAACGTTCACAAAATGCATGCCGACACGCTCTCGCTGTTCTACACATTCGCTACCTTTCTTTCTTTCGCTACCTTCGCTACCGCCGGAAAATTGACCAATATTTAGAGGTCCAAGAAAACATTTTTTTCCTGCAAAAAAATTGGTTAGGCACTAATTGCAGGAATAAAAAATGCAGAATATTTAACGGCTTTCCAATAACACCAGTTTTTTAAAGGTTTTTATATATCATAGTTGTGAAAAAAAATATCAAAATCAAAATGTTTGTCAAGTTGTCGAAAAAAATTATAAAAAAGGAGTTGTGTGTATGAAACTACCCGTAGTAGAAAAAAATTAGAATATACATTTTGTAGGGAAACATTTCAAAAACACACCCTAGGAAAAGTGCTGACTTGCGCGGAACAGTTTCCCAGATATACAAAAAATGTTAGCACGCACGGTGCTCGTGTCATGCGGTTAACCCCAACCTCCAATTCAAAATGTGCAATTTCGGGTGGTTCCCTGGAATAAATCTGGCGGTTTGACATTATCAGAGGCACCAATTTGCCCCCACATAACGTAAAAACATCTTGTCAATGACTGACTTTGCATTTACAGCGAGCACAATATTTGGGACAAGCACGCGATGCGGAAAAAAACATCCATGAAGTTGAAAACGGAACGCCATGGCTGATGCTTGTTGTCGTTCACGGTCAGTTATCTCTCAAAACATAAAGCTGTGCTTTGTTATCATCTTCTTACTCGTAATTGTAGGCTTGCTCGCAAAAACGAGGTACGATGCACTAGAATCGTGCCCTGCAATCTTTGGCCGAGTAGCAGTTGCGCGATGAGAAAGATCAGCACAACGAGCCTCCTCTATTGCAGCGCTATGTAACAGTTTTCAAATGAAACAGTACAAAAAATTATCGGAGACTCCGTCCGAATAGACAGTTCAACTAAGCAGCAACATTCGACACCCGGATACACCCTCGCATGGAAACGAAACTGGAAGGCGAACAGCTGGCAGTGTAAGGCCGGTTTGAAGCGCTGTCCTCGGCGGAAAAGATATCTGGCGACTGGGTGGGGTCTTTTGACTTGCATCTGAAGTTCCTATCGCAGAAATCGGGTTAGGGTGGGGGAAAATCAGGAGCGCCGTGCTTTGCTCGAGGATCAGTCGCGGACGCTCTAGGCGCCATGGCAGGTAGCCTTCAAGTTGGGTAGCTGCGTAGTAGCGCTAAATATGAATTTCGCGATGCAGAAACGAAACCGAAACAGTTGTAAACTGTTTGCGAATGATCCTCGAGTAAGTAGAACTATCACAGAACTTAGAACAACGTGCACAAAGGCAATAAAACTGCCTAAAATCATAAAGTAGCTTTGCAACCAGGCACTGCTTGACATTTTCAGCCGATTTCTGGTATTACTACTGGCAGTGCGCAAACCTGACGATTGAAAATCGTTTACTAGTTCACCATTCACAACCTGATAGCAAAAAACAAACGCTGGTGCAGAGTAATTACAAGTGGCGCGCATTCTTCGTTGGTAGCAGTGACGCGCCATGACCACGCGCCTTTTCCACACCCAGGTGATTCAAAGGCGCGTCAAAAATCACGTTTACGTTTCAAAAATGAAAATAAAACTGATTTTGAAAGGCCATTTCCTGGTCTAACTCCGAACAGCTTTACTTGTTCAAGAAACACCTGGAACGCTATGAAAAGGCGCTCCCAAAGTATCGATCAAATTGATCGATTTTCATAGGCGCGGTAGCTGGGAGAACAGCAAAAATAAGGCAATCTCGTCCTTATTACAAGCGTCACACAGCTCATACTTTTCAGCAACTGCCCTCAAGGTGTCGCGTTCAACTTTTAATGTCAAAAGAGTTGAGAGCAAAGCTTTCGCCACAGACCACCTTGCTGTTGGGCGAGGGTCGATCCTGAAGCCTCCTGTGACCGCCAGGGAACAGAAAGAAAAAAGAAAAACATGCACATCCATGCACACAGCCATCAACATTGCACTGGCCGCATTCAGGCGCCTCGCTTTATGATGGTTGCAGCGGGCGTTGAAAACTTTATATGTGGGAATATAGGAGGCCTGCATAGCAATATGTAAGGATGTATACGATGGGTGTACGGGAATGATTGATTTTATAAGAGGGCTAAGAAGTTCCCTATCAGAAAAAATATCATGCAAGGGGTATAACAATTTACTTCAATTTTACACGTTAAGTAGAACGGATATTCAGAAAAACCAATTGGGAAAAGAGGATTATGGATCAGAGGGGAATACCAACATCCTTTGAGATTTGCCGATGCCATTTTCTTATTGAAATTTTCCAACGGGGACGTCTGAAAAATTCTTCGAACAATGTACTCGGGAAGCTTAGCAGCATGGTTAAAAATAAACTCAAAGAAATATAAAGTTGCGTTAAAAAGGTATGCTAAAAGGCGCCCTTTAAAGATAGGGAATGAAATACTACAATTCAGTAGTATTAATAAATCTATTTTGGTTATGCAGCCAAGCGACCTAGAATTTTTTGGCGTCGTATAGTTGCCATGCTTGTTTTGATTTATGTTTTCTAAGAACCACACCCAAAGAGCTGTTTGCTTGGACATCTGTTGCATTAGTGTTGTTCGATTGGGGATGCAAATCATATGGTTATTAATTGGAGGGGAAAATATTGCGGACTTCGTCTTTGCAGCAGTCACTTGAAATCGGTGCGAATAAAGCCATATATATATTTTTTACAAACTTGTTTGCCAATGATTCGAGGGAAGTGTTTTGGACAGACAGAAATACATTTCCGTCGTCTGTTATCATTATTAATTGCAGGGTATTGCTCACATGCGTATATCGTTTATATGTAACGAAGTGTTCAGCTCCCAATACGTTTTCTGGTTTCACGTTTTCTGGATTCACTTTGAGGCGAAAGCCTGATTCTGCGAAAAAACGCCCTTGTTGTAGTGGTCAGGTGAATAAAATGGCCGCCGCAGTAAAGGGTAGATAAATCAAAAACACGTGTGATGCGATGGGATTTAAAACAGCGTCTCCACAATAACATCCCATTGCTCTACCGAAGGCGCTATTTCCGCACGTTGCCAGCGTAGAACGTACGCCGTCCTTGCAGATATTCTTTTCTTCGTGGCACATGCACACTTGCAGGATCCGCCAGGAAACGGGAGCTTTGAGGGTCAATCTGCCCGCTTCACAAAATTTACAAACGTATAACTGCAAACGTAAAGCTTGTAAAATAGTGCGTGCCGCGTGACACCTGGACGGGATGGCACGGGAGTAAAACGAGTGCAGACCAGCCACCAAAACTATGATATTGGGAATCTACGACGTGTGCCCGTCTACTTTCTGGCGTAATTATCGCCGCCATACGAAGAAACGAAATCGAAGAAAGAGATTACAACACGCCGTAGCAGAAAAGAAGCAGATAGAAGTAATTCACGGCAAGAGAAAAAGAAACGAAAGCGAAGAAAGAGACGCCATTGTGAAGTTGAAACAAAGTTGATAGTAATTATCGCCAGACTTTCGTCTTACAGCACGTAAGCAGACTCAAAGGCCCAGAGCAATTTATTTGGCCAAGTGTACTAATAAATTTTGGAGCACGAGTACTCAAAACGTGCACCCACGTAACCGCTAATTAATTGTTGGACAGAGCACTGAACGCCGTAATTTCTCGCTTTTGACCGTATTTTGTGAATAACCGGCTGAAAGCCTTACGCAACTCTGAAAACAAACTAAATGTGAGTGGTTTAAGTGCATCTTAGATTGTATTTTTGAAGCATCTTCAATCTTTCTCGGTGGGTGCAATCGTCCATAGCCACACTCAGGATTAGTAATTACGTTATACTTCTCTAAAAAAAGCTACTAATATTTTTTTGGTTTAGCGTGCCAACGCAACGCAGGCGATGAGGCGCGCCGTAGTGGAGTGCTCCGGATTAATTTTGACCACCTGGGGATCTTTAACGTGCGCCGAAATCTCCTACACACGGGCGTTTTTGTTTTTCGCCACCATCAGGAAAAAGGCTACTAATCTGCCGTTTAAAGAAGGCTCAAGTACTTTCAATAAAATTATAGCAATGACTATGTTTGTAATTGCTAAGTTCTTTTGATAAGTGTACAGTTATCGTCATATCGCCCAAGCTACTCTCTACTCTCACCGCAGGAATTTTGATACGCTCGTCACCGGTCACAGAAGCATTCAGGTGGAACCGGCGGGTATAGTTTCACCCGATTCAATGTGCCGTGGAAGCTTGCGCTAGAAGCTGATCGGGGGCGCTTTAACCCGCCTACATAAAGGAACATCAACCCGCGAACCGGACACCGGGCAGTGTCGACAGCTTGTCGATGGATAGCCTACTCTCCTCAGTACTCTCACCGCAGGTTTGACTAACTGTTTTTGTTGCAAAACCCATTTTTAAATGCGAATGCATTTCTTAGTCGAGCCATGTCAGGCGCCGTGCGGCGTCCACGCGCCCGCAGGTGTTATCTCTCCGCTCTCACCCCTTCTCCTATAGCAACAGCTGGAAGCGCGCGCGCTCCTCCTCTCCCCTAGCAACCGGAGCAGGTGGTGCGGGCAGATCAGCGGCGAGTGAGTGGAGAGGAGGAGCGCGCTCGGGCGTGTGAGGGCGCTCGCATCGCGGGAGCTCGCCGGAGCTCCCGCGTGTGTGGGAGAGTGTAGGCGAGGGTAGGCGCGGTGCTTCGGTGCTTCTCCTCTCGACGCTCGCCCCACTCTCCCACGCCCGCATGCTTCTCAAAGACCATTTGACTGTGCACTTTACCGACCACAAGGCAGTGAGCGTGGCCGTCAAGTACAACGACAACACAAACAGGTGTTAAATAAATGGTTACGCTACAAATCACCGTCTCCTCATTAATTATAAATTCCGCGCACTCTCGCGCAAAAGAAATGCATTCGCATTTCCTCACGATTCCCTTCAGGGAGGTGGGGTGAATTTTTTTTCTTGTATATCTGTCACTGTACCCAATGTCTGAGTTCTTACTGTGTTAGTCTTGCCTTGCTTTGTTTAGTACGGTAACACGTCAAAAGCGAAGCTTTAATGTGAAGGGGAAAGTCTTTGTGAACTTTGGGAGCTACGAGCTGGGATCAAGGAACGAATGAAAGGGGTAGAGGTTATAAGGAAAGAATTCGAATGCATGAAGAAGCAAGTAGCAACTGAACGGAACGAGTGGCTAAGGTTAAAAAAGGAAGACTAAAATATGCAGGCCAAGTGAAAGGAAAATGAATCCGAAATTGATGAGCTTCACCGAAGGCTTGTTCAGTGCGAACAGTACTCATGCCGATCGAACGTAGAGGTAAAAAAGGTCTTGTGGAGAAGGAAAATGAGAATTTCAGTGAACCAGTGAGCAAAATAGGCGAGGCGATTGACGAGCCTATTAGGGCTGACGTCATTTGGAGTGAGCCATCGAGTGGCGACTTGTGAGGAAGGCAGGTCAAACGTTGTTCTTCAGAGCAGGTCGAAACGGCATGCCGTCCTACAGAAGGCTGGGAAAAACCGCATCGAGAACAGCAATGTGAAAATGCCAAAAAAAAGGTTCAATATTTGTGAACGACCAGTTGTGCGCGTTTCGGTAAAAAGTTCTTGCACAGAAAATCGGAAATAAACGGAAGCACCGGTGGTGCTCTATGGTGACTAGAAATGGGCGAATGTATGCGCGCAAGGAGAAGCAAGTGACGCAGTTCGCATTCAGTCGGAGCATGATCTCGAAAATATCGCCTAAAGCAGCTGTTCGTTCTTTTTTGTTTTTAAAGCGAAGCTTGTACCTATAACCCTAAACCGAAAACTCGCGCGAACAAATAAAATCGAACCTAAAACGAGTTGAGAAACGGAGCGAAATCCCGTTGTCTCACCGAGTGAGCTACGAGCCCCTACGGAGACGGGGAGGAAGACGGTGCACTCACCGAGTTCATCTGCGGGTTTACCCCCTTGCGTTCTCGGTGAATGCCATGTGACTTCTCGCGCCGCTGTGCACTGCGCCCACGGCGCGTGCAGCAGCCATGCCCGCGTCATGCCCATGCGCTAGGAGTTACTGAAAATTAAAGGATGCTCACAGCAACGCACGCCATCTCACTTCTCTTCTGCCTCTTCCGCCGATCCTGTCGCCTCCGGCGATGGTGACAGAGACGCAGGAGCAGTGAGATTATCGAAAATTGCGTTTGAGCTTACTTTATTTTGTAAAAATGTTCCACTCATGCTTCACCAATACAATGAACTAGCCACTGCTGATGACTGATGCATTTATTTAACCTTAGCAAAGAATATCTCTTTGAATTAATATATGGCGTGGCTAAGTGCTTTCACTTGTCTCTGGTTTTATTCTTTCTAGACCCACGTGGGGGAATTCAAGTGACTTCGCCGGGTAATCGTTGTGGGTGTCGTTTACAGCTTCGCTTTCCAACCACCTTCACAGGGTGGACTGGCGCGCATATTTTTTATAGCATTTATTTTGCCATAGGGCATCAATGAGGGAGTATGAAAGTTGATCAAATGGACATGAAAATGTTCTCTTCGCGGATAAAGTCCAGGAGGGGACGATGACGCGGCCCATGTATCTACGCAGTGTATGCAGTCGCGTCGTCCACGCGGAGGCCCGTCACCGCAAGATGTCGCATCCTTGTCGGACGCAAGGCCGAGAGGCAGAATCAACGTGGCCAATTTATATTGATTGATTGTAAGGTTTAACGCGCCGACGCAACGCAGGCGATGAAGCGCGCCGTAGTGGAGGGCTCCGGAATAATTATGACTACCTGGGGATCTTTAACGTGCGCCGAAATCTCGTACACACGGTCGTTTTTGCTTTTCGGCTCCATCAGAAAAGCGGCCGCCGCAGCCGGGAATCCAACCCGCGTCCTCGTGCTCAGCAGCAGAAGTCCGCTTATTATTGCTACAACTTTGAAATACCTCACAGAATTCGGAGTAGACTATGTAGCACTGCGCAGAAATCTCAACGTTAACAGCTCAGCAAAAGGCTTTTGAGTTAGCTGGAAGGCCCCATAAAAGCAGTTTTATTTAACTTGGTTTTATCCCATTTGCCCCGAAATCACTTTCGAGGTTGGCGTGGTTAAAAGGGCAGAATTTCGGCGACTCCCACCCGTATTCTTATTTCTAAGAAAGATGTGTATACTCTCCCAACTACAGGAGACATGACATTCATTCGTACGGACATGGCATTAATTCGTGCACAGGCAGACACAAGCGTACAAATATACTTCTCCCACGAACACACGCACGCTCTCAAGCATGCGCCGCAGTATGACCCGGGACCCACACACACACACACGCAATAACTCACACAAGCACAAACACTAATAAACACGCATTCGCCCACACGCACACGCCTCCGCACAAACAAAGACTGCTCACGCATACTGATGTACCAACACAGCCACACCGGCACATACACTCGTACAACACGCAAGCACGCCGCATTCACACGCACACAACCTCACATGACCCAAAATTCAAGCGTGGGTACACATTTAAGAAAATATTTGCTTTAACAGCCTCTGTCAAAACACAAAATGTTCTACGAATGAGCGAAATCAGGCGTTTTCTTAATTTGTGGGCTTTTGTTTCACACTTTAGGGGTGATTTGTTTCGCGATACTGCTGCCAAGCGGAACCCCGCAAGCACGACGCGAATCTGCTTTTGAAAGAGTTGACTGCTCCAGCCGTGGCGGGACCGCGCGGCGAGCGGGACATGCAAACAGCGATCCTTCACTCATGCAAATCCGTCCCGAATTCCTTCTTTCCCCAAATTTTCTGTCCCTGCGAGGACGCGCACGCAAGCATATAAACAATGCCAAAGCAGGTGTGCCTGCCCGTACGCTTCTCTCTCTCTCTAAGGCGCAGATTTAGGTGGCACGCCGGCGCGCCGAATTCGAGCAGCGAGCACCTCGCCCGCGTTTTCGACATTGATTAACGCCTCCAGGTCGGGTTGGACCTTCACACTCGCTCGCTCGGCGTGTTGGTGGCTGCCGGCCCTGGCCGAAAGAGTAACGACCAAGGTGCTTCCCTTAACTTTTGTCCCACAAAGAGGGGATGAAGGGAGGCGGAAGCGATGAGACAAATTGCCCATGTGGCTCACTACGTGGCCGTTTCTTGGAAGAGGAAAAACGAAAAGCGCCCCACCCCCCTTTCGCTAGCCCCGCCAGCAGAAAGCGATGATAGCATGCGCTAATGTTTTTCCTACTCCTAAAAGAAGAAACACGATGAGGGTAGGAACGAGGCGAGGCTGTTGTGAACATATGAGCAAAGAACACGAAGGCGCTGTTGTAAAACGACCATTTATTATCTCCTGAATTCCATGCTTCTTAAAATAGGGGCACCGGCGCAACGAAGGTTCTTCCCACTAGCGTGGAAATCCGAAACGAGCAGTCTGAGTTGACGAAACATCTCCCGAAAAATTGAGGAGAGTTCTTTTATTTTAGACACAGTGACTAATCAGCCAAGTCCAGGATGGGGTTAGCTGGGCAATAGCGAGCATTCAACTAGGAAGCAGAAAATCTGACTTCAGGTTTTTGAATGATTTTGGAATCTTTATAGGAGGTGAGTATAGCCTGAAGCTTGATGGTTGTCTCGACGTTAGCTGTACGGGTTAGGACATTAGAAACTGCCGTACGTTTTATCCTCCATTACGGGACATAGATGCACTGCAGCTGTTATCGGAATATGCCGACAAACTGGACATACGGCACGGGCTTGACGTTTACAATGTCCTCAATGGCCGTGTTTACACCTTTCGTGTGTGGAATGGGGTCATATCTTCTCTTGGGTGACCAGACGTCAACTGACCCTTCTAAAGCCACTACTGGCGTAGTAATACGCAGTATTTTACTACAACGCTGGAACATCGATTTATTTCATGTGTTTTCCTGTTACATGCTCACCGTCATTCAGAAATACGGCAGCTTCTTTCTTGAGTAAATAGGC
Source organism: Haemaphysalis longicornis (assembly GCF_048455015.1). NCBI lineage: Eukaryota > Metazoa > Arthropoda > Arachnida > Ixodida > Ixodidae > Haemaphysalis > Haemaphysalis longicornis. Next base: position 278,116,013 of record NW_027526295.1, on the reverse strand, counting down.
CTACACACGTGCGCAGTGGTTTTGATATTATAGGGAAAACATTTTACCTCCACACCTAATTTGGGTTCTTCCGACGCAAGTTCAGACGTAACGGCCAGTCTGCGTACATTACGCGACATTCCGTTCCGCTGCAGGTACAAGCCAAGCACTTCTTTTCCGCACCCGCCGCCATCTACTGGTTCGCTTAGAAAACTCCTTCCGTGGTATTGAACAACTGTAAAAGAACAAGACGGACCGGCCTCAGTCGACTCAGGGTAGAACCCCATGGTTCGGAGCGGGCGGCCTGGGTTCGAGCTCCAGCTTCACTATATTTTTATCGGGACCTATGCTTTTTAACACAAAATTGTTTTATTCGAGGATTCACGAAGATTTCACTTCCGTCATATCCGTCACAGAAGTGACGCCAGTACAACGAAGCAAGCGGCCTGTAAAGGGTGCACCTTTGCACACAACGTCTTCTTGCGGGGAAGCAACCTTTAGTACTAAACAGTACGTTTTACTTCAGGTTGTACGTTGCCGGGTTGTATATTTTAACAAGAAAGTGTTTTATGCCGAGATAAAACTCGTCACGGAAATGACGTCAGTACACCTTTGCGAAGCGACCCGCCAGCAGGACGTCGCTCGCCAAGTACACCCACAAGACTGCCACCGACCCGCAAGTCCGGCTCAGCTGCAGATTTCGCTGCACATTTCACTTTCGTGTTTTACCGATTCCTATGATCGAGGAATCAACCACAGTTTTATTTTTACTGTAAAGTGTACTCTTCACTAAACTCAACGGATTGTTCTCATAAATAAGGGTGTCTTGGTATCCCTTAAATAAGCCTGGGACGATTAGTCAGGATCAAGGAGCAGAATATCAACAAGTTATATTAACGTTCTGCATCACACCGGAAGTGACGTGACAGGCTTGTACCTATCTCGACATGGAATATCGCGTACATTACTCTCAGACTCATGGATCAGCAGCGAGCACGCCGTATATAGCCGCGGCAACATCGCGGCACCGTCGACATTGTCCAGCCCTCAATGGTCACGCGTATATAGCGCACGCGCTTTGTTCCCTGCCACCGCTACCCCGAAAGAACGCCTTGGAGTGTACGCGGCGGCGGCAGCAACTACTGATCGCATGCTACGTTCCGCTTCTTAATTACGTCACGCTTCGGCGGGACGTAGTGAACAAATACAAGTCGGCGGCCACACACGACCACATCGACCCGCACGGCTTCCTGATCCCATTCGTTATGCGCAATCGAGCGCTAGCGGAAAGCGCACAGACTGGCTGACCGGCGGCGATGGCTCAGTTGCTATCCCTTGCTGAGCACTGGATCGAAAAATTTCAGTTTCCGGCCGCTGCGCAAGTTTCTCTGATAGAAATTCAGTGCAAGTTAGAGATTCGAATGTAGTGTACAAATTAATATGCAGCCATCCACTGTGGCGCGTATTGTAATCCAGTTGCAGCTTCGATTAGTAGAGCCAATTTGATTTAGAACGTAACCGCCGCGATATAGGGACACGGCTCGATACTCGCACCCATTGTGAAAAATTCCCATGACAGATATTACAGGAGGGCCACTAAGGTGGGGTATTTATCTGTAACGTTTCCAGCATGTCGTGATAGAACTGAGTGGAACTTTTATGGTGCAAGCCACCATTGATCATCGCACAGCTACAGCTCATGGTAGTGAGCCAATCGGGTGCATGTTTTAGTCCACCGTTATCGAACAGAAAACGTTCCGAACCATGGAGTGCACGCGCTGAGAGAAGCTGAGTGCGAGGGGCGCCAAGCCACAAAGCTAAAGGGAATATCGGGGTTGCCCGCGCCGAAACGTGCCATGGCTCCGCGTTTGTGACGTGGGTGGCGAGCCACAAATGGAAAGTAGTGCTGATTACTTCAGTAATGGAAAGGAGGCACGAAGACCCTGACGAGGGAATCGAGTGGATATGGGAAGAAGGATCACTTCAGAAATTTATCAGGACACATAAAAGGTTACTGTTCACCATAACGTGCACACAGCAATGGCATGTTTACATGTTTCATGGTAGAGGAGCTGGAGTTCGCTGAGAATTCAATGACAGGCTCGCTTGGTTTACTTAGAGGAGCAGTCATCACTTCAGACCGTTACACGATAAGCCGTGCGCTAAGGCGTATTCGAAGACCGCTTCAAGAAGGGAAAGATCCATTCCACTTGCTGCAAGTGATCTGCTTCTGCTTCTGCCGCCCTCGACCAGAAATGAAGTTAGCACATTTTTAGGGTAAATGAAATAAGTTCGGCGTGCGATGGGGGCAGCATGCAGTATTGTCGGAACTATCGGCGGCTGCCCAGTTATGTACAATATGAGGGGCCAGGGTCGAGTTGGCATAGATCTTGTCAGCAGTGATTTCCCCCGTGTGTGTAAGTGCTTTTAGAGGACTAAAGAGAGCTCGCTTGCAGCGGGTGGCGCGTTCGTACGAGAAAAGACACCGCGAGATGCGGCGGCGGGAGTACGAGAGTGCGCTCGAGCCGATTCGTGGGCCCGGAAAGCACAACAGGGCCGTGACGCCGAATCCAAGCGTCAACGGCGCTCCAATCCGCCTTGGAGGTGGGACGAGCGAGGCCGCGGCGCTTATTACGAGAAACGGGGTGGAGGCGGCAGCGACGCTGCGGCCAGAGAAAAAAATTAATTGGATGTAAAGGCAGTCGTACTGTCGCACCGTCATGCCGCCACTACGGCTTCCCTGGTGAAAAACTTCACAGAGTGGAATGGATGATAATTTTCTTTTTATGTTTTCAAATACGTTCAGGCCAGACATGCATTTTCTATCTTACAGCGGCGGATGTGATGTCTCCGACTAATAAATACGTAGCCGAAAAAAAAACAGGGCTTAAATTGTCGCCATGGCAGTGTAAAAAAAACTGTCATACATGGCGATGCGACACCTAGATACAGTAATAAAACTTGCGACTCAATGAGTCGGACCGTGATTCTTTTAAAAAACAGCGCAAAAAATAAGCACAGGACACAAGAAGAAAAGAAAGGACTGGCGCTCCTCAGACGAGCGCTAATGCTCTCTATTCTTCTTGGGTCCTGTGTCTATCTCAAGTGCCCTTTTTTATACGAAGCTAGATGGAGTGTTGTGAGAAATGTCGCACGCTTCAAGATGCAGCTAATGAGGAGCGAGAAAGGGTCCCTAAAGGAGACTATCCTGATTCGCTAACGACCTGCCCTGGGAGCTTCCGTGCGGGAGAAAATACCAGGCGTTTGTTTCGTTTTTGCAAGTTTCCCGAAAGCGTGATTGCTGCCGCGAGGCTTCTGTTATTTTGACTTTGACGACGTTAGACGTGTCTGTAGATTCAAAGCTTTCAAAAATGTATACGACATTTTGTTGAATCCGGAACTACCCTTCCGGCAAACCATGCTTCCGGTTTTGTGTAGACAATTCACATACGCAACACCAGTCTTTATACGCAGTATTTTCGAACAAGTGGAATGTAGCAATATTAGACTAAGACTCTGTGTTACATGCAGAGATCACCTAAAAAGAGAAAGTAAGAGGTTTTTTTCTGCAATGAATAATATCAAACGTAGGACACCGCTTCCCCAGCAGGAGAAGCCGTGTCGTGAAGGGTCACCAGTCTTACTGTCGAAGTAATTCCGATCAAACGATGAAGAAACGAAAGCGTAGAAGGAGGTGCAAACCATGAGGCAGCAGTAAAGAATTCTTTGATAAGGGTTCATAGCCGAAGTTATGAAAGTACGTCATCGAACTCCTTCAAAGCACGTGAGCAGACGTAATTGTCAGGAGGAATTTATAACATGAGCGCTTCATGATATTGTAGCTATAAATTTAGGGCTATCCTGATATTCCGTGTTTAAATTACACTTCTTCCATACTCGCAACAACGTGTTGATGCAACCTGTTCAAGTATGTTACCGGAAAATACGTCAATAACTATTTTCTGATGCTGTTTATTTTGATTTCATATCTTCCGAAAACACCATGCCAACACTTCTCACGGGCAAGCTCCTTTCACATGTTGTGAATTCCCTTCTCATTTTCAGAAATCTTGCGATACAAGGCTACAGGAGAGTAACGAAAACAAACAAAAAGTCCTTCGCTCTTGCCTTGTAAGCTCGTAATGCAGACGGGCTTTGTGCTGAAAAGGCGATACGGGAGCTTCAAAGAGAAATTCTGCTGATTAAATAAGGGTGATACAAATAGAATCCCGGAATCCGCAGGGAGAAAGTAAAAACGTATTTTTTGTCACACCATCTGAAGTAACCGTGTTCGTATTTCTTAATTTTGCCCCAGAATACAACCCTGAAACGAACAAACTTGGTTGAAGCTGTCTTTGTTGAGATAAAATGATGAGTACGTAATTACAGCATACTGAGTTCGAAGCGACAGGCGCAGGTGAATTTAAAATGAATGGCTGCATTGATAAATCCTCTTTTCTTCGAAGGCAACAATTCTTGCCGGCCCTTTTGAGAGAACTGTCGTTCAAAGAAATCCATATCAAAGACGTCGCCACTCTGCGAATTCATCCCCCTTTAGATTATGAAAAGAAAGGCCCCATGATTTGATGCAGGTGTGCAGTCTTTTTTCAATAAATCAATCTGCCGTACCTTTAATGAAGCCTGTCAAAGGAAGCACTTGGGCGAGTGGCTGGAAGAATAAAAGTGACTAGGTTAAGTGTCCACCTCCCGATATCAGCAATGCCTCCTGGCAGAAAAAGAAGAAGTTCACGTGCGGTGCTTTTCAAGCGACTCCCCCTTCACTTCTTATTTTGCCGAGTGCCCAAGTTTGACCGGCAGCACACGGCAGGGCTGAGGTAATCTGCCTTTGCTACGAATAAGGTCATCTCAGGTGGCCCCACGTACAAGTAAGTAAGTTTAAGTAAATAAGTAAGTAAGTTTCATGTCTGTGTTCATACATACCCTCGAAGGCGGGGACAGTAAACACAGCGTCGCTCGTGGTGCACGTCTTTTTAAGTGTTCCGCAATAACAGCAACCCCAGTAGCCGGAGAAAAAAAAGGCAAAACCTTTAGCCGCGCCAACCACGGAATATCGGGCGAAAGCAGCTCACATTCCTGTCCCCCTCTAAAATGTTGTCTAACACTCCATTGAGAGCATCTGCTCTCGGTGGTTACACAACTCTGATGCAACAACAGTTGCAACGGTCGGTGTGTGCCGGAGCTTAGGCCTAACTTTTCGCTTTGAGGCCTAACGACGCTAACGGTACCCGCAGCTTGGCGCACAATGAGGGCTTTCTCGGATACGAACTGACGTCGCTAGACCACCAACCAAGTGTGACGTTAGTCTTAACGTCCCATGTTTAGGCTTAGGGTAATGCAATCTGCAGGTTAAGCTTCACGGTGTTATGATTTAGCGCGCCGCTGCCCTGTGTGATACAAGTTTGGTGCAAAGCGGTGAAGTTGTCATGCGTTGTAGTAAAGTTACGGCAAGACGGAGTGTGCCGGTCTCGCGGACCCTCGTTGGGGATGATTTAGGCCTGTGGCAACTGCTAAATCCAGAACAGACTGCTGCTAGGGGCGGCATGCTGGGACACGTCACTGAAAGTGGACGCCAATCGCTCAGCTCTCTCCTTTCCCCCTCTGTGACACAACGTGCGCCGGCTATCACGAAACCGGGGTATGGTATCCTCGTGTGTTTGTACTTTCTTTGTGCCGTGTGCAAGGCGCTAGAAGGATGCGAAGCAATTGACGCTTCTGTGTATAAATTTCGCACTTTCAGAGACCCGTGTAAGGTACAACAAGAAATTAAGCACGAGCAGGGTATGGCGCACCGCGAAAGGGAAAGGAAAACAGCAGTGATTGACAGGGTCCGATTTGAGAAAGGGTGATGGAGCGCAGAGCCGGAGGAGGCTAGGGCGCTACTGCACGCGGATTAGGACCTGCCTTGAGAGGGGAAGCTGTAGCGGAAGAGGGACTTAAGGCAGACCGGGGTCATGGCTGCCCGTAACGAGGATGATTACTTTAATGCATGGGTGGTGTGCATGATGATAAATGGCGATGACTGACGCCTACCCAGCCGGAGATTTAACATCCTCCAGCGCCCTTAACGGTAACGCCTACCCTAATTGCGTACAAGCGCTGTACCACATGCCAAACCTATGGCTCTTTCGATATTCAGTTCAGGGGGTGTGGCGCATAGGCGTTGCAGACTCTTGGGCCAGTAGTCGCGTTCGTTTGCCTCGGAACGATGTTCGCGCAGTGAGTTCCGCAGGTCATACTAGGGTTTCAGCGGCAGCTTGGGCTACGGGTACCGGTCCACACTGATGCACAGCTCGTGGCATGTGTTCGACTTGCCCACGCTGAGTCACATAGCTAGAATTGTCAGTTTCGTTCAATAAGTATTCTTTGAAATCCCCTTTTGCTTCTAAACTTCCCGCGGACTCCATAGCAAGTTCGGTTGCCGGTGCACGGCGGAAAGGGGTCGTTTCTACTCGTGGTGTCTCGGTACCTGCAAGCAGCCTTTTTTTTTTCTATGTGCAGGCACACGTAGCTTATATGATGATGATGATGCATTGTACAAAATATCGCCCAAATATCTGCCGGATCAGAACGGCTGGTCATGTTTATCACTCCAAACCGCGCGAAAACAACTGCGAACACGAACAATAAGTTTAAGTGTTTGGTTTCAGGTCCATAAGGTTACTCCTGGGAAATCTGTTCGGATATGTCGGGAACTCTTGCCTCCAGCGGGGCATCCGCCGTCGTGCAGCTTTCACGGCAGCCTGGCGTCACCAAGGCGAAGCGACCGCCAAGCAACCTGTGCGTCCAGGTTCCTGAAATATTTGTAGTCCCTAAGGGTTGAAGCAGCTGTACTGAAGGTGGTGTCGGGCAACTCTGAATTTTTCTGTCTTGCCGTTACATTGGTGGAGCGAGTTCAGCAGTGCTACAAGATGATAGATCAGCCTTTCGCCTGCCTCAGGTTTTCTTTTCGGTCGTTTCTGATATTGACAAGGACATTTTCTCGATAACTGTCAGCTCACGAAACGGTTCTCCTGCTTCTTGACCAGGTGTCGCTGTGTCCTCACGATGACGAGAAATGGTCAGCAAGGGTGCTCCTGACTTTCTAGCTTCTGGAATACGGAAGCACTCATTTTTGGTTCGGGTGCAACCCAACCCGGACTACGTCCAAGATTGGCGCTAGCCGGATTTCAGTGAAAGTAAAAAAAATCCCCCCACCTCCCCGAAGGGGATCGTGCGGAAATGCGAATGCATTGGGTGCACCGAATTCTTTTGCGGTATCGTTGCCGCGAGGGATTCGACTTCACCGACTTCCATCGCTATCAAGGCGCCAGTCGGCAAGCAGTCACGGAGAGAGGCGCGCCCTCCCTGCATTTATATGCGCAGCGAGCGGAGAGGGGTACGCGGAGAGGAGAGAGAGATCCGCGCCAGCCCGCGCGCGAGCTCTCTCTCCGCCCCGAGCTCCGCGATGCGAGCGCCCTCACACGCCGAGCGCGCTCCTCCTCTCCCCTTGCCCTCCGCTACTCCGCACCTGCTCCGGTTGCTAGGCGCGCGCCACAGCTGTTGCTAGGCGCACGCCGCTCAACGACGCAAGACAACCCGCGGCTAAGAAATGCATTCGCATTTAAAAAAATATTCCGCAGAACTAGGCCAACTCGCCCGAGGAATAAAAGAAGAAATAAAAATGCAAGGGAAAATTTCTTTTCAAGCACGTTGACAAGTTTTATGATAAATCAGCCACATAAGTTTTGGCGGCATTTATCCAAACCAGTTGTCCCTATCACTACACTGGAAGTTGCAGGGGTCGTTATAAACGAGGCAGAATCCATCTCAAAATGTTTCAATCACTACTTCCAATCTGTATTTACACGTGCCCCTACCGTAGCAGCGCCAGCGACAGCGTCCTCTTCCTCAAAGCCGGGTATAGAGATAACCGAGCCAGGCATTCTTTACTTGCTCTTGCAGATTGACGTCAAGAAAAGTGCAGGCCCTGATAAAGTGTCTAATGTTTTCTTTAAACGATATGCCGAACAACTGGTGCCGTTCTTGCTTGTGATCTTTACGACGTCCTCAGGACAGCCACTCTGTCCGATGATTGGCTTTGCGCAAAAATCACTCCACTACATAAAGGCGGAAACAAACTGCGGGCAGAAATGTACCGGCCAATTTCACAAACCAGCTGTTGCTGCGAATTGATGGAACACATTCCAAATAAAGCAATACTAAATAATTTGGAAAAAAATAACCTTATTTATTCAAAACAACACGGCTTTTGCAAAGGTTTGTCCACAGTGCCTCAGCTTCAAGAAATAACTCATTATGTTGCTTCAGCAATAGATGCCAAACTGCAAGTTGATGCCATATTTATTGATTTCGCAAAAGCAAATTAATGCGAGCGCCCTCACACGCCCGAGCGCGCTCCTCCTCTCCACTCACTCTCCGCTACTCCGCCCGAGCTCCGCGATGCGAGCGCCCTCACACGCCCGAGCGCGCTCCTCCTCTCCCCTTACCCTCCATAACTCCCGCCCGAGCTACCACCTGCTCCGGTTGCTAGGCGCGCCAGAGCTGTTGCTAGGGGCGAGGAGGAGCGCGGAGAGATAACACCTGCGGGCGCACGCCGACGGAGCACCACAACTCCCGCTCCGCGCCGAGACGACGACGACGACGACGACGAAGGCAGAACTACGAGGCGCGCGCTCACGTGCGCTCGCGCTGGAGGAATGCAGGCGCACGCCGACGGAGCACGACAACCCCCGACTAAGAAATGCATTCGCATTTAAAACCAATAGAGCGCGAAGGCTGCAAGGAACCGACACTTACAGAAACATATAAACAGCTTCAAGTTGATTGTAGACAAAAGATTAACATACAAACAATTTAGGGTTGCTTACAACCAAAAGATTAACATGCGAGGTAAACAATAATACGAAAATATTCGCTTCAAGAATGCAGCAATATACAGAACAGGTTTGGTTTTATATCACGACGGGTAGTGTACTGCACTAACACACAATTCTAACACCAAAATCACTTGTTACAACGACAATCCCTAAGGACACAGGTCTGGAAAACTGGCATGAAAAATAACCCTTTTGTTCGAAAACTCAATAAACCGGGTACCCCAATGTTGCAGAAACTCTTCCTCACCCAGAAGGGCTAACTCGCCTTCCCAAAAGGTCCCGAAGTGTTGTCTGAAAAAATGAAAGCAAAGGCCACTGCCTAGTTTGCCTAGGGGTGTGCCAGGGCACTGTTCTCTCAATTGATACCGTGCAAGCCCCAAACTTGGAGCGGCACGGTGTATGATGCGCCAAAAGCAACGCGCAAAACTGCATCTTGAGAAAGTGTGAGCCGTGGATTCTGGTTGACCGCAGTTGGGACAGGAAGAGTTCTGTGTTACTCCCCAGCGAAGTGATCTGTCTTTTGTAGGAAGAATTCGGCACGCTTTTTGCCACAGGATGTTTTTGGCGTCCTCTGGCAGCCTACCTGAAGTCAGCCGTAACCAGGGGAAATCTGGTGAATCCACACGTCTGCCCGATCTCGCAGTAACTATTTTTTCACACAGCCCGGCAGGTTGTTCATTCACAAAATCGAGATCAGCATCCAGTGCACGAATTTCCTTATCTAAATTAATGGCGGCCTTGAAGAGTCTTGACGGGATAGCTGCACTGGGGTGCAGGTTTCTGGCCAAAGTTGGACAAATAACCCGTCTAGGAGAACCGAGAAAGTATAGGATCAAAGGTCTGCCCGGAGCTCCTACGTCACTGAGAAGTGAAGAGACGACTCTAAGGGCCAACAACTGGCTTATGAGGTCGATGCAAGGGAGACTATAACCCCCAGAGCGGCGTGGGAGGCGCAGGGCATCCCTCGCTAAACGCTCCGCGCCTCCATCCCAAAAGACAGAAAAAATGTCGCGGGACACTTTGTGTGTAACATGATTGGCAGCCAGCATAATCCTGGAGACAAAAAAGAATTTAGCAAGAAAAACGCATTTAATCAGATACGATTTCTCCGAAAAAGACAGGTTGAAAGACTTAGCCCTGGCAACATTCTTTTGAATATCATCAACTAACTCGGGCCACATGTCTAGAGAAACACCTTCTTCAGTAAATTTGACGCCGAGAATCTTCAGGTCTCGAACTATTTTTAAGTTATGGATGCGGACGAGTGTAGCGTTTCTCAGAGGGAGGACAGCACTTTTTGTGATTTAATTCGGCACCTGAAAGTCGAGCATAAGACTCGAAGTCCCCTAAAACAGCCGTGAGGCTATCAGTGTCCCGGATAAAAATAGTCACGTCATCTGCGTACGCAGACACTTTAACCGAGCCTTGTCCGGGCAGGGGGAGACCCCTAATTTTGGGATTATCAACGAGTTTTCTGATGAACGGGTCTAGACATAAGACAAAAACAAGCGGCGACAAGGGGCATCCTTGTCTGATGCGAACACGCCTGGTGCGAACACGCTTTTGAAGACTATAGTCTTTCTTCGGCTACCTAAACCCAGAAATTTTGGTCTGTCTGTATGTCTGTCTGTCTGTCTATCTGCCTGTCTGTCTGTCTGTCTGTCTGTAACTCGATTCAGCCACCCGGCCAAAGTAAAATGTACACTGCGCGATAGTCTTGTATACTCACAGCCAAATGTGAGCGTCTAAGCCCCGTTTATATGTTCATACTGGTCAACTTTGTTGAACATGAACAAGACATTACGCAAATATAAGACCGAAAATTCATACAAAATGGATATTTACAGTGTTCCTTTATTAATAAATTCATGGATGCTTGGTTTTTTGATAGCAAATGATATTCTACATCTACTGAAGAAAACCAACCGCCGCCTGCTGTTGCCCGCGCCAACTACCGCCGGTATATGAAATATCACGCGGCAACAGCAACGAAAGGTTCCACTAGGTTGGTTCCCGTTATGCTTGGAACGCACGTGAAGCACGGCCACGCAGTTCTATAAACCTTCAAGTCGGCCGCCTCGATTCACGCGCGTCTCCTCCGTATTGCAGCGCTGTCATCGAGGAACCTGGCCTGTAGCAGTGGAACGTGGTAAATTGAAATCGCCTTGAGCAAACCCTTGGTGTGTTTAACTTAGGATGAGCGCGACGGTACAAGAATCGCATGAGAGGTAAGCGGGAAAGCAAAGGGGGGCATCTCCTTTGCAAATGTCTACAAAGACTATCGTCTTTTGACGACATTTGCAACGGAAGGAGCAGATACGCGGCCAATTTTTAACCTCTTTTCAAGCACGTTCTGAGTTTTTGAATAAACAGCCAACCCGAAACACATCGAATGCGCGCCATCTTCTCGCAGACAGCCGTGGGTGAATCTGCCGGCCGCACCCACTAGAACCCTGAGCAGTGATGGAAGCGGCATTTTACTTCTCGGAGCAGCTGTTGGAGCAGGCAAAATTCCAGTTTGGAGCAGCCATAAGCCACTTTGGAGCAGATGCCAAAATACGCTCTTCAATAAAGTTATAAGGGTGGATATAATTAACAAAAAAAAAACCGTTAAAGTTCCCAATATTTTTTACGCACCATACTGCATGTAAAAACCAACGAACAAATGCAGTAGGCGCATCATTTAAAAAATCAGAACAAGATCTTTCTTGCCTTCAACTTTCGAATAAAAATACTCGAGGTACATCAGTAAACTGTCCTAGTTTTAAAACGTACCTTTCCACTTGCAGCCAAAAACTAAAACAGAGTAAACACAATTAGAGCAGAAGCCACAAAACAACAGCCATCTTTACGTCACGTTTTAAAAAAATTGAACATTTTAACTTCCGCGTTTGTCTGAATATGTAGTTCAGGTACACCACAACAACGTTGGAGTTGGACCGATACAGCATGTAATAGAAAATGATTGCAGAAAAACGTCTTGAAAATATAAAGCCGAATAATACTAACTCTACAATGTTAACAATACTAGTACACGACACAAAGAACCGTTCATATGTTCTTTGAGACAAAGATAGGCGGCTGTGTGGCCCCAGGGCGTGGCCCCACGGCGGCCGTAAAGCCATAAGAAAAGCTATGGATATCACAGATAAAGAAGGCCATGTCTACAGATGCGCAGACACATCGCAGCAAACTCAGTTTACAAGCGGGTTTGACTTTGATGTTTGAATAAAGGTGACACCAGACACAAGTTTACTTTCAGTTTCGGTTTTGCATCAGAGAGTTAAGTGCTACCACACGCTTTCGAAATGCCCCTTCGGCACACGTTTGGAGCAAAAATCTCTTAAAACGACCATTTGGAGCAGCACGGGGCAGAAGTTTCGTCTTGGAGCAGTTTGGAGCAATTGGAGCAGCCCTTCCATCACTGCCTGAGTGTAACGTCACTTCCGGCCGGCCGTAATGGGCGCGCTTTTTTTTCTGTTTTGGTGTGGAAAAGAGCATTTTTAATCTTCGTTTACGCTGCAGCGACGCAAATTGGGGCCTCCAAATTTCGCACGTAGCACCTTTTAAAGTTTTACAATGTTTTACAGCAGATTTCCAACTATGCTTTCGCCTTTACACTCTCAAGAAGTGCCAAGTCCCCTACGTAACATTTCCTTTCTCAATTCCTTCCTTTTTATTATGGATGCACCAATTATCTACATTTGCCCTATTATAACTACCTTCACCAATTATGCCTTTGTTTTTCAGACATAAGGTGCCACGATTTTTCGGTAGGTAGCTCGCCAGAACAGACTTGCGCATTGCAAAATACTCTAGCTGCATCCGCTAATCGCGCACGTTTTTTGTTTTTTCTCAGAAGATCTAGGCTTATTACAGTTAAATCTGGATGTGACGACCTCTATTTAACGAATTCGTGGATTTAACGAAGTTGTTCAATTCCCGTTTTCCAACTTCATTCAAGCCCATGTGTTCGCGACCTCCATGTAACCAAGGAGTTGCGAAGGTTAACATGGATGTAGCGAATTCGCTACGCGGATGAGTCAATGTTTCTGGCATTTTTCTGAAAAAATCGGCTGGTGAAATGCACTAATTTAGCGAATTTCGCCCGCACCGCAATCTCTTGTGCGTTTCCACGTGTGAGTGCGGTGTTGGTCACGTGCTAGGCCTGCCTGACGGCGTGCAGTCGCGTGTGTCCCCTGATATCTGTGGTATGGGTTCGTGGATGACTTCTGCTGCCTGAATACGAAAAGATTTCTTTTCAAGGCAAGCTCGCAATTTTTAATGCCGTCTCCGCCGTCGAGAAAGAAGAACGTCGCCGCCCGGTACAGTGCCGCAGCTAGCATCCCTTCAACAATTTTGAGTGGAGAAAAGAGAATGAAGTTCGCCTTTTAAGCATAAGTTTGGTTCTTAATGCATCGAAAAGTATCAAAAAGCAAAAGTGATAAGTTACGTTTGTGAATCCGGGGGCCGTGTAGTAGCAGTAAGCGCAAATGACGCAGTTTTTCAGTGTTAAATACACCCTTGAACAAGGGTGAGTTCAGCTTGACTGATGCCTGGCATATTGGTTTCATTTCTGCTTCATTGTCGCGAGTTTTAACTCGAAACCTGCACGTAACGAAAACCTGGATGTAACAAAAAAATGCGAATTTTTTGTCACCTTCGTTATATCCAGGTTTAACTGTACGTGTAAATTGATGACACGAGGTAAGAGTTTGAGCAAGCATGCAGAATTATCGACATTGCAGTTTGAAAAGTACGCGACCAGAAAAATAACCGTGGCCCATGCACGTGCTTTCTGGGCCACTGGCATTCGGCCAGGCCTGGAATAGGACCGTATTTACTCTAGTTATTTACTCGAGTAAAGTATTTTTCTTGCTGTCTATGTTAAAGTGATACCACAAAAACAGTCACATAATCTGAACTACGCGTGATTTTTTTTCGCACCTTTGCCAATTCTTGAAATACCGTTTCGGAGCAATTTTTGGAAAGACAGTGCAGTAGCGCTGTGCACATACGCCGATTTGGTCGCGTAATATGACTCACTGCACATGGCTAAACCTTTTCTAAAGCAATGTCACTCGGTTTCCAAGAAACCCAGTCAGCAGTGGCAGCGAGCTACGCGCCGTAAACCACACCTCAGAACCGTTGTCATCGATCAAGCCGCGGTCAGGACGGAAGACCAGGTCCTGCGCGCCAGCAGGTGCGCGACTCCCGAATGCGGCTGGGACGAGATCTCGCAAAGAATAAGTTGAGCCCTTCGAGTTTATCTCGGACTTTCCGAGTCAGGAAACAGCATAGGACTGAGGAGAGGAGCAGCAAAGGTCAGCGCCGAGTCGGGGGCATCGATACACCGCCGAATTTGGCAGTCTTTTGGCCTGGTGTAAATAGATTTAAGGTATGTGAACAGCACGACGGCCTATCTGTGGCGGGCAGGAGGGAGGCCGTTTTTCACCGCGCAGATACTTGGCCGTCGTTAGTCACTCCCGAAGCGGGACAAAGCGACCCCCGCTTCGGGCCGGCTAGCCGCTGAAGTCGGTGCGCCCTTCGCGTGCGCTTGCCTCCGCCAAAGGGCCCGCCGCCGAAGTTTCCCTGGGCTGACAGGAGATGGCCCTGATTCGTGAGATATGGCTTGCTGTTACGAGCTTGTAAAATCATTTTTCAGACTCCATTCCCGCGCCTTCTCGGTACGTTGCAGTCCTGATCGTTGAAAAGCTATACCCGCGGGTTATCCGTTCGTTGTTAAGTTAACGTGGTTTTTTCTTCTTTTTGGAATGCGTTCTTTTTATTTTTTGCAGCAGGAAGAAAGGGTATCAGTATGAACAAAAAGCTTTTACTGAGATCGCCGAATCGAACAATGTTCTTAGAATTTGCTCACCGCGATGATACAATGAAGTGATACCAATAAATGGAAACCAAATGCCTACACTTTAAGCTTACTCTAAATTTACTCTAATTCTAATTACTCTAAATTTACTTTTACTTAATTACTCTAAATTTACTCCGATAAGAGGGAGTACAGTAGAGTCATCTTATAACAAACACATCGCGAAACGGAATTCAGTTCGTTACATCAGTTTTTCGCTATATGTGGACATAAAATCTATGTATAAAAATGGTACTGGGAAACGAAGATTGGTTTGTTATAGCCGGGATTTCGTTAAACCCGGGTTCGCTATAAGTGGGCTATACTGTATTTCGTAAAATCCCCTAAGGAATAATGTACTATGAGATGCAGTAAGCGGAGTATTCTTGCTGTTCATTATTCTGCTGATGAGGGGAGTTCTTTCGGGCATTTAGAGAAGCATCTCATGTCATTCAGTACACCACTGAAGCAGGGCGTATTGATGCGTTCGGTAGAGAATTTAATTTCTCCTTAAGGGCCGCCACAGATACCAGTCTTTTCGAATGTGTAGTGAAGTTTTTTTGCGTTTGAAAGAACCGTGCTGGGGAGGACAGTATCGAGGCTTGCAAAGAACACATTACAGAACTTTATTAGATACTTGCAAAGAACAAGAGAGATTTAGTAATCGTCTCAGTAAGGGTACGTCAACTTGAAAGTAGAACAAAATATTTTCGTTCCAGAATAAATCAGCTTGTACTAAATTATACTTTTGGAACACAAATAAGTACGATAATAGAGGCTAAGTCACATCGAGAAATAAATCAAACCCCCAATACAGCTAAACCCCAGCGTAACATATCCCACCAGAGCACGAGCATCGCCAGACTTTCCTTTTCCCAGCACGGAAGAGCTCTGTTCGACTGCATGCAATTATAGCGCTCTTTAAGAATAAACAAAGGGATTCTGATAAGATGAGCTGGTCACAGCCATCGAGGCTACCTTGATACGCGAAGGTTTGAGCCTTCAAGGGTATCTGCGTTTTCGCAACCACCCGAGTTGAAACAGATGCCCCAATTATTGCAACTCCATCGGACTGGAACCGACTCCGAGCATGATTTTATGCGCAGAGTCGAGCCTACGGATGCAGCCCTCGAGTCCATTCTAAAGCGGCAATACCGTGTCAGGGACATCCAAACAGCAAAAACAGCTGCATCGCCTAACACCGCCAAATTAATTCCGTCTCGTATGCGTAAGCTTCCATGTTTACATGCATGGAGTTACTAAACTTCGGAGGCCGCTTTTAGAAACTGGCATCCCTTCCACGAGAAGCTCTGGTTAAGTAAGTTAGATTTAATAGACGGCGAACTGTTTGCCGATATCTGATCATACGAGTCTGTGCTTGCCAAAGCTCCCCCGAATGTCTGACAGCTCCGCAGAGGCGTCTTTCACAAGACGTCGTCGCTATCGTTATCAGCCGATTCGTAACAGATGATGCCGCTATGCGAGTTCAACGTGCCACAGGTGTGTGGGTGTGCAATAATTGTGCGGTTCTATTTATACTTTGAACGCTTAGTATCACTGACTCAAGAGAAAGCATACAAGGCAGTGATTTCCGGAATAATCGCTCATATCAAGTATTGTTTCAATTCCGAACACCAACTGCCCATTTTCTCATAGTCAATCACACTTGTCCGACCGGACTCAGAGCTTCGTTTCGAAAGGGTGTCCTCTCGGGTGAAAAGAAGCCTCGAATACTCCGAACTAATAAAGCTCTATGCGACCACAACTCATTTAGTGTGGTGTGGTTGAGACGCGCGGAGCGATGCATCGTGTGAGCACATTTGCCTGTTGCCTTCTCATAAATGCCACACGGCAAAACATTTTCTCGAGACTTTCCCGCTATAACAAAACGTCGCTGAATTTGGAGCAGGGCGCAGGACGCGCTTTTTCATGTTACAAGGGAATACACAAAAAACGCCAGCAAAGATAGAGTTAGCCGTGCGTGAATAATCCAAGGTGAACAAAATTTTCTTGCGGAATTTTGGGCGAATACTTTCAGATTCGAGGAGCAGGTAGAACTCTTGAATAGAGAATTTGAGCCATTTTCGCCTGAATTCTTTTCAGTTTGTGAGTAGCGCTTTTTTTCTCTGTGTTAATCGAATTCAAACACTTCAGAATGGAGAGAAAAGGTGAAACTAAACAAGGAAAAGAAGTTTTCACGTCAATGAACCAGAGTTTTGTCTTTCTTTTTGTATAGTTATGAAGAAGAAGAAACACTATTCTTGGACGTTGTTCCGGTTACTGATAGATACCTGCGACCACCGCAGCTTTTGTTTGCTCTCCTTTATCTCTCTCTTTCTTTTGCGCAGGTACACAAACCGAAACACGCACGCACGCACGAACACACAGAAGCGCTCCCGCATTGCAACCAAGAACCCACAAGCGAATACGCAACCATGTAAGCAAACAAGCAAAAAAAAAACAGCAAATCATATACCCCCGGATTCAGGAGACATGAAATTAATTTCGAGTTTTAGCAGGTCGCCATGCTGTTGGTTAAGCGTAAACCACTCCTGCCTTGTGCGCGCGCAACAAGAAACAAAAAAAGGCACACTCTGCTAATCCGTGCGTAAGGGAACGTGGCACGAAGTGCGGGGAGATTGCTGTGCGTTAGCGGCGCGAAGCAGTGCTAAGACCCGTGTACTCATTATCCCTACTTTTCGCCACTTCGCTCTGTGCGCCCCGACTAGCGCCAACGCCCTTTATCGTCACGCATTCGTTGCAAGGCGCGTACACCTCCAGCCCCTATCGGCGCGCGCACGCACCGGCATCAAGGTAGTACGCGCTGAACCGTGCCTAATGGAATTTCTTCTGGGCGTCAGTGCGCCAACGGTCGCACGGATGCGCTTCGCCGCTGCGAAGACATCTCCGAGATACACCTACAGAAACCCCTTCGCGCTCTCGGTTCTAAATTTGCCCGCTTGCTCGTTCCACTGAAGCTCCATCCGACGCTCGAACAGAGCCTTTACGCGTGCAGTACAGCCAGCCAAACGAATGCTAACAAAGGTTTCGCGAGCGGATGTCGGCGATCCGCATTAGCGGGCGCTTACGCGAAGCTTCGCGAGCCGCGTTCTGCGATCGCGTTTTCTGGGCTTTGAGCACGAAATGCTTTTAGCGGCACGCAACCCATTTTCATATTTTGCTTCTGGCTAGTTTCAGCTCATCCTGGTGCTCCGCATACGACGAAGAAACGAAATACGGTGTTTTGAACTACCGACTAAATAAATTCGTAACGAAGTAAGAGCAAGAACTTTCCTATGCTGACAAAGCGCTGAACACGAAGGAAACTTGTTTGGAGAGAAGACACCAAGGCAAGTATAACCACAGGAAATACGGCAATGTTAGGGGAATGCCTGAGTGCCGCACCAACCGCTAATTGGCGAGGCAGGTACAAACAGTATGTTTAAAACCGATCCAGAAGCCGGCTTTTAGGTTGAGTCTATGGAGCACACCGGCTAAGTACAACAAGAACGATCAATGTTTGGCCGTTTTTTGGTGCAGATGAACAAAATCAGCGTGCTGGTACAGCTACAACAAGTACCTGCCATATAGTCTAACGGATTTTTTATTGCTTCGAACGTTGTAGGCTCTTCGAAAAGAGTCGTTGTTTTCAGTTGAGGTTCAATGTAGTCAACGTATGAGGAAACAAAACAAGCCGTACGCTGCACTAACATATATGCAACTAGCTGTTGTACTGAAGTGTACGTTATAGTATGGGTCCTGCGGGAAAAGGGACCGAAGTAACTGCATTTGGCTGACGTGCGCGTGAAAAGCGTACTAGTATATTCACCGTACACGCTGCATGCAGTTGCATAAGTGCTCCTCCATTGGGCCCATAATACGTGTGCACGTGAGAGTGCGTCGGTGAAAGCGCGTGTTTATATAGCGGGGTGTGTAGTAGTCAGACAACAGCGTTGCTCAGCACAGCGAAGGCATGGTAAGGTTTAGGCTAGGTGCCTACCTAAAGCGTACATAAACAGTTCGGTGTTTCATGCGTCGTATAGAACTGTTGATTTCTCCATACTCTTCCCATTTCACGCTCGTTACTAAGCGAGCGGCTGGCTGATTGCATGAACGGTCTTTTCTTGTTATGGCGCCATTTTAACAGCGCAGCTGGTTAAGCTTTTAGTTTCGCCGTGAAGCGTTACCAGAAAACTATCGTCACCGGCGTAGTGGAGAGGGCGAAAATGCTACGACAGAAGCGTGAGGGAAAGTGGCGAAGAGGCAAGGAGCCCAGGAATTTTTTTTCTGGGGGGGGGGCAAGGTGTTGGGAGTGCGCGCCTAAAAAAATGTAGTTACGGAGGTCCCGGAAATCGAAAATCGAACCCGGGATCTTTACGCCGTCACACCGGCAACCTAATCACTGGGCCATCCCAAACACCCGGGGGGAACAGGGTTACAAGCGGCGGGGAACAATAACATGTGCAGTCAATACGAAAGAAAAATGACAGCGGCTTAGCTCTGCTAGTGTTGGATATGCAAAGCAAAATATTGACTTAGTCTGCTTCAGTCTTGGTTTCGCTTGGTTAACCTTTGATTTAGCTGTATTGCCGACCACGTCGCAAAGCCGTGCAACGCTCAAAGCCTTGCAAAGCTCCGTGCAACGCTCACAGAAGGAGTCCGGGCGGACGCGGCGTTCATTCATGGCGAACGCACCGTTCCTCTTCGCAGGGCACGACACGAGCCACGTTGCCCGAAACGACCCCGCGCCGCATGCTTGGGAGGCTGAAGGGGTGGTTGGGTGCCTCGGCCGCAGCGGCGGTGGCGACCCCTGTCGGCTCCCGCAGGCGCCAACAGCGGGCCCGGAGAATCACGCGATGCGCTTCGAGGGGTGTGTAGCCGGGGGTGTGTCTCCGGTCAAAAGGTCATTTGCGCATCCTCCACGGAATCGCTGGACAAAAGTAGTGAAGCTTTGCTTTAAAAAAGGTTGTGTTGGCACGCAGTGCGCAACACCTACAAGAAAAGAAGACCACAAAGGAATTTCCAGAAATATTGAAGCCGAATAGGTTAATTTTGAATCAAACTATGTATAAATCTTAGAGAAAAATTAGGTGCCCATAGCGTGCAAAAACGTTTCCATCTCGCCTTCCCAGGCCGCGTCATTACGAGAGGGGAAGGCAAATGAACAGATGGGTTTTGGAGGTTTGAAATAGCTAATAAAGCTAATTTCTGACATAAACTTAACTCCCAAATGAAGCACAACAGAAAACAATCAAAAGATAACTACCGCGTGAAACCAAAAGAGACGTACCAGGGAGAAAAAAGCTTCCCGTGGTCGGATTCTATGCTAGATCCTTCGCGTTATGAAACCAGCTTCTATGCGCTTGCGTTCGGGGCGTGATTTCTCACGTGCTGTTCTCTGCTCCAGTTCACGTGTGTTCGCGCCTGAAGTGGGGAGCACAGACGCCCAGTTCGCGCTACCGACGCCGTGTTCGCGAAGCCTGTTGCCGTCGCCTTCTAGCAAGTGTTAACGCGGTCCACTTTGGGAGATATGTGAAAGCCTGCGGACAAAACGATCCGGGTCGGTGAGAAATGGAGAACTTTCAGTGACCAGTTCGGAAATCCATGCCAGATGCAACAGCCGGGTCCCCTACAAAAGGAGAGGGGCCACCAGCTCTGCTGGTGGCTCCTCTGGGGAGGGGCTGTGGGGAGTGTACCATTTACATTGCATTTCAGGTGTGTAGGCTGCGTCGGTGGGAAATTTGTTGACAAAGATTTCACTGGAGCGTGGTAGCGGTGGTAAAACGCTCAAATATCCTGCTGGAGCTCTGCTTTTGAGCCGGTCTTTTGTGTTCGCTTATACCGGTGGAGTCGCGTCGCCTGACGAAGAGCCGACACGGTCGCATACGCCCTTTAGGCGACCGTATCGGCTCTTCGTTAGGCGCTAGTGGAGGTTGTAAATATGCACTCTCCTGTGGGACGTCATGGGCCGCCTGGTTGTCCGAGGAAGAGGGTTCATGGCACTGAATCCAGTCAATGCGGACTTGTGTTTTGTTCCGTTGCAGAATTTCCGCTTGGTATTACATCTGTTGTGCCAAAGGTTTTGTAGTCTTGTAAGATCTTATTGTTTCCAATGCTTCATACGAGTCTGTGAGGATGCGAATAGATGGCGGCAGAGTATAATCAGTACCATACGCAAGGAATGTCATGGCATGGTTGTTGGTCATGGCATGGCTCGTGGCATGGTTGTTGAACATGGTGCGATACCCCGAGAGGGCAGGAACCTCCGGGCATGTCCAGGCCAGTCCGATGACATTTAAGCTTACGCTAGTGCCCGTGTAGATGTCAACTCTGTTTCCGAGTGTTGTCATCTGAAGGCGTCGGATGCGTTGTTGGCTGAGTGCGGGATAGTTGCGCCCAATCGGCTTGGTGTGTGTAGTGGATGCGATTTCTGGTCGACTCCGTGGATCAAGTTGAGTGGGGAAAGTGCAGGGTGTTGGTGGGCTGCGCACGTCCCACGCAGTGAGGGCGTGTCCTTGCTGTGTTAAAGAACGTGTAAATCCAGCCTGCGCTTTGGCTCCGTTGATGATGTCTTCAATGGGAGGAAAGGGAACTGCCTGTTTAACTTTCTGGTTAGGTGTGTGTTTGGGCAAACCACTGATGGTTCGAAGGGTTGCCCTGTGCAACACTTGGAGGGCTCTTCTGTGGGTTTTGTTGAGTTCATAGGCGAGAGCGCCGTACGTGAGCGTGCGCATTGTGACAGCTCTGGCCATAGTCAGGGTGGCCTTTTGGGTTGCCCCTCCGTATTTGTTCGAAAGTCTGCGGATGGTGTGGAGAAGACTCTTCCACTTTTGCTTCAACCTGTGGAGCCATATTCCAGCGCTGTTCTTTGTTCTGATTGGTAAGCCGAGGAGGGTAATGGGCTCTGTTGCGGCTTGTATTCACGATTTGCTATACTAATAACTTGTATGACATCGGAATGAGTGGGTGGTTTCCAGCCGTATACCACCAAGAGCTGGGTCTTTTCAGGAGTGAACTGGAGTACCAGGTAGGCAAGAGTCAGCTCGAGGCTATGCGCCGCGGCTTGCAGTTCTACTGTTTCATTCTCGAGAGAGCCGAAGTCGGCTGCTTCGGTCCAAACTGTGGCGTCGTCCGCATAAATGGTAAAGCGGGCAGCCGTGTCGACTTCCACTTGTCGTGCCACCCTATTCATGGCCAGATTAAATAGAACCGGTCCCAAAATCGGACATTGAGGGACCCTGCGGTCTGTGTCATAGGTAGTGGGTTCCCAGCTAGGGTGTGAGACATAGATTCTTATAGGTCGGCCTTGTAAGAAGACTCGTATCCACTTTTGAGCTCTTGAACTCAGATACGCCTTTACAAGTTCCCCCAAAATGACCTTTTGGCTGACGTTGTCAGACGCCTTGCGTAAGTCAACGGTCATGACAATGTCTCAGTTTCCTCTTGCGTAGTAGGATCGGTTAATGACTCTGGGCAGCAGCCAGAGGCTGTCGTGTGTTCTCACGCTGGGACGAAAGCCTGTTTGGGATGGGTAGAAGTATGGTTTCACATATACTCCAACTAGTGCATGAGGCGATTGTTAATTAGTCTCTCAATTCATTTTCATATGACCGCGGTTAATGAAATGGGGCCTAGGTGGTTTAGGTTTCCCTGGGTTGCAGTTGAGTTGGATTGTTCGGTTTAGGTATAGGGAATATCAAGGTTAGCTTGAGATGGTCAGGGAGGAATTCTTGTTTCCAAAGGTCAATAATTTGGGCGAGCAGGTAGCAGATTTCAGATGGCAGATTTCTAAGGTGTTTCCACGTTAAGCCATCATGGCCGGGTGCGGCGTTCGGCCGCCCTTGCCTAATGGCTGTTCGTAGTTCAGTCATCGTGAAAGGTAGGTCAAGATTCGGGTCTAGTTGGGATATTTCGATATCACGGAGGGGTTAAGGGGGGTGTCGTGGAGGCATGTTGAAAAAAAGGGGGTTATGAGATGCCGCTTCACTTCCCTAAGGTCTTCAGTTAGGACAAGGCTAGAAAATAGGTGGTTCGTTTTTTTTTTGCCTTTTGGGTGAGGCTCCGTTGAAGCTTCCGTAGTGCCGGAATGCCTCTCTCATCACTGACACTAGCACAGAGTTGTCCAAATGGTTTGACTTAACTGCTTTGGTGATGCGTAATTAGGCGATATTGCCGTTGGATCTTCTGCAGGTCTTTGTGTCGCTTACGGTTGGTCCTGTAAATGTGAGTGAGGTTGGGAACTCCCTTCCAGAGGTTCTCCATCAGGTTGTCAAAATGGGTAATTTCTGCAGCGCAATAGATTTCTTCCTGTGCACGTGTTGCTAAAGAGAGAATCAGGGAACAAAACCAGTTTGGCGAAGCCGGTGGAGATGACTCGAGAATGCTTCCTGTGCACGTGTTGCTGGAGAAAGAATCCGAGAACAAAAGTCGTCTTGCGAAGCGGGGGGAGATGACTCGAGAATGCTCCCTTGGAAAATATCCAAATCTAGCCTCTTCACTGTTTTCCGCTGGCGAGGTTTCTTGCCACGTAGGTGAATTAGAATTGGTAGGCCATTGCTGCCCCATGTCGTGGAGTAGGCATAAATTTTCTGGTGAGTCCAGGTGTGGCCCAAATAAGGTCTGAGGATGTGTCTTGCTGTGCAGCGTGAAGGCCGATACGAGTGGGGATGTCCACATCGTTGATGAGCAGTAGATTGCATGCGTCGGCGGCGTCATCAATCGCTTTCCCCCGCGGGTGAGTTTTAGAGTAGCCCCACGTGGTGCTTTGCTCTTTGAAGTCTCCACCTAGTAATATCGGAGTACCAGGAAATTGGGAAGTCAAGGTGGAAATCCAGGTGAAGTTGTATTGTTTTTTTTATAACGTGACTGGCTTGTAATAAGCCGTCACCACAATAAATGCTTTGCCGATGGGAAGGCGAGTCTGCACTCCAACGACTTCGTGGAAGTTTAAACAGAGTTCTGCGAAACGTATTTGCTGGCTGCTCAAAGAAGAGTGCACTAACACGGCCGCATGGCCGGGTGCTGTAGCAGTTGTTATGGGGCCGCGGCGAGTATACTGCGGTATGGAGGGGGTTACATATGCAATTCTGCCGACTGTAACTATGCTGCAGCGGCATGGTGGGGCGATCATCAGCACCATTTGTTAAAAGCTAAAATTCACTCCTTGATGCGTTCGTCACTGTTTGTGGTCACCGGAGCTTATACTACAACTAGAACCGCGGCGCAGGAAGTATTGGCAAACTCCCTTCCGCTGTCGATCGTCTTGGACATCGAGACAGGTCTTTTCGACTTGTTTCACCTGCGGCAGTCCACTTAGCTGCATGGAACACGCATTTTCCCGGGCGAGGTGGAACATCCTCTTCTCTGGACCTGCTGTCATCCACTGAGCGCTTGGCGAATCCACACCGCAGGATAGATTGCCGTACAGCGGCGAGTATAAAGTTGAGCCTGGTTTACATGCGTACACAGACGGCTCTTTTACCACGACATATGCTGGTGCAGCGTTCGTTGTGCTCAGCTTATCTCATGAGATTTTAATGACGCAAAAGTTTCGAATTTTGCCACCGACCAGCTCTTATGGCGCAGAAGCTATTGCGTTACACCGTTTGTTTCTCTACCTCAACACCAACAAGCCCTCCTATCCCGTTTTCATTTATTCTGACTGTCTGTCTTTGCTTTTGGCTTTAGGAGATCCTTTCAACCCCTAAGAAACTGTTCATGAAATTCAAGTAAACTATCAATCACTGGCTTCTTCCGTTCCGCTCTCCCTCTTCCACGTTCCCAGCCACTCCGGTGTGTGGAGCAACGAGCTCGCCGATCCCGTCGCTACAAGTGCGGCAGCTAGGGGTGCAGAAGTGGAGGGGCGTACTTCAAAGCGAATTGTAAGAGCACGGCTCTTGAAGGTAGGTCGGCTGGAGTGGCAACGTAGGTGGAGCTCCGACAACACAGACACTGAGTTGTTTCGATGGGTTCCAAGTGTTCTGGCCATACCCCCATTCTTTCCTCCGCCCCAAATACTCGCCCAACTTTTAACCGGACATGGACGGTTTCCCCATTATTTCCACCGCGTTGATCTGCTGCATAACAAGCAAATAACCTTCTGCTGCAAATAACCTTCTGCGGACTCAGTGCTCCTTCTGTCAGCCACTATACTCGGTGACAACTTAAGAAGGGCACCGGAAATTGCCGCTGTGCGTTATCACGGTAGCCGGATGTTTCTCCGCGCAGCGCAAGTAGGGTGTTACTAGGAATATTTTGAACATGACGTGAGCCGTTCCCGTGAATTTTTGGACTCAGTATGCTTATAAACGACTCCAGTGACGACAAACAAACTGCGTGAGACAATGCAAACGATATCACGCATTCATAGCAACCTCCTTTCAAAACGCGCGCGCACTGACGTCATGGGTCCGGCCCTTTGGCGGAGTGATACACTACATGAGGTGGTGCCGTTCTTGAGTTGTAACCGAGTATATCTCCTGGATTGTGCAAAGACAGTTCCCTATGTGTCCAGATTAAGACGCCTCGTTCGCCTCCCACTGGAACCTCCTTATTTGCGTCAGGCAATGGACAACGCTGAAGCAGTGAAAATTTTAATAGGACTGGTGGAGTTTGTCGGTAACAGCATGCCGGACATTTCGCGACAGTGAATCTGGCATCTAGTAGCAGATACCCGTTTGCTCTGCACATGACATCTGCCTTCCCCTACGACCTTTTGGGCGAAGCCCGAAGGCAAAGACTGTGAAGAAGACGGAACTCAAGTTCTACAGATTCTGGGACTTTCGTGGAGTCAACTGTGCCTGTACAGTCATCCGCTGCGTAATACTTCCGGACGCTGCTCCTTTGTGCTGTGCTCCTGCTGCCGTGTGTTCAAACAGTGCGTGCCGTTCGCGATTTGACAGTGGTGTTCCCGTGCATTCGGATGGGCACGGCAGGATTGGTGACCCGCTCGTGTCCTAGTGGCATGTTTTAAGATGTTTTAGTGTGGTGTACGCTCACGTTTCGTACGCGTGTGGACGGGCAAGTGGACATGCGTGGCCGTGCGTGTACGAACTGGCCGAACTGCTATGAACTGGCCGAAAGTGTACCAATATGTGGGTGTATTTAATTTTGCATTCTACAAATTGGCTTTTACTACAAAAAGTATGTTTGGGTTATAACCCTGTTCATTTATTTTTGATTGGCTGGAAACCTGCCATAGCGTTGCTGGAGCGGGTGTTGTTCCCCAGGTTATTCTTTTTATTTTTGGGAGGGGGGAACATGGAAAAAGAATTGAAAAAATTGGAACCGGAGGCGTTGAGCGGGCATCGCACACGTCTCCGGGCCGTACCGCAGCGCTGGCATCGAGGCACCAGGCCTGGTGTAGTGTAACGCGGCAAATTTAAATTGATTTGAGCAAACCTTTAGCGTGCTTACCTTGGGAAGGAGCACGACGCAAGAGGAACAGAATGAGAGGTGAGCGGGAATGCGAAGGGAGGCATTTACTTGGAAAATGTTGGCAAATACAATCTTCTTTTATCGAGATTTGCAACGAAAGAAGCAGATACACGGCCAATTTTCGCTCCCTGACTCAAAAATTACCACATTTGCGCGATTATAAGAAGCCCCCTATTGTAACGTGTAGCTAAGCCTACTCATAAAAGTTTGACAAACCTTATTTTACGCCATTTCTATTACGCAGACATAAAAGACAGACATAAAAGACATGTTCCTGGCAGAATACATTTGATTTGGTGCAGGCAACTGTGACAGCAGATATTTCTAGCGCTTCATAAACCTGGTTATCAAGCTCCTTCTTGCATTCAATTTTAAATACCTTGACCTTCATCACTTTGGACGTTATGGGCCATTGGTTCCTTCGACGATCCTTTAGGCATAGTACCCGTGAGTCTTGTTCTGGTATTTTGAGTCATTCCTTCACTCGAGCCTCCAGTGGAGAAGGTCCTAGAAATCGAGTTTCCCATCCATAAGAATTGCGGAATCCTGCCTCAGCCGATTGGAGGGAGCAAATGGAGTAAAGGGGGGACTTAGAAAACGCCCTTAAAGTTTTTTTGAAACATCCGTGCTTGGAACTGGTGAGTACTTTTCTCAGAGCCTTGGATGAAATTTTCGCGCTCACTTCTATACACCAGCCGTATCCGCATCTCCTGGACGCCCAGTGTGCGTGATGCCTTTCGATTCCCATCGCTCTTGGCAAATAAAATAACCTTGTGCTGTATTGCGTTTCAGAGTAGCACCTTTTGGGAGCCATAACGACTGAAATGAAGCACTAATATGCGCATCAGCAGCAGCCTGTGCGACACCTGGTTAGGTTTACTTAGTAGTTTACTTAAATGATGTTGACAGAACGTTTTAGTTTGAATTGAGTTGCATTTAGGAAAGAGTTGGTGTCTGCAGCTGCTTGCCGCTTTGGAGTGAAAGCCAAATCCAAAGTAAATTTTATTTTCAACATTATAATGTTGAAGGCCACCCTGGCATAAATGCTGCAAGACGCAGCTTGACAGGGTCAGGGGGCCCGAATGGCAGCTTCGCCGACTCACGTGCATACCATATTAAAATGATTTTAAGCAATGAAATGTGAGTGCGCCGTTACTGGTTACGTCGGGCTCCGCGATATGGCAGTACTTGTCCGTGCTAAGCGCATGATTTGTGTTGGACGTTCAAAACTCTACCCCACCGAACGCAAAGTAATGCCTCGAGCGCCACGTGAGGGCGATTAATAACAGCTCTGTTGACACCAGCGTTGAGAATCGGGTTGAAACGGAGCAGACGGCGCACGCTGTTTTTTTTTTCTTTTTCGGCGTGCGGGTGCAGTGGCACAAGCCGCGCCTTGTCCGTCGGGCATCGACCAGTGTTATGAAGCGAAGAAATTGACAGCGAAACTTTATGATGAATACCACCTTACAATCACGTAATATAGTAAATTCATTTTTTTACAGAAAAAGCCTGTTTAACAGGCAGCCTTGACTTTTTAAAGGTAACAAAAGTAGAGCAGGCGATGTCAGACAAAACATTTGCTGCACTTTATACTTATTCTTGAAAGCATACAAACACAAAATACCAAAAAATATGTAAATAAAACACGGCACAGAACATTTACCTATTGACATAAGCATGACGAAGTGCATGTCGCGTAAGCCTCCTTCCTGAAAATTGAGTGCTTTTCCTGTTTAATATGGACGCGATGTTACAGTCCAACCCGGTTATAGCGAACTGCAATATGCGCCACGATTAGTTCGATATATCCAATAGTTCGAAATAGCCGAACCCGCCTATAACGAGGTATTTTTTACGAGTTCGCAATACGCGGGTCATCATCACCTTCACGTCCACTCCTACTGCCATCCTCGCATGCAGAAACGAACACAATAAAGTATACAACTACCATACACAAAACTATCTATTTATTGCTAGCAATAAACCTACTTTCCGCTGTAACTACCTCCTTTCCCAAAAAGCGGTGATTCTTGTTTACACTTCCGTTTTGGCGGCGTCAACTAGCACAGCATTCTCTACAAAGATATCATTTGCATCCGTTGCAGTCCGTGTACTTCATTATCGAAGCAATATTGGTGGAGCACATTGACTGTCGAAAGCGATTCATTGAGCATCGGACGGCTTCCACTCGCGACATCCCCCGCCTCTTCGGTGCCTCCAGCAGCGCCAGCAGCCATGACATCGGTGACTTTGTCGGTGTTAGAGGGACTCGCAGTTAAGGCAATGTTGTCATCGACACTCAAGCAATCCTCAAACGGCATTCCTTTCAGCACAACATCGTGAACGCTGGCGAGATTTTCTCACAGTTCATCGATGCTTCCATCTTGGTCCGGACTCGCGGTCTGGGAGGGCTTAATCGTGAGTCAGGCGCGTCAGAAACAGTTACAGAAGGTGCCGGGAGTCACATCGCTCCATGGGAGGCCCAACATCTCCATCGCAGACAATCAACATCTCAATCACCTCTCCGAGACCATATATCAGATGTGAACTTCGTTATAAGGAATATGTTTCGCGTGTATTTTCATAACTGATTTTTCTTTGTTCGATATATAGCATAACTCGCTCTATCCGGGTTCGTTATAATCGGGTTTGACTGTATTGACCAATGCCTGAAAAGAGTAATTGTTTCGGGGAAGTGGCACTAATCACATCAGGTTTGTCGAAAAAGCAATCCTGCGTTCGCACTGTTAGGCAAGATAATCGTTTTAGGAACTGCTGATACAGAGGACCAGGAAAGGGCAACTGATCTATTAGAGCACGCAGTAATCGTATAGCTTATCGATACTCATTGATTTATGCTGTGAAAGTAGTTATCTAGTGGGATGCAGGAAGTATCGCGTTGTTAAAGCAGTGATTGAAAGGGCGATAGTGCTATAGTGCCGCGGGCGACAGCCAGCGACAGTGTGATTTTTTTTTCAACAGTGGATGGATATAGTATTTCATTTCGCGAAAATGAAGCATCTATGAATGTTTTTATAAAGGAACACTGAAAATACCCCTTGTATATTGATTTTCTGTTTTACATTCGCGTAATATCTTGTTTTTGTTCAACAATGTTGACAATTATGAACATATAAACCGGACTTAGACGTTTAGATTTGGCTGTGAGTATATAAGACTATTGCGCAGATTCTCTTTCGCGTTGGCCGGGTGGCTGAATCGAGTCACAGGTAAACTGACAGACGACAGACAGACAGACCAAAGTTTCTGCGTTAAATTAGCCCAAAAAAGACTACCGTCTTTAAGAAACTAATACCTTTCTGTATATACCGGTTGCTCTACCGAAAAGCTCTGATAACATCTCCGGACACACGGTGCGTGCGTGAAACCGGGGACCGCAAATAAAGTTTTTCTCTCTCTCTCTCTCTCTCTCTCTGAAAGCGGGCTTTTCCATTGTGTCAAAACGGTTACCTGAAAGTCGCGAAAAAATAAGACAACACACGCGTATCCTGAATAGTATATCTTGTAACAGGAAGAGGAAGAGGTCGACGAGGAGCCGGGCAGCAGCCAGAAGAGGAGGAAGAAGAGGAGGTGAAAGGACAGGGACCGGACTGTTGTTTGACTACTCAGTGAACTCGACCCAATAAAGGGAAACGTTACATTTGGCGCAGCCGACTATTCCGGACAATGTGGGTGTTGTTCAATCTGACCCAGCGTGAAGATGGTCGTCTGGTGGTCAACGGTTACCAAGAGGACGGGGATGATTCGACCGTGATCCTCCCAGAAAAGGTCAGCACACCTGACTTCATATCTTTCCTTGCCACGAAAGCTAAACTGACGCTAGACGAGTTAGCGTTGAAGAGTAACATCAAGGTGAACATGCGCGCCGCTGATTTTCAAGCTTGGGTGATTAAGCCAAGTGAATCAGTGAACGCAAGGTCAGACCAACCAGAGGGACTCACGTGTATCATGGAACACATTGTGCGTTTGCAAGAACAACAACTTCAGCAGCAACAGCAATTTATGTCTTTCATGGAATTGAGTCATGATCCGTCCCGGTACAGACAGGAAGTTAAGCCTGATTGTTTTGATGGTACCACCTCAAGTCCAGCGGCATGGATTCAGTTCTACGAATACGCGTGCTCCAACAATCACTGGATAACAGACTCTGATCGGATAAATAACCTACGAGTATACCTTTCGGGGAACGCGAAGAAGTGGTATGAATTGCGGATGGCAGGGAACGCTGACAAGCCCTGGGACGACTGGCGAGCCAGCTTCATCCGCGCATTCGACTTGAACCCCGTTGAGCGTTGGGATCAGGCCATTTTCTTCAAACACAAGGAGGGGACGTTGGTGGATTACTTCTACGAGAAGCGAAGACTCCTGCAGCTTGCCGATCCTAATCTCCCCGAGTCGTCCATTGTACCACTCATCATCCATGGTATGACGAAAGCCTTTCAACGCCAGGTTCTTCCAAGGGCTCCTACCACAGCGGAAGAACTCCTCCATGCGCTGAGGGACGTCTGTGTCGACCTTCTGCCACCAATAGGCCAGACCCGACAGTACGAAACTGCTCGGAATGCCCTACCATCGGTCGGCACGCCTAGTGGTGCTCATCAGCCAAAAAACGAATAAAAGAGGGTGATCGGTCCCACCCAAAGACCCCAAGCGAGACTGTATACTTAATTAAATCTGAATTCAGTTTGCTGTATGCACCAATGTATGTCAGCGGGCGACTAGAAAACGTTTTAGTGGACACAGGAGCATCAGTGAGCATCATGAGTACAGGACGTGCCTCGCCAGATGACATATTTCCTGGTAGGGTTGTCCAGGTACATGGCTACGATGGGACTGCTAGGGTGCTTGATAAATGGACGCGCGTCGAAGTCGAGTACCAGGGAAGTAAAGTGCTCGTAGAAGCATTACTAATAGACGACGCGAAGTTTAATTTCATCCTAGCCCGTCCTGACATGAAGAGATTGAAGCTCAACCTTTCTTGGAAGGATGAGGTGCTCGTTGACCATTCCACTGAGACGATATGCGCGCAGACAAAGCCATCCATCAGGCTGGTCACGAATAGCGAGAACGTCTGTTCACAATATCCCGAACTTTTGTGTGTAGGCACTTATCCGCCAGCCGCAGCAGTCATGGAAGTGCCGTTTCAACTGCGCGATGTTACTGCTGTACGAAAAAAAACCATATGGCATGTCCTACGAAAAAAAGAAGTGGCTAAAAACTGAACTGCAAAGTCTGCTGGAGTATCGTATTATCCGACCTTCCGTATCAACATTTGCGTCACCTATCACAACGGTTCTCAAGGACGATGGTACATATAGACTGTGCACAGACTACAGGCTTGTGAATCGCCAGACTGACCTGTTCCCGTACCCAATGCCAAGAATAGACGACATCATCAATGAAACCGGTGGTTGCTCTTGGTTCTCTCGAGTTGATCTGTGCAAAGGGTATTGGCAAGTACCACTTCAGGAGGAATACAAGCACTTCACTGCATTCGTGACTCCTTTTGGTACATATGAGTACAACCGACTCCCCTTCGGATGGAAGAATTCTGGAGCATGGTTCCAGAAAATGATGGACACCATCCTACAAGAGTTCATTGGACAATTTTGTGGAGTGTACGTCGACGACATAATAATCTATTCCAGGAGCAGAGATGAGCACATATCACATCTCTCACAGGTGCTAGACGCCCTTAGTAAAGCTAAACTGAAGATTAATTTCAAGAAGAGTGAGTTTTTTTAAAAATTCTGTTGTCTTTCTTGGAAGAGTTTTTGATGGCAAGACTAAAAGCACGAAAGAGGAATCCGTCAAGCGAATTTTACAGCTATGCAAGCCCCATGACGTACATTCTCTACGCGTCTTCCTAGGACTCGCCGGCCACTTCAGGGCATTCATCAAGGATTACGCCACTAAGTCGAAATGCCTCACAGCATTGACGCAGAAAGATGTTCCCTTTGAATGGACCAAGGAATGCGACAGCGCATATCGGGAGCTTACAAAGATAATATCGTCGGACCCAGTGTTGACGCTCCCAGACTTCACCAAACCGTTTGAACTGACCACAGATGCATCGCATTACGGAGCCGGGGCGATTTTGTACCAAAGGGATGACAAGGAAGCATCGAAAAGACAGCTCAGGGACATTGGTTATTATTCTTACACATTTACCAAGGCAGAGATTAATTATTCTACAACCGAAAAAGAGGCCCTGGCGGTAGTGATGGCGCTACGTTACTTCCGAACGTACTTGGGGGGCCGACGCTTCAAGTTATTCACAGACAATCAAGCCTTGACCTATATACTGAATTTGTCCCATCCAAAAGGGCGGCTGGCCAGGTGGGTCAGTGAACTGCAGCAGTTCGCATTTGACATTGCTCACAGACCAGGTGACAAGCTACCGGACGCCGATGCCATGTCACGACTCCACATACCTGCCCCATGTGATGATCACCACGTGAGCGCGCTCTTATGGGATGGCACAGAGACGATGTCGCTGAAAGATGGTCGTTTACAGGTACCGAAGACTAGTGTACCGAAAATCTTGGCTCTTTACCATGATTCACCTCACTCTGGCGGACATGACGGATTTTGGCGCACATACTGGAAAATCAAGCAAAGATTTCATTGGAACACCATGAAGCAAGACATCTCTGAATACGTACGGACCTGTCACCAGTGTCAAATCTGCAAGGCCAAGTTCAAACCCAGTGGTAGTGCAATGATCATCGCAGAACATTCCAAAGAACCATTCGCAACGATCCACCTCGATTTCGCGGAGCTCAGGAAAAAAGGCGAGGGGAGAGGCAGCACGCAAGCGTTCCTACTGGCAATTGATGAGCGCACGCGAATGGTCGCGTGTAAAGCCGGAAAGGAAGATGCAAGGAGCGTCATCTCTCTCTTGAACCGGGATATGTTTAAAGACACCAAAACAATTGCGGCCGACAACGGACCAGCCTTTCGGAGCGAGCAGTTGAAGAATTGGGCTCTCCAGCGCAATGTGAAGCTATGTTTCTCAGCGCCGTACCACCCTGAAGCCAACGGTTTAGCTGAGAGAGCTATACGTGACATCAAGCAGTTCATTTCCCTCTATCCAGATTTCAAAGGGGGCTGGAAATGTGCTCTAGAAGCCGCTGTTGCACACCACAACCACTCGCACACAGCCGCTTTAGGATGCAGTCCATACTTTGCATATCATGGGAAATCTGAGTGGCTGCATGCCGATAACCTCCTGGGGATTACCGATTCAATAGTGCTCCGTGAACAAGAAAGGTCCCAGAGAGAAAATGAAAGGTACCGGATCGCAATGAAGAAGCATTACGACCGTCTTCACACGGGCAAGGTTCCGAACATTAACGTTGGGGATTACGTCCTTGTCCGGAAAGGCTTGCAGGGTTCCAAGGCTCCTTTTTCAGGGCCCTACATGGTTGTGAAGACTGCTCGCAAACAAGAAATTTTGAAGTACATATGCTACAATGGACCTAATAACATCGTGGAAGCTGCGTCTATGTGCAACGTAGTGCCGTATCAACCCAGGAGGGTTGACAACAGAGGGGCGGCCTGTGTAACAGGAAGAGGAAGAGGTCGACGAGGAGCCGGGCAGCAGCCAGAAGAGGAGGAAGAAGAGGAGGTGAAAGGACAGGGACCGGACTGTTGTTTGACTACTCAGTGAACTCGACTCAATAAAGGGAAACGTTACATATCTTTATCTCATAAACCCGGTAACCGTGTACGTTTAGATCGTTCGTAGATGCATTTACTTAGTGCTGGAAAAATCGTCGCATGGGTTCGTTGTTCGCTTGTGATTTGGATGTCTGATGGTTTGACAATCGGTTGGATGCACTTACAGCTTTCGAGCTTCTCTATAATTTAGTTAGGAAGGGATGCTAAATGTTTCCACGAGATAGGTAACCCACCTGCTACCACCTCCCAAATCGGTGACAAGTGGTACATTTTTCAACTTACTTAATCCCGTGAGTTTCATGTTGCGTTCCTCGGTAACTCGATATGGAACATGAGGAAGTTTTTACGTTGAGGAATTAAAGGAATGGAATTATGGAAAGGAAAATGGAAATGAATGGAAAGGAAAAGCTACCAGTCCATTCCAGGAGTGGGAATGGGCTAAATTTTGTCATTCCGAGGAATTGGAAGGAATGGCATCACGACAAGTTCTAACTCCTCGGAATTGAATTGGAATGGAATGGGGATGCCCATTCTGCAACACTGCTATGACTCTTTATTTCAACAAATACATTACGGCGCGAGTGGTCCGAGCAAGACTGTTTAAATCTGACAAATAAAAGTCAAAAGCTATCTGGTTCACCCACAAAAATTAAAGTGTATTCCTTAGGCAAGAGCTTTATCAGGGTAATTCTAAGATCGACCTTACTAGAACAACACATAGTTTTGGGGGTGGTGCTTTGACATCGCATAAGCTTGGACGCACATATTCAACTACAGACCAAACAATTATCTTCTGCTGTGGATGTAGTATATTAGTGTCGAGACTTTGTCCCACTCAGCACCAAACTTCAAATTCACCACTGTATTTTAGGTCACCTTTGAACTATTACCAGTTAGTTTTGGGGCACGACAAAGAAAAAGAACATTAACACCCTATTGTTATTAGAGTTGTTATTAGAAGGCCGCACTTTCATTTTAACTGATTGTAGGGTTTAACGCGCCGACGCAGAGCAGGCGATGAGGCGCGATATAGTGTAGGAATGCGGATCAATTTTTACCACCTGGGTATCTTTAACGTGCACCGAAATCTCGTACGCACGGGCGTTTTTGCTTTTAGCCTCCATCAGAAAAGCGGCTGCGCGGCCGGGAATCGAACCAGCGTCCTCGTGCTCAGCAGCGCAACGCCTTAGCGACTGAGCCACCGCGGTGGGTTTCCGCACTTTCGGATCGAAGCAAAGCACGGTGTCGCACTGCTGAGAGCTGGAAAAGCACTCGCAAACAAGAGCGCTGCTAAAGCCGGAACTGTTAGAAACAAGCGCCCTTTGGCAGCTGTGTCTGTTGCATTGTCGTATTTATTATCTAATGAAATCGTATATCACAGCTGCTTACTACCGTACCATACCGTGGAGGTAGAAAGTTCAGTAACACATCCGAAGCTCGCTTTATATGCCTATATATGGCGGGTGCCGAGCACGCAGGGCCCTCACCGACAATATTCTTTTTGCTGCCTCGGTTTTGATTTACTGGAGCCCGGTCAACAGACGGACAAAGGGTCCACAGGTTGGCGCCGTATTCCCGGGAGATGCCTACCAGGTCGGTTTACAAGCTACAACGCTATTCATTGCGCGCCGGCCACGGAGGGTGCGAGGAGAATGCCAAGCAGACTCGTTGTTTCACGTTTCATGCGGGATCGCTTTATATTGCTGGCTCTGAGATTTCGCAGCATCAGCTTGCTGTGAGAAACACCGCGGCTTCGGATGCGTGTCGTTCGTATTCCTCACTCCCTGCTTCTCGACGATATTCCCCGCCTGATGGTCTGGGAAAACGGCGCTTGCAACTGTAACGCCGGTCTGGTATCGGCGCCACGGACAGTTGTACAGAGAAAGCTATGCCTCAAAAAGCCTGCCAAAGCACAAAGAGCCTACCTAACATCGCCACCGGCCCGGCGGAAGACGCGCTTGCTCTGCGCGGAGTTTAGTTTCACCAGTGCTGCCGCAGGCTGCGTGCATTTGGTTACTCGAAATGCCGTTTTCGTCGCCGGGGCTCCATTTTAGATATACCGACTCAGTCATCGCGACAGACTAATTAAGTAGCCGGAAGGCGCCAGCGATGGTGGCGTCATCGTCTAAAAATCACCATTCCATTCCCATTCAATTCTGGCAATAATGCGCTTAATTCCATTCCCATTCCACCCACCCGACCGTTGCTCCCATTCAATTCCCATTCCATTCCGGCACCTCCAAAAGGTGGAATGAATCCGGAATGATTCTAATTCCGGAGTGGTAATTCCGCAACACTGAGTGATAGTCATTCATCGCCACGGATTGTTCATGTCCGTTGATATAATATTGTATAAGTGAATGCGGCACCCCATGAATTTCGTACTTATATAATGTCTGATGTGATTTAGGACATCAAAAGCTTCGCTGTTGTCAACAGATATTCCCAGAGTTAGCCTACCAGCTTTTATGTTTTTATTACTAATTCATTTTGCTCTAAGAGGGCGGACAAATCGAACAGCCTTTCCGGAAGCCATGCTCGCATTCAGACACAAGTTTGCGTTTTAGAAAGAAAGGATTAGGGTGGAAGAAAAAGTAATTTTTCCTGGGCCCTTTAAAAAGATTGGAATAGCTGATATAGGCCGGTAGTTGGCGGCATCGTTCTTGTCTCCTCCCTTCAATATTGCCGACACTTTTGTTCGTTTCACGCTAGCTGGAGGAGGTTATAAATATGGAGAAGAAATTGACAGATTAGGTCGAGGATATGGTTGACAGGGCGGATTTGTATAGTATCGTCAACATCGACACTTGCTATTTTTGAGGAACTAGAGATTCAGTTGTACTTCAGAGAAGTCTGTCGGCTGCGAGAGCGTGCCTTCAAGGATGTCGCACTGAATCGGGTACGATCAGTTTAGAAAAAAAGTGTAGAAAAGGGCGAAAATTGCGGCTTTTCTCCTTAAGCCCAGCGAGTTTCTCCCTTTACCCGCCGCGCTGTCTCAGTGGCTATGGCATTGTGCTG
This sequence comes from Haemaphysalis longicornis, assembly GCF_048455015.1. Classification (NCBI taxonomy): domain Eukaryota; kingdom Metazoa; phylum Arthropoda; class Arachnida; order Ixodida; family Ixodidae; genus Haemaphysalis; species Haemaphysalis longicornis. The sequence goes on along the minus strand of NW_027526295.1, from coordinate 278,079,113 downwards.
CTGAGCCCGAGCACGCGGGTTCGATTCGGCTGCAGCTGCGGCTTTTCTGATGGAGGTCAAAAGAGAAAACGCCCATGTGTTCGAAATTTCGGCGCACGTTAGAGATCCCCAGGTGGTCAAAATTAACCCGGAGCCCTCCACTACGTCACGCCTTATCACCTGTGTAGGGTCGGTGCGTTAAACCTCATAATCAATCATCAATCGAGTTTCCCCCATGTTTCGAGTTTCCCCCATTACACGTAGCGCCCACTGTCCGGCGACTAAAAATTAACAAAACGGGGGAGAAAATATTCTCCCCTGTCGTCTGCGATTTGCCGTCTGCGCCGACGCCGATAACAAAACCGTTCTTCGTTGCTTACTGGCTTTCGCCGATCGGGCGTTCACAACGACTGTGCGTAACACTGCCCTGCAGTGTGCTGCGTACTCGTCTTCACAATGTCATCCCCATGCGCGCTCGCCATGCATACATGAAGCTCGCCAGCGGTGTGTATGGCTTGCATACTGTGGGCGCCGCTGCACGCTTCCTGTGTGCGACTCGTCTGCACCCTGTTCAACGTTACCACAGCATTTGCAAAACACTTCCTATTGACGCCCAAGTGTAAAAGAGCGCAGCGATGATACTAAACTGCCCCTTACTTCATCAACGAACACGGACAGCAGCATATTACCAACAACAAAAGGCCCCCTTGTTGTTGTTGGTAACCATCTGCTCCAGGGCAAGTAGTAGGAATGGGCGTACACTCCCCCTGCCCGCACCCGCCTCCATGTGGTGTCCCTCGGGCAACGTCCGGCTCACGAGCCCGACGGCTAAAGGGGTGCGCGGCAACTGGCCTAAGCGGCCGTGTGGTGGAACAAAGGGTTTTCAGAGTTTCAGGACCGCCGGGCCAACTCAGCCCGGCGTCCAACCACCACACACCCGGGGTGCGGGTAATCCCTGACTTGACGACCACTTCGGCCTAGCCGGGGTGGCCACGGACTCGACCTACCCACCTAGAGGCTTGATCTACCCACCAACAACAAAAGGTCCCCTTCTGGAAGAATTTTGGCTGGCGTCTCTTAATCGGAGGTGCGCTCTTCGCTAAAAGAGCAAAGGCAAGGCAATGAGTGTCATTACTCAAACAACGCGCCGTACTGTTTCGTTAAACGTTTTTGTCTTCTTTGAGCTATTCTACTGCTTCTTACAAAACCTAAATCTAATAAAAGGTTGCAATTGCACGGCTTACATTGGACGAACTAATAAAAGACAGCTGAGGCTCACGCATTGCTGGGGGTTATCGAAGCAAACAACAAGCCCATAATTCCTACTTGCATGCTCAGCGATCAGTGTTATAAATACTTCGTAGCCGTAAAGGTTCAGTTGTGCTTTGTGATCACGCGGACATGTGAAAAGTTTACATTGTGTAGTGCAATGTGTATGTATACGTCAATGTATTCTTGCGCAGTTTTCTATTCCGTTTATTGTGCGTTCGCAATGCCTTTAATGAAGTATATGTCGCTGTGCTGTGCTGTTTCTTCCCAATCTGTGCGCGCCAACGTGCGGCCTCTGTAATCTTGCCTATATATACGTTAGCTATAGGAGTAACACATTGATATAAGCGCCCACTGATATTGATGCAGCCACTACTCCCCACTCCCACTTTCTTTGAGCGTCATCTATCTGTTGATTGATTGATTGATTGATTGATTGATTGATTGATTGATTGATTGATTGATTGATTGATTGATTGATTGATTGTAGGGTTTAACGCGCCGAGTCAACGCAGGCGATGAGGCGCGTCGTAGTGGACGGCTCCGGATTAGTTTTGACCACCTGGGGAACTTTCACGTGCGTCGGAATCTCGTACACACAGTCGTTTTTGCTTTTCGCCTCCATCAGAAAAGCGGCCAAGTGACCTGGAGTCGAACCCGCGACCTCGTGCTCAGCGGCGCAACGCCTTAACCACTGAGCCACCGCTGCGGGTGTCATCTATCTGTCATTTTTAAACATTTACAATTGCTCTACTACGAGCTCGCTAGATGGCAAGCAGTGTCATCTCCTCGCTAAGACGGACGCGACGGATCTTCACGCCGCCTGCACCGTCTTTGCGCCGAGATGCACGACTGCATACAATCTGTGTTTTGATGCATCGGTTGTAGCAAGGTAAGGCAAGTAACAACAACTAGTTCAGAAACGGTCGCACTGGATGAGAGCTTGCTTCTGAGCTCGATGCTTGTGATAAAGGTGGCATTCTGAATGCGATTGTTGTGACTTCTGTTCTGTGAACGGCGGCGCGTTTGCGCTGAACCGGAATGAATGGAAGTCGCGCATACGAATGGCGTCATGTCTCGCTAACCACAGTTCTGGAGCTCGGTAGATGATGTCTTGGCACACAACCACAGCAATCTACCTATTTGTACTTCCTTGAAGCTCGAACCGATACGCTCGCTAGGCCTTTCTCGCATAACAAGCCTAGCTGGGGTAGTGCCGCCAGGGGAGGGGCGTTGCTCCACTAGCTCACGAAAATTGGATATCTTCCTTCACTCCCAGGGGGAGGAAGGCGCTCCTCCCTCTTAAAGGGAGAATCTTTCTACCTCCTAGGGAGCAATATAAGATACATTCCTGCTTCACCCTTAGGGGGGAGAAACTACCACTCACAACAGAGGGAGGGAAGTTTCTAGAAATGGCGTTCATGTAATGAGCATTGGAGGGTTCTGAGAGAGCTGTATTATTGAGGGGTTGGCCTTGAACAATCATTTCAAATGTATCATTTGGGTCTGTGCGGGTACCCAGGACATCATTGATAATTTTCCAGATATGACCTGGGCACGAACTTTCTGCCTCATGAAATAGCTCTTGGTTAATTGGTTTTCGCCTTGGGCAGCTCAGCTGTCACCCGGTTGCGAACTTTCTTAAAAGAGAGAAGGATAGAAATGTTTTGTTGTTTTCAGAACGAGTCATAAAGCTTTTATTATGCAATTATTTTTATCAGTTAGACGCCGATCCAGGGCTTTCTTATACGCTTAGAGAGCTTGTAATTTTTTCTAGGAAGCTAGTATTGTAGTGCTCACTGATTATGGTCATAAAAAATTGTAGGCATCGTCCGCGTTGGTGCTGTTGATAACTGGTGTCCAGTCGCTACAAGGTATATTTCTAAACTTCTTCTGGTTAAATTCAATTACGCCTTGATCGGTAATCTCAGGAGCTACTGGTTTAGGTCCTGGTTGATATTCAGAGTAGACCAGGAATACCGGGCAATAGCCGTTTAAATCTCAGTTAGTCGTGCCCGATGCCGGAACAGCCTAGGCGCAGCATAGTAATAACAAGGTCTAGAACAACGTTTTTAGATTAGGTGAGTTGGCAAAGAGCGCGGCCTTCCAAGCACCGCGGCGCGGGCCGGTGCTTCCGCAGACCAGGAGGTGGCGCTGCGGTAGCGTTGAGATCGGTCTCGGCGCGTCGTCGGCTACTCCTTGCTTGGAAAGGCGCCGGTGCTCAAGCCCCGCTCCTCAAACTAGATCTCAACGCAACGCCAGCGCCACCTCTCGGAGTGGCGACAAAATGGTGCCGCCTCTCAAGGCGCAGTTTGCCAACTGAGCTCATCTAAAAACGTTGGTCTAGAATACAGGAACTTGTAACGGTCACACGAGATGGAGTTTGGATAACGTTTTTGAGAACCCACGACCAACAATGTGGTGAGCTATATCGATGGAACATGAAGTGTCACCAAGAAGATTGATGGTGAAGTGTCCACCAAGAAACAACCGGAGCTTCTTCAAGGGCGCATACTCGAGTAGGCCAACTGCAAAGCTTTTGAATTATTCAGTGCTACTTGAAGGGGCCTGATACAACACAAAATAAAGCACATCATCTTCCTTTATACAGAGAGCTTCATATTCATAATCTTCGGTTACAGAAGAGAACTGGGACACTTCCTCGAAAAATCCTGTGTCACTAGAAATACAGATGGAGGCGCCACCACCGCACGAACAGGTGCGGTTGGCAATCATTTCGCGGTCGATTTCGCTCTTAAATCCAGTTCTAACGCGCATACAAAATTTAAAGGCTACTTTTAGCGAAAAAAGGTGCGCGTTAGAATTGTGCAAATAAGGTAACCCAAACATATACGCTTCCCTTAAAAGTACGGCTCAAAGGCTGCACCTTTAGGCATGGATAGCTTTATCCGGCCCCGCACGCATCGCCTAGTAGTGGTGACTTTCGACTCCATCAGCAGTCCATCTGTTGCGGCAGCGGCTTACGATCCAGGGTGTGTCGCTGGGTGCCACAATGTATGGGGTTTTTCACTCGGTCAATCTTTTGCGCTCACGGCCAACGCCGCCGACGACGTTGGTATTTTAACACACAAGTGTTTTATGTCCGGATACACAAAGATTTGACTGACGTCATATCCGTCACGGAAATGACGCCAGTACAACGAAGCAAGCCGCCTGTAAAGGGTCCACCCCTGCACACAGGGTCTTCTTGCGGGGAAGCAACCTTTAGTACTAAAGAGTACGTTATGCTTAGGGTTGTTCGTTTTCGGGTTTTATATTTTAATAAGAAACTGTTGCATGCCGGGATACACCAAGATTTCACTGACGTCATATTCGTCACGGAAATTGCGCCAGTCCACCTTTGCTGAAGAAACCCGCCAGCAGGACGTCGCTCGCCAAGCACGCCCACAAGACAGCCGCCGACCAGCACATAATGCTCATTTCGCTGCATATTTCAGTGCACATTTCACTTTCAAGTTTTACCGATTCCTATGACAGAAGAATCAGCTACGGCTTTTTTGAAACACGGGGCACTCAAGGCTATGCGGTAGAAAGCAAAGAATTGCCGTTTATATTCTCGCTTATTTATTTCTACATGAAAAATGGCCGCGTATCTCCTCACTTCCCTGCAAATGTCGTAAATTCCTCTCTTCTCCCCTTCGCGCATATCTCATGCTCTTTGCCCTCCCATTTCGCTTCTCTCGCGATGAAAACAGAGGAGTTCGCTACAGTCAATTCAATTTTCCCACGTTCCACTGCTCGCGCGCGAGTTAATGGAACCTTACGTTACTGTAAAACTTAAAACGCCATCATGAGGTCCACACTCGTCGCATGCTCTCTATGTATTTTTGGAACAAAATATTGTTTTCAACGTGTATTTGAAACAAAAGGGCACTGCAAATACGATTGATGTATTGAGTGTTTGCCTCAAATATGCCTCACGCTTTTTTTTTTGCCTGACAACGTTGACAAGTATAAAGTACGTTTCTATAGTTTTTCTTTGTTTCTATAGTAGAACTGATCTGGACCCCTGCTCACGCCGGGCTTTGGGGTAATGAGGCGGCCCATTCTGCTGCTCGAGAGTTCCTTTTCCGAGCCGGCCACAGCCTCGTCCACTCTCGTGGTGCCATACCTGCTACAGACAGGCTACTCAGCTTTCACGACATAGCCACACATTCCCACCTCGCCGGCCGTTTATCTCCCCCTGCTCACGACAGTCTCGACAACGTGAAAGAACGCACGTGGAACCTTCTTCAGACAGGTAGCCTCCTCTGTCACGCGCTGCTACATCGCATTCACCAGTCTTTATTTCCCACCGTGAACTGCCCATCATGCGGCATTCCCGCCACCTTATCCGCCAATGATCCTTTTGCCTTTATCACCTCCGACGAGCACTGGGAGGGGGCGCTGGGCAGCTGCGATCCGGAGCGGGCTGACATTGTCGCCTCCAGGCTAAAGCCAGCGGCCACCACGTCCCCGTAGCAGAGCTTGGCTCAGTAAAGTTTACCTCTCTCTCTCTTTCTATATATATATATATATATATATATATATATATATATATATATATATATATATATATATATATATATATATATATATAGAAAGAAAGGCCAGCAGTCTACAACGCCAAAGAAGGCATAAGGGAATGGTTAGACCATTTTTTTACCGTTAGTGACGTTGCATTTTTTTATTAATTACGTGAGAAAGAAAGAAAAACACGCGCCCAGAGTGGGGACCGAACCCACGCCTTTCGATTAGATCTCGAATGCCTTACCGATTCGGCTACCTGGGCGACTGTGTCCTCCTTCACTTTCTGGGGTATTTATATTTTACTATATATATATTTTACAATATATATAAATATAAATATATATATATATATATATATATATATATATATATATATATATATATATATATATATATATATATACATACATATATATATATATATTGTGAGCTTTGTTTGAGGCTACAGCCTGTATGCCACCATAGGTAGCAATTGCCCACTATCATCACCACCGGCTTGAGGTGATAACTTCTTCATTTCCTGTACAAACTCATCATCATCGACGAGCCCGCTTCTTCAGAGATCATCATCAGTGCTGGGGCCTGATCGCCATCTTGCGTTCTAGTCGACTCGCCTCCGAATAAAGGAGCTACGAAGCCACGGTCTGGTCGCCTGCTATCTACGGCCTCACAATATATATATATATATATATATATATATATATATATATATATATATATATATATATATATATATATATATATATACATACATATATATATATATATATATATATATATATATATATATATATATATATATATATATATATATATATATATATATATATATATATATATATATATATTGTACCCCGCACCTCTACCACTTATGCAACAGTGAGCTCACACGTTCAGGGTTGTACCAGGTGGAAAGGGAGAGTTTGTTCTAAAAGGCGAACTTGTGCCCGACAGAAAGCCAGTCCAAGTCAGCTTCAACTTCTTTCTCGTCTTCTTCCCTCGGCCCCCAAGCGGGCGCGAAACCTTCTTCCTTCTGCTTCTTACATGCATTATCAAAATCCCTAATAGGACTCTGCTGAGAGCGGAATCAACCTTACAGTCGTGGCAATATATATATATATATATATATATATATATATATATATATATATATATATATATATATATATATATATATATGTATTGAGAGAGTCGAGGAATCGTGAAAGAAAGCGGTTTATTCCGAGAGCCGAGGACCCAAGAAGACCCCGTCAGGAAGCGATGATGATGATGCCAGGAGCCGAGATGATGAAGATGAAGCGATGACGATAGGGTGTCCTATCGGAGCACAGCGATTGTCCCAGCACAGTAGATTGTCCCACGACTGTAGATATAGCTGGTGCTTACACTTATCTCCCCCCTCTTCGAAAGCGGTCATCCGGCCGCTGTCGAGGTTGGGTCGGACCGCTGGACATAAGGCTTGAGCCGCGAAACGTGGACGATTTCATTCCACGCCAGCGACAATTGGTAACGGCACTGTTTGGAGCCACGCGATAATTTACAGGGGACGTTTGCTCGAGCACTGTGTAGGGTCCGATGTACCGGGAAAGCCACTTTTCTGAGAGGCTAGGTTGACGCACAGGAGCGCATAACAAGACCGCGTCCCCTGGATGAAACGTGACGTCGCGGTGAGATTCGTCGTACCGAGACTTGCGGGCATTTTGGCTGCCTTCTGTGTTCATACGGGCGAGACGGCGGCAGTAAGCGACACGGGAAGCGAATTGTTCAGGAACACTGGTCGTGCAGTCAACAGGTGCCGACAAGAAAGTTGAGTCCAGGACGGAGGGAGGTGGGCGGCCATAGACAAAAAAATAGGGCGAGAAACCTGTGGTGCGTTGAACTGCGGAATTATATGCGTATGTCACGAACGGAAGAATTGTGTCCCAATTGCTGTGATCCGGTCGGATGTACAAGGAGAGCATGTCGGATAGTGTTCGATGAAAACGTTCAGTCAAACCATTCGTTTGAGGATGATAACTGGACGTAGTTTTGTGAACGGTGTCGGCGGCACGAAGAACTTGCGCAAGAGTAGCCGACAGAAATGTTTTTGCGCGGTCGCTCAGAAGAACTCGGGGAGGTCCGTGGTGCAAAAATGTGAAGCGCAAAAAGAACTCCGCGACTTCTACAGCGCAACCAGTCCGAAGAGGGGCGGTTTCGGCATAGCGGGTTAGATGATCAACGGCGGTTATAACCCAACGATGACCAGCCGTGGAAATGGGCAAAGGACCATACAGGTCTACGCCGACGACTTCAAACGGTGCTGACGGACAAGGTAGCGGTTGTAGCATTCCAACAGGAGGTGACGTTGGCCTTTTACGGTGCTGGCAGGGCGCGCAGGAGGCGACGTATTTGGCGACACTGGTGGACAGGCCAGGCCAAAAGAAACGACTTTTCACGCGGTGGTAGGTCTTGTGGAAACCTAAATGTCCGACAGTAGCGTCGTCATGAAAAACCCTCAGAATATGCTGCTGTAGAGATGGCGGAACGAAGGCAATCCACTTGTCACCGGTAGGGTCGTAATTATAATGGTATAAAACACTGTCAAAAAGTCGAAATTTTGCAGTTAGCGCCGCAAGCGGTTGTTAAGTGGCTTTGTCGAACCAGTAAGTTGATCAATTAGATTTCTGCAGTACCGGTCTGCACGTTGAAGGGATGGTAGATCTCTGATGCGATCGAACTTGATATCTTCCAAAGGTGCCATTGGTAAGAGGACTTGGGCCGCATTAGATGGCGAATCATCTTCTGGAGACACAGGGCAGCGGGAAAGGGCGTCCGCATCCATGTGCTTCTTGCCAGACTTGTATGTCACAGTAAAGTCGTATTCTTGCAACTTCAAAATCCAGCGACCAAGCCGTCCATTTAGGTTTTTGAGTGACGAAAGCCAACAGAGTGCATGACGGTCAGTGACCACAGTGAAATGCCGTCCGTACAAGTATGGACGAAATTTCTGTACGGCACAGACAACTACAAGACATTCCTGCTCAGTGATTGAGTAGTTTCGTTCGGCAGAAGTCAATGCGCGACTTGCGTACGCCACGACGTTCTCCACAGAGGAGGCGTTGCGTTGTAACAACACGGCACCAAAGCCATGTCCACTGGCGTCTGTGTGTAGTACAGTGTCTGCCGTTTCGTCAAAATGATGCAGCACTGGCGCAGATGTTAAGGCATGCTTGAGCTTTTGAAAGGCGGCTTCGAAATCGTCAGACCACACAAATGGGGCAGCGGATGCAAGAAGTTTGTGGAGGGGTGAAGCAAGGACAGCAAAGTTACGAATAAAACGCCGGAAATAGGAAGCTAAACCAAGGAAGCTGCGGAGGCCTTTTTCGCGGGCTGGGCGGGGAAAATTTCCTACAGCATTAATTTTGTCCGGGTCAGGGCGAATTCCGTCTTTGCTCACAACATGCCCGAGCACCTTGATGGACTTGCTCGCGAATCGGCATTTTTGGGCGTTTAGTTGAAGTCCGGCGTTGGTAAGACAAGTGAGGACTTCATCAAAGAGCTTCAGATGGTCGTCAAAAGTCGAAGAAAAAACGACGATATCGTCGAGATAACAGAGGCAGGTTCTCCATTTAAGGCCACGAAGGACTGTATCAATCATTCTCTCGAATGTGGCTGGAGCATTACACAGCCCGAATGGCATCACGTCAAATTCGTTAAGACCATCGGTTGTGGCGAAAGCTGTTTTTTCTTGGTCTGCCTCGTGCATGGGAACCTGCCAGTACCCAGAGCGGAAGTCCAGGCTCGAGAAGTATTCGGCACCTTGTAAAGTGTCTTGGGCATCATCAATGCGAGGCAGTGGATAGACGTCCTTGCGTGTTATTTTGTTCAGTGCCCTATAATCCACGCAAAATCGTACAGAACCGTCCTTTTTCTGTACCAAAATTACAGGAGAAGACCAGGGACTTGATAAAGGGCGAACAATATTTCTCTTTCGCATGTCATCGAAGTTCTCCTGCATTATTTTTCGCGCAGACATAGACACACGGTATGGACGGCGACGGACGATACAAGATCCAACTGTGTCGATGCGGTGTACCGCTGCAGATGTCTTCCCTAGGATAGAAGAGTACACGGCAAAAGAACTCTGGGGTTTGGTCAGCAGAAGCAGCAATGCTTGCCTCTCCTTTAGCGAAAGGTCGGAACTTATGGCGGTGTGAAAAGCCGAAGCTTGAGTGGATGATGGGGAAACGTGTTCATCTGTCGAAATGGTTGACAGCGGAAGAACACAGGCTTCTTCATCGCCGAAAACGGAAGCGATGGTGGCACCTTGCGGCACTAAAATTGCTTCGGCAGATGTATTCGCCGCGGCAACAAAAGCCGACCCACATGATAAACGGACGAGACAGGTAGGTATGACCACTCCTTTGAGAATGAAATTGCCAGCTGGTGTAATCAACACGTCGCCATCGGTGACTCTGTCGCACGACACGGAGAAAACAGTTTCTTCGCCTGGAGAGAGCACACAATCAGTTGTTGCGACCAGACGGTCTGTTCCACTTTCCGACAAACTGGCAAGGCAGGGGTCAGTGATGTGAATGGTGGGTTCATTACAGGTGATGATTGCCGATGCTGATGACAGAAAATCTCAACCCAAGATGACTTGATGTGCACATGGGGACAACACCGCGAACTGTATGTGGTAACGAATGCCATCAATGAAAACACGCGCGCAGTGCATACTCCAGATGGTCGAATCCTTCCACCGTTGGCACCACGTAGAGCAGGACCATCATATCGCGTTGTTACCTTGCGTATCCGAGAGCACAAATCGGCGTGAATGACCGAAATGCTAGCCCCAGTGTCAACTAAAGCTTTAACCCAAACGCCTTCAATGAAAACCGTTAATATGTCCGATGGTGACTCAGGGGGATTTTGAGATTTTTCCTGTGATGCAGTTTCCCCCCAAAAAACTACGGCTTTCAGTTTTCCGGGTGTCGGTCGAAAACTTGTGATGCGGGTCGGAGAGGGGACGAAGATTGGCGAAAAGGCGAAGGCGAACAGCGTCTGGGAGGACGTGGACTCCGGGGCCGGTCATCGGAATCAATTGGGAGCGTAGAGCGAGGCGGAGGAGGCGAGTACAGACGCTGGCGAGGGGCGTAGTTGAAGCGGTTATCTCTCTCGTATGGGGCGCAGCCGCGGCGCTCGTTCGACGGCGAAACCGAGAAATGTGCCCTCAGATGCCACAGTAGTAGCAGACGGGCCGGTCGCTAATAGGGCGCGGTGCCTGCCAGGTTTAACGGAAAGGCGGTGTGGCCGGAGGTGCAGAAAGGGCGGTCAAGTGACCGTGCGAGGGCGGGGACACGATATGCTCCATGGGCACAGGTGATCTGGATACGGCCTCGGAGTAAGTTGGCATGTGAAGAGGAGCACTATGACATGGCTGAGGAAGAGTTGTCATGGACACCAGCTCCTCTCTGATCATGTCACGCAGACCAGGTGCGTGACCGTGGTGGTTCTGAGCGCAGGGTGTGTCACGCTGATGCAACTCTTCACGGATGATGTCGCGAATCAAAGTACGGAGCTTGGCATAGCCAGAGGGGCAGGCAGGCAAGGTGTCGTGTTGAATCCGGATGGACTGGAGATGGTCGAGCCGCTGGCAGATAATTCGCACATCGGCAATGGTAGTGGGGTTCTGAATCGCCTTAGCATTAAAGGCAAAATGAACGATCCCTTTCAGTATCATACCTTCTCCGTTTCAGGCATGTCCTTGTCGAACCGGCGGCATAGCGCGAGGACATCTTCAATGTATGAAGCGTAAGTCTCCTCCGGGCGTTGCACACGGGCATCAAGTTTCTGTTTGGCTTCATTCGAGCGAGCAGAGGATGTTCCGAAGATCTTACGTATGTCCTCCTTGAAGTTCGCCCAATTAGAGAAGCCGTCCTGGTAAAGGAACCTCGTCTTCGCGACTTCATTCAGGGACCAGCAAACATTCTTCAGTTTGAATGCGTCGTCCCACCGGTTGAACGCGCTCACTCGCTCAAACTGGTCAAGCCATTCCTCAACGTCTTCGCCCCAAAGGCCAGCGAAAAAGGGTGGTTCGTGGTGGGGGCTGGTGACAGTGAAGGTGGGCTGGACGGGAACTGCAGCGTTGTTGCCACCATTGCTGCACTCACGATCCATGGGGCTAGTTGGTAAGCGCCGACCTGATCGAAGCTCCAGCTGTGCGATCGGGAGAGGTAGACGGCAGGATCGAAGGCACCCTCCACCACTTGAGAGAATCGTGAAGGAAAGCGGTTTATTCCGAGTTCCGAGAGCCGAGGACCCAAGAAGACCCCGTCAGGAAGCAGTGATGATGATGCCAGAAGCCGAGATGATGAAGATGCAGCGATGACGATAAGGTGTCCTATCTGAGCACGGCGATTGTCCCAGGACTGTAGATTCTGCTGGTGCTCACAATATATATATATATATATATATAAATATATATATATATATATATATATATATATATATATATATATATATATATATATATATATATATATATATATATATATATATATATATATATATATATATATATATATATATATATATATATATATATATATATATATATATATATATATAGTGAATCAGAAATGGGAAATGAGGGGCTCGGTGAATTAAGACAGTATAGACCCTTTGCAAAAAGGCGGACAACACAGAGAATTCAGCGGTGGTAACACTGGTGGTGAATGCGACGACGCCATTAGTAAGGAAGCAGGTCGTAGCAACACCGTTGCGGTTGCACGTTTTCGCCCACGGCTTCACGAGTCTGTTGCCCCACGAATCTGTTGCCCCATCGCCGCAGTCATATTTCTCTTCTAAAGTGGTGTTTTGCGCTACCTTTCGAATATTAACGCTGGTCAAGTCGCTTCCGCTTATCTACCCCGCTGCACAACGGCTCGTCTGGGGCGAGTCGAGACGTGTCCTTCTTTTCTCCTATTTCTTCTGTGTTTGTTCCTTCCTCTGAAATCCTCTCAACCCGAGCAGAGGCAGTCGCTGCCTCTGCTCGCTGCTGACGCACGCGTGCGACCTATCGCTTCCGCATTAGCACCGCATTCACTGACGGAAAAATTAAGCGCCGCAAGTACAGAGGCGGGGAATCGCAAACATGGCCTCTAGCAAGACATCATATCAGTTTCATTATGCATGCTTTGGTCATTTTCGCGAATAGTTTTGAAAGTTTGAACATACGCAAAGTGAGCGCTCAGCAGAGACGGACCCTTCATGGCCCGTTCATAGCGGCCAGCCGCCGCTACCACGGGGCAAGGGCGCATCGATTAAACACTATTAAAACTCGACAACCAAACAAGGAGGCAGCGCTAAGGCTATCCTTTATTAGCAACAAATCCTACCTTTGCTTGCTGCTGTTTGTCAACACCGACGATGGCGTAACGTAGGACTCTACGCTGACGTATGATCGCTCGTACTCGTAGGACCTTTCAGTGGTCGACCTCGAAGAATAAAAATCCTGAATATGCCGCTCTTCTATCGAAGCAAGAGCGGCAAAGTTATTTTCCCATCCTGCAGTGGGAAACACCCCTTCGCGGGACGCGTATGCAGCTACGTGGACGGTGGACAGTAGCTACTGCATAGAAACTCTGTGGTCGCAGCGTTTTCGCTTCCTTTCTAATGGCGGCGCAGCGGGTGCACAGTGTTGCCAGAGTGGCTTGCTGCTTTTCCGCCAACGATTTGGCCATTTTGCAAAGGGTCTATAAGGGTTGGCAGTCAAGAAAACCTAGGAAAGCAAAGGGGGGAATGCGGTAGGTCATAGAAACAGATGAGGAATTTTTTGAGTCAGAAAATTCCTCATCTGTTTCTATGACTTATCGCATTCTCCCATTTGCTTTCCTAGGTTTTCTTGACTGCCAACCCTTATTCTGTCTATATATATATATATATATATATATATATATATATATATATATATATATATATATATATATATAGTTTGGTTGTTAGAAAAAGTTTTGCATATATATATATGCTTCTCCTTCAAGAACCAACAATAACGTTTAGCCGGGCGGCTGAATAAAGGGACAAACAGACCGGTAAACTAAAATTCTCGCGTTTTAGTAGCCCTAGAAATACTACCTTCGTTAGCAATGTTCTCTGAGTTTACGTGTCCCTTTAGCGACACCAATAAAACAGATAAATGGAGAAGTGGCGTAAGAAGGCTTACGCGTTAGCAGACGATGCTCGGAATTCCTGCAGCTGTTTGTTCTGATAACCAGTGCCTGGTGGTTTTGTCATAAAAAGCTTATCACTCCCAGGTATATCGCTTGCAGGTATGTTCTGGCAGAAATGGCAAAAAGGATGCCCTATTATTAAGAAGGTTTGGATGTGCTATTAACAATCTAACTGACGCTTAAGCGTGTTGGGCAGTTGGAACAGCGTTTATATTATTATTGTTTCATATCCGCATTTGGGTCTAACAGGTGTGTTCGCAGCAGTATGGCTGGCTTGAGCAGAACTGGGCTTCACAAAATTCTGCGAAACAGTGACGGAAACAAGATCTGGCGCAGGAACAAAGAACACCCGCGAGCTTTTTTAAAGGCTCGCATGGCATGTGAAAAAAATGCATCGTCAAGATCTTGCGTGTTCCACGTCTTCTTGCAGGAGCCTTTGTCCGATTATTTTGCAGAAACTAAGCGAAGAAAGATCCAAGAGCTGCAGTCGGTCATTTCAGAGATAGCTGCCGAGGCAATTCGAAACAGAACATGCCCTTCAGTTCGGACCAGATGCCTGAACGTGATCCAGCTGTTGCGCGACTTGGGATAGAAGGGGCTATGCGCATTATACTTTCTTTTCCTTACATTGCGTCGGACGCCTCATATCCGCGCGCGCACCGTCGATTACTTCTTTGCGCGCGGCTTGACCGCAATGCTGGATCGTCAAGCATGACGGCTGCACATGCAATATCTGCGAGAGAGCGTCAGTATAAAGCGGTGAAGCAAGAAGTAGACGGATATAGGAAGTGCGTGCCGTTCTTGGAAATGGCTTGCGTGCTACGTTTTCACTGCATCATATGAACACATTACTGGAAGCTGAAATGCAAGGCAAGAAAGTTTCAATTGTTTGGAAACTGGTAGAATAAGCAAAACGTCGACGGTGCTGTACTTTCATACTTTCATGCTATCGTTGTTGGAAAGAGCCTGCGCTTGCGAGGTTTGTGTCCTGTTGTGTCCTTAAATAACAGCCCCGGGAAAAGAACTCTCGCAGAGATTACAAGCAGCTTAACAAATCTTTTTTTGTTGTTTTTTTCGCGGTGTCATTTTTCAGATGGCTTCATATTCGACGAAATGGCGGCCTAATTTGTTGAGCTGAGCCACGGCTAGCGGTCAGAGTAAAATGGGGGCAGAGTGGGAAAAAAACTCGGGTTCAAGTCACACAAAAACACAAATGTGATCTTGATTTCATTTTGCCGGGGTCGCCAGTTTCTGTATACCGAACAACGACAACGACGCCTTTTCTTATATTGGTGTACTCGAAAGGTTTAAAAAAATTATAAGCCCGCCCTTCACATTCAGAAGACGTAGATGCCTCCGCATGCAAATCAACAAAGGAATTTATGAAGCAAAGCAACGGCGCGCTGTTGACTTAGTCACTACGGAAAGTAATCGAATTGCGGCGCAACGAGTGCGGGAGACTTGACGGCATATTCTATATGATATTATTAACAACGCAGTGTAAAAGATGCGTTACTGTTGCAGGGTTGTTTTTATGGATTAGAAACGTGTATTGAACCGGAAGGTGGTGTTGTGGGTGGCCTCTCTATCCGGGAAGCCGCGAGCCATGGCAGCCACTCTTGAACAAGAACGGTGGTACGCAAAATTTTTTCACACACGAGCCAATGGACGTCTTTGTCAAGTAAAACAGAAAGCTCTTTTGGCGCAGCACTTCAGCGGGGTGACGATTATCATAAACATATACGCTGGCAGTGGACAAAGGGAGCTACGCCAGTCTCCAACATCGCCGCAGCAATTTTAAATGAGTGATGGAGAGCAGGAACGAGCGGCTTTATACGCCGCCTGCTCGTTCTCCCTCTGACAACATGATAAACCACTTCGCCTATATATAGCGCTACTCGGAGCGCTCCTGTCGGCGCTTCCCAATGGGCCGACCACAGGAAATGCTTACCCAGGAAGAGGACCAGGCTTTACGAGAGAACGGAAGCGTGCTCGTGATAGAGGAGCCCACCGCGAGCCCGCTGTTTGGCAAACAACGGTGAAATTCAAAGGTGCCGCGCCGCCAATACCCTGTAGTACACACCGATGAGTTAGGAAATGAGCGGAGTACACCACTGACAGAAAGAGGAATTGATAGCCGCTGATGCGCTATTTCACAGGCAATTTCGGGGTAATCCGTTTGGTGCTGCCTGTAATGTAAGGGACAGAATGTGGCGGACAAAGAGTGCAGCGGCCGTGCCAGCGAATGCTGCGGCGCTGCAAATTGTGTGAATACTGAATAGTCGCAAAGGATATCTAGTGCACGTCGAAGATAGAAATTCTGCGAATGCCCTCCTAACAGCCTCAGATCACGCTGACCAGTACTTTACTAGTGCGCAATTGTGCTTGAAACCTTTCCTTTCAAGAAGCGCTCTGATTGAAATTACGTCAGAAAACCATAAAAATTTACGCGACGAAGAGTCGACATGGAATCCCTAAGCTAAATGCATACTGTCATAAAAGAGCTGACGGTATAAAATAAAAAGAATTAAGAATCTCAATATACGAAGAAGTTACGAGAAATGTGCACAATTTTAAAGTTCTAAAAAGATGAAAACCCTTGAGCATGAACAAACATATTCCTAGGATTTGAAGTTTTCAGTGTTACCTTGTCTAAATCGGGCGGAAATTTCTCGGATATTTCTAGGAGTGCGATTATCGGTATTATTTTTCATATGTGCGCGTGTCTGTGACTTGACACCGGCGTCTACACCCTTTTTCTTTCGGTGCTTTCATCGTACTTTCAGGCACATCAATGCAGTTTAACGGTACGACATCATCTTCCTTTTTCGCATACATATTTGTAGTAGAAGCAAATGGGTGGGAAAAATAATAAGGCTGACCCTAATTATCAGCTGTCCAGAAATGGACAGACGTTGAGACTACCATGGAGTAGTAGACTCATGATGCTTTCTTTTGCCGAGCTGTGAACGACGCGCAGGCTTCATGGCGTGCCCGCGTACTAGTATATTTCAAGCACGGCCGAAGCTGTGACAGTGATTTAATTACTGCCTGCTGTGGCTTTTTGCTAGTTTTTGAGCCATTATGTATAAACTTTGTATGATATATAAGTGTGCGTAGATATGCCAGCCTGCTTCAGTGTTTCGATACCTTTGCAGGCCAGATGTAGTCCAGCGGGAAAAAGATGCATACGCATGGAACAGGCCAATAAAAGTTTCCTAATATGGCTGTCAGGAATATATATGTTTATTGATACTGTGGTTCTGACCTTTTTTTCTAGCGCAATTGTCGATTTTTCAAACGGTCACGTTACATGGAACGAATAGGCTTCATTACCTAATAGGAACGAATAGGCTTCATTACCTAGTAGGCACGAAGCCCTGTGAAAGGCAGGAAGTTGGCAGAGAATATCGGAAAAGGGGGGGCACGACTCATTGGGGTGGAATCATGGATCATTCATTCATTCATTCGTTTATTTATTTATTTATTTATTTATTTATTTATTTATTTATTTATTTATTTATTTACTCATTCATTCATTCTTTCATTCATTCATTCATTCAAAACACCCCTAAAGGCCCTCACTGGGAGGGTATTACATAGGGGGCGAAAAACATTGGAAAGAACAATGCAAATAAAGCAAACAAACAGGTTATAGGCAGAAAAAGCAGGTACAAGTTGGTGCATGGAAAAAAATACATGTACAGCAAAATACCAAGAATTTAGAACACACATGCACACACTTAAGAAAATATTTAGTGAAGTTAAAATGCTATGGTAGTGCTCATTCGTTCTTGAAATTTGATTGCATCGGTGACAGTTGTAATATGAGCTGGAAGGGCATTCCAATCAATAATTGTGCGATCTATGAATGATTGCAGCTACACATGTGGCAGTTTACACGCGTCACCTTTAACGTGCGGGAAAATGGCGGGTGACAAAGAAAAGAAATCTGAATGAAGTGAAGGGTGATGGTACAGTTTATGAAACAATGAGGATCGTGATAGTTTACGTCTATGTGAAAGGATTGGTAAGGATGCACGAAGTTTAAGAGCCGTGGCGTTGGTAGGGCGTGAATAATTTGGAAAGATGAAACGAGCGGCATGACTTTGGAGGGATTCAATTCGGTCAACTAGATATGCTTCGTTAGGGTCCCAAATGGTAGATGCGTATTCAAATTTAGGCCTGACAACAGTTGTGTAAGCAAGTTTGCTAAGTTCTGATAGGGTAAGTTTCAGTCTGTGTTTTAAATAGCCAAATGAGTGGTTGGCGGATGCAAGAATTATGTTGATGTGGTGATTCCATGTCTGGTCAGCGTGCAGGTTAAGGGCCAGATACTTGTAAGTGTTAGTAAGCTCAAGCGTTGTGTTATTTAAGGAATAAGAAGATTGAATGCGAGATGCGCGGTTAGTAAAAGACATAAGCTTAGTTTTGGAATTCTTAAGGGACATTAACCAAGTAGAGCACCAAGTATATATAGAGTCGAGGTCAGTTTGGAGGGCTAGTTGGTCAGCGGCGCAAGTTATTTTACGAGAAAGAACACAGCCATCGGCAAAAAGCATAGGTGTGTTCTTTCTTTGGCGCGGCCTGAAACATGTGGTCACGCCCACTCAATACTGCTTCACGGAGACGACTTCATGTTGGCCCATGGCCAAGGGCTGCGAGTGATGATGGGTTCCTACAAGGTAGGCGTGTTTGCATAGCAGATGGAAGCGGACATTTATCAAGCAGAGCGGCTCGGCCCTTGCGACATGTCGGGCTAGGCGTAGCAGGTTAGGCATGGTGGCCTGCCCACGAGAACTGCACGTGGGTGCCCGTGAGGGAAATGGCACCGTTATACCATTTTTGGAACACCTTTGGTGAACATGCCGCCTTGGCGCAGGGCTTGGCATGGGAAATTTCATCTTGCCGTCTGATGGGGATTAGAGCTGAAAGGATGCCCTGTGGAGTGACCTCTTGGAGTCGCTTTATACATACCGTGTCGCTTGAAAGGTGCAGGCGGGCAATTGGAAATTATGTGAGGTGAGGAACGACCTCCTGGCAGATTCATGGATTTTCCGATTTAGATCTGCTCGGAATTGGTGACCAGGTGTCCGCGCAAATCGAGCCGTCGTGCCTTGATGCAGTGTTCGGAGTAGCGCAATTATGCCGCAGGCAGCTTAATTGTGAGTGTAGGCCATGTTTAGTTTTCGCAACTCTGTATGATAATACGCAATTAGTCCGAACTTGGAAACGATGTAGTTGGTACAGAGTGTTGCAGTTGTTGAAGTGCACCGAGTACTCCACAGAGTTCCGCTTCCACGGTGAGGTGTTAAGCTTGCGCGATTTGGCGGCCTTCAATGAGGGGATGCTGTTCAGGGCATACCGAAACTATCGCTGTTCGTATTCCGTCAAGTGAGGCACCTGTGAATTTGTGCCATACGTTTGTCTTTTGGAAGTTTGCGTATGTGGTGTTTTCGTCAAGCCATGTTTCATCTTGCGATTGCTTTCCGGCGGGAAAATGGTGTTAGCGTGGGGCCGATGTGGCTCTTCTGCAAATCCCCTCTTCCCAGTGCTTGGCCCTGTGGCGTGTGGCTATGGTGAACTTGTAGGCGCTAAGCTGCACTTTTTTGGAACGTTAGTGACTGGATCCGCGTGTTCGAGAATATGGGATATTTGTGGAGCCCCATGATTGTCCAGATTGTTGCAGTATACATGATATTGCATCTACGCATCTGCTTTTGGGTGAGACTGTATGCTGGTGTTCTGTAGGTAATAATGACGCCCGCCACCACTCGCTCAAGCGTAAAGCAGGCGAATTGGATAAATATTGCCAACATTTTTTTTTTATCTAAGAAATGAGGTGGAGGACCTGTTGCCAGCTTGGTGCTGTTGCAGCTGCTAACTACAATGCCGAGTAGTCAAACGGTACTTTTTTGCGAGGGTAAAGTTTCCGTGTTCAGTTTGGAGTGTCAGCTGTTGAGTCGGGTTTAGTTAGCTCGTTATAGTGGAACGTTCCGTGCTTCTATGAAACTCAGTGTCATCTACTTCCTACTACTCGCTTGAATGCTATCTCCTCAGCCGGTGTCTGTGGCTGCTTCAATCTGAGCAACATCACCAGGCGTGTGGTAATCCAGTAAGCCACAGTCAGTTGCAGCCCTTCAAATGCAACCAAGAGTTTTCGCAACCCCACATCGAACAATACCTACTTTGTGTCAACATCAGTTCATCTTCGCAGCACAACCAGTTGCTTAGTGGCAGCCTTGAACGTTGATTAGTATTCTCACGGGCTCACCACAACATTGCTCGTCACACATTCATCTTGTTTGCGATAAACGCTGTCCTGTGTTCTGCACAACTTAAAAGGGCTATTTTAACTTTTGAGCAAACACATTCAGTATTGCTTGAGTAACTGGAACGACAGTGTGCTCGAAACGATAGAAATACATACACCCGCGAAATTCAGTGCCATTCCCCTCTGTGAAGGTGAATGACCAGCGCATCTGCACTGAGGTCTCCGGGAAACCACACACGATCACACACCGCACAAGCGACGCCGATTCGATTGGTCACGGACTCACCCTCACCCGCCGCGGTGGCTCAGTGGCTAAGGCGTTGCGCTGCTGAGCACGAGGTCGCGGGTTCAATTCCCGGCCGCGGCGGCCGCTTTTCTGGTGGAGGCAAAAAGCAAAAACCCCCGTGTGTACGAGATTTCGGCGCACGTTAAAGATCCCCAGGTGGTCAAAATTAATCCGGAGCCCTCCACTACGGCGCGTCTCATGGCCTGCGTTGCGTCGGCGCGTTAAACCACACAATCAATTAATCAACGGACTCCCCCTCAAACAGCAACGTCGCGCCGGGGAAGAGATACGCCGTATTGTAGCCACGCCAATGTCTTGCCTTCCCCGCCTATCGGTATTCGGGGTCCCAACCGGCATTGCGCTTACGCTTGGCACTGCGGCCCGATCATCGTCCATGGTCACCTTCCGGCACCTTCGAGGGGAGTTCGCCTATTTTGTCTACATAAGTAGGCTTCACTGTGGAAAATACAACAAGGAAAAGCCACCTTACAAAGACCAAACTTATGTCGATCTCTTTATAGCCGGCTTCAATTCTACACACAAATGTATTGTTGAGAACGCATGTTTACAGGGGCGAAATGCGCACCCTTATATCAAAATATGAAGCGCCGGAGGTGAACAGGGGTCGAAGAGAGAGGGGGGCATGCAGCGCGAGAAAAGAACAACCTGCGGTAGAGTGAACTAGAATAAAGGAGTGTCCCGAGCGGCGGCGCCGAGCCACTCCGGTTGGCGTCGACACCGCGAGGGGGCGCGACTGCGCCCTTTCGCAGCTGGTCGGGCGCAGTGAGACTACGCGTCTGGCCTTGCACTGTCATGTTCTTGCGTTCTCTTTCGGTTTTCAAAGGCATTCAGAACCTAAGCAAGATTCTAAACGACCAAACGTGACTTTTGCTTTACTTACTCCTGCTCCATGTCGAGCACATGAACTCCGGCCTCGATGTGGTGGGCCGTTCTGGTTGCAGGCACTTTAGTTACGCTATCCGCGATTTTGATTCACTTCGAGCTTTATATCTGGCGCCGGCGCTTCTGAATGTCAATGAACTGTCACCTATGTTCTCCACAACACGCCGAATACTGCCTGACGAACGATAATTACTTACTTTTCGCTAACTGGCAGGTGTTCAGCATGGACTGTTAGTCCCTGCACATGGCAGAGCATCCTGGTTCTAAAAACACGTTATTGCTCGTATAGCAGCATTTAAGAGCGACAGATTTTGTAGCCCTGGTGTTGCAGTGAACTCTGATGTATTATTCGGCGCATGTGCGTAAATAAGCACGTTGACACCCCCCCCCCCCCCCCTCACCCCCATTCTCCTAAAAGGAAGTTTAAACCCGCCGCACAGCACAAAAACGAAACTAACTGCTGCTTGCTTGCCAATATGGTATGGAGTCTTTACGATTTTTCAGAGATCAGAGGTGCTATCATGGCGAAAGGCAAATTATTTTGTAGTTTGTTCTTGTTATAATTACTATAAAAAAAAAGAACAGTACCTAACTAATGTTAACACTTACATGCAATGCTACATGTTAAGCAAAGTTGTGTACAGCTAATGGCCCAGCTTCACCTTTTTCAAACCGGATTGCAATTTTTATAATATATATATACAGTGGACGAATAGAACAGATTACCTTTTAGTGTACTGTCACAGTTTATTTCGCAATTTGGTCCAGTACTACTGGCATTTACCTAATTTAGCATACTTTGCAGATTGCCGTCTTTTTGCATTGCCTCTGTTGATGCTTTTGATGCAGAAGTGAATGCGGGTCGTGAGGTAAAACGCACCTCTGCCGCAACAGCCTTACAATGATCACTGCACCCAAGTTCACACTGCTGCCTAGCCTTCACCACACTCAAAATGTCAAGGATGCTATCCCAATGAAGCTCAAGAAGACAAGCATTCAGTGAACGCGTTCTCCATGTTGAGCACAAACCTGTGCAGAACGGCCTGTACACAAAGTGGAGCTCGCACACTGCCGCCGACGATTCTGTGAGGGGCTTGTCCTAATAGTGACAAATACGTTTCCCCATCTAGTCAGGATGCATATGTTATTTCCCACACAATTCGACGCACACTGTAAAATCTGTACTCAACCAGGCAATATATGGCACATAATATGGGAGTGCGTCAAGAACCCAGACCTCCCACCTCCTTTTCCTTCCCCTACTCCTGAGCAGTGGGAGATACTGCTGTCCAGCTCCCTCCCTCAAGATCAACTTCTGCTGGTTGAGAGGGCCAGTCGAGCCGGAACGGCACATGGTTACCTGAAATGAGGAACCACTCCACCTAAAAGCTCGATAAAAAAGTTTTGTCTCTCTCTCTCCTGCCGGCGCAAATTGCGCTTCCACTTTTTTCGAACTTCTTCGTCTCTTGGGGCGGCGAACAAAGACGCCTTTGGAGCGCCCTGATAGCCGGAGCGACAGCCTGGGCAAAACAGTGCGCAGCAGTCCTTCTTTTCCCCATCTTCCTCACATGCTGGTCCTTGACGAAATGCACTCTCTCACTGTTTGAAAAACACGTCAGAACCTCCGCACCGATTCCACCGAACGCACGTGCCCCCACCGCCTTCCAAGTTCTACGTTTCGTCCGGCCTGATCGAGGGCTGCGGCGACAGCGCGGGCGCGGCTGACCGGCTGCGAGATCGTGCACCAGCGCCCCTGGCCACCCTAGCGGGGGTCGACGGCGCGCGGCACGCCGAAAGCAGCGCCGTCTCCGCCCGCTCGGGCCACTCCCCTATTCTAGTTCACTCTACCTGCGGTAAGCCGTGGCACGTGCAGAGAATACCAGCCCATCAACTGAGAGAATGAGGACTTCGCTCGCCCTGAGGGGGAAAAAAGGGTGGAGGAGGTGCTCGCTCATAGCAGCTACGCTGTAAAAAAGTAAATGTATTTGTCGCAACAAATAGAAAAAAACAACAGTAAATTGTTGAACTGAAAGGCCAAACGCCGGGCAATTTTTACCGGACACTGTGTAGCCCGAGGAGAAAGATTCACCCGTCGTGGGGTAACAGCTTCGCGACGCCGCGATCCCGTCGGCACGCGTTCACATGTGGTAGTGACGGGACTTGACATGAGCTTGGACGCATTCGTCGTCATCGTATCGCATCATTCGACCTTTGCGTGTTTCTTGTAGCAGGCCACCGGAAAACACACTTGGCAGGAGCGATCATTCTTCCCTGCGGGTCTTGTCTTCATCCTTCGGGGCAGCCTATTTTCCGTTGGGATCCATGCGACGCACTTCGGCGTATACGCGATCAATCTTGCGAGCTGGCACTGGCCACGAACTGTGCCTTTGCTGCTTCTCTTTTCTTTATCTGCTGCCTCTAAACAAGTCACGCATACTATGACGGACCGGGGCATCCAACGGGCCCCCCTGGTCATGTGGTTTTGCGGGTAACAAGAAAAAGCAATGTTTTTTTCCAAAAGAAACGTTGGCCACAAAAAATAAGCCTAAAACGTAACCGAGGATTCTCCCCTATTTCGAAAGGGCTCACAGGGTAAATTACGGGTAAAAAAAGGCCAACAATAGGTTCATCCTTCTAGCCCTGTTTATCTTCCTCAGCGGCTGTAAAGGCGGAAGTTTCGATTCTAATACGCGATGATACAATGACAAAATCTTGCCCTGACATTTTCTCGATCTTCACAAATGTATTAAAACCAGAAGTATGATTTATAGAGCAAGCATATGCCTTCTTGAAAGACGTTAATTTTGATAACCCGTTTTTATTTTCCGGCATATGTTTATTGCAAAGCAAGGTAAGGAATGGGCCAGATAACTAGCACGTTTCGCGTTAGCCCATGGCGTCACGTGTAAACGTTTTATTGCACAGTTTTCTATAAAAGCCGTCATCCCTTCTGGTGATCTACATGAAAATAACAGCTGCATTTATTTTATGTCGGAAAAAAACGCCAGTGGTGGCCTTTCCGCATGTGTGCCTATACTTTTTAATGCGGAATCAATAAATGCCAAATTTGAGTATAAAAACCTCACGCGGCGACTGTAGGAGAAAAACGGCTACTAGAATGGCCGACGGCGCAAATATAATAAAACTGAAGTAATTGACTTGAAAACAAAAGAGCCAAAGAAACGAAAGCAAAGAAACTTCGCGGATGCCACGCAGATGTGGGAATCTACGAAACGCTAAGCTACCATCGTGGCATACCTTGGTTGAAATGAACTGGCGCGTAACATTTTAACAGCGGAACTGTTAAGAATGTCACACGCCAGGTTATTTTAACGGTGGAGCTGTTAAAAATGTCGCACGCCACCAGCAGCGATTGTCGACAGCGACACGGACAGCCTTGTCATCGACAGCGATGGTCGAGTGGTAAAAACCTGGCCTCCTAAGTGGGAGGTACCAGGCTCGAATCCTGCGCCGCCGGATACCCACCGGTTTCTTTAAAGGGTGCAAGCGTCCCAGTACCGCAGCTCGTGTTGACGTGGGAATAAACGCTTGGAGCTTGACCACAAGCAGCCATGGGGGGGCATGTGGGCGGTCCCTCGAGTCCCTTTTGGCGGGGTCTGGTATGGCTGGGCACTCACCAGTCAAAAGGGTACAAGCGCCCCCTGTCTCAGTCACGGCGGGGGATAAAGGGCTCATAAACGCTCTGTCACTGCGGCTGACGTGGGAAGCTCCTGCTCCAAGTCTCACCGGCTGATCACCCACCAGACTAAAAATGCGTACAGCTGCTTTTCATGCGGTGGATCGTTGATACCGTAACGCCACGGTGGACCTTGTATTAATTGCAAGAATGTGGTAGGTAATTCGGTACCACTGGGCACCAACTAGTAAAAATTGAGACCCCCAGAACAGGGGATCGTACTTGGGAAGTTATCCGACGTTGCCGGGAAGTGCCCCAGTGGTAGGGGTCGTAACTTTTAAATCGCAGCGACAGCTCATAGGTGCCGCACTCGCCTCGTATGCGGGAGATACCGGGTTCGAATCCGCGCACCGTCAGGGACCCACCGGTTTCTTTAATGGGCACAGGCGTCCCTGGTCGCGTGCGGACACTTGAAAAGAGAATTCACGCCTGGAAAGCTGCCTTTACACTTGCAAGGGGCCCCTGACACTTGTTCATCTGGCGGGGCCCACGTCCTTTATACCGCGTTGCTGGGAGTTAAGGAGCCTGGCGGCATGTCCTGCCGCAGGCGGGTACGAGTTGAGCGTCCACTGTGGCTGTGGGTGTCACCATGGGCATTCGTCTGCCTTGGAAGCACCGGACACCTTCCGGTAAAATAGGTACAAGGGACTTCCCGACCATGTTCGCTACCCAGAATCGACAGCAGTGGTGGCCAGCCGGAAAGTTGGTCTTCCTAAACGAAGAGTACGTGCAAGGCTGTTCGTATTTAGCGGTTTTTTTCATTGTGTCTATGTAAAAACAAAACAATCATTCCCATTTTGTTCGGCATAAGCGAGAATTCATCTTAACTGAGTTAGTCTCAACGGAAGCTCATTGTATATTGTTTACGCTTCAAACTCTTTCACGTCAGCAAATTGACAGCGCCCGAAAGAGGCTTGTCTGTCTGCAATGCTTATCGCATTTCGAACACTGAGAAAGTATATGAAATTATCCATGCAGTTTGTTTTGCCGCAAATCCTCCCGTACTAAATCAACTCGGATAATTAATAATGGTTTTCAGGGTGTACAATTCTTTTATTAGTTTCAATATAACAAAACTTGCAGTTCGGAATGATAACCGTCATTCATTCAAGGGCGTTCAAGTACAAGCTCAAGTATATAATTAAAGGACTGTAGGGGAAAACTAACTCAAACAAGGCATAGCAAGGGCAGCCAGGAACGAGCGAAAGAAAACAATCATGAAGTTCCGGCAGGAATACGCGGTAACCTCTTCTTACTGGTGCAATCTCTTTATACGGAAGTGAAAACATCCGCAACTAAGACAATAACAAAAAAGCGCATTCGGGATTCAAGCCTGCATCCGGAGGAATAAAACACGAGAGCAAAGAGCGACTTTGATGTGCACCGTTTACAACAGCCACACCAAAAGCGAGGGAGAAAGAAAAGTGGGTTTTTGGGGTGCAGGTCGAGAAGGAGACAAGGTCAGCTTAGCTTGAGAAGGGTTATCGAAAGCCGCAGACAGAGGCCGTGTGATTTATTGCCGCATCTGCGTGATGTGCACTAAAACGAGACCATGACGTAAATTTCTGTCGGTGATACATCTTGGGCGGAACGAAACGCGGCTCAATGCTCGACCAAAAAAAAAAAGAAAGAAAAAGGAATAGTTTTATTGATGACTTCTTCAGCTGACTGGATAGTTCGGGCGGCCGATAGACGTCATCGCAAGGTAATATGAGTAGCAGATTGTTAGAACCGCGCAGTGTTGGAGCCAGATGGTCTTCACAATCGCGTATGAAAATTCCTACGGATTTGCAGTCTGCTTACGTGCTTTTAAAGCGAGAAGCTAGCGATTGCCAAATACGTCTTTATTTCTACATCGTGTTTGCGTCTCTTTATTCACTTTCGCTATTTCGTCCTTTGACGCGAATTACTCCGACTACCTGACTGGCCGCAATTAGCGCGGCAGCTGCCCGCAGTCAGAAATCTCCTCCGCGTGCACATGTTTTACTCACGGGCCGTCCCGTTCACTTGTCATGACGCACGCACGCACCCGACTAATTCTCGTTCCCCTCCGCCACGGTATTGAGTTAATGCAGTGGTAACGCACTTGGCTCCCGCTCTGCAGATCCTCGCTTGAATCTCACACGAACCTAAATATGTTGTTATTAATTATTTGTCTGTTTACAGCGGGGAAATTTTGGTACCACTCAGGATGACGCCCACACTGCCCACGAAAAGTGCAGTTTTTCATGCTTAATGAGATATCTAAGGCTTTCCACCTTATATTGTTGCCGAAGGAGGGAAGGCTATGACTGGAAGCTCATAGACCTCGAATTTTTAATTATGCAGTTCTACAGCTGTGATCTCCATGATTGAAAAGCGGTCTCAACCATGTAATTTGCCTGACTTCGGCCTACAGGGAATCTCAGCGACGTATCCAGGTGCAAGACAGCATTACTGCTCTTAACAGCTGGAACTTCGTTATCCTCCAGTGCGGTGTGGGTAAGGACAATAATAAGCTTGTAATCCACCCGAAACATTCCATCGAGGCTTCGAGTGAGTCCACCTACTTGTATTGCCGCTTATCCAACGACATCCCTTTTATCAGCAAGAGAAGGCTACGCCAAGCCGTTGAAGAAAGAAGTTAAGAAGAGAACCTACATAGGGCAGCCCAAGAAAACGAGGCAAAAGAAAATTTCTTAGCGACGGGCCTTGTCAACGACTAATAATGCGAAACAAAACGGAAGATAAGTTTGGTTACGTTATAGGGAGCACATATTTACGTATACGTTTCTTACGTTTAAGGAAGTAGTGCTGGTGAAAAAATTACACCATCTTCCCGTAGGAGAACCTTGAGTAGTATGCGAAGCAGCCATGCGGTCGACTGAAGTTCCCATTAGTTTTCAGTTCGTCGTTTCCGTTGACGTTCAGCTTCGCGTGGCTTCGTTGTATCAGTAGCTTCTTGACGTAGCTTTAATGAGTGAATGACATAAGGCGCGTTCGTAGCACATGATCCCGTCTCGGTTTGTAGCGCAGTGGGAAGAGCACCACGTACCTCCCGTTGCGGCCAGAGAGTCATGGGATTGAAACAGGGTGCCGCCTAACAATTTCTTTTTACAGTGGACTGTGCTGACATCAGCCCAAACGCTGACGGGGCTGAAGAGACGCGCATGCGCAGTAGAGTGCGGATGGCGGACGACGGCAACGAGGGAGGGAGGGACACAGCCCCGAGCATGAGATGCTTCACATCTAAAAACAGTCAAGGAAGCGCCACTTGATCGTCATCTCTTTTCAATGCAAGGAAATTGAGTGGTCGTTTCTGCGGTGTCTACGGATGCTGACTGCGAGATAGGCTTTACTTAGATACACTGTCTATCTCGATATAGACTTCGAGATAGACATAATAACTTTATTTGGCCACAGCCGGGTTGATTTGGCTGGCCGTCGTCCACCGGGCAGCAGGGCCCCATATGAGCAAGGGCCCCAAGCCGTCTGCCAAGCGCGCCAGGTCTTCTTGAAAATGGGGGTTCGAGGCAAAATGTCGCGCGCAAAACGAAGAAGGCTTCAGCCCACCTGAAGAGAACTGAGAGTAGCCATGTACAATTTGAACGCTAACACGAAAATATTAATCAGAACACACAAATAGCGCGATTTCTTTTCATGCATGTCAAAATCATGCTCGGCTTAGTTATCAAAACATCATCATCATCATCAATCGACAGCCTAATTGGGTCCCCTGCAGGACGAAGGCCTCCCCCATTGACCTCCACCCGTTCCTGTCCTGTGCTGCCCGTGTCCATTCCTTGCCTCCGAAATTTCTTATTTCATATCTCCATCGAGTTAACGGCCTTCCTCTTCTTCTAGTCCCGTCTCGCGGCGTCCATTCTGTTGTCCTTGTCGTCCACCTGTTGTCCGTTCGTTTACCACATGGCTAGCGCAAACAAAGTTTGTAAACGTGGCTTTCCAATTTCCAAACACACCAGTACCGCGCCATTATTGGACCTCAACGAACAGCATTTTTCAATTTTGCATGTTTTGGTTTATATTTGCGTGTTCCCATTTCATTTGTTCATGACTGTACACCGCGATAAAATCGAGTGATACGGATGCAGTGGGAGGAGCGCACGTGCGAGGAAACCGGAAACCGCCGGTGACGGAAGCAGGGGAGTGACGTGTCATAGAATGGCATAGAACCATTTTACCAGCGAAAAAAGACAGGGAAATAGAGCGAAGTAAACAGGACAATCGTTAGACTTCAACTGAATAGCTTTACTTGGGACACGTAATATATAATAACGCTAACAGACAAGGCTAAATAGAAAAAAAAGATTGTGGTTGATTCCCCTGTCGTAGGAATCAGTTAAACACGAAAGTGAAATGTGCAGAAAATCTGCAGCTGAGCATG
Organism: Haemaphysalis longicornis; assembly: GCF_048455015.1. NCBI lineage: Eukaryota > Metazoa > Arthropoda > Arachnida > Ixodida > Ixodidae > Haemaphysalis > Haemaphysalis longicornis. Next base: position 278,049,578 of record NW_027526295.1, on the reverse strand, counting down.
AGTTGCGGGTCGGCGGCTGTTTTGTGTGTGTGCTTGGCGAGCGACGTCCTGCTGGCGGGTCACTTCGGCAAAGGTGTACTGGTGTCATTTCCATGGTGCATATGACGTCAGTGAATTCTTGGTGCATCCCGGCATAAATAATTTCGCGTTAAAATATAAAACGCGAAAACGAACAACCCGAAGTATAACATACTCGTTAGTACTAAAGGTTGCTTCCCCGCCAGAAGACCCTGTGTGCAGGGGTGCACCATTTACAGGCTGCTTGCTTCGTTGCAGTGGCGTCACTTCCGTGACGGATACGACGTAAGTGAAACCTTCGTGAATCATAGAATAAAACACTGTCGTGTAAAAAAGAAAAAAAGGCAAATTACACAAAAATAAATGAAACAACGTACAGTCATAGATGCGTGCCACCCCACACAACCAAGCTACGTCAAGCGGATGCGCGCATGCAAGAAGCTTAGCTCTTTTGCCGTAAGAGCGATGGAAGGCACGCTGGTACAGTCATCTGCCTCCCTTTGAGCACTTCGCTTCCCAAATACAGTTGCTGTTTGTGTGGGTGTTCGATTACTTGCACGGGATTTTTCGGAAAATTTGAGTTCCGATTACCTGGAGCTTTTTTTAAATTGCCCTAATACAAAACCTACCATGGCGTTTGTTCCCTTTAAGAGGTAGTGCATTTTGACGATTTCCGTTTATGGAAATTCTGCTGTATTTTTTATGGAGTAGCGTTTGTTTTTAGAACACTTTCTCGGTAAAAATCCCGGATATATAGATTTAATAGAGGTGTTTAACTGCTTTCAAAGAAAGTAAGGCTTCGGTAGTTGCGGCTTACAAAACGCGCCTATTTTGCGCCTTTTTTGTATGCATGTCGACGGAAAAATCGGGCGTTTCGCAAGCTGGTTTGATCGTTTCGCATATTGGATTAAGCCCGTGCTTCAGAAAACTTTATGCGGGGAAATAAGTCTTAGTTTGAGTTCAGAGGATCGCTCCTATTATATATAAAATTGTAGAATTCACTGCCGCTTCCCACTCTACAATTCTGTACCTAGAAACTTTCTTGCTGTGTTACCGCAGTATGAAAATAACGCGCGCGTGCTTGTCTAATTGATTTTGCCCTGTTTATTCGTTCGCAAAAGCTCGCTGAGAAACCAAGCTTTCGTGAAAACCGCTACTGCGGAAAGCGTTCCCAGCATTCCGGGGTACCAGTTCCGCAACCTGCGACAAGGGCACGGTCAGGGAATTGAAGCCATGTTCGCGACACCAAAATGGATGGCGCCTATAAAAGAAAAACTGAGAAGACAGTTCTGGCAATGCTCGGCGTAGTTTCCTTTTTTTATGCTAGTAGCGTGTGGTGCAATGCTAACCACTCGGTTTCCTTTCGCGTTTGAACCGCTAACATTGTAGCACTTAAAGAGAAAGATAAAGATGACTTACTTGCCCATTTATTACCTGGGAAGGGCTGAGACAAAACATCTGCAGCTTGACGGGCTCAGCAGCCCCTTGGATAAATTGCAGCAGTTAGCAATTAAACAGGAACGCGAATTTTCAGGTAACTGCAGCAACCTTGGCATATCCCCATTTGAAAATAGATAGAGTGTATGACATCGCATACAATTTCGCCCATGGCAAACTCCGTACACTACAAGTAAATCAACTACGCTGTACATCTCAACCTTAAAATAAAATAAACACGAAATATGCACAATAAACAAAGCTGACTCGACAGGCTGTGTCGGTAATATAGGTCGTGTACGCTAAAATAAAGAAACGCGTTATAAACACTCTTAGCTATTCACTCAGCGAAATGTGTCCCGCTCACCCTGACAAACCATGATTATCAGTGCAAAACTTACAATGTGGGGAGTATTAAAATAAGCGTAACAAGAACAATAACAGCAACAAAAATCTGTAATGTAACTGGGTGAACAGGAAAAAAAAACTCAATCACAAGCACCAACATAGGCATGTATTCTGAGCTCTCCTGGGAAAATTTTATTTCTGATATACATTTTGCCCATCAAATTTATTTAAAAGATGTGGCAACATGTTCGATACACTTTGCAACCCGTAACCCGTGCGGAAAGTAGGCACCTGCCAGTGTTCCGGGTTTCGGCTGGCGTAAGCAGGTTCATTAAAGACCGGCAAGTGTGTCAGCGTTATCACACCCTCTTTTTATCTCTTTTGTGTACGCGTCAATTATTTTCGCGCGGTAGATGCCAAATATCTTTTTAATGTTATGCTATTCAAATACGTGAGCTGTTTGCGCGGTATAACCGAGGTTGTGAATGGAGCGCGTCGGGCGCTTTTCTGTAAAATAATGTTTTTTTGCTTATTTACCACAGTGGTTATTCCCCATATTAGGTGAGCATAGTTAAGACGTGAATGGGGAATTATATAACAACCATTTAACTTTACTTGGTAGTAAGTAACAGTGCCGGCTGACGATTCATGTAATTCTTTAAAGCTTAGAGACAACTTCATTGACATATTCATTCCAGGTTAAGCGACTGTTGAAGATGACACCCAACAATTTAATTTTTTCCACGACTTCTATGGTGTCACAGCCTAACCGTACAGGAGTAGGAATAGCGCTTGCTTTGGTCGAAAGAACATCGCTTTTGATTTTTTTGCGTTTCTTTTGAGCTTGTTAACTTCAGGCCAACGTCGCGCTTTGTTTAGAGTAATGTCGACTTCTTCACTGGTATCCTAGAGGAAAAGAACATAATTACTTTGCTATTTAGAAAGAGCAGTTGGGGTGGATGACAAAGTTGTTGATTTTTTCCCATAGTTGTTGAGTTGCTGTGACATGTTTCGAACATCGTATAGTAGTACAAATGTCTTGCCGCCTTAGCCCGAGCTAAGGCGGGCAAGACATTTGTGCGTTTATTTATTTCTGTAAGGTTTGGGTCACGCAATTTAAGGAATAACCGAAACATATTGTCTTTGATTTGCATTTTCCGCAGTAGTCTCGCAGTAACCCACTCCTTACTGGCCTTCTTAGCCGAGGTGTAGGTCTTAAATGACAAGTTTGTGTTATAAATGTCCATGAAACTTTCAAAGAAATAATTGTACGCCATATCTGCATCGATAAACGCTGCCAAATCAAACCAGTCAACATTAGCTATGGCAAACCTGAAGCAGCCAGGGTATTGTCAGTAATACGTCGAAAGAAAAGGTATTAACCTGTCTAGTTTTTATTTTTGTTTTACCAGACAAAAGAATTTGGGAGTGATCACTGAGGTCACATGCAATGACTGAAGACATAATCGGGTGCAGTAAAAATTTCTTATAAAAATGTCCCTTAGAGACAGCGTGATATTTTTAATTCTTGTCGGCGTGTTAATAGCGTTAATACATCCGTTAGTTTCAAGAATAGTAAGAAAATCAATAGCTGTGCTTCTGTCGCCAAGCAGGATTACGCTGAAGTCACATCCAAGACTGACATCAAGTTTGTTTACGTTAACAAAATCCAAAAAAGTGTCTAGTAAAGACAAGCGATTACCAATGTGCCTATTGAGAGAGGGCGGAAACAAACTGCTAGTACAGCCTTCGTGAATACCGCGCGCAATATTTCATAATGAGGAGTGACAATGCAGAATTCCTGCAAGAGACCTAATATTATAGACTCCTGGACTAACATGCAAGCGGCGCCACCAGGCCTAATGCTCTGTTCAAAACATGTGTGTTGTAGTTTTGCAGTTGGATAGCCTTTATCTTTTTTGTTGTTGTTGGAGGGTTACTTATTGGAGGTTTTGTTAGTCCTGTGTGGGATTATTTAGGGCGTCCCGTATGTTGGCATAACGTTTAAGGCGAAAGCCTTAAATCTCTACGTTTAAAGGACCACGTTGTGAGGTACAGGAAGTGGGGGTTGAAAAAAATTACAGGGGATGCTTGGAACTTTCTAAGGATGTGAAGGCGACAGCCTAGTTGAACGGTCCGTTTATCGGCTGTGCAACTTTCTGTCTAACGTTCCGGCTGCACCCGTTCCCACTTGACGAGCCCTCTGCTCCAAAGCTCGTTCCGATCGCTCACCATCGACAGGAGCCTCTGATTCGGCTTCGCCGATACGTTCCCCTCCGAAGGCGGCTCGTATTGCACGTGCGTCGGAGGCCTACCCTCTCCCGGCACACGCTTTCCGGCTGGCGCTCCTATTTTCTGTACCTCACAACGCGTTTCATGAAACGTAGCTATCTAGGATTTAGAGTTAAAAATTCCAATTTTCTTTCATAAATACTTTGGAGAGGGCGATCGCCCAAAACGTCTTCCCTTAAAAACCTATTCTCTGGCATCAAAAAACCAACGCCTCTTCCTTAATAGAAATGTGGTTAAAACCGTGCCGGAATGGTCCAACCGGATAGACGTCGGCTTTGTAATGCGCGCACGCGAGAGGGAGAGAGAGAGAGAGAGAGAGAGAGAGAGAGAGAGAGAGAGAGAGAGAGAGAGAGAGAGAGAGAGAGAGAGAGAGAGAGAGAGAGAGAGAGAGAGAGAGAGAGCACGTGGTAAGATTCTTCATTTCCCGATCCCGTTGAGCTTGCTGCCTTCTCCGCACGTTCCACCAACCGAAGCTGAGTTTCGCTGCTGGAGCTGGCCAGTTATCTCTCCCACTGCTCATGGGAAGGGTTGGGGAGTGGGGAGGTTTGATTCCGACCACGGGAAGAATGTCTTTCTTGAGGCGCTTGGTGTGCCTTCGCTTATTATCATCATCATTGTTTCGTGAAACCCGCCGTGTAAAGTTGGTTGTCCTGCAGTACACTTTCCCGCAACGGCGGACCACATTAGTGAGGCGCAGAAAGCGTCTCTTTTTAATGTGGCCTAATGGACAAGTTTTCATATTTCACTATTTGAATTTATAAATATTGTTGACAAGCTTTAAAAATATCTCTGAACATCGTAAAATATGAGAGCCTGTTGGTTCCGTAGTTCAAATTCGAGTTTTAGGGGTACAACACATCGATGCCAGAGCTGGACTATAAGGGACGCCGTAGTGGAGTGCTCCGGATAAGTTCAGACCATTTCGGGATCATTAACGTGCGCCCAAATCTCGATACACGGGCGTTCTTCTTTGTCGCCTCCATATAGTAACAGTAAAGCTTCATTTGACGCATGAGAATGTGTCTTGACGGGAAGACGTTTTGGGCAATTTTCCTTCTTTAGCTGTCAAGCAGGATTCCAGTAATCCTAGGCGCGGCTTCGGCCATCCGCGTTGCTGTCAGTCGTGGCTCCACGGTAAAGCTGAATAGAACAGCGTCTCATTGTTCTAAGGTCGTTTTGCTAAGTGGATTTGTGTCTGCATTACCATTGTTGTCGGTTGTATCTTTTTGCAGCTCATGGCACCGAGCGCATCGATTCGAATGTGTTTCTTTTCATCGCGAGTGTCGCACTGCAATATCGTTTCCTTGGGCGCACCTACAAGCAATGATCAAAATGGTCTAGAAGAATATTTCCAAATTGAGCTGTGTAGATAACTGTGTTGCCCATCCACCAAATGTGCCCGAAAGCAAGAATTGTCGAAAAAAATGACTGTTGATGATCGCACATATTCTGAATACCTACACTCAATACGCTTACTACAGGACAAGAAGAGCTAAAATGGGAGTGTAGCGAGGAGATTGGAAAGGAAATGAGCCTTCTAGAATACGGACGAGGGTTTCGCATCCCGCAAAAAAAGGAGAGGATTGTCTCGTCTGAAAGGGTTCGAGCAAAATCGAGCCGCGTAATTCCCCCTTTCTGTATATGCGCCGCTGACGTCAACGCTCCCAAGATGAATAAAAGTAGCGAACTCTTTTGGCTTCAATTCTAACAGACGCAGAAAACAAATGGGTGCGGCCCTTGATGACATGCAGGCGGGCGCTACAGTTAACGTTCGCGAATACGAATGGTAAGCTCCCGCATTATGGCGCGTGGCTTCTGCACAAAGTCAACCAAGAGCAAATAAATTATAAGCCGACTGGCGCTCCAAATCCCTTCAGACGGTAATCATAGGGGAGTACCTGCAGGTGAAGCTACGTTTTTCTTTGTCTAAGCGGATTCTATGCGACATCCATCGCCGATGGAAAAAAGCGCTGTTAGCTTTCTGTGGACATTGTGTGAGCAGACGTAATTGCAACTGGTCCGCTAATTGGAGGTAATCTCGTTTGGACAGTGTCTCAGGCATGCGGGAGATGCTGACGTGCGTGTTATCTCTTAGAGCGAAGTTTTCGCGCGCAGCATTTTCGGAGCCGAGGCTTCCTTGAATAATAATAATAATAATAATAATAACAGTAGTGTAGGCAAGGTTTGGACTGTACACAACGAATCTCCCCCCCCCCCCCCTCCCTTACACACACACAGACCTAATTCATCAGAGGAGTAATAAACCTTATTCTGGTGTCTGCAACGTTTATTCTCGGGGCTGCAAAAATAAAAAAAATCAGTGAATTCACAATAATAATAGTTGACAATAATTGACAATAATCTCGCTAAGTGTAAACATAGGGGAAATACCCCAGTAGCGATAACGTCACTCCACTTCTTAATTAGCATCCCCCACGCCGGACCATACACGCCAAACAGTGGTCACAGAACCAGTTCAAAAAATGGCTGCGGCTTAGCTCCGCTAACCTTGGATATGCAAAGCAAAAGCTTGGCTTAGTCTGGTTGAGTCTTGTTTTCGCTTGGTTAACCGTAGATTTAGCTCTACTGCCGACTACATCTCGAAGCCGATCGGTTCCGTGCAACGCTCACAGAAGGAGGCCGGGCGAACGCGGCGTTCATTCATTACGAACGCACCGTTCCTTTTCGCCGGGTGCGAGTCGAGTCACGTTGACACAAACGACCCAGCGCCGCAAGCATGGGAGGCTGCAGGGATGGTTGGCTGCCTCGGCCGCAGCGGCGGTGGCGACCGCTGTCGGCGCCCGCAGGCGCCAACAGCGGGCCCGGCGAATAATCACGCTATGCGCTTCGAGGGGTGTGTAGCCGGGGGTGTGTCTCCGATCAAAAGGTCATTTCCGCATCCTCCACGAAATCGCTGGACGAAAGTAGTAAAGATTAGCTTTAAAATTTTGAGCAAACGCTGGTCCCGCAGCGCCCTCCCCTACTCCTGAAGCTTTGCCGCAAAGCCAGTGGGTGCGCCTACAGTGTACAGGGTCGTCCACTGTTGGTGCGAACACAGCGCGGCGAGGCGTGCTGCGCGCAGTGCCAGCGGACAAGCCTCGGCCGCTCATCGAAACTAAGCGGCGCAGGCGCTGAGGGACCTGGAGGTGGGCTTCCTGTCGTCTGCAGAAGCTGGGGAGCGCGCTGCTTGCTTTGCTGTGATGCACTCTATGAAGCACTCTTGCCTTGCTGTGAAACTCTCAGCACGCCGGTAATGCCTTAGCGCACCGCGACCGCTGTTCGGGAAAGCACACTTCCCTCACTGTGCCACGTTGTGTAGTTTCTGCGTACAACTGAGCGCTTTTTCTTTTTACTGCCACGATCCAGTTAAACTGCCACGACGTGCTGCCGCCATACCTTGTTGGGGGACCATTTCCCGAATATGACTTCATCCTGCCGCATGACAACTCGCCGATGTACAAGTCGAAAAAGTTGCTGCGTTTCTAGATAGTCGTGACGTGGCAGTCCTCGAATGGCCTCCTCAGTCGCCTGACCTGAATGTCATAGAGAATGTCTGGGGCAACGTGAAGATTTCTCTGGCCCACCGACAGCTCTGTGCCCTCTCAGCGGACGCGCTGTGGGCCGTTGTCCAGGAGGAATGGGAGCGGCTTAGATAAACAACTACTGCTGTCGCTCCTGGAGAACAGAATGCAGGCAGTGCCAAATGCTGTGGGGAATTCACCTGCTACTGAGCTTAGGGTACTTCCTAAAGTGCACCCCACACGCGAAAGAGACTTCGCACCAGTAAAGCCTCAGTGGCCTCAGAAGCAATACACTTTTTGTTGCTATAGTCGGCAGCTGTCCTTGTGGTTCTTTACGCTTGTTGCCTCTGCTTTGCGCTACATTCCGCATGGCACGAGAAAGATCTGTGGGGGCGGAAAACCTTCAACGAGACCAGGAGATTGATTGACCCCCTACAAGGCGTTTCAGTAAAGTGATTAATACATCTTCGTTCAGTCGACCTAATAATGGAAGCGATATCTTAAATATAAAGAATACGCATCGTGGACTGAACAAATTGAATTTTTTTATATTTACGATATTGGTTATCGATTTCCATAAGTTCATTGGTCGCATTCGAATCTCATCGAACAATCCGCGAACGCCTTTGAGCTAGACTGGGCATGTGAACTTAACACTCTGATGAACACACGCGTTTGCTGCGCGATATCAGTGCACGTTAAAGAGCCTCAGGTGGTTTTCCGAAACCCTCCTCTACAGCGTCTTCATAATTACAGCCGTTTTAAGCCTGTTTTCTTATCGCTACATAGCATTCCATAACCTACAAACGACCCTTCCGTAGACCCTTACGGCGCTAAATTGCATTGCCCTAACTAAACTAGAAGTGAAATTCTTGCAAGAATACATGATCTTGATCGTGGCACAGAAAAGAGGACGCGCTCAGTTGTCGTACTCAAAAATTACAAAAACGCGCCGCAGAGAAGGAAGGGCGCTTTGCCGCAACGAATTTGCGGCACGGTAACAGGCATGCTTAGAGTTTGGCGGGCTTCACAGCAAAGTAAGCACGGCGCGATTCCGAGTTTTAAGGGCCGACACGAAGCCCCGCCCCCAAATACCTGTGTGCCTGCGCCGCTTATGTGCGGCCGTGGCTTGTGCGCTGGCGTTGCGCAGAGCACGGCCACGCTGCGCCGTGTTTGCACCAAAAGTGGACGACCCTGTACATACTTTAATGAACGAGTATGCATTGCTCTTTAGGGGGCTAACGACAACACCAGGCAGAAAACTTGACCGAGTCTCGACGAGTTTACAACACACAAACATTTGGCGAGTCTCCAAGTGTAACCACGCATAAACCCATCCGAACCAAGAATAAGCTAGATGGGGCCCCCAGCTTCGCTGTTTGCTCCGTATTCGCGCTACTAGCGCGACGCGACCCAATTTTTTAACTGAGATTTATACTTGTCGGCATGAAACCCATTTTGTGTAACCAAATTGACCTAAAAACTTAATTCTATGCGTGCGTGCGTGCGCGCCTGTGTGCTTGCGCATGAAATCATGCGACGTCTTTAAAACAAATCTTACGAACGGTCAGCTTGCGTGTTTAAACACCTTCATCATGGTTTTCCAAAGTTGGATTATATCTACAAAAGAAAGGCTCGTGTGCCGACTTAGAGTTGATTGGCCACTACGACAGCTGGTGTCGACATTATATATGCTTTACAAGTTGTGATAACAGAAAAAGTTCCAGGGGATTCCCTAGCACACTCGAAAGAGATGAGAGCGCGAAAGCTGTTTAAGGCATGGTTCGTTGGCGGCAATTGGGCCGATGCCGACGCTACACCCTCGCCACCGGACTCACTGCAGTTAGTTGTTGCGAAATCCCTTTCCATTCCGCTAGGACACTCACTTTACAGAAGCTCTGTGAAACGCGTCGTAGCCAATAGTAATTGAGCACGCCGAACCGAGAGTTTGGTGTTTCGTGGACACTTTTTGCGTACGCCATCCGGGTGCGCTTTTTTTGCGACCTGGTTAAAGAACACTGTCGCGTTAATAGTACAGGAGGTGCGTAATACTGTACTCTGGGTTGCATACTTTGGCGTGGCCACGGCAACGTAGTTTCGCGATTCATTCAAGTCAAAACTACCGAGCGTACAGTGAGAAGTAACTCATGTCAGAATTGTATCTTGATGGAGGAAATGATGACACGTGCCTGAGCTACGGAGTTCTTCAGGCATAGCCGTTTGCGCTCGAGACCAGGTTGTCGAACCGGATTGGTTTTTTTTTTTTTTTTTGGGGGGGGGGGGATGTTTTCATTTCAGTTCCAGGTTCGGTTCCCGAGCACCATTCCATTCCGCATCGAACTGCTTCGTACCGGTTCAAACGGGTTCAAATGCATTCGTAGAAAAAAAAGCAACAGTGTTTCATTTCGTTTTACTTTCTAGTGCTGTGTTTTCGTTTCTTCGTCTCTCTCTGTCAGGTCAGTATAAAAACAAATTCATAATGTTGTTTTTCTTTGATGTTGACTTGGCCACCTTGACTGGGCAAATAAAATGCGAACATAAAAACAGAGGGCAGAACACGGAACATTGATTAATAATGTTCGTGGAGGTTCAATAATGGCACTCTCGGTATATTTAGAACGCCGCATTTCCCAACTTTGTTACTGTAATTAACCCACGTGTCCACTTGATATGCCTGGAACAATAGCGCGATATTTGTGTGTTCTGGTTCATATTTTTAGTGATCAAATTTCATTTGTCCGTGACTGTACAATACATTGCCAACTATTTTTTCGTGGCAGGCGCACTATTACAACACTAAGTGATGCGAAATAAAATGTTCGCAGGGACACTTAAGGCTGCTTACGTGTGTAAGTGTGAAAGCATTACTCTTTATGGCCGCCAGTTCATATTTGTTATTCAGTTTTATTTGCTAAAACAATTAAGTTTAATTTTATTCTTCGCTCATAAACACGCCATTTCATAGACCGCAGTTGCTTTCTTGAGGAAAAGAACAACAATGGCTCTACGTAGCCGGCGCAGTGCCTCCTTATGCTCCGCGTCTATTGCCGAAAAGTGACACGCCGAACCTCGACTCCAATTAATGCGCCCTTGGCCAGACTGCTTGGCGAGCAGGCCACGTTTCTGGAGAACACAGAGGCTGCCCGTCCGCCATCTTTTTGCGGTTCTATCCAATGTCGCCGCACACACATACACACACACAATCGCAGGACACACACATACACGCGCATATACGCATACGAACACGATCCACACACGCTCACCCATACGCTCAGATACCATAGTTGCGGAATGGGCAGCCCCATTCTATTCCAATTCCATTCCTAGGAATTAAAACTTTCTGCAATTCCATTCCTTTTAATTCCGCGGAATGCCACAATTTTGCCAATTCCCATTCCTAGAATGACCGGGAAGTTCAATTCTATTCCTGTAATTCCTCAACGTGGAAATTACTTCTTAGTGGTTGTATCGAGTTACTAACGTAACATAACGCTGACGTTACCAGACGCGTAGAGGAGTGCAAAAATGTTCACACATGTCGCCAAAGTCGAGGGATGGCAGCAGCTTGCTGACATATTATGCAGACCAGATAATATAAAAAAAACTCATTGTTGTCACGGGTGGCACGACGGGTCCCACCCAATATCGCTACGGCGACGCCAGGATTCATATAGTTCTCTGCAGCGTCTTTGGCCACCTGGGCTAGTGAGGCCTGGTTCAGAGGATCTGTGATGATCAGCGCGGCCTCCCACTGCTCATCGTTCGTAATTTGGAATAACATGAGGTGCTGTTTAAAAGTTTGTAGGGATTTCTCCTCGCATGACCATATCACGTGTGGTAGGCCAGCGTATTGATGGCAAAGAGGGCATTCGTTAGAGCACAGTTCGGGGTGTAAGAGTGGTAAGAGGGCAGGGGTAGGAAAAGTTTTTGTTTGAAGTTGGAGCCATACTACAGCGTGGCGGCGGGAGAGGGAGGGGGGTTGGGTGGTGGGAAGTGAGCTCTGGACAGTCGGAAGTGATCGAGTACCGATCGGTAGGTAAAGAGGCGGTCCTTATGGGAGAACCCTTGAGGAGGTTCTGCAGCGTCACTGGGCTCTCGTATGATCATTTCTCGAGCAACCTCGTGGTGCGATTCATTTCCTGGCAGAAAAATTACAAAAAAAAACTGTCCCGGCAACAATGCTTTCTCTTGCGGTGCGAGAATGCGCGAATGTCACTGCTCTTTGAGTTATGTCACCGAATAACCTCGCTTAAATTAGTGTCGCTAGGTTTTGGGCTGGTTGAGAACAGCGTTGCTCAGTGTATGATGTAGTCAAACACGCTAAACCACTAACGGACCATATTCGGACCGTTTTATTGTTACCATTTTGTTCCTTTCGTTTTTTTTTTCTTCTTTCCGTTGTTCTAACCAAGAGCCTTCGCCAATCGCTCTTGTTATACCTATGCTCAAACTTAACGTCAGGAAACCCTACAGTTCACCTGACCGACGTGCCAAGCGACGCCAAACTTATTGTATGTAAACTGAGGGTACGGTTTGAAGGCGTTAGACCTCTAATCAGGCACGTTAGGAGTAACATCGGGCCATGACATTCCGGCATCCACCATCTTCTCATCAGCCGTTCGGCTGGTTACATTTCCACTCATTCACGTTTTTTTAATACATCATAAGCCTTTTTTGTTCATCCACATTTTGCGCACCAGCCGATGGGAACATCAGACCGGCGCATACTCGCGTTGGCAGCCATAGAGAAGTCAGGCCAACGCATACTCGCAGGCGGACACCTACCCGCTTTCGGAGCCATTACATACCCGCGTTCACAGCTAATAAAAAATTTGCGCCACGTTTTTGGCGTCACGCATATACGGGGACAGTGCGTTTTTTGCCACCTCAGCCACGTAATGCTTGAGCGAGGCTCCTTTTTAAAAAATGAAGGAAGCTCGCACCAACGTGTAAGACTTGAACGAAGCTGTACGCAACCTTCACGACTATCACGAAGGTTTAAGTCCACAATTGCAGCGGATTTGCTTCTTCTCGCTGCCGCAACGACCTTTTCTCCGTCATTGTTGCCATAACTGGATGTTTCTTCTCCCTTTTTTTTTGCATTGATTATCATTGCTCATCACGTTGGAGCGACGTATGCTATGACGTGTCTTTCTCGTTCCGAGCAAGTTTGCTGCGATCACAGCGATCGCTGGAGTGTTTTTTTTTTTTTTTCAGTCTTAGCCAATTGCCTTCACAAGCGTGCATGGGGGACGCTGTGCGGTCACCGCGAGGCACGCACACACGAGTGCTCGAGATTTTCTCGGTTTTGATAACTGCCAGACGGTCGCCGCAATCTTGTCGAATTGCTCTAAGTGGGTATGCTTGGCTTGTTGTTGTTGTTGTTCCTGGTGACTTGGCACATACCCATGTGGGGGATTGGCCAGGAATCGGGCGTGAGAAGGGCTAATGCGCCCACTCAAAACCCCGGAAAATTATACACCTAGTGATTTCTACGCAGAAAGGGAGAAAACAGAATTGGTTGAAAGTTGTAAATAGAGTTTGGGGTAGAACGTACCAATAAGCTTTTTATACCGGAAAAAGTACATCAAAGAATCGAAGCTAACAGGGCAGGCCCCTAGCCTCGGAAACGTATGCATGAATGGCTGCAGCCACCCCTCGGTGACAATATCCCAGTGATGTGGCCTCAAAAAATCGTAATACGGGCATGGAAATAGGTAGACCAATTCGTCGCAATGGCGTGACAAGATGACGTTGCCTCATCATTGAAAAACCTCGACAATGCAATAGGAAGTTCTCTAAAGTCTCCTGATCACCGCAGACGGCACATCGTGAGAAGGAGGCTAGACCAGCCCGGAGCAAATAAAAGTTGAGTTGGGGGACTGGACATCTGAGGATAGTTAATGTTACCTCGCATTGACGATATTCACAAGAACGGGTATTCCAATTATGTTTTAAATGGACATAATTTTCAAAATTAGTGATGATTCCTTCCTGCATTCTTGCTAGGCGTTGATAGTTACGAAACCGTGCTCCTGCTACAATAAAGGGAATAGGGCATAGGTCAACTGGTTGGCCATCCAACGACGATCGCGCCAAGGATTCAGCCTGTTCATTAAGCTGTAACCCTTTGGGACCTGGAACCCGAATGAGGCAGAAGTCCCGCAAATGGGAAGGCACAAGTATGTTGAATGTACGAATAAGAGCGGAAGTTTTGGATGAAGACAGAGCCGAACAAAGCGATAAGAAGTCAGTAATTATTGCTACATTAAATTGCTGCGGAGGTACTTCTTTTAAGGCCAGAACTATCGCTAGGAATGCGGCTTGAAATATCAGTGTGAGATCAGGTAAACGCAGCGAGACTGACCAGTTAAGGTGTGGACTAAAAATTCCCACACCTGCTCGCTCCTAATGCTGGGACGCATCTGTTGCCACTATTGCATAATCCTTCAAGCTTGCCAAATGGTCGTGCAGTATTCTTATTAAAACTCGCGACGTTAGCATTTCCGGGTTACTGGGGAAAATATTATGGAAAGTTAAAGGCGCAGGAGGAACATCACAGGGCTTTGTTAGTACAGTGGGGATATTGATACTCAATGTTGAGAGGAACGTCTGGGCGTAAACACACTGTGGACGAATGTACCGAGGCCACCAACAGCTGAAAAAGAGTGCCGGCTGAGCAACCATCAATGAAACATATCTGCTCTGTGGAGATTCAAAAATCCTCATAACCGTCAGTGCAGTTAGTAGCCGAAACCGAGACTCCTGGCACGGCATGCGGGCCTCCAAACAAAATATGTTATTGGCCACGCACCTTGGGAGGCCGAGGCACAATCTCAGTGCACGATGCTCCAACATAATAAGCTTTCTGCATGGCAAACGTGCGTGCGCCCAGACGAGCGCTAGCAATTTTCTTGGTTTTGTTAACTGCCGGGCGGTCGCCGCGAGGACCGCACTCACGTGCGCGTGCTCTGCAATGTCTTGGTATTACCTGCGGGCACGAAAAATTGCGATTTTTTAAACAGCTTCACTGTTAAAGGCTGGCATGCATGGTATACCCTTGCCTCTACACCACCTGCCCATAGTCCGCGTCACACACGTGACAGCGCGTGTTCTGTGCGCTAAGTGAAGCTTGCAAGCGATAAATTAAAGGTGCACTATAAACTGCAATGTTGGAGAGTGAAGGGACGACAAATGCCAGGCACAGCTGTGTCAACGTTGCAAGATTATGTGGCCGCACAGGAATTTAAGTGTCTGACCGTGTCATGGTCGCTCCTAATTCGTTGAAATGCCGTATTTTATTTCGGCACATTACTTTGTTTTATCTGAAGCTGGCAACTGACTTTTAAAAAATTTTCCTTCACGTTACCCAGTAAGATGAGATTCAAAGCAGCGTAGGCTGAAATCGCCAGGGTGGGGAAGGGTGGCCGCGCTTGCGGCGATTTCGCGGCTGCGGAGTATGGCGGCAATAGCGCGGCGGAAGTAACTTTGGCGCACCTTGGGTGCCAGAAATATTTTACCTGTAGAGCGTCTCTTTTGGCAGATTCACTTGGAGTCACAACTTTCATCCAGGGATTCACTTACAGCCGCCGCCGAAAAACTAAAGGCGACGAGTGGCCGCTTGAGCTGCAGTGATGCTGGTTCCAGAGCCAGCTTGGCTGTAGGTCACGAATTAAGATCTACACCGCTAGTCTAAAACTCAGATCATCCCGTTCCGATTCAATTCAGGGCAAAAGGCGCCTACACTAATTCCATTCTAATTTCATTCCTGCAAGCCTTGTCGGCATTCCATTCGGATTCCATCCGGGGTCGCGAAAAAGTGGAATGAATCCGTGCGAACCCGAGATCGACAATTCCACTCTTCCAAACTATATTTTTTTCCCAAATGCCTCCCATCACCGTAACGTCCGAAGGCATAGTGAAGTTGATCGATAATCCAAAGGTTTCAGGCGCTCCATGATGTAACGCCATAACAAACAAAATATTTAAGACCCTAAAGCAATTTCTAGCAGGATTTTGGCTATAAGTTTCCCCAATCAATCGCTAGCAGTACACTGCCCGACGACTAGAAACTTAACAATAGTCGCGGCCCACAAGTCAGGCTACCGCTCAGATCCTTGCAACTTCCGTCCTATTTCATTAACATGCATCCAGTGAATATTACTAGAACGCTTAATATATTCCCAAACTTTCCGCCACCAAACAATACCGCATTCTTCTTTCACGATCAATAGGAATCCGGCACGGCCGTTCAGTTAAGACCCAACTTCTCGAATTCATTACCGACCTCCATCTTCATCTTGAGCCTTCCTTTCAAACTGACATCATCTATCTAGATTTTTCTAAAACATTTGATTGTGTTTCTCATCAGCGCCTGTTAGCCAAACTTTCTAGCCTTAACCTGCACCCCTCAATATTTTCATGAACTCACTCTTTCATTACTAATCGCTCCGTAATCGAATCCCATTAATCAGTCTCAACCAAAGTTATCTTCGGTGTCCCTCAAGGCTCGGTACTAGCTCCATTGCTCTTGTTAATAATTATAAACTACCTACGCAACGAAATTTCATTGTCCATCCGCCGCGCAGGACATGACAGCGTCTTACATCACCGCATAGAATCTAACAGCGATTCACATCTACTGCAGGGTGATTTTAACAGAGCATAAAGCTGTTGTTCCCCAAAAGTATTGACACTAAAAAACAATAAGTTCAAACTCAAGCAAATGTCTCAAAAACGTTCCAGTATTAAGAATTCATATACCTTAAGCTCTTCCAACCTGTGTTTAACTGAATCTTACCGTAATCTAGGAGCTCTCATCACAAATAACTTATCCTGGTCCGACCATATCGAAAACTTGTGGCTGACGCATTCAAATCTCTCAGTTTCATCAAAGATCTCTTGCTTCGCGCCCTTCATTTACAAAAAAAAAAAAAAACTCGCATACGAAATCTTTGTAAGAAGTAAGTTATAATATGCCTCAAACATATGGAACCCTCACTAAGCATACGTAATCACTTTTAGCCGTATACAGAACCGTGCCGCTCGCTTTATAACTTTCAAATGTAGTCCTCCCCATAACATCAGTAGCGTCAAGGCATTCCTCGGAATCACCTGATACTTCGCCGCACAATCGCTCGACTTCGTCCTTGCAATTCGCTTTTCTTTAATTTCCCAGAGCTCCACACCAGACTCCTGATTCCACCAATCGGTTCGTCATGGTGCCTTTTTAACTCCCACAGCCTTGACTGCTTACATGCTCCACTTAATCTTTAATAAATAATGCCTGCCTTCTGCAATCGAATATTAGAATAACCTTCCCAAAGCAATTGTCCTTGTGCGTGATTCCAGGAATTTTTGCCAGCAAAGAACATTTCTACAACTAAATCGTTCCTTTTTTTACGAGGTCGCTATGTCCATCACTATGTGCTTTTCTTTCATTCGTTATGCAGTGTTTACCTTGAAGTCTTCTTCTTGTAGAAAATATTACCTACAATTGTAAAAAATATGCATTTTGTGTCATTGTTTGTCGATCATGTGGGCTTTACTTTTTAACCATGTTTCACTATCTCCCGTGTTGATCTTGCCCCCCCCCCCCCTTTCCTTGTGTATTACCGCGGAAGGGGCCTTTAAGGGAATAATAAATGGATGATGAAGGAGAAGTCATTCCAATTGCGGAGTGGTAAATCCGCTACACTGACACGCACACGCACACGCAGGCACACGCAAGCACGCGCACACGAACAAACGCAAACACGCAGACGCACGCACGCACGCACGCACGTATTTTGGCTAAAGGAGGTAAGTAATCCTTTCGCATTGAAAAGAAAATTGGTTGGCCTGCTGCGCTTTTCATGTACAGTGTTTTTTTTAAATTTCGTGGGCCATGGCGAAGGCGCATAGGCCGCACAAAAATTCAAAGTACACCCTTTGTCAAAATTTTCTAGGGCAATCCTAGCCTTATCTACAACAAAGAATTGAAAGAATAAGCTTTAAGTTTAAATGTGACAAAATTTTTTTATCAGAGTAAGAAAAGTGTTTTGTCTAGATTTCCCGCATAAAACACTTCAGCTTGTACGTTTAATTTTTTGCGGCATGCGCACTTTTGGCTTGACCTGAAAAGTTTTGACAAAGGCTGTACTATTATGAGCAATATGAAAGGGAACACGGGAACGCGTGGAAAACACCCTCAGACCCAGCTGTGGGTGATACGCAGCGGCCGCCGTCGGAAACAAAGTGGAAAGGGGGACGCTGTTCTAACAACTGTCCCCAATCCCGCCGTGCGTTTTGTCGGCTGTCCGACGATGCCATATTATCGGCGAAATGACGTAGGCTGCTGCTTTGTAGAAATGCCACCGCGGTGGGAGTGCCAACAGTTTGTGGAAGAGCGCTCTCCTTTCCCCCTTTGGTTTTCACAGCGCCATCCGCGTATCGCTCCGAGTATGTTTCGAGGCTCTTTGCCACGTGTTCCTGTGTTCCCTTTCATATTGCTCATAATAGTACCTCACCTCTCGAGCCAGTGTGAAACGTTTTATAGCGGTATAACTTAGCCGTGTTTCCTAGCGCAAAAAAAAAAAATGGTACGAACACAGAGAAGAACGCGGACGGGACAGACGTTACAAAAAAATAAACCGTAAAATCGACGGACTTCCAAAAACCATGCTTCTGCGCACATAACATTACTATGCCGATTTCGTTTTCAGATAACTGAATTCTTTTTCTTGATAATGCCAGAGAAGATCAGTTGATGTCTCGCATTTGTCCCGTCCGCATTCTTCTGTGTGCTCGTGTCGTTTTTTCCTCTAGGAAACATGTTTCAGCTATCCCGGTGCCAACTTGCAAAAAATTTCCACACTAATTAATGTTTTATACTGAAAAGCTAGAGAAAATACCATTCCTCCTTTCTGTCATAAAATATTTTGGCCACAGTTAAACGTTAAACTTATGCTTCGAATTTTTTGTGGCCCAGAAACCTTTGGTCTGGCTGAGAAAATTTTGACAAATACTGTACCTATAGTTTCAAGGGCATTTTATCTTTGACGCGCGAGCATTAGCAGCGCTAGAAGTGTAAAACTACATGGCGTCGACGTCAACCTCTGCCTGTCACTCATGGCAGGTGGCATTTAGAGGGTTTTCATTGTCCCGACGTTCCACCTGCTAACAGACGGGCTACAAGAAAGAACGGCTATAGGGAAACACCAGCGATAGCAACTTGCTAATGACGCTTCAGCGACAGGTGACAGCGATTGTATTCTAGTAAAGATAGTAGCGTAGGGAATTCACAAGCAGTGGTAGCGGTCGCTCGCTGGTACTCCAAGGCTTCAGAACGGTAGAACAAAGGCAGAGAAGGTATTGGAGAACGCTATTGTGTTTCCCTCGCATAAACCAGTTGATTGATCTTTTTTTAGATGCAACGCATCTAATGCTCGCCCCTCTGTCCTTCCTGCGTCTGTCCGGCGTTGTCCGCACAGCTGCGCCTCTCCTCCTCTCCTCTCTCCGATAGCGAACACTCTCTCCCAAACAGCTGCGGGTTGGCGCAGCGCGCTCTCACTCCGTTGCTAGGCGCCGGTGGGCGGTGCTGCGCTCGGCGCTGCGCGCGCTGCGCAGGTGCAGTACTCTCTCTCTCCGCGCTCTCCTCTCCTTCGGGTGCTGTGAATATGAAGCGGCATGACGCGCTCCGGCGGTCTCAGTCGATGATCGTCCGTCCACCTCCCCTTCGCGTGAGAATCCCTGCTATAAGCGTAATCAATTCGATGAAAAACGCCAATGGAACCCCCCATGAGATGCGTTGCATCACACCAGGGTTCCCGCGAGGGGAGGTGGGCGTAATTGTTTTTTCAGTTTAGTCTTTATATAAATACTTGTTTCGAAAACACCTTTGGATGAATACAAAGTATGCAGGAGGCAACTATTTATTAATTTCAGGGCAAAATGTCAATCGTACGCTAGAAGCAACATAACAGCGCAACACGTGCGTAAAGAAGGGCTCTTTATAGCATTTAGGTTGTCGTCACAGAAAAACATTCCGACCTTTTTTTGTGTGAAGCTGGATTTTCTGATTGGTTGAAAGGAAGAGCTCCAAAAAATTGGCAAATACCAAGGACCTCCCAAAATATCGATGTTGATCTGACCGACTCAGTATTTTTTGTTCACGCTAACAGTTCCCAGAACCGTTTCCGCAACCAGTTCGGAACGGTTTTGGTTCAGTTCCAAAATGACAAAAAAAATACCGGTTTGATTCAGTTTCGGTTCCGGGAAAAATTTGGGTTCGGTTCTGGTTCAACACCTGCTCGAGACAGCCGCATGCTTCTAATGCCATGCCTCTGGTGTGTCCACCCGAGCGTTCCTTAGGGAACATAGCAGCACATTTTCGTACGTATGGTTGCTTAACTGGCCGCTCGGTGATCACCGGTCGGCATGGAGGAAAGAGCCAAAGAGTGTCCCCGGGCTATTGCCGGTTAGCTAAAAAAAGTGCGACTGCAATCAAGTGGCTGGGGATGGCCATCGCCGGACCACAGCAACGGCGTGGAAGAGCCGTACCACCGGGGCAACCTTTTGCTTGCCTTGTTGCGGCCCATGCTGCTTCGCTCCCTTCGCTCATCTTGTAGGAACAGACGAGGGCAGCGCGAGAAAGGCGAACAGAGTGTCGAACCCATGACGTCTGAGGATGGCGCTTCCGGTTTCCCAAACATCACGTCATGGCCACTACTGAGATTTTTGCCCCCTATCTCATCTTCATCATCATCATCATCACCAGCCTACCTACGCCCACTGCAGGGCAAAGGCCTCTCCCATTATTCTCCAATTACCCCGGTCCTGTGCTAACTGCGATCAATTTATCCTCGCAAACTTCTTTGTCTCATCTGCCCATCTAACTTCCTGCCGCCCCCTGCAACGCTTGCCTTCTCTATGTCGGATAGCTTTATGTTCCCTCCGGTATTGCCAGTAATGCACCTGTCTCCAATCAGCTGCTCTATGACGCGCTTGTTTTCCTTTGCTTGCTTTATCTCTCGCTTGCTTCCTTGGTCGAAGGATAATTCCTACATTTCATACACTCAACACATGTTTAAGTGGTCAGCTTCCCCCTCTTTTGTAAACCACAGCGGGCGGGGAATCGCTTCGGTGCTCGCATATCGATAGCCAGTTTCCTAGGCGCTTCCAACTTTCTTACCCGTTTTACATTTTCCGCACGCGATTTTCCTCGGTCGCAGATACTGCATGCTGTCTGCAGTTTCAACATTCAAAACTGTGTTTATCTCTCAGGAATTTGACGTATTAGATTTTTTTAGTAGAAGCAGTGATTTTTTTCTCCGAAATTCCTAGTTGTTTTGGAATTGCAGCATTGGCAAATATTTAAACACTATATAGAAATTTAGCGGTTGCAATAAATACTAAAATAATTTTTTCGTTTTAAGTAAGTGCCCCCAGCCCGCATCATGATTAGAAAAACAAGAAATTGGTTTATTTTCATCCGGTATTACGACAAACAGGTATTTTACACGTGAAAAATGACAACATTCAGTCCTATGCTATAACAAATACTTTTAAGCGGTGTCTAGAGGTGAGTAGACGTAGCATCATTTGTGATGTAATGCATTCGTTGCGAGAATCATGCGGGTATGGGCTCAGGGTACCCTCTCTAATTGACAACAGTTGGTACTATATAAAGGAAAAGAATTGTTCGTTGACAAATAAAAAATGCTGAGTGCGAACTAAAATTTTTTAATGGTTGCGCTAATTGCTTTGCATTCGACCTGCAAGATTTGATCCTAGGCACTTTGCAAATACCTTGTCAACCTACAAAGCGTTGCAAGCAGAAACGCTTATTACGAGATCAAGACAAGGTCGAGGGTAATGAAAGAAACTTACTCTCTCTATGTACAAGAGGGAGTGAAGACAATTAAAGGAATGTGCGACTTTTGCTAAAAACCCCGAAAGACGGCCCAGATAACAGTTTAATAATGAAAAGTGCTAAGTCGGTCAAGACAGCCAAATACCTAGATTTTTGAATTTTTAAGAAAGTGTCAGCTGGAAAACGCGTTTAAACTGATCGTGCTAGCGGCTGTGACCTCTGCCTGTGCCAGCCCGCACAAGCTTTTTATTCCATACAAGCCACATGATAGAAATGTCGCTTTTTAACAACCCTTTTTTTTGCGTTGAGAGAAGACGCCTTCCTATTGTTTGATGCATTTAGAACACACGATACACCCCCAACTTCACACAAATGACGTACATTTGCTGCCAACGCCAGGGCATACTACTGTTTTACAAAAGCCTAGGACATGTTCGGTGAGCCTGTTTGCGTCACCGACTCTCGGGAAGTACCTGGGCGCCAAATTAGACTGCTTTTAAACATTGAAGTTCCGGGTCAATTCCATGGTAAGCAAGAACCTAGTAATAAACAGCTAAAATAGCGGCGGTTATTAAGACCGTACACCTGATGCGTTTCAACATGTGGTTGTGTTCTATATGGTTTTCAGCCGTGCTTTGCCCAGACTTTTATGATTCTTTTAATTCGTGAAAGTATTTGCTTCTGCGAAGATTTGTAAGCGAAATGTGTTTCTCCTTTTAAAAGTTTTATTCTCGGCATTATTGTATGGTCAATGCTACAAAAGCGTTGTCCATTGTACTAGACGTGCTCTTAGTCCACCTTCGTTTCACAACACTGGAATGCTTTCTGTACAGTGGCGGGGAAAACATGGAACTTCCACGTACACAGAAGAGCCCGAGTACAATAATAAGGCCCCTAATGTTCCTCTTTTTTACGCGAAGAAAGATGGCCTAACTTATACAAGAGACCCCGTCTCGTTTAAACTGCTAAACACTCAATAGCAAGCACCATGCGTCCTATATGTACAATGAAAGCGTAGTCCATGCGGATTTTTTAGCCGATGTTTTTCACATAGCTTTACGCATGCGCAGTACGATTCAACTGGTATAGGGAGAACAGGTCATCATCTATATACCGTATGCACGTGTTGAATGCATCTACCTGTTTTCATTGCAACGCCGACCAACCATTTTTTATTCGAGACGCAAAGAAGTGTGAAATGCTGACAATGAAATGTGCAGACAAGTGATGTCTGTAAATGCAAAGCATAAAATTTGCTAACCATGCTTACTGAACCACTCAGGAGTCAAAACTCCACAATACTCAGATGATAAGCTCATACACCCGTTCGGAGAAAATCTGGTGTCGTTGTCGTCGTATATGTAAGCATATTGAAAATACCTTTGATTGAAGTGCCAATATACCCCCCACGTGGCTGGGTACATGGGTGTGCACTGGCCTGACGTCGCCATTGGTATGCGCAGGGCCAACGTTAGGCCTAATTTTATGCTTTGTGGTCTAGCGTCATCAACGGGCACTCACAACTTAGCATACAATGAGTATGGCGTTGCTTGGCATGTCGTTAGACTCAACGCGAAGGTTATCTAACATGAAGGCTGGATATAGGCCTTACGACACACCCACTCGCGGTGATTGGCCATTGAGGCTGCCAGCTGCCAACAGAAGTTAATGGCAGGTGCTCCAATTCCCATTTAGCTGCGGCGTCAATGTACCCACCAAATATTGTCACTTACCCGCCCGCTGGGTTCGCCGTAAGAACCTCACGGCCAATTCAGCTATCCCCAATGGCTGCGACGCGACATACCTACTCGCAATGCTCACACCCGCACTTAGCTCAATTAACCAGTGGTTATAACACTTGCCGTCAGAAGCGCATGGCTGATTCACCGATTTCCATTGGCTGCGGCCTCAACATACCTGCCCGCAATTTTCACTCACCAATTCGGGGTAATTGCTCGGTAAGGCTATCACCTACAACACACATAAGGAGTCTTACGCGCCTCTCTAAATTTTTACAGCTTTGGATGTCCCCAACGACAATCCCTTATGCACAGTTGAAGCTCGTTATAACAATGTAGTATCGGGACACTAATTAATTTTGTTATATGTGATGTTAGTTGTAGCAGTAGAGCTAAAAATCGTTTCAAATCCGTTGGTAATCTGGGTCCCGCAAAAATTATTTTAATATTCGAACCTACAATTAACAAGGTAAACCTTATCTTTCTCCTTGCGTCATTTCAGGCTCAAAGAACCAGAATGCGAAACGGGGAATTACAACAGAACAAAGTTCATTTGACTAAACATGCCTGAGTTCCTATTTTTTCGAGGAAGAATGTGATCTTTGTCTGGTGGCTATTCACAATACTGAGCAGGATGAACTTTTCCAGAGTGTCCGTGAACAAGGGGGCTTTTCTAAGTCTGCAGTTTCGAACGCAGCGAGTTTTTCAAGTAGCTTCTAAGCCTAGTGCCCAAATATTTCTTCGCTTGTTCGATAGTGTGTGCGGCTCTAGCGCTCGTTCCGTGTCACTGCCTCTTCTTCTGTCCCCGTCTAGTGCACTTTTTACCATGTCGAAGGCTCTCACAGTTTCACTTTCGTTATGAAAGAATAAGTGCCATAGAAATGAAGCATGACCAACCAAAGTTCGCATTAAGTTGGCTGTAGCCGATAATTCGCTATTTCAGTGTTAGTTATAATGAGGTTCAATTTGAATACCTTCCAAGCAACACGCATAACAATTTTTTGGCACGTCATAGATGGCGGGGAAACAACGCCTCGTCATTTCTTTATAGTATTGGTAATGTTACTCGCACTAAAGATTGTGAGCCAGCCTTAATCACGACTATTGCCAACGTATTCGTCATTAACGAATAATTTTTTGACCCAACTAGGTAGACAGCCATACAACATTAAGCATACCTAGTTCATTAAGATTACAGAACAAGGGCCTATAAACTATCAAGACTATCTTAAGCTCCGAATCGTTGTCAGTTGTTAATTCGAACTTCTTCGTTAGCGCCACTTTGTTTTTGTGACAACACAACAATAATTTTTGAGAATTCACTACAGGCTCTCCCCAATCTCACATTGTAATGGAAGTTCTGGAAGGTCTTCACTTTTTATGAAGCTGGTTACCAATATCTTTTTCTTTGGTTATTGTTTTTATTCGCTTAGCATTCCGCATAATCTGCTGAAACATGATAAGCTGACACTAATAACGTATCTTTTTGGTTCAATCACTGGTTAATATAGCTCAAGACTGACAAGTGTAAAATTATACGGATTTGTCCCGAGAACAAACAGTATAATCCCTATGACCTGTTCATCTGCTACCTTAACATAGAGTGGTAGTCAGTCTTCCCTTATATTACCTTGGTTTTCACATCAGCAGTGACATGCAACCAAAAGTGCGTATTAACTACGCCACGAAACTTTTTTATCCACTCTCTTGTTTCATGTTTACTTTACAATTTCGCTCTTGGGCCCGTGCCGTTAGACGCGATGAAGTTTACTAAAAATGAGAATTAGTAAGCTTCGCAGCGTAAACAGTAGCGTTAGTGAGTCACGTAGAGCCTTGATTTGCAATTCCGGCGTACCAAGAATTCAATTTGGTGTTTGGTAGATTATCATGGACTGAGTTAAACTGCGGGTACGTGAGGATTCATGAATTGTCTCGTTGGCTGTCTCAGACTAAATGGACCCTGCAACACTTCACTCAACTTTTTTGGAAATCTTAAATTTTTGAAAAATGTAGTCAACCAACACATCCAGTAATTAGATTAGCGGGTGGCGAAACCATCAAACAACTTAAACACTTGGTTAAAAGATTGTTCTCTCTTTCCTGGTCTTCGTGTCCTTCGACGGCTGGAATTACATCATTAGGGTGGTGTAGCGGCTACTGGCCGGCTTTCCTTCAGTTGTAGCAATGAAGGCATTCGATAGCCACTTAAAAAAAGCCACAAAAGCTAAACAGGGATGTAAGGCGTATCTGCTGCGACGAGCAAATCACGCAGTGCCGCTCCGTACTGGCAATAACTATAGCTTTCGCAGCGCTTCCAGACGCGATGAAAAGAGTGAAAGCGTTTATCGAGAGTATTGCAGAGTTCCTTTAAGGTATATTTAGAAGCTTTGCCTTGATCTCGTGCAATCACCGTTTTTGTTGTGTTGCATTGAGAATGCAAAAATATGTCACCGCCTTGACAATGCCCTGTCTTCATTTTTCAGAAATTAGTAGTAAGAGCATTTTTAATCCCGGAAGGGCAGATCTAAGACCCGAAGAGCGCCAAAACAAGCCTGTGTTCGTGAAATTTATTAAGTTAAACTGGATGTTTTGCAGAATGAAGGAAAGTTTTGTGCGTATACGTAAGCACTGGTTTCGCCTTGGTGTTTTAATTCTAGAGTTTTTCATGTGCTGTTTGGGCGCTGCATGCATAGAATAGTGTAGCGCTTATCATTAACCTGTATTTCCCCGTAACTCATGAAATGTAAAAGGCAGTGGTAAAGAAAGTGGAAAACAGTTCTTGATACAAAACTACATGAAGAAACAGATAAAAACGAGTTTTGAAAGGTGCAGCATGGACTATCACTTCAACATGAAACACGAACGGTGGTAGTGCTTCGACCACCGCAGTAAGGGCTGTCAGAAACATTCTTCTGCACACTGTGGCACTGAACTAGAAATGGTGACGAGCCCTACGGCGGATGACGTTAGTCTTGAACATCAGTTCTGGAGTGCGTCACAGCAGCAGTGTTTAGGACACATCCAGGATGTATTTACGACATTAAACAAAAACCCGCAATGAGGCGCACAGTAGAAATCGCGCTTTGCCGAGCACCTGGGCGCACCATGAGTAACCACTGAGTTTGCGATCAGCACATCACTTTGGCCTTATCGTTGGATTTGGCCTTGCAGTTCCTCATACTGGACGCTCTCGGGTGAGGGGCGGGCGAGCTGATGCCCGGCGGGTCGCTGGACACCTGGGAACTTGTGTATGATCGGTTGAGCAGACGGCACGTGAGTGACTCAGTGACGATGCGTGACACCCTTCGCCAGAATCCGCCGTTGCTATTGTCCCTGCGAGGCCTCTGGAAGTAGAGAAAGATGTACGGGTTGATGGCGCTGTTGGAGGCCGATATGACGCCGAACAGCGCCACGATGTTGGCATCAAGAATGCCGGGGTTTCCAAAGGCCAGGATTGCCTCTTGCACCATGTACGGTACGTTGGTTACAAGGAAGGCGCCAAACACCACTGCCGTCATCTTCAGCGTCTTCACCTGCGCAGGCAAGAAAGGACGAATGAATAGTTAATCACTCCGGTCTCGCTGGAAGTGATCAGATTCAAACTACAACACGCAAAACGCTCGGACACTCTTGAAGACTCGGTCAAGAACCTTCTCAAAACTGATGGTAAGGCTCATACTGCTAATAAAACGTGTGTAACTATGTGCAGCCGCACTTCAAAACACGAAAAGATCTACAGATCCTTCAAGTTATACGCGTGATCAAAACTGCAAATCCATTCGATAGGCGCACGCTGACATATGTAAGCTGAACACACAAGTTTCAATACTTAAGCGTTTTCTTTGATCGCGGAATCCAACTGCATCGTAGGTGCTGCGACAAGTGAATTTGTTTGGGGCGATTTTCCTTATTCGCAATCGTAGTGTCACGTGCCGGTGCACCCAGCCTTGAAAATGAAGCCAACAGGATTACAGCAATCTTCCTTTGCACGCACGTTTGGCGAAGAAACGTACAATTTAGGTGTTCTTCCAGGCTTAACAAGAGTTTTTCTGATCACCTATAGCCAATATAAGCAAGTAATGAGTGTCGTTCCACACACAACTGGGAATCTATTGCATTAGGTAACGGCGATAATAGGCACTATTTCTAGTTGAAACAATGCTTCGATAATGTCCTGTTATTCTTCACCTTGTTGCACATGAAGGTTGCCTTGAGTAAAGAATCATGCATCCGTCCGTCTCACGATGACGATGGTTGAACGCGAATTTTACTAGTGATGGATTCTTTAGTTGGCGACTCCCACACTGCGAGTAGGTCCTACACTCTGGCGGTACGCACAACATTTCTAGAATACCCGCAGAAACTCTCGGGTGTGCAGTCCGTAAGCCTAACGTTTGGGTTGGGGGTGTACGGCGCGAATAGGTGCCTGTTGCTTGGAGTTCAGTGAGCAATTGCTTGAGTGGGTGCCTGTTTGAGGTGTTAAACCGCAAGATGCGATGTTAGACCTAGCTTCCTAGACCTCAAAATTGGAAGTTAGGCCTAGCGTTTTCTGGCTAACAGCCTTACGGCATGCAGAGCAACGCCATTCATCTCGTTAAGGAATCTTTCGTTGTCGTTTGAGTTTGCGAAACCGCTTTGACCATGTCGAAATGGAGCAATCGAATAGACTGCGGCGTCATAACGCGAGGGACCCAGGTTCGATTCCGGCCACGGGAAGTGTTTTTTTCTTTAATTTCACCCACGATAATTCATCGTCATCGTCTGAGAGAGTTGGCTTTCCTGCAGGGCGTATCGGAGTACAACAGCATCGGTGAGGCCAATAAAGCCTCGCTTTAAAACGTTCAAGAACGATGGAGTTTACTTGGTCGAATAAGTGCGCGCTCAAAAAAAACTTTGTTCTTAAAGCAGCTTTGCTCGTGAGCGCCCTGAATAACGAAACAAGGGAACTGACCTCCGCAACTATTACCGCCAGAGATTGCACAACCACAGAAGGAATTGCCATAGCTCTTGCAGCTACTACTGCTCAAGATTCTACCGCCATTGTTACCGAATCTCAAGTTTCCTGCCGGCACAACCACCATCCGCCTCACACCTTCGCCGACGGCGCCTTACAACCGTCTCGAACCCCCTCATGTATGCATTCTCGGAGCCCCGGTCCACGCGTGTTTACAGGGTAATAGGGCGGCTCAAGGGTCTTCCCGCGCGCATATCTACAGGTCTACGGGACAGCCCCCCCCCCCCCCCTTCCCCTAAAAAAAAAATAACTACCGTAATACCTCGTTAACTCGAACTCGCATATCTCGGAAAATCGGTTAAGTCGAAATTATCCGGGGCACCGAACTGTTTTCTATACGTCTTATGTATTTGTTTCCCTTTATTTCGAAGTATCTTCGGGCCAAACTGCGGATATCTCGAAATCTTGACGGAAAGTGGAACGAAAATTTCGCCTCCCCGGACCGTTTCCCATGACTCGCGCGATGCTGCCGCGCCTATGTCCCTCGGTATTTTTCTCGTTTCACGGAGCCTACCACAAAGCGATGTTTTCCCCGAACGGGAAGTCTGAGCCTAGAGGCATATCAACTCCGCCAAGCACCCCTGTGGCACATCACCTGACGGTAGAGACATGCGGAGAGGTACAGTGTACTAGAATATAGAGGTGTGTCATGCAGGGAAAAACACAATGGAGAGCAACGACGCGGAAAATCGTCTCATTCAATGCGTCAAGCCGTTAGAGGACTTTTTACTTGGCCCGAGTGCTACCGTAAAGCAGACCAGCATAACGCAATTCTTTTCTGCTAAGTAAAATTACAGTGCCACAAAACCCAGCCGGTGAACGACTCTTGCATGTTTTTTTTCTTTGAAACCTTCATGAAAAGCAAGATTTGAAGCTACTGTTCAAGAGCTGGTAAATGGTAGCCCCTTTTCTGGAAAGAACTCGATATTTCATGGCAATTTGCGCAACTTTGCTTCTCTCAAAAATCCGCTCATCTCGAAACATTTTCCGGTTTTTGCTACTTCGAGTTAACGAGGTATTACTTTACTTGCAATCACGGTTCTAAGAAGAGCCTTATGCCTAGAACACACAAAGATACGCTGCAACACTACCACCTCTAATGCGCACTCCCCCATCGCTCATTAAAAAGTCGTCCATGGAAGAGGCTCCACCCACCTCTGTCTTCAACCAAACGCATACCTAACCCACACGACACCTTTCTCTACGCCATCCACGCCGCTTCTACTCTGCGGCCTTCCAAACCTGCGCCCAGCCCTGCACACGCTACCACGTGAGCTGGGGGTGCTCCCGCACTCCTTCGTTCACCCCCACACCCTCTCCCAGCCATGAACACTGGAAACAATGCTGGCCAGCTCAGACCCGGCTATCTGCTTCAGCTGGTCAAAGCGCCCGCCAGTCAGCGACCGCCCAGGAACTTCGGACCTGCTAAGATGGGCTAATTATTGGTCCAAATATTTTATTGTTCCTCTCCCTCCGCCTTACCCTTAGTGAGCAGTTACAGCCGTGTTACATGTATGCAGGCACTTAAAACTATATAGCCCTTTGCTTTCGACGTACGCAAGAAAAGAGGCCATGGTGGTCCAGATTATTTCGTTGCCTACTACTAAATATAGTACTACTATTATTGCATATAGCATGTGTACTTCGACGTCTGAAAGAGCACTTTGAATTAAAGTATAAAGAAGGCCAATTCTTTAAGAGGAAAGGGTGCGAGCAGCGCGAGGAGGATGACTAGAAGAAGGGAACAGCCCCTGTTCTCCGGTTGCCTCGAATCTTCAGTTAGAAACTGAGCGCAGTTCCCCTCTATAACTCCCCAACTATAGTTCCCTCCGCTTTGTGCCCTGATTGTTTTTATACGAAAGCATTCTGTTCCCAGTAGCCCAGAGAACAACCATGTAACGCTTTGTATAGGTGCGAAAATGCATAATTTGGGAAGTTAACGCATTTAATGGTTACAATTGTGCAACCTTAGACTGTATTTCGAAGAATATAAAAATGCAGATAATAAAACTTATGAATGAACTGACAAAATCGCAAATGTCTGTCTATTCAACTGCCTTTACACAAATAAGACAAAAATCCAAGAAACAAAGATAAAGAGGAAGAGAGCTCTAAACTTTTACCGCGCTGACTGAACGAAAACGGATCAATTGTGAATTTAGAATATTTAATCGTTGTAGTTGCGTAAATGCAGATTATTTATCGAGAGAACCAAAGGAAGCGCGAAAGACTATGCAAGGATCGAAATGAACTAATTAAATCTCAAAGGTCTACAAAATCTACTACCTTCACGCAGGTTAAACAAAAATGTGAAACCCTGGAAACAAACAAAAACAAAAATAACGTGGAACAAAGCACCAGACGTGTACGTGTTCTACCTGCAAAGAAACCCATTAGCTGAGTTACCATATTTAATGCTTATAATTGTCAAAATGTAGGTCATTGGTGGAAGACAATAAAAAGTCAAAACAAGGGTACAACCAAACTGAACGAAAAGCTTTTCGAAATGCCCGATATAGCCTCAATAAACCGGTAAGTCACTGCCAGCTGTAGGAAATCAGCTGCTGCTCCCGTGCTGCTCTTTTTTAATCAAACGTTCAAAGTGGGCCAACTGCTTAATTGAAAAATAAATTCTGCTGTGATGTCAAACAGGTGATCGAGCCCGTAGTAACGAAAAATGACGAAGCGCACACATTATTGCGCCGTACTGAAACAAGGCATCGGCACCAACATGTCAAGAAATATGTGGATAATTTACGCTTTATGTACACTGACTTAGTCGCTGACTAGGATTCTCCCTTTTTCACATTTCTCCTGTTGCATTTGCGCGTTTATGAATATTAGTATTTAGTTTAGCATCCTTTATAAATGTCAATTTCATTGTAGTACGGGTTTACAATCGATTCTGCCAGTTATTCGGGGTGCTGCTACGCAATTTACTGGAAAAGTGAAAAGCAGCAATACCGCTTTTTGGCATTTCACGTGACTGAAAACTATACGGCATGTTCAACAAGCAGCAGCATACATACCTTCGCGCGTGGAAGCGATGTTGCAGTCTGACGACTCATCTTCCTATTGGTGGCACTGTGCTTCCACAGAGCCCACAGTATACCGGCATGGAATGCTATTAGCAGCACCAGTGGCACCACAAACACCATAAAAAACACAAATCCCATGTAGATTTGGCGATGGTAGAGCGGCGTGCCTCGATCGTAGAAGATGGACGCGCAAAAGCACTTCCCCGGCGCCACCTCAACGATGTGGAACACGTAGATGTTAGGCAGGGAGGGCATGCAGGAGGCGACCCATGTTAGCGCCGCCATCTTCCACGAGTCTGGACTCGGCGCCAGCGGTGTGGCAATGGCGATGTACCGGTCCGCCGCGATGGCCACCAGCATGTAGGTGGACGAGACTAGGGCGAAGGTTTGCAGAAACTTGAAGAATCGACAGAAGGCGTCGCCCGCGATCCACACCCTGCCCATCACCTCCCACACCACCTGTGACGTCATCGTGATGCACGCTACCAGGAGGTCCGCAATGGCCAGGTTCAGGAACAGCACGCGCGCCTTGGACACTCGGCGCCGACGCTGCCTCACGAGCAGGTTGCAGCAGACGATGCTGTTCCCCAGCGTGGAGACGACGATCATGGTGATGATTATGCCGATGCGGACTCGCTTGTGGTAGCGGGGGCCCCACACTTCCTCTGGCACAAGGTAGTCGGTGACGTTATAGACATCGGTGGCGTTGTCCTCTGGTTCCCCGCTGTCCAGTCGGTCTTCGAATGACGCGTTGAAAGCGATTGCTTGAGTCATTCCTATGGAGGTGTCATCACTGGTTCACCTCAAATATCAGATAACAGTCCAGTATATGTGAGTCATGGTCTAAATTCTCCCCTGATACTTGACAAATGTCTGAAATTTTCCCGAGAACCGGGTGTGGCTTCATTTGTCTTATTCACTGCCATTCATTTTGTTCTCAGGGTCGCAGCAGAAGTGGAAATCTGTGTAGTCTTGAGCCTTTTTGCTTGGTTGGAGTCTAAGAAAAAAAGAGAAGGCAAAGGTGGAATAAGCTCTCTAAGCGCATTGCTGCACACGTGGGTGCCGTGTCATGTTTCCAACTGTATTTCAATATATTAACTTATATCAACAGGAAATTGTAAAGAGGTAAGTATTTATATAGAAAACAGCGGTGTCACTTCATGGAAAAACAGGAGCCCTCGAAAAGAAACCGAATTGCAGGGAGGTATGTACCGCGGCACAACTTGAAAACGCTGCCATGCATCTGGGCTGTTACTGACATGCCAAGCGTACAATTTCATTATGTTCTTTCTTATAGGCTGTTTTATCACGGAGTCCACTTGGAATTTGTCCATTGCAAGGTGCCAAAGCCCAAATTACACTTGAGCCAAATAGTGTGCTGGGGACAGTAATGCACCGGGTTAGCTCGGGCCCGTAGTCGGGAGGGGGGGGGGGGGGGAGGGAAGGGGGGGAGGGGGCTAGGGGCCCGGCCACCACTAATCACGAACATTTATGAGGGAGGAATGAAGTTCGACAGCATTGTGTGGGCCTCTCAGGAGGGCTTGGTAAACACGTTAACAATGTCAAAGCTCGGACAATAAGTATGAGTACATCTGTCTATGCCCATGTTCTGCGGCGTTCAATACATGTGAAATCGGTGACTGCGCAATATATCTCCACAGGGAGCATCCCAAAGAAGTAGAGGAGACCGCATCCTGCATTCAGTACCCGATATACCATAAAATATAATGATATATAACAATATAAAATATTAGTCATCGCAAATATAGGCTTAATCTAAGAATGATTGCAAATACAGCAGCCGAACGTTTATTTGGACTCCCAAAATTCTGACGATGAGTTTAGTGCTGGACCATGTTACGTTACTACGGCCCCTTTCCCTTTAGCGTCACTACAGCGTAAAATAAGATATTTTTCTCCATGTTTTGTTGTCACTTGCGTCCTCTCGGTTTGAAAACATCTTCCGTGGCTGGAAAAAAGCTTATTGGGTTACCAAAGGCTAGTTGTTCCAAACTGAACATAGTGGCATTTTGTCTTCATGGCCCCTTTGTGTTTGTGGACTTGTGCATGACGTATGGCACATTATTGACACCTGTATGGACACGTGTTCATGTGGACACATGGACATATGAATGAGGGCGGACGACATCACAGGAGCCGACAGCCCTGCAGCCGATTGCGAAGCCTTGTTTACTGTTAGTGAACCTAGACGGCACCACCATAGCGCGGCAAGCCGTTTTCTGCCTCAGGTTTGTTTTTGACCGTATTTAAACCTGGTTTGTTTTTGTTCACAGAGAAAATAATCGTTTCGTGAAACATAGTGTTCGCTCGATAAATATGGTCATGTAAGACACCGTTGCTTGCGTCAATCGGCCAGTGTCGTCTGAGAGAACCCCGAAGCCCCGAAGTCCTGTGCAGCTAAACCAAGCATAGTGCTCGCAGTACGCATCGGTACTTCTATGTTTACGTGCGCTTTCGTAAGTTCGACTGTTTGTCCCACCATTATTACTGTTTTAAAAAGAATGTGCCCTAAATTTCAGCGTAAATAGCTCGTTCGGCAAGCCTATAAGCTCTGCCCAATTTGCGTTTGCTTTTGCCGGCCTCCGCCAATCGCAGAGCTGGCTGCTATGACATCATAGGTTCTGTTGCAGGAAATGAGCTAGTCCGTCGCATGGCCATTCCATTTTTTCCTAATTATATAGCTTATTTGAGTGACCTTTCCTTTAAAAGTGGCGTCAGCGGGATTCTAACGTCACAACCTTTTGAATGAACCAAACTTGTGTTTTGTCGTCATGGCCTTTTTAAGAGAGGGAGTCACTGAGATGTAGGATCATCTTCCCTGCCAGAAAGCAAGGTCAGAGGCTGTCTTTAGGGTGATTTCTTAAATCTTTTCCTTTGTCTTCAGTTGAGCGGAAACAAATGAAAAAGAAACTGGCAATTAAACCTCTGAAAGGACAGAAGCTCTCGGATGCCAACATTGAGAAACAACTCATTCTAAGTTGCAACGATTTTTGCACTAAATTTGCCGACATTAAGAATGCATCAAGAAAAATTTGGCTGCATATCTGCTCATTCTGCTGCAAATGTCATCGAAAGACAATGGTTAGCCACCTTACCATGGTCTTCTGACGCGCCTGCCATGTAAATGACACTCTCCACTTTCCAGCCCATCTCTCAAGCTCTTCCTCTCCCACGATAAACGTGGTGGTGGTTTGCTCAAATAAATTCAATTTTGCCCCGTTCCACTGCTCGCGCGCCGTCTACTGAAACTATTTGTTACTGTTGCACTTACTGGAATGCCGACACTGGGAAAGGGGGGCGGGGGGCTGCGAGCATTTTGAATTGTTGGGTCGAACCATTTTTTATGGCGTATTTATTTTTTATCGCAAAAATCAAGCAGGCATGAATTTGTTTAGCAAAAAAACATGTAAATATTATTTATGCATTGATGTTTTACTTCAACTATACGTGAAGTTTTCTTTTGCCCAACAACATGGACAAGTATCAACATTGCCACCAGATTCAGAAGTTTGGAAATGTTTTGCCTGTTCAAACGTCTCGTTTAAAAATTCTTTTAACTTTTGTCCAGGCCGCGGAATGGAGGGACAGATAGACAGGCAGATTGGCTGCCCAAAATTTTCACGTTTGAGTAGTTCAAAAAATACTTGCTAAAACGGAAGGGGAAATAAATGCGAAACGATGGTACACAAGAGGAAGGTAATAAACAGTATCCGCGCAGTGTCTCTTTGTTACCTTCTTCTTGTGTACCGTGGTTTTGCGCTGGGTTTACCTTTATTTAAATAAGGCTGTAGTCTCTAAAAGGTTATGCCACAAAACGAGGCGTACACGACGATTGTTGGTGTGGAAATGGGCTTGAATGTGTCACCGCTTAGGTGTTCTTTGTCTAGGGTTTTAACACGTGCAACTTTGATCACCCGCATGCCTTCGTATATTATTAATAAACTGATTTATTGATTGATTGATGGATAGATAGATCGATCGATTGATTGATTGATTGATTGATTGATTGATTGATTGATTGATTGATTGATTGATTGTGAGGTTAAGCGCGCCAGGCTACACAGGCGATGAGGCACGCCGAAGTGGGTTGCTCCGGATTAATTTTGACCACCTGAGGATGTTTAACATGCGCCGAAATCTCGGACACACGGGAGTTCTCGTTTTTCGCCTCCATCAGAAAAGCGGCCGCCGTGACCGGGAATCGAAGCCGCATCCTTGGGCTCAGCAGCACAACGCCATAGCCACTGAGCCACAGCCGCGGGGCCTAAAATTAAAGTGCATCAATTGGTTGGGGATCAATTACTTGAATTCATACAGTAACGGAAACGTAGCGACGCTACTCTTAAAGAAAAGCTTTACTACTTTCGTCCAGCGATTTCGGGGAGGATGAAATGACCTTTTGACTGGAGAACACGCCCCGGCGACACGCCCCTCGAAGCGCATCCCGTGATTCGCCGGGCACGCTGTGGGCGCCCTCAGGCGTCTACAGGGGTCGCCACCACGGCTGCGGCCGAGGCAGCCAACCACCCCCGCAGACTTCCATGCATGCGGCGCTGGGTCGTTCCGGGCAACGTGACTCGTCTAGCGTCCGGCGAAGAGAACGGTGCGTTCACCATGAATCACCGCCGCGTTTGCCCCGGCCTCCTCCTGTGAGCGTTGCACGAAACCGAACGGCCTTCAGACGTGGTCGGCAATGCAGCTAAATCAAAGGTTTAACCAAACAAAACAAAGACTCAAGCAGACTCAGTCAAGCTTTTGCTTTGCATACCTAACGTTACGTCAGCTAAGGATATGGCGCCGGTGAGATCTTGGTGCCGGTGAGATCTTGGTGTAGCGCCAATTGATTTAGAGAGCATTTTACATCTTTTGAACCTTCCTTTAGTTGCCAAAAGAAAAGAAATATATGTTGCTAAAAGGAATTTGCTCCCGTCAGACAGAGAATTGGCATGTCTCCCAAAAGCGCAGCAAAACCTCATAGACTTACATCGAACGTTACCTATACAAGCCAACGGTTCTTTCGCGGCGCGCGGGACAATAAACTCCCAACGCGGGGGGTTCACTCACGGAGCACACTGTAGATGGCGCGGCGAAATTACCCAGCGTTTCCCGCGTGGAGGTGCTTGCTCTCTGGCGGGCGCGTCGGCGGTACGGCTTTGTCGTCTGCTTTAGCAACGGTTGTTTCGGGCCTGTTTTGGCGCAGCTTCGCGTCCATTGCGCACTTCCTTCGCATGGCTTGAATAACTTGTTCGGCAGCACCTCCGGGGTAACCCGGACCCGACGGGATTTAATGGTCGTACGGCAAAGATACGCGAAGTATTTGTTTGCAATGGGGGAAAACAAAATGTAGAGACCACATACAGACAGACACCTGGCCGGTAGAGAAACGCAACCTTTCGCGCACGGCTTGCTACGAACGGGACTCCGTTTCGTAAATTACTTTAAATTCGGTTGTGTTTTTAAGAGGTATTACAAAAGGCGGAAGGAACAACTGGTCCTGACAAATAGCGATTATAAAAATTCTCTCAGCTTTCTCACAATTCTCAAACTTACTAAGCTAACTAGTTTAAAGAAGTGTAAATGAGAATCACTAAGCTCAGATGCCGAATTGTTTCGGTGTCTACACTTGTGTCGCGCGGTGCTGTAGCTCCGAGCTAGCACATCAGGATGGCTAGGTTCCGCTATCTCACCCTACGAAAGACGCTCCTCTCCGTTTTCTTTCTGCTGACGCACGGCCGGGTTACGGCGGCGGCATCCAGCGCTATAGCTCGGTCGTGGCCGACGCTGCTGCTGCGTTCGGGACGCCACCCCGTGAATTCCAAGTAACGGCTGGGAGAATCTCTCTTTTCACTCTTTGTAGAGCCACATGTGTGAATTCAAGTGACGTCACATGGGCAATGGTTGGGGGTGTCGGTTAAAGCTTTGCTTTCCAACCACCTTCACAGCGTGGATTGGAGCCAATTGTTTCACAGTAACTGTAACTGAAACAAGTTACTTTTGGAAACTCTGTAACTGTTAGTGCAACAGAGTTACTTTTTTGGCTCAGGTAACACTGTTAGTTGTTACTGGTAACGTTCCCATGACTGGTTAAAAGAAGAAGAACAAAAGAGCTAACAAGAAAGCAAGATTTAAGTTACCCTTTTAGATTTTCAAACGAACACATTTCCACACCCCACGCGGCTATATGCCATCCACCCCACTATACACAACGCCCATGTGCAAGCACTGAATTGGTCATGGCTAACTGGTTAGAAGAAATTATGTCGAAAAGCAGCTAAACGTGCGACCTTCTTAGAAGTTGTTCTATCGAACTACCTGCTTATTTATGCGGGGAAGCGAGCACCGGCTTCTCTACGCGAATCCGTACTTTCAGGTCAAAGGGGAAAGAAATTTTGGAAATATTTTTTATTGCACAGACTTCTCAGAGAGGGTAGAGATCACAATATGTAAGCAGCATACGGCCATTAGATATTTCTACGATTTGAAGCACACGCAGTAGAGGGCAGAAATCATTTGGAATGGGCGCTTCAAACGCATTTTCTCGCCGAACTTACGTAGCGTACGTATACTTCGCCGTGTTCAAGAGGTATCCCTCCAGAGAATACTAATCATGTTTTTTTCTGCATCTATCCCCTAGTCGCGTCGGCGTGAGCCCCCATGCAAATACAGCGGCGTCTGAACAGCCTCTACGTGAGCAGATTTTAAGAATTCTCGGAGCCACCAGCACGCGTCTTCACTCAACGGAGCTCATGACAGCCGTTTTCGAAAGTGTAATTTCGAGACCACCTTGACATTGAGGCGTGAGTTGGAGAATAAAATGAATGTTCTTTCTTAATGTATAATGCATATTTAACAAGTTTGTGAAGTGCCTCCAGACAAGTGTTACATAGCGCGACCCTTGCCTACGTCATTAAAATGTCTGTTTCGTCTTGTCGAATTCGACGGGCTGCAGTATGCGTTCGTCTGTCTCCCATTCGATGCCAATGATGTGGTTCCCATTGTGTGGGATAGGAACCGGTTTCTTACTTAAACGCGCCTGTAAACACGTTCACGGGAAAGTACAGGATAGAGTGCTGGCTACATTGTTCGTTAGTATTTTATTATACACGCACGGCAGCTGCAACGATGGCCGTGTTTATCCGGGAGAGGACACTGCACGTACGAAATTGTGCGAACTCACTTCCCCTTTCTTCTACTGAACACGCTGTGAATCATTTTACGATAGAAATCCTGCACTGTAATCATAACTCTATTCCCTCGTGACACGCTATACCTCAATCCGTCAAATCTGAGATTTTGATTTTTCTAAATTTTTTCGAGATTTTACAGTAGCATAGCGCACCATGAGAGCCAGAAACCTCAAGTACAGTTAAACCTGGACATAAAGAAGTTGAAAACAATTCGCAATTTTTCGTTGCATGCAGGTTTCGAGTTAAGGCTCTCGTGAATGAGGCAGAAACGAAAGCAAAATGCCAGTTATGAGTGATGGTGCACTCACCCTTAAAAAGATTTATTTCAAGTGAAAAACTGCGTGATTTGCGGCTGCTGCATTCGCACGAATTTAGTCACTACACGGCACACGGAAGGTCACTTACCGCCGTATTCACAAACGCAGCTGAAGTATAACTTTTGCCTTTTGACACTTTTCGGTGGCTCACCCGTTTCAAGGATCAAACTTATGCCGAAAAGGCGCCTTTAGCGAACTTGATTCTCTTTGCCGCAATCAAAATAAATTGTTTAAAGGGTGCTAGCTGGAGTACTGTTCCTGGCGGCAACATTCTGCGTTATCGACGGTGGAGACGGCATTTAAAATTGCAAGCTTGTATTGAAAAAACAACTCATCTCGTTATCTGGCAGCAGAACTCATCCTCGATGAACCGACGTGACTACACGCGGAGAGTCAGGCCTAGCACCTTACCGACACCGCACTCACACTAGAAGCGCGCGTTAGTTTGCGGTGCGGGCGAAGTTCGCTAGATCAGTGCATTTAACCCGCCGATTTTTCAGAAAAAGTGCAAAAAAATGGCTCATCAGCGTAGCGAATTTGTTACGTAAAGGTTAACCGTCGCAACGCTCTCGCACCAGAGTTGTCGCAAACGGGGTCCGGGCAGTTTATCGAAATCGAACGTCGTTTTCGCGAAGCCGTTTTATCGAACGGCGTTTTATCGACCGACGTTTTATCGAAGTCACGTTATCAGAAATATTTTTTTCAACCTTTCCATCTAAGAAAATTTGCAGTACATTTCTTTTAGTTTCCTCTACGCTATGTAATTAAAAACCTTGTCTCCACAACCGTTATTTATTATTTACAAATTTGTAGTATTTATAGTAGCCGCCTTTTATTTCCTGTGTGCGCTTCATGTTTTTGCGATGCGCAAAGTTTTTCTCCACACATTTTTTGCTCTGGTCATTGCTCCGGCGGAACTGCTATAACGAATCTCCTTCTCCCTCTGGCCCCCAATCTTATCCGCAGCATACCACGTCATTGTGGCGTAAAGGCTAGAACGCCGTGATTTGCTTCTTAGTTTTTAATACTCTGCTTTTGCATTAGCACATAATCATTTTGCCGCGTCTGTATGTGTAAGCCAGGTACTTCTGCCCGCGTGTACTTATACCGCCGTGGTGGCGCAGTGGCTAAAGCACTGTTAGTGGCTTTACGCTGTGCTTCTGAGGCATAGGTCGCGGGTTGGAT
Source organism: Haemaphysalis longicornis (assembly GCF_048455015.1). NCBI lineage: Eukaryota > Metazoa > Arthropoda > Arachnida > Ixodida > Ixodidae > Haemaphysalis > Haemaphysalis longicornis. Next base: position 278,009,609 of record NW_027526295.1, on the reverse strand, counting down.
CCCTGCCGCGGTGACCGGTTTTCAGACAAAAACAAAAAGCGTTAACCCGAGGGTGTCGAAATTTCGGCGCACGTGAAATGTCCCCAGGTGGTCAAAATTAATACGGAGTCTGAGCTACGGCGCGCTTCATAGCTCATCTGTAGCTTCGTCGCTTTAAACCCCAAAATCAATCAAATCAGAGCTTGTCCGTCCAAAGTCAAAAATCCAATTGGACAGCCAGTCAAAGCTTCCCGCCGATTTCGACATTTCTATGGTATCGGCCAGGTGTTTATTTCTACTGGGGTGCCAATTCTTGTCCTACTGTTCTCAACGACTTACGTAGAACTAAAGATTAAAAAAAAGTGAGTTACAATATTGCTCCCCATACGGCCGGTTGGTTTGTCTCCATCTTTTTCCCCCTCTTTGCACCTTAGCAGGTCACGGTTTTCAGGCAACAAGCTTCCAGGTTGTGGGGTGAATCACCAATTAATGATGACTTTGGTGCTGGAAGAGCGAACTAGGATGAGATGTACCGCACAATAGCGCCGGCTGAGTAATCAGTTTTGCCAAAGGGCTTGTTTTGGCCACGCAGTAGTCGGCTCGGGTTATTCGGGCAGAGTTCCCGGGACGGCGGCTATCGAAGCCAATGAGTCCGTGACGCCTCCCACCTCCTCTTTCGGGGCCTCACTTTCACCGTCGAATCCCCTCCACCCCGCCCGGGTCAATTATTTATCACTAATCTTTTCAAAGTTCTCGACGCGATATTTCTCCAAGGTGAAAAAAATACGACCACATGGTCACAGTAGGAATTGCGGGCAGACCGCGTGACTAGGAAAATGGTGGAAGGAGAAAACTACGGATCACGTAATGATGAACATTGACGCAAGGTGTATATTTGAAATACTAATCGAAATACCCCGAACACTTAAGGAATATTGCGCACGGGTTCAGGGTTGCTCGCCTAGTGGGTAACAGTGTTGTAATCCAAAAACTAGGAATATGCATGCTTGGAAGGTATCAATTAACGCGCCAAAAATTAATAAAAGTCTTATAAAAATAAAGGTGCTCGAAAACAAGGGAAAGGCGGGAAAGACGCGTTAACATACATATGCCGGTTCTTGCACATAATGCACGACCGCGACAATGTCGAATGAAACAAGCTGGAGATTAGGTTAACGCAACGGCAGTTATATAATATAAACACTGAAAATGACAGTGAACGCAACAAAAGCACACTTTCGATAAAACGGACGTGACGGACGTAGGTCAAACGGACGTAGGTTGCTCGATAAACTGGCATAGATAAAACGGGCATTTTTTCGATAAAACGGCGTTCGATAAAACAGTGTTCGATAGATGGAAACCGTCGCAAACACGTGGGTTTGAATGGGCCTGCCAATAGAGAATTGAAAAAGTTCGTTAAATGCAAGAATTCGTTACATAGAAGTTTGTAACATAAAGGTTTAACTGTAATATCAAAAGTGGGAGGCGCAGATATGAGTAATAGGACCCTGACGGCCACACCTCTCGGAGCAATGTTCTAAAACTAAAAATATGAAAAAAGAAGGAAATGAGAAAAACTGGAGAAGAAAGGGTGGATAAAAAATTACAGCTAAGTGAAGAAAAAGGTGCAGACATCAGACATTTAAAAAAAACGGAAGGTAAAGGTTTCAAATCTCCGAAACCTTCCTTGTCCAACCTCAGATGTCGGCTGTCAAGCTCCGAGAAGCCAGATCTGGCAATGTTGCAGCACTATACATCGGGTTTTTATACATGAGCCGACCTAAGGTCAATCTCTATTGTTCTCTAGAATATCCAATTCCTGCAAAGTAGTCTCCTCTGTTCCGTTTAGACAGGTCCGTTTTCAAGGTAGAATCGACATCGTGTCGGACGTCGAGCGGAGAAACATTTCCCTCTTTGCGCTATTTGTCTTGTTTTTGCGCTATTCACACATTTCTTTTTGTGACGACGAATGGATAAAATGGGAGTCCGTCCCGCACGTGGTTGTGGAGGACAGCTTTCAATCTCCATGCAAATGCTCGTGATGGGATTGAAGTGGTGCGAAACGTGCTCTATTTCCTTCCGGAAGGAGGATTCGGGCAGACGCCGGACAGTTCGTGTAGGTTACTTCCGTTGGTTCCTGTCAGTTTGCATTCGCCTACAAAAACATTCCGCAGAGTTCAGCGGTGGCAAACCATGCAGTAATAACGACATTTTTAATTCCTGACAAAACTGGACAATTATACGCGTCCCAGTGAGCTGCGCTATGTTGTTCTGTTTACAGGTTCTGCTTTCTAGACGCAGCGATTACACTTGGCTTGATAAAGAAAAGAGTGTTTGCGTTGGCAGCTGCTGCTCCTGTCTGAGAGCTGCCGTCCTGCAGAAACGACTCGCGCCAGGTATAGTTCTTCGCAGGTACGCCTTAATGACTACGCGACTAATCGCCAAGACATATGCCTGTCACTGGGAAGTCAGTCGAGACCCCAAATCTTGAAGCCCAATGGTGGGCGCTTGGGGACACGGGAAGTTCCTGCTTTCATGACTGTATCTGAAAGTTGCGCCGCGGGCGTGTTCCCAAGAGACGCTGTTGGCAGACGACTGTCGCTTTTCCGATAGTTTCTCACCTGAGGCATGTTCATTCATGAGTGGCTTCTCTCTCTCTGCTTATTACACATAGCTGTTTCCTGCACTACGCGCTAAAGAAAAAATTGAAAATATTAATCACCAGGCCAGGTGTTTCTGATAGTTGTGGCAATATCCGCCTCGACTTGTGTGGTTTACAAAATGAGCAAACGATAAACAATGAAACGCATCTGTCCTTAAATCGCCACCCGATGCAACTTGCAAACTGCTCTCACCATTAATTGTGGGGATTTATTTTAGGCGAGGGAGAACACCAAAGATCTGCTCCGCTATGGGGGACACACCCGCTTCATACTCGCCGTCTAGAGTAACGATGCTTATTGACATTTCCGTCGTTGCATGAGGGAAAACCGATTAAAATTGCTAACTATAGACGTGTCGCACCCGAAGTAAATATGTGCTAACAATAAAATGGTATGAGGTCCCTCCAAGGGTTGCTGCCATGGTGAGGTAACATAATGATATGATATTGTAGCGCCCCTTCACCGTCGCTCTTAGCCGGCGCCTTGGCGCCGCCTATGAAAGACGAGGAGAATAAAGAAACGAGCTGCGCGTGCTTGGTGGTCAGCACGGCACGGGCAGTTCCATTCTGATGCTCTTTCTCTTGCTCTTGCACTGGTGCTCTTTCTCTTGCGATGCGCTGCGACCCCGCGGTTCCCGACAGTGGTGACTTCGAACTAAGACATGACCGACCCCAGCAACCTTGCGTCCTCAGGCCCTCTCTTGCCTGACGCTTCCTCGCAGCCGCCGGACGTCGCAGTCATACAGCTCCGTCTGCCTACCTTCTGGCGCAAGAACCCGCAGGTTTGGTTCGCCCAGGTCGAAGCCGTCTTCGATCTGCACCGCGTCATCGCAGAGATTACTCGGTTTCGCCACTTGCTTTGCAACCTGCCTCCTGAGGTGGCTAATGAAGTGGCAGACGTCATAGTTGCCCCTGTGGGCGATGCTCCGTACGAGCGGATCAAGCAGAGTATTCTGGACCGAACCACGGCGCCCGAGCGCACGCGCCTCCGGTACCTGCTCAGCCACGAAGAGCTTGGTGATCGGCCCTCCTCCAAGCTGCTCAACACCATGCGACAGCTTGTGGGCGCGAGCAACGTGGACTTGAACGGTACGCTTTTAAAGAAGCTCTTTCTGCAGCGCTTACCACTGTCCATTTGCATCGTTTTAGCTGCTGCAGGGGACTTGACCCTGGACCGCGCCGCCGAGCTTGCTGATAGAGTTCACGACGAGACTTCTCCCTCAGTCGCCACCCTCGCTTCGACAACGGAGCCATCAGCCGTGTGCCGCTTACAGGCTCGGATCGATCAACTCGCCACTTCCATTGAAGCGCTTCGGACGTCCTATGATAGCCAATGCGGCTCCTCCCCATGTCCTAACCATCGTTCGTCTTCCCCGGGAAGTTCTGGCCCCCGCAGCCCTCGAAGATCGTCTATCTGCTGGTACCGTCGCACTTTCCGGCACCGCACCCGTCACTGAACTTCCCCATACAGCTGGTCGGGAAACGCGACGCGAGATCACTGATGGCGGCAGGTGACCTCGCCTTACAATCTGGCCGCCTTTTCCTGGTCATGGATCGCATTTCTGGTTTGCACTTTCTGGTAGACACAGGTTATGAGGTCAGTGTATTACCGGCCACCAAGAATGAGCGTACTTCTAAATCACCTGGACCTACGCTGCGTGCAGCGAACTCTACCTCTATGGCCACGCATGGTCTGCGGTCCCTTACCCTCGACGTTGGTTTGCGGCGCGCATTCCGGTGGGTCTTCGTAGTAGCCGACGTCAGTCAGCCCATCCTCGGCTCCGATTTCCTGAGCCATTTTGACCTAGACGCCAGCATGCGTCACCATCGCCTGATTGACAGCAAGACGCGCCTTTCCATCCTTGGCGTACTGTCTACTGTCGCTCCAACTGGCATCCGCACGCTGCTTCCCTTATGCCCGTACGCAAGAATCCTCAGAGACTTCCCTGAGGTTACGAGACCTTGCAACTTAAAGCAGCCGCCCAAGCACCCCTATCCGCTACCCCCCCATCCAGGATTTCACAAGCCACTTGGAAGGGTGGAATCTTTAGCAAAGTGGACCTAGTCAAGGCGTATCACCAAATCCCCGTCGAGCGTGCCGATATCCCGAAGACGGCCATCACTACATCCTTCGGCTTGTTTGAGTATGTGCGCATGCCATTTGGGCTACGCAACGCAGCTCAAATATTTCAAAGGTTCAATGCCGAGGTGACGCGCGGCCTTCCGACTGTATTTGCGTACATTGACGACATCCTCGTCGCGAGTCCGACTCCACAAGAACACGACCGTCACCTCCAAACTCTTTCAACGCCTTCAAAAATGTGGCCTCGTTGTCAACGCCCAGAAATGCGTCTTCGGGACTTCCGAGCTCGAGTTCCTAGGCCATCACATCTCGGCACTGGGAATTCGCCCTTTATCCTCTCACGTTCAAGCCGTGAAGGACTTCCCAGAACCTACCAGCCTCAGCCAGCTTCGTGAGTTCCTGGGCCTGGTGAATTTCTCGCGACGCTTTATACCCTACTGCGCCGAGCTTCTGCATCCACTGACTGAGCTTCTTCGCACAACCAAGAGCTCCTCATCCACAATTTCCTGGTCTCCCGAAGTTCAAGGCGCTTTCAACGTTGCTAAACAAGCCGTCACCGATTCGGTGCTTCTCATCCACCAGAGAACCGACGTCCCCACTCGCATCATGGTGGATGCTTCCAGCGTTGCAATCGGCGCTGTTCTCCAGCAGAGAATCGACTGCGAGTGGCACCCGCTGGGTTTTTCTCTCGGAAGCTCCAACCTACCGAGACGCGCTATAGCGTTTTCGTCGTGAGCTGCTCGCCATTTACGCCACCATCCAGCCCTTCCGGTACTGTTTTCGAGTGCCAGTCCTTTCACGTTCTCACGAACCATAAGCCTCTGGCGTACGTTTTCCGTACGAACTCCTCCAAGTACGTCGCAGGGGAACTCCGCCAGCTCGCCTATATTTCGGAATTCACGACGGACATTCGGCACATCAAAGGTACCGACAACGAGGCTGCTGACGCGCTTTCACGCATTACCTCCATCGGCAGTGCTGCATCTGCTGTGGACTGGGAACGCCTTGCTCAGGCGCAGATTGAAGACCCTGAGCTGCAAGCACTGCGGGACCACCCGGGATCCTTCCGTCTACAACTTGTGCCTCATTCGTTCGTGCCTGGCTGACAGTTGTGTGACATGTCAGCGGTGGCGCCTCGACCCTTCGTTCCGGCTGCCTTTCGTCGTGCTGTTTTTCACTCACTCCACGACATATGCCACCCCAGCATCCGAGCCACTCAGCGCCTCGTTACACAGTGGTACGTCTGGCCGAGTATCAACACTGATGTCCGCCAGTGGGCCCGTTCGTGCCTCACGTGTCAGACAGCCAAGGTGACCCGCCACACGAAGACTCCCACGCAGCCTTTTTTGCCACCTAGCTGTGGCTTTGACCACGTGCATCTTGATTTGGTAGGACCATTTCGGTACATTCTGGTAGGACCATTTCGGTACATTTGGTCGGACTGTCGGTACATTCTCACAATGATTGACCGCTTCACCCGGTGGTCAGAAGCCGTACCAATTCCGGATATTACGGCAGAAACGGTCGCAAAGGCCTTCGTTTCGGCATGGGTTTGCCGTTTCGGCTGCCCCGGCATTGTTACCACAGATCGAGGCAGGCAGTTTGAATGTACTCTGTTCACTTCCCTCAGCCGCCTGCTTGGCACTAACCACTGCCGCACTACGGCATTCCATCCCTGTACCAACGGCATCGTTGAGCGAATCCATCGCCAGCTAAAAAGTGCTCTCACTGCGTGCCTGGATCGAGAGCACTAAGTCGATCCCCTTCCTGTAGGGCTGCTTGGCCTGCGTGCCGTCCTTCGTCGCAACCTCGGCTGTTCAACTGCTGAACTTGTCTACGGCGCACCACTGCGGCTTCCTGATGACTTGTTCGTCCCTTCGGCCTCCTCGCCCCCGCCGCTTGAGTGACTCCAATGCCTACAGGACTGCATGCAGCATCTGCGACCGGTCCCGCCTCGGTCTTCTGACCACCGCATCTTTGTGCATCCAGACCTTGCGTCTTCGACACACGTTTTCCTCAGGTGAGACGCTGTAAAGGCGCCTCTTACTCATTCCTACGATGGGCCGTACCGTGTCCTTAACAAGACGGAGAAGTCTGCCACCATCCTGCTGAATGGCCGCGAAGAAGTCATCTCGTTGGACCGCCTCAAAACGGCCTACCTCGAGACGCCACCCAACGAACTCCGCTCAAACATCGCAGGCCTAAACACCCAACTACTCGCCACCAACACCAACGCCTATCTGCCTCGCCGTCGCGTTAAGTTCGACATTCCGCCTGGGCGGGGGGCCCTGTAGCGCCCCTTCGCCGGCGCTCTTAGCCAGCGCCTTGGCGCCGTCTATGAATGACGAGGAGAATAAAGAAACGAGCTACGCGTGCTTGGTGGTCAGCACGGCACGGGCAGTTCGATTATGAAAGCCTGCCACGCTGGTACTCTTTCTCTTGCGCGGCGCTGCGACCCCGCGGTTCCCGACAATATGATATCATTGTATGACATGATATGATTCATGCGATCGAGTTTGTTTATAGGGCGTGCAGCGTAGGCAGCGTAATTGTTGAACGAATCGAATGAGGAGGCACGGGCATGTTGACAAAGATTAGCAAAGTACCTGTCTGTCTGTCTGTCTGTCTGTCTGTCTGTGCGTCTGTCAGTCTGTCTGTGTGTCTGTCAGTCGGTCAATCAATCAATATGCCGATCAATCAACTAATCTGTCAATATATCAATCAATTAATTAAATTACTCCTCCCAGCTACAGTGAAAGAATGCTTGAACATGAAGTACACATAAATGCTCGCTTGAAACTACCAATGTTGAATTGCAATATCGCCGCGCTCTGCAGTGGATTCTGGTCCCTCGAAGGGCTGATGCATTGCCAAACATTACAGGATAGAACATCGAATCTATCGACAAGCACATCCGCAATGGACCTTTTTCAATAACGTAGCCCCCTCGAGACGGCCGCCCAAACCGCACTTGGGGGATTACGAAAGAACACGCCCTCTTTTTTTTCTGCCTGCCCTACGCAGTTGAGGAAGCTGTCCCAGACGCCACGCATGGTTTTGGTGGCAGAGAAATTCTTCGATGGCCGCCGTAGCGCCTTCGTTTTGGCCGTTTTGGAGTGTTTTAAGCGAAGTGAGGTGGCAAACCGACCTAGAGGTCTGCCAGCCATCGCCGCTTGGGAGTTGGAGCGGCATTACGACCCCACGCAAGCTGGTTCGTCATGCGAATGTCAGATGCGGCGTGGGTGGAACTTTATCAAGAATCTCAAGAACTTTCTCAAGAACTTTCTCAGGCCACAGCCGCAGTAAGAGAGGTTCACGCAGTTTACCGCAGCACAAAAGTGGGGCATCCCGCAGCAGGTGCCCCTTCGGAAACCTGCGCACGTGCTTTGTGTCTCGACACCAACAGTGACAGTACACCATAAAGTACGCGAACAACGTTAAAGTGAGTGCGGTAAAGCTAAAAAGGATGAAAATGGTGAAAAAGACAGAGATAGCAGAGCTCAGAAAACGAAGCAGCGCTTGGCTGGCTCAAGCGCTCGCAACTGGCTAATCCAGCATGGCGTCGGTTTATAGGCATTTCGCCACCCAATTATGGCGAATCGGGCGCAGGGAGCGAGTGTAGCGGACTCTCAGAGCGCTACTGGAAAAAGGTCCATTAACAATAAAAAAAAGCGAGGCTCTACACTTCGTTAACTTCAAACCAACATGTCCCCACGCCCAGTCCGACTCCGAATGCAGTTCCCTAATCAGCATTCGCCTTAATGCAAGTCATGTACACACTCAGTCACCCTGTGCAACATAGTGTGCAGATGTAGCCAGAACCCGCACTTGCCACCCCCTTTCCCTAACTCAAACCTCGAGCATGGAAATGATGGATAAATGTTGCCCTTCATCTCAGTCTCTCCGAAGCTGCATTCGGTACGCACTCGCTACCGCCGGAGCGTATTGCCTAAACGAGAGCTAAATGAACTATAGTTCATATCACAAGCTAGCTGCAGCACTGTGGAGGCTACATTGTTATCAATAGTGCTCCCACTGAGGGCGCCTAATCCGCCGTGAAGGGGATTCTGAAAGGACACTCCCTTCTCCCCTCTCGGCAAGTGGCACCGCACGGCCCCGGCGCCTTTTGTCGCTTCCTTCGCGGTGAGTTAGGCGCCCTGAGGGGGACAACAATGTAGCCTCCACAGTGCTGCAGCTAGCTTCTGATATGAACTATAGAACTCTTCTAGTTCACAATACATGAGCCTAACAGCACGTTTTCGGCACCTCTTGCTTCATGCACTTTCAAAAGCACCCGCTTCCCTACACGCGCCATCTGGATTCCGCGAACGAGCCCACTCGGCACCAAAGAACTCGTCATAGGTCATCTCGTCCCACCAGCCTTTTGGTATCATGCCACCTCGAGATGGGAACTCTCGGGAAAGTTGCCGTATCGTCGCATGGACTTCGCTGCACCACGGCGGCTTGAACAAAGGCCTTGAAGCGTTGACCGGAAATTGGCGTTGAAAGCTGGTCTGAGGCGGGTTTCGAGAGAGGTAAACCCGTTGCAGATGTTTAAATGGACGTGGGGGTGGTCTCTGCGACCTGCGTGCGTGTTGCGTGTTTAACGCCCTGAAGGGCGGGTTCTTTTCTTTTGGAGAAGAGGGGAAGGTGGAGGGGTCAGCGCGACCTGCACTTGTTTCAAGCGCTGATCGTACAGGGGCTTTAAGGTTGGGTGCTTAGATGGTATCGACAATGGTACTTTAGTTAGAGCTGCAGTTGACGAGGCTGATGGCGAGGTCTATGTCACCACGTGATGGTGTGACCTGGGCATGTGTTAACCCTTTAAACGCAGCTGCCGCGCTGTAAGCCTTCAAGTGCCTGAAGGGTGAGCAAGGGCTGCAGGAACTTGTTAGACCCAGTTAGACGTCGGACAGAAGCTTCCTTCTCCCCCCACCCCCGCCTCGCACTCATATACCAAGATGTCAACAATCGCACCGCAAGAATCTTGGATCATCACGACAGCCGAGCCCCAGTCAATACGCTTCGGAATATTACCCGGAACATGCGCTTCTAAACTGGTGTAGTGAAGAACGACAGAACCCAGCCTTGAAAACGCGTACACATGGAGAGAGCGGGGCAGGACGACAATAGTACAAATAGTACAGCACTACAAAGCTTGCACAATAAACAACCTTTTCCATTTCATGCACAACTTGTTTACTGCATCATTTATCGCATTTAGTTTGCTTGTTCTGCGTGTCTTGTAATATAAATTTGAATCCACTTATCATTTTTATATAATTAATGAGGTGTGACGGTTTATTAACCTAACTTCCTGCGCTAAAAACTGACGCACACTCACCTTTTCTATAAAGACTATGCATATGAGGCGGAAACATAGCTTTGACGCTCCAAAATAACTTCCTAATACTAGTTTTTTGTGTGACGAATATTCCAGTAACAGGAGAATTACTCGTACGAAATGCCCTATGACAAGTTGACATTCCTGACACTTTAGCTGTGACAAGTTGGCCTATGACGAGGGGCCTTGTGACGAGTGGTCCCCGACTAGTAGATTCCAGGTTTCTAGGATGCCCAACGCCACCTTTGGCCAAGGTTTCTTCGACGCAGAAAGCCCCCCCCCCCTACTCCCCCCCCCCCCGAAAAATAAAAAAAAACAGCGAAAAACATGTTCACACGGCGTGTCCGTCGGGTCGACGTCGGAGCCGCCTTCCTCGCAGCTTTCTTCCAAGCTTAAGCTGCTTGAGTCCGACTCCCTTTCGCCAAAAAGCAAGAGCGCGAGCGCGACACGGCGTCCGGCATCTATTTCCGCTTTGTGGACCCGGAGCGGGCGCCACGGATAGTTCACTGTGCCAAGGCGGTTCGAAATGTAGAGTAGACCGGAAGCAAACGGCGACACCGTCACGCGAGAGGAAGAAACGGCTCGTGAGTTCCGGTCGAATCAACCCACTTTTGGAGGCAACTTCTCTAGCTCCTCGGAGCGACCTTCGCTGAGACGGCGCTCTCAATGTGGCATTAGGGCGTGTTTGCTATAAACGGGTCGAAAATGCCTCAGTATCCGCTCCAAACCTAGTTATCAAGAGCGAAAGCGAAGACGGTGCACGCAATGTTTCGTGAAAGTTTGTCTTTGCTTGCAATTTCGCAGCCAGCCGTCCAGCTACATCTACGGAATTGTTGGGTTCAGCCTTTCGATTGCGCTGAAGCTCACGCTCAGATGGCACAGCCGGCGCCGAGAGTCTCCGAGTGAAAGAAGCGATAAGGAAGACGCCGCTTGCGCACCGGCGGCTGAAGGTCACTGCAACGCGATGAATGTCTTGAGAGATGTGGCGTAGTAGAACTTTAGCTCTAAAAGATTGTTCTGAAAGTGCTCCTTATCTTCTGTTAGAATTCAACATTAAACTGCTCTCCTGACCATTATGTATAATTCAATACCATTTAGCACAACTTTGTGTTTTGCGCTGCTGGTAATATTTTCGAGTTTCGCTGCGGGCAATGTACGGTCTACTGGAGTGGACGGCCACTTTTCGCTACTGCCCAGGTTGCGATCACCGGCGATGTAAATGCGTGCTGCAGACTTGATACCGGTACGGTATACGTACTGATGCGTAGAGCCGCCTGGCTCATTGGTGACCGTTGCGTCATTGGGGAAGAGCAGCGCGGACGGGCTTGTTGACGTGTCACTGCCGCTGGACGCCGAGTGGCGGCCGCAGCCAGTGCCGCACTCCCCGATGCCCACGTGGCTCTGCGCATGCCCAAGAGAAATGGACCACTTAACCCAGTCGTAAGCTCACGCCAATACCCGTCGCGGGGTGCCTGCTATTTGGTGGGCAAGGGCAGCACTCTGCGAGTACTGTTGGGACGCGCAGAAAACATGAAGTCCCGGAGGCTACCGTTGGCCAATGAGGGTATACGTTCAACGTGTCACAGCCAATGGGAGGTTGAGAAACTGTTTAGTTCCTGTAGACTCCGTACACCGGCTTTTGATGCGTAGCATTCTTTGCCGAGTACTGACACAGCCCGGACCGTGCAACACGTCCTGCTTTTTCGCAAAATGCCGATTTGGCTGGTGTAACTTTTTTAATTGTTATAATAGCGTAAATGGAGATAATTGGTCAGCCACAATTTTTGAAAACAAATAAATAGGAAAATAGAAAAAATACAATAAAAAAATACCATCTGACAGTTATAAAAAATGCATCTTATATATCTCCCATCAACCAAAATAAAAACTAAAAAAAGTTCGCAGGAGAACTTCCAAAATACCAATTAAAAATAGCGAAAATGGCGAGCCGTGTAATGCCCTGCATTTCCAGAAAATCGCTTATTTGGCGAAAGTAACACCTTTAATCGTTATAATAGCGTAAGTGGAATTGGTGGAACATAATTTTGAAAAACCAATAATTCATAAAACAATAAAAATCAGAATGTGAACGAAAATGATCTGGCATGGCAAAATCGAAAATATGCCGGTTATACATCTTCCCAAAATTACCGAAGAGGGAACAAAAAAGACCGTAAAACAACATAGGAAATACGAATAAAAATACATCGTCAGCGGACTAACTCTGCAGTACGCCTTGCATCTCCGAAAAGAAATTGGTGAACTAAACACACTTCCTCGGTATAATGGTATAAATTTAGAGTCTTAGGAAAAAGAAGCAAAAGAAAACTTAAAAGAACAAAAAATTCCTAGGTATTTTGCTATTCATAGCCATACTTGGTTTTAAAGAACACATTCTGGACAAGCGGCATAAGAATGCTATGGATTCGTAGACAATTGTCTGAATTTCTGGAGATTTCTTCATCAATGGGCCATTTAATGCTTTTGCATTGAAGCCACACCAACTTTTATGGGCAGCATCCAAGCTCGCAGTTAGGCAATGTGTTCCAGCGCAGATGCAGATTGTACAAACTGCATCTTTCACAAATGAGCACCTGGTGCACGATTATGATGAAAGAATTATTCTTTCGATATCGCCGAAAAAACTACTTGCATGTGCATGGTGTGCAACGTGCTTAGTCTCTCAGATCGTAGGTGGCAGAGCAACTACTATTTTCGTCACACAAACGTAAACTCCTGAAATTGTTTTCTCTCGCAACGTTGTCTGCGTTGGGGATTTCGATCAGGATGCTTAACAGAACTTCAACAAGACCTGAAACAGAAACGCCTACCCAGGGCTGAAGCCTCATAATCAGGCGCAGTTCAACCACGGAAAGCACCGCCACCTGCGGCCCGCGCCCCAGACGTCTGCCAGATTTCATGGCGTGGATACAAGGACCACATCATGGCCTCCTGCTCCGATTCCTTCGTGAATCCGGGGTGTATCTGTACATTTAATTTCCCCCTATGCAAAAGAATAGGTTTGTTTTAAGCAGCAACTGGCCATCATTGCGTTCCCGAAATTAGAGACGTATGTGGTCTACGAGTAGAAAGAACAAGATGTACAAACGCCAATAAGAAATAAAGAGAGCGACAGCCACGCTATACACAGCTTGGCAAGTCCGCCTCTTTTGGTGAGAATGAAATGACGATATTACATACATGCCGTCCGATGACAGCAAGATTTTGCTAATAGTGAGAAAGTGATGGTGATCTGAACGGATGGCACGGGAAAAATTCACATCAAAGGCTGTGAGCGTGTGCTTTATGTCTGTATGTATGTATGTATGTATGTATGTATGTATGTATGTATGTATGTATGTATGTATGTATGTATGTATGTATGTATGTATGTATGTATGTATGTATGTATGTATGTATGTACCGTTAAGAGCAAAAGTTTACGGACCACGAAAACAGCAATTTTAGGGTCTGACGCTGCCGTGTGGCAGCCCGGCGTATTAGGTGGGGTATTTTTGCATTGCTTTAGTAATACACTACATGTCACATGAATACTACAGTTCCAGTTCGTGGTCTGCTACCTGAAGTGAAATTACCTAAAATTTCGATTTTCGTGGACCGTATACTTTTGCTCCAGGCGGCACCTACACACGTTGAATAGGGAACGGGCTGTTAGCCGTGAAAAGTAGTAAAAAAGTATGCGCTTTTACAAAACTGTTATCTCGCATAAAAACTGACAAGACTGTGCGCTCGCCGGACTACCGCCATGGTCGCCATCACCATGGGGAAAAAAACCCTGTCGGTGTGGTGCCGTAGCACTTGATAGAACCTAGAAGAGCTACAAACGCTTGTCGTGCTATCATTCAATGGTATGGGTGGTTCTAGCGTCTTTTAATGTGTTTCCTGCCAGAGTGCCATTCACTGTGTTAACGCAATACCTCGTCCCTGTCTACAGACAGTGCAGATACGTTGACAAGTCCGGATGGGACGTGCCTATCGCATGTTTGTCTTCTTTTACATTTCGCACAGTCTGAACGAATCGTAAGGCGGCTTCGTATGCCCGCTGTTCTGCGTTCTGTCTTCTGTTGGCGCCGACGAGTAAGCTGCTCTCCCATGGGGCGAAGCGAAGTTCGAGCTATTGTGCGGCGTGAGTTTCGCGAGTTGTTCTGCATGGCCATACAATACTAGACATTTTGTGCAGTACAGGGGTTCTCTGCTAGCTCTGTATATAGCTATGTATATTAGGAAGTTGTTTTTTTTGCTATGGGCATGCAAAGGGAGTTTTGCTGACCGCCTGTGCGCTTCGCGAGTCGGGTAAGCGGAAAGCTGCTGCCGACACGCTGAGTTCACCGAGGGTTTCGTGTGCAAACAAAATGTGTTAGCGTTCCACTCAGCCGCTACAGGAATAGCCCAGATGCTCAATTAAAACTTGTCTCACGCTGAAATGCAGCAAACAAATGGTGTCACGTTAAGCTTTGGAAGGCAAAGTCTTTCCTTGCAGACGGAACACATGTCATAAAACAGAAAAGAACAGAAGTTGCATTCTTTTTATTTATGTTATCAGAGATCGAAGGAAAAAATAGAAACCTTTCTCTCCGGAAACAGGGTTGCACGCGAAGCTTGCAATCAGTGAAAACGAATGAGCCCAAGATCGAAACGTAATGACCGGAAAACAAAAAAACGAAAACACTTGACCGCAAGAAAAAAAAAACACGAAAACACGAAATCAAAATGCAATGAACGAAATAAAAAGGCAAAACCATCGATCGACCAAGACGAAATACCTTCATTTACCTTAGCCTTACCCGAATGCAATTGTTCGGTATACGTAATAACGTATACCGAACATTCTGCTGTGATTATCAGGAATGGCTACCCGTTCTTCAGCGGAGCGAACCATGTGCGACGTACCCATGCCGCGCTCGAAGGTTAACTGCCAGACGAGAGCGGGCGACCACACTTGCGATGTGGCGCGATGCGAGCGACGACGCTGACTGGCTGCAATTGTGGCGTGTATAGCAGGACACTTGAGTGCGCGCGCCCGCAGAAGCTGCGAAAGGCGAGCGGGAGCTGCGCCCGAGAAGGTGAATCCCTGTTAAGGTTACCATCAGTAATTAAATGTATAAGCCCTAACAGGTGCACAGTCAAAACTTCAAACCTGGCCAATCTCCCGAGTGGCTATGCGCTAACACACTTCAAGGGCATCATCACCATCATCATAATCATCGTTATTAGAGCATGTGAAAAGGTTGGCGTCACCGCAAGACGTATCGGCATATGCCACCCCCAAGGCGCAAATCAGCCAATGCAGGCGAAGATCCGTTGAAAAGTGGATGTCAGACGTAAAAAAGGGTACGGTACCCTTAATTAAGAAGTTCATTCGTTCGCTAGCTACATTTGCTTAAAGCAGACTTTTGGGAGCAAATTTCAGGTTGGCATCGATTGCTGCGAAAGACAGCTGTTCTATCCCCATTTCCGTAAAAAAAAAAAAGGCAGGCCTCCTCAAAAACCGCCTTGTCAATGAGGAGTGGTTCCCCTCTCCGTGATCAAAAAGAGGGCGAAATACGAATGGACAAGCTCACACAGGCAGCCAGGCCTCATTGCAGGTCAAATTTTCAGACACCGAGCAAAGCCTCAAAATATCTGAAAGAATGCGTCCCCTCTACGACACTTATTTCCAAAGAAAGAACGTCATCTACAGCACCAGTTCAAAGACATCCGAAGCTGTTGCAAATGCAGCAGCCCGTTCTACGCGCTAAAAGCACTGCTAACTGCTAACACGGAAAGGGAGCGCAGTCAGAACTTCATACCTTGCGAGTAGTAGCACGCTCCCCGAAACTGAACCATCCTCGTGATGAACTAGTACTAGAGCAAAGTTAAGGAAGCAGAGTAAGAAACTCGACGCACTACGAGGGGAATAAGTTAGCTCGCAGCGATGCTTGGAAACGTTAAAGCTACACCTAGCTCCTTCCGTAACTGAAAATATTTCAAGAGAGTGGTAAACATATTCTTTTCAACGCAAGATTGCCACACCACGAGTGTTTTCTTTGTGTTCTAGAATATTTTAAACTATCTATTAGAATGCGGCAAAGATATTTCACAGCCATAGAGTCCCAAGAGAACCATGATTACATGCGCCGGTCCTAGAATCTGAGCGTTGAAAATCCGTTTCTTGTGCTCGTAAACCATTGCTAGTGTGTCTTTTACCAACAACGCACGGACTTTCAACGCGTATTGTTAAGGATCTCGGGCCGAAAGCCGACGTCGTCGCCATCGCTGACCGCGAGCAAAAAGCCGGCGTGAGCGAAAAAACCCGCAACGCCACCCTGCGGCGCCCACTGAAACATCTGGGATCGTAAGGCACTGCCTCAACAGATGGTGTGCGAGCAGGAGCAGAAATGTATCGCCGTTCGCGGGCGCCGCTATGGTATGTATGTATGTATGTATGTATGTATGTATGTATGTATGTATGTATGTATGTATGTATGTATGTATGTATGTATGTATGTATGTATGCATGCATGTATGTATGTATGTATGTATGTATGAAGCAATAAATCTTGGAAGATGGTAGGGAACACAAGAAAACAAAACTTCGAACAAGGCAACGACGATGATTGTTGCCAACATTAAAGCAAGAGATTTGCTTTCGTCAGGGCGAAGGCTGACAAAGGCAAGTCTCTTGCTGAAACGTTGGCAACAATCGTTGTCGCTACCTTGTTGGAAGTTTTTTTCCTATGTATGTATGTATGTATGTATGTATGTATGTATGTATGTATGTATGTATGTATGTATGTATGTATGTATGTATGTATGTATGTATGTATGTATGTATGTATGTATGTATGTATGTATGTATGTACAGCGCTACACCTCAACCACAGCGGGCGACGTAAAACGCCGTTGTCTGCACGCAGGTGCCACGTAGAACGTCATCCGTGATCGCAGGAAGTGAGTATTTTTGTAGCCAGCCTAGGTGACGCTAGTTGACCAGCCTCTGAGATACGAAAATTACGAAAACTTCGCTGAAATCGAAAGAGTGTCGCAGTACGCACTACCTCAAATGGTGGAACACTGCACGCGTTATGCAAAGTTGTCGTTGTAGTTTCCGCCTAAAGTGTACAATCCCTCGTCCTACATATTTCTGTGCTGCAATGCATTAAGCGGGTTATGGTTTCAGAAGTGCTCGAGTACCATTAGCTGACGGCACAAATAGTTGCTACATCCGATAACCGACTATGTGATACGCGATGGCTGCGGGGACAATTCCAAAAAAGTAAACTGCGGGAAGA
The DNA here is from genome assembly GCF_048455015.1 of Haemaphysalis longicornis. Classification (NCBI taxonomy): domain Eukaryota; kingdom Metazoa; phylum Arthropoda; class Arachnida; order Ixodida; family Ixodidae; genus Haemaphysalis; species Haemaphysalis longicornis. Next base: position 277,992,246 of record NW_027526295.1, on the reverse strand, counting down.
CTGAATAGAAGCAGTGAATATAACAAGCACACAAACAGAAAACAGTCCCCAGTATTTGTGCGCCGTCTCTTTTCTCCATTATTTGGTGCTAGCATGAGTGAAAATGAAGTTTTAAGCGGAAAGCTAGTAGCGCTGGCCGGAAGCCTCTACATTAAGAACAATAGAAACGAAAAGGAAAAAAAACCCACATGAACAAAATACACATGAGAGGTGCCACAATCACTCACAAAGTTGTAGGGTTACAAAATTCGATTTATACATGAAAGAAAGGGGGCCGTAAAAACCTCTATCTACGATCTCTGGAACTGTATCTCGATCACGCAGAAGTCAACTGAATTGTGGACCGACTGGCTTTATTTGACGTTGTTAAGCTCTTTCCATCGGCTGACTGTCAGTGAATGTCGTAAGGGCCCCTTTACTTCGTCCCATGTAGCACAGAGAGTTTCAAGGTTAATTTGCTTGCCTTCTGATGCACAGCCGTCTTTTAGCCCGCGCGAATACCTCGAGTCTTTCCGCGCGCAGCGCAAGGTACATCCCTCCCCCCATCGTACACTCACAAGGCGGCAGTCCGTCCTCCTCCGACAGATTCAGACAAACACATTACCCACTGAACATCTCACACATCGCTTTCGAAATTTACCCGGCACCTCTACTTGCTCGTTCTGCGGAGGTTACCCCAACATATTTCACACAATATGGACCTGTGATCGACATCCAAAGTTGACCCCCATCCCGAATCCAACTCTAGCATCCTGGGAGGCAAGTCTGGCTGACCCCAGCGCTGCGACACAGCTCCTGCTGACGTCCAGAGGGGAGGAAGCCATGGCCACGGCTTCCCAAGACGGCGCCCTGGACTAAGGGTGCTCAGGAAAATAAAGTTTACTTCCTTCCTTCCTTCTCTGAAGTTGCGGAAGTTTTGTGGTGGGTGCGGTGGTGCGCTGGGGCTTTCAGTCCTTTAATAACATACACCTGCGAAACAAGTTACCAAACAGTCTTTTTGTGGGAGGCCGGCTCTTCAAGAGCGCATATAGAAGACACTATATGAGTACTCACATTCATTCGAATATTAAATTTACTAAATCTATGACTCATACATGACCCGCGCTCTTCGCTCTCCGTTGTACTGGTAAAGCCACCGTGTGAAAGCGTAACTCAAGGGGAATCAAACGACTTGCTTTCGGAATTGATATGCCGGGACGGAAGCAGGTCTGGGAGTTAACAGACCTGTGTACGATGGTTGTTAAAGAGTCCAAAAGGGTGGCATGTTGGGCTAGTTGGTGGTTTTCAGATGCAAGGGAAGGAACAGCGCACATTCTAACAAAGGACGACTCTGTCGTCCTGTGTTAGAATGTGCGCTGTTCCTTCCCTTGCATCTGTTAAAGAGTAATGCGGAAGGCCATGCCTCCTTGAAATGCACTCAAGATTACCTAATTGTAACAGAAGGTTCATGAAACCGAACCTGCCCTGACTAAGAGCTAGTTTCTCTCATTGACTAACGCGCGTCTACCAACATTTTTGTCGGTGACGGTGCTTGTATAGGTAGTGAACTATCGACGCTGTTTGAGAGGCGCACGGGAATAGTCAATAGAGAAAATATTCAAGATAATATCTGTCCTGGATTGCATGGGGCGCCTCGTGTATATCCTAACATACCTGAATCTTTTAAGCGGCATTATATCTGAACGGCACTGTACACTAAGAAAACTGCGATCAAGGTTCGGATAAGGCCGCAAGACCTACAGGCTTCATGCGATGGGTACCATTTATCACACAGGGGCTGTCCGAATTAGGGTTTTTAGAGCACGCGCAAGATAACCAAGCTAGCTTGTCCTGTGCTTTCCATTGCTTTTTACTTCATTCAAATATGTACCAACTAGCCCAGTCCAATGCCTTGGTATAACCAAGCCGACCAAATCAAGAATCGTGCATAATGTTGCGTGGAACTGGGCGAAGCAAGTGTCATTTGTACGGCCTTTACTCGAGGGTAAATTCAGATAATGTAAATGTCGTGCTTCTGCACCGCTATCATGCCATCGATGTTGTCGTTTAAACGGAGTGGCACAATTACCCAAACGAAAATAAGAATTGAATAGAACCAACGCAATGTTTTTACTACATTAACGAAAAAAAAATATTTCCTGAACGCTCAGCAACAGCTTTCATAATTTCAGTCAAACATATTGGCTTTGCACTTAATGGGTGGAGCGAAGATGTTTCTTTACTCGTACTGAGTCATTGACAACGCGTAAAATAGTTGGAAGTCGCCGTGCAAACGACAAGAAAAGTAAAAAAAAATGCACATAAGCAGGGAGTCAATTTCTAACAGAAGGATCTTCCATCTCCTCCCACTAAGTTCCGTTTTTCATATCGAACTTGTACAAAATTTAACCTGTAAGCTGTAGTCAATTATTTCGCACAGTGCTGGGGTGAAGAAAGAAAAGCTAAAGAGAAAACTAACCTAAAACCACCAGTACAGAAGCTGCTTCAAAAAGACAAATAGGTTTTACACGACCGCTACGGTCTTTGCTGAACGAAATAAGATAAAAAGGAGAAAACATGAAGTAACAAACTGGTAATTATAAACAGTAATTACCAGATGAGAACGTAGGTAACACTAGGCAACAACGACAAAACTTGCAACCTTGCTTTCCATCAACCTGATTGTTCGCGGGTGTGTCAGCAGATATTCAGTGTGTGCCGAGCTTTGGTTATCACAATTACACACAACCTATTTTCGGAGACGTCGACGCCACCCACAGGTCCGCGTCCGAACAGTCGCTAAAGCGGAAATTGCTGTTGCCCGAACAAACTTTTTCGTTGTTTTCCGGTAGCCGCATTTAGATGAAGCTGCGCTACGAGGTACGCACTATCCGCCGCGATCATTAACTCCGCGCAATGCACTCCCGCTGACAGCAAGGCACACGGTGCAGTAACGCTCCAACACTGCAAAACTGGCAACGCGTCTGTCAGAGAGAGCAGCACAATGGTTCTAACGAACGACTCCAGACAGCTGTTGTTTACGTTTTGCTAAACTGTGGGACACTACCTATCGCTTCCCCTCGCACGAAAACTGGACTCTCCTCCCGGCCATTCGTTCCTTCAAGTACGGGGGCTCATAAACAGGTTCAGGCTTATGGTTGGACTAGCCTGAGAGAGGGAGAGAAGTGTACGCCTACTCCTCCGTTGTTGCAGCCGCGACAATGCTTCTTTTCTTAGCTCCATGCTGATGGGAAAACAATTAGAAGTCTCCTTTGTGTCATGAGCGAAATACAGAACAGAAAATATGCTCGTTTGTCGCACTCAGATTAGCCGAAGGACCTTTTCGTTGCATAATGCTTGTTAGTGCAAGCCAACAACTCTGTGCCGCACGGTGCTTTGCACATGTGCGAGTTTCAGTGATGTAATAATTAAACGGTAGAAAAACCAAACACACATCCTGCTAACAACGTCGATGGTTGAAACGCGAAGCTTTATTATCAAATTTTCCTTTGAGGAAAAAATGCAAGGCTTTTTTACTGACCTTCGCTAACTCTCTGAAGAGAATTAACCTTCGTTAACTCACTCAACTAAATTCGGTCTTGAAAGTATTAAAGCATTAAAGCTTAAGAAGTATTAAATTCCCATGCTACGCAACGTCAGTAGTGATGTTAGAGGGAAAATAGCAGAAACTGAGGTATCACTTTATGTTAGCATCCAAGCGGTACGATGAAGCTCAACTAGTGACACCGCTACAATCACTCACGTATGTTCCTCGGTGGTGTTTTTGGTTGGTGACTGCCATACCCGCAACCAAGTACTTGTGACGTCATAAGTCTGGGTGAGAAAGTGGATGTTGAGTGGCCAGTACTTTATCTGTTTTGCACATTATGTGAAGTTTTTCTTAAATTGGTATGCCATTTGGACCAATGAGTCTTGTGAATGAAATATACTTGTATTTCGTCTTGGTGGTTCTTTTAATCAACCCGCCATAGCACGAACTTCACATTAAACAACATTCACTTTACTGGAAAAAGAAAACACATATAGTAAAAAACCGTCTCGCCAGACGGGAAATCGACACCTAGCATAAATATTTTTTTCCTTCGGAATTTCGACTGCATAAAAAGTGGCCTTTGCCATCATGGCGGCGTTTCTCTATTTCGACTACTTTCACAGCACCTAATGAAAAAGTGCTAATATTGCTGTTTTTTAGCTATCTAGGTCATTCCGGGAAAAAGACATATGGTGAAAATTTCCAAAGTCGTTTGACATGATTAGGCGGCTTTTGGTCACGACACAAACAGTTCTTCGTCACACTTCTGGCAAGGAGACCGGCGAATACACAGGAGCCGGCGCTAAATCTCATTGATTTGTTTTTCGATCTCGGTGTGCAGAAGGGTGGGAAGTGGGGGAGAGGAGAGAGGGTGCGTGGCAGACCACTGCTATCTGCAAGCAGCGGTGCAGGGCGTGCAAAACGCACTCACGCGTGTCGAGTCGTGCGACATTTGCGCGCTGCCGGCTGTGTTTGCGCTGGAGACCCCCCCCCCCCCTTCCCCCCGCTGTCCGCGTACACCCAAAAAAGAAGCCTGGACCCAAAGCGGAGCCGATGAAGACACGGAAGCTCGTTTCTCACTTTGCTTGATGCGTATATGCTTCCGTCAACATAGAAACCCATCGTCGCGACTAACGTAGGCATACATGAAGCCATTCCGGTTCAACAGCACGAAATGTACACGGCACGAACTGAGAGCACAGATATCGGCGTCGGAGGACGAAAAGGCACGGAAAAGAACAAGCAGAAAAAGACACCATCACGACAAAATATTTCGCGTGGTAGCAGAGCCCACAAACGAACATTACTCACGGGCCAGCCTAGTGACCATTTCGGCGATACTGTTGGCCTTCTGTCATTAATATGCCGCGTTAATTAGCTTCGCTGGCAACCGGAAAAGAGGGAATGGTAAGTGAGCTTTTTTTGTACGTATAGCACATACCTAATCCCGCAATCCTAGCCAATCTTCTTCCTGCTCGTTTCCTGACGACCATGTTCAGCACAAAAGTGTTCTTGTCGACCTTTTTTCAGGCAAATGCTTTAGCCTTTTATCAAAGAAATGTCGTGCTTCTGATCGGGCATGTACGCCACCTGAAAAATTCATTTAATACGTCAGGTGTCTTTTTTAACACAAAAGTGTTTTTTTCCGGGATTCACGAAGATTTCAGTTATGTCATATCCGTCACGGAAGTGACGCCAGTACAATGAAGCAAGTGGCCTGTAAAGGGCGCACCCCTGCAACCAGATGTTCTTGCGGGGAAGCAACCTTTAATACAAAAGAGTAAGTTATACTTCGGGTAGTTGATTTTCGGGTTTTATATTTTAACACGGGAGTTTTTTTTATGCCGGGATACACCAAAATTTCACTGACGTCATATCCGTCACGGAGATGACGCCAGTAAACCTTTGCCGAAGCGACCCGCCAGCAGGACGCCGCTCGCGAAGCCCACCTACAAGACAGCCGCCGACCCGCAAATCATGCTCAGCTGCAGATTTCGCTGCACATTTCACTTTCGTGTTTTACCGATTCTTACGAGAGAGGAATCAGCCAGTTTTTTACATCTTGGGGGGTAGCTTGAAATAGAAAGTGCATATTGCTAAAGATAAGTGTCAGCGAAGTTGGAGCTGCTCCTTTCCGGCTGTTGTTTTCGTCATTGGTCATTGCCGTCATTTTATTGCAGGGTACGAGAAGGGTGAGTAGGAATACCATGGTTTCGTTTTTGCTACAGGAACCACTCTTGGCGTTATTACTGCTCCTACAGCGGTCCGATAACTTCTTGTTGCTTGGATAACTGTAGCACCCACATTTGCTTCAGGGCCACGTTGTGACCCTAGTAGCGCACGTGATTTCGCGGCAGTCGGTCGGACGTACCTTCGGCACGCGTGGCGGCATACTGAGCAAATTCGGGACCTAGTTTACGGGTTGCGTCGCTTCTCACGCCGTTTCGCTCATCACTCTTCGTTGCCCACCGGGTCTATGGGAGAGACGGGCGACGCCACTAGCGCTATCACAGTTGGCTTCCGGGATCGAACGGCATGATTTCTGACAGCGCACAGGATTTACGAGGAAGACAGATGCGGCAGCATTTTGGGGGAACATTTATTCCCGTTCGCCGTATGCACAGCTGAGGCACAGAGACATGTTGCATTACGCCACGCATTAGAAAGAGGGGGAATTATAGCTGCGGCACGTGCAATCGTACGATTCCTCCATAGGGGACGTGGAAGAATGTGGGTGGACAATAGGTTTAATGTAAGAATTGTATAGTTCATAAACAGAAAGCTACCGTTGTGGTATGTACCATTCGCATAGAAAAGTTATTGCTGTTGGAGAAACTCACTGCCTTGTAAACGTTTGCACGTATTAGCGGATATGACATTGCGAAAGAATAACAAATAAAAGAACGCAACCTAATGCCAATCTTGCATTCATGAGCAAAGATCTAAGCAGTGGCTGCTAGTTGCAGGGAAACTATGCGTTTTACTGCGAAGCAGTAGATGTCTAATCCACCCAGTTTTTATTCCGGTGTAGCCGTTTACTCGGAGCCGCTCCGGCCACCGCCGACCCCTCTTTTGCAACCGTTAATTCCCCTCGCCACCACCGATGCCTTTCTCACAGGTTTTGCAATCGGCTGACAACGGCGGTAGCGCCGTTTTCAGATGATTGTGGAGAATCAACAGCAGCGCGAATGAACGTAAAAACAAACGAAAGCCGCCGCCGCCGTTTCCGCCGGAAATAACACCTCGACGAGTAGCTGCGAATCCCTCCAGGTTGACAGCAACGTGCCCGGTTAGAACGCCGGTGTGAGCCCATAATTCTTGCCCAGATTGAAGGCTTTCCCAGCGACATTTTCGCCGGTGTATTTAACGCCTAAGTATGCGCCCATCACCGGTTGCCGGTTTAAGCGTGCACGGGTGGGGGGTGGAAGAAGGGAGGCGTGCATGCATAGCTGAGCTTTATGCCGCTGCCAATGACTTGTCCGTTGTGCTTGACAAAGATCTAAACATGGAAGTCTCATGCCTCAATGCACCCTGTGAGCTGTCCTCCGTAACTGACCGGTGAGGGTCTGGGTTGGTATTTTTCACAGACGGTGATGTGACTACGACGGAGGAGGGAAACGCACAGCCACACGTTTGTCCGCTAGAATAAAGCTCGAAACCTTCCAGGGGCTAACTCGCTATAGAACGTACGCGTGTCGTTCGCTTGGAGGAAGAAGAGCGGGAATTGAAGAAGCGTCGGCCCGAAAAGAAGCGCGAAAAGGCGCGAAAACAACGGGAAGCGGCTGCCGTTAACCAGGGGCCTCATGGGCATCCCGGTACGCCTTCGCCCCGGGACTGCTACCACGGGTTGAACGCAGATATTTGAGGCTCAATATTTACCTTCTGTTCCAATCTTTCATTGCCAACTATTCTGCGAAATAATTCTCGCTAGAGAGCTAGAGAAAATGTAATGGCGTTCGACTGTCACTTGAAGCTTCATATTACCGACTGCTCCGCTGTTGCCCATATTATGCGAACTTTGCGTGATGACTGACGCAGGAGGAGGCAGCCAGTCGACGGAGGCAGCAGGGAGCGGTCGGGACAATAAAATGCGTTGCATTTTAGCGAGCATGTCTGCTAACGACACGCTACGAAGACACGCTTCAATAAATTACCCGGACAGGTGTCGAGCACTTTCTAGTCGCGTCCTTAATACACACACAAAAAGGTTTTCTTTTCCTCATCCGCGTATTGTTATAGGTGGAAAAATACTCCCCGTGAAAAGAGGGGGATCAATTATTGGCCGTGGTACGCTTACAACCCCTGCATTATAAAGGACCTGAGTTTCCAGAACACAAGAGCTATTGAAACGTAGCCGCAGTTTGGAAAAGAGTTGGCAGGGCACCTGCGAAGCCAAGTAAGGAAAGAGTGATGGGAAGTAGGCTATTTCATTGCCATTAGGGAATCAGAAAATAAAAGAATGAAGGTACCTACAATCGATGGTGTTTTCGAACATGGTGTTTATAAATAGAAACAACACGGCGGCATTGGTTAAGAATGTCGGGTAAACTACTCGCACGTGAGTGGGGGTGAGTATTATTGTTGGATTTTGAATTACACACACACAAAAAAAGAAGGCAGGGCAGTGCTGGCAACCGATGATTAGAACATCCCACTGGTTCCTGAAGCATACTTCTACAAAGTTAAAGCGCCTCACTCAATCTCACTCACAAATTTATTTTGGTATCACCTCTTACTCAAACTCAGACTCTTTTTTGAGCAACTTATCTACGCTTAAGCAAACTCAAACTCACAGTGAGCGCCAAACACAGAACTCGCTCGGGCTAAGAACTCAATTCGGGTTCAGAACTCAAATAGACTCAGAACTCAAATCGGGCTCAGAACTCAAATGGACTCAGAAATCAATTCGGGCTCAGAGCTCAAAATGGACTCGGCACTCACTCGGGCTCAGAACTCAAAATGGACCCAGAACTCACACGGACTCAGATGGACTGAGAATTCAAATGGACTAAGAACTCAGACGGACTCGGATGTGCGGAGAATCCATATGGATTCAGAGTTTTGAAAAATCAGGCGGGTTCACAAACCAACGGGCGCATACTTGTAGGCTGAGATCCTTGCGTTTAGTAAGAAATAAGACATGATCTCGTAACTCCGGTGAGGTCGGAAATAATTTTGGCTGCAGACTTAATACAGCTATACCTTCTAGGCCATGATGACTATCGCCGCTAAAAAGAAAATATAAGATTGTCACAAGGATCCAATTTGAGATCCGAAACGTCTGAATTATTGCTTTGACTTGGTCAGTGACCGCAAATTCGTTGTGAACTTACGACATTTTCAAACGTCGAACCCTGGACTGCCCTTTATATAGGCTGCGTGCACATGGCAGAGAGGATTCAGGCTCGAGCGTGCGTGGGGCCGGGGGTGAAACAAAAGACATTGAGCAAGCTGACGTACGTTCAGTTTATTTATATCAAAGCTGTTTATGGTTTTGGTGCCGTCCATTCATGTTCTGCATCCTCAAAAAGATACTCTGTGTCAAAACGAACCGTTCCTACGTGTCTGTGAAGTACTAGGCGTTCGTGGGTGTGCCTTTGTCCTTGTTTGCACGCTTGCTTGATTATAGGCAGCTCATGCCGAAGGAGGCGTTCGCCGGGGCAGAAACTTCTAACTCTGCCGGGCAAACACGTGAGAAGAGATTATAAATACGCCATTCTGCATATTGCATTTCACTTCTTGTGTCTCGTCGTATTGGGTAGGGGGCGCCCAGGACGCCGAGGACGTCGAAAATATCCGAGTATGCCTAACATCTGGACTCATTGCTTAAGGGTGCCGTCCTCCACTTCTCCACTACGAATGAACGTGATGATGATGATGAATGCTATAGGTTTCCCCTTTGTAGCGGGGTGATGACATGTCATCTTGTACCTGCCCCCCCCCCCCCCCTATTGCAGACAATTTGCCAAGTTGATCGACGGCGAGGACCGGCTAGTCGCAGAACCATTTCCTCCGTTCAATATTTGTCCCCTCAGCTTTGTTGGCGTGATGAGGTAGAGCACAGGGGTGGTGCGCGCATCGGAAATGGCTTCGACGACGACGAAGAGCAGCTGTTTAAATTGGACAATCACCCTGTGGGGGTATGTTCCGGCTAGGTGTCGCCCGGAGGGCTTCGGCAGAATAGCCGGTACAAAAAAGTGACGTCGGAGAAGAGGAAGAAGTGATGGGGACTAAGTTGTTTGGCCGATCCCCTGATTGGGTATGCGCCATTAATTATCAGGATCAACAACAACAACAACAATAAGCAGAGGTGGATTCCGAGGACTCATGATTTGGACGGCTAGCCGCAAGATGCGGTAGCCGTTGTCTTCCGAGGCCGTCGTCGAGGACGCCCGGAGACGCAGCCAGTTAGGCTGCAGTGCCAGCCGTGCCCGCAAGCTGGCCGTCGACTACCGAGCATTAAATCGCCGGATCGACTGGATGACGTGTTGGTTCCCCTGTCGACCACCAAGAGATCACCGACAACCGTGACAATAGCAGCATCGGCTGCATCGACAGTGCCAGCATACGTGAGACATTTGATTTCTTACCGGTTCCTGTTGGAAGTGAACTTGAACGTGTTAGTTTTTTTTTCCCTAGTACAACTCTGTGTTTAGGATTGACTTTAGTGTCGCAGTCTGATAGTAACTGTATGTTCCTACCTTCACCTCGTCTTGTCTCGATAAATGTTGGTCTTCGTCATATACGCCGGTCTCAAGCGCCTGTCTCGTTTGTGCGACGCGAATCCCTAGGTCTTAGCCACCAATACCATCACAGTTGGTCATCCACCTTCGCAGGATGGAATGGGTCATGAATTTTTTTCAATACCTTTTGTTTGATGCGTACGCGTGGTTTTGGTGGCTACACAAGCATGACGTGTACGCTTCAAACCATGGGAACTTCTCACCAGCTAGCCCAGCAGGAAGTTCTAGTCCGTTAACAGATGCAGGCGAACAACCAGCAAGCAAGCGCCCCGCGTGCCTTCCCAACACCCTCTCCCACCTTCCCAGAGGCTCCATGAAGAGGAAAAGGCAAGACAAACATCCTTTTATGACCTCACCAGTAGATTACCATGCGCCCAGGCAATTAAAAGCGGTAGAGAGCAAATGCCGATTCTCAACAAAATTCTACAAGAAGATTTTGGAGATCAGACACTTATGTCATCGCGAATGCTGCCGCATCCACACGTAACCCAAGTGCCGAGCCCAAAGGGACTCATAAAAATGAACGGCCAACTTCCATCGCTGCCTCCTAGCTGACTCAAACACTTGGCCAACAATCACGCAATTTACGCTACACAGGTAACTAACGACCAACAAACGCGCATGCCTAATCTTTGCGGTTGCAGCCCTAGAAGAATGGTATCCTGCTAGAAACCTTAAATAGACGGCTTGAAAAAAATCGCATCCGCCTAACGCAATATACAAATTAATAACAGTACAACAACGACTACCATGAGCCATGGCAGCGTTAATCAATTTCATTACCCTGACGCACTTGTACATGGTGTCAAGGGAGCCATGCCTTCACTCACAATCCCAACATCATATCCTGTCACGAAACAATTTGTGGTGAATAGGGATTTCTTTCACTTGGGATAGACAAGATCAGCGGCCAGCCATGGGCTATGTAATAATCTGACTGGCTCATTTCAACTTATGGATTTACTTCGGGTTTAATATAAAATCCTATGTTCGAAACTGTGGCCTATATTCACGCCGGAGCAAATGCACTGAGGCCGATACCAACACGAATGCCGGCTAAGCTCGCCAAGACTCCCACTGATTTAGCGTCACACAGTCTCAAGCGGTCTAATGCCGTCTGACTTGGGCTCGGGCTCACTCGGGCTCAAACTCAATCGGGATTACTCGGGATCACTTGGGCTCAGTCTTGCTTGGGTTCATACTCATGAGGTCAAACTGTAGTCTCACGCTCAGTTTAACTCACACTCACGTGTGAGTTTCAGCCTAAATTAGGCTGCGTGAGTCCGCCGACCTCTGTCCTCAATAGAGGCAAGCCGCAGTGCCGCGACATGGCGCGTACAAAAGAAACGGGTGCGCTAACTCGAACGCATGGTGGCGCGCCCCTGCCTTTAAGGAACCCCACTGGCTCGGGAACAACGCTCCGCAGTCATCTTTCCTGTCGCCAGGTTTCTGAAGTACTATCTCTGAAGCAATATTTCTGCAGTGATCGCAGCATCTTATTTACTTTATAAAGGTTGTTGTTTGCGTGAAGACGGCACGTGAGACCCGTCAACGATTGCTTAGTGATGCAGGTCCCGTAATTTCGGTCTATTATACACCGCCCTGCATGCGGCACCCACATACCCGCATGTCGCATGCCCCCGCGGGGGATTGACCAGAATCGGAAGACCCAAACAGGCCATAATAGGTGGATGCGCGCCTAGGTCCTTGCCGCCTTGCCTTCTTGGAAATTATTAGGCAATTAGCAATGCTCATATTCGTACTATACCTGTGGCGTGACCACCGCCAAGTCCTTACTAAATAAATAATACGGATCTACACTCAAGGTAATCTGAGTTCGGCAGCAAGTGCCCTTCATGACTAGGTTTCTCACTCAAATGGCCAGCGGCTCGAAAGCCTACTCAAACCATTGCAAAGAAGTGATATTTCCCACTGAGGCAATAGATTCGAGACCGTATAAAGCTTAAACGGAAAAAGATCGCTAAAAACGGGAAAAAAGGAGGACTGACACGCGCAGCGCTGACTGACGATTAACGTTTTATTTAGAAGAAAGAGGTTGTTAAACACGCGCACCAGAGAGAACACATACAAAAAAAAAAATTGCAGACTAGTGATTACGAACGGAGCGACCTAATCTCCTTTTCCATTACACCGATATAGGTGTTCTTTTTGATACACCTGTTTAAAAATTCATTTCTTCTTAATAAAACTGTGGTTAGCAGTCAGAGCTGCGTGTGTCTAACCTTCCTTTTGTCCAGTCTCTTGCGCTGCTTTTCCATTTAAGCGTTATGCACGAACTGGCACACATTACCTCTCTTTTACGGTATATAATGCTGGTGGGGAATGTATCGGTTTTGGAGACATCTTGCCTATGCCAAAAAGGAGACATGATATGAACACTGTAAAAATACTTCGCTAAACACCATATAATTTCTTTTTAGCTTGTTGTCAAATGCTAATTCTCATATATTTAAACTGGTCTATTTCCGTGACTTTGGAACCTAGAAGAGCATTGTGCTAAACTGGAAACTGTGCGCAAAGAAGCTTAAGACTTCAACATTAGCTGTTAGATTTTTTTTTACTACACTGAATAGCTTCAGAGTAATCACTTTAGTAACAAGCCGGAAAGCGCTACACCCTACGGCTTTGGTGCAGATAGCACGACGTGTCAAGTCACGTCAAGCACATACCTGAACTATGCAAGCAACGCTCGACAACAACCTAAACTATGCAGCGCCGAATAGCAGTGTCCTATAAAAAATAAAAGTCAAATGGGAAAAAGTTACCGCCTGAAATTTAAGTAGCTGCGGACACACAGCGAGGAGGAACAGCGTTAAGTACGGAAGCGCACCACTGCAGTAACCTTCCAGCGCAAGCGTTTCTGAATAGCCTGAAGTACGAACGGAGTCATTAATTACCAAACGTGAGGCTTTTTCCATCGCCGGCTTTACCCACACGGCCTGTTATTTTCATAGCCTCGGAAGCTACCGTGGTGAGCCGCATACCGCTACCTGCCGCTTATCCCGGACAAAGTATTAGTTTGTCTGAAATGAAAGACAGGCTGCACATGCAAGGGGCGTGCTTCGGAAAAGGACTGAAATATGTTCCAGACGATCCTTCCTCCTTAATCGCACTAATGGGCTGTCTGCCTGCCGCGAGCAAAACTTTTTCCAACTTCCCTTTAACATAGTCAGGTAATCTCCTCTAAACGGCTCGTTGCCGACTCACACAGAAATAACAGCGAACGCCATGCGGAAGGAACCACGCAGCCCATTTCTATGCCATGTTTTGCCCTCGTCTCCTTTATATTCTGATAGGCTGTAGCGTTACGCTCCAACTCGCGTGGTGCATACAAGACATAAAATTCTGAGCCGCATCCTGGTTTCGGAGTAGGCGGCAATAGGGCGATGTTCAGGGTGACGCAATGTGGATTACAAGGAAAATATTCTCTTTTTCTAACGGCAAATCTGTGTTATGCAATGTGTATTAGCACACTGATCAAAGCACCAATGGGAATACTTTAGATCAGGCTACTGGCCCAGGGCGGAACCTTTGACAGGTTTAGCTGAGTGGCTCAAAATTGTATGCGCCAATTTTGTTCTCAGGGGCGTGTGCAAGGAATTTAAAATTACAGTTACCGCGTGTATACCCCACATCTAATTGCCAGAAACGGTTTCACTGTCGTTGCTAACGCATCAAAGACATGCCTACCTAAGTTTAAACACGGAAACATTTCGAATAAAAAAAATTGGCGGCGTAAGGGAGGCAGTAGCGTTTGCTTTGGCCAGTCAAAGCAGCAGGGGAATAGTAAAAAAAGTTGTTCGGGTAATCGTCTATTTTAAAACAGAGGAAATAAGTAAGAACAAGAAAAAAAGACATCCTATTGTAACGGTATATTTTTATTTCTGGCCGGTAAAAACCAACACTCTTCCAGATGATTCTGTGGCACTTGACGCATTGTCACTGCCACACAAAACATTCCAAGTCTAGCAACTTTACGACGCTAAGGGAAAGGTTCACTATTCCAACTATTCCACGGACTCACCGGGTCTCTGATGTTATCCTTAAGACGAGCTGAAGGCGACGCCCCAGTAAGAATGCTTTAAAGGCAGGCACTTGATTTTTTTTCTTTGACGCTCTCTTTTTCTCTACACCCTCCGGCGTCAGTATTTTTTCGGCAGCCTTATATTGACGTCGACACAACTTGGCTTTGCCATCCACATTTTCTCACTTTTATGAAACAACTAAATTACCTTTACTGCTTGTATGTTCGCCTGTCCGGCGGTGTTCTTCAGCTCCCTTCACCTGCAGTGTTCTGGCGGGGTGGCCACCTGTTGCTATTGCGGAGCTCCCGCTATAGAATAGCTCGTGCTGTGGAACGCTTTGGGTGCTTTTTTTCTGTTCAGGAAGAAACGTTTTTAACAGCGGAGCTGTTAGCTGGCCCTAATGTGTGGCGCGTAACGCGTTAAAAATGCCAACAAATTGCTGAGCGCTCGTGAGTGTGTGCCTCGCGGCGACTGCCGAGCGTCCCCGGCACGCGCAGTGGTTTTACAAAAATAAAGAAAGAAAACTGGCGAAACCAACAGCAACACAGCTAGCGCAACACCTACTCCACGGGACCTCGACGCAACTCCAGGAACGCCGCGCATGCTTCGGGCGGTACGCGCCGCTGCTGCAGCCCAGCTGTCGTCAAGCGCTTCCACGCATGTAAAGCTTGGCATGAGAAGCACGACAATATTGATGCATATGACGATGAAAACTACTAACACAGCGCAAAGCGACGACAGAACATGTAAATAAAGCATTTATTACGTGTACAAATGCGTGCTGATGTGCCCCTCAGTGCTCCCGTAAAAACAAATCCTGCAGCTTCTCTATAGTTCAAGCCTTGCGCGACTTCGTGCAGGCTTCGCCGGTTTTTATGCCAGCTTGCATAGGGTGTTGAAAACCGAATGAACGATGCGATATATAAGCATTTCGTTTTTAATCATTCTCGTGGGGACACGGGCCGCATCATTGAAGCGAGGTGCGAAGACGCTGGCGACAGAATCCGTTGTAGTGTATTTAGCAAGAAAATCCGTGCCAGTTGCCGCCAGGAAAGAGAAATGTATTGTGCGACAAAAGACAATTGAAGATAACTTAAGCCCATCACTTGATGCCTTCGAGTGCCTTTGTGATTCGCCTGCGTGGGACACTCACGATGTAGCGCAGGACGAATGCTAAGCCCGGATAAAGCTTTTCCGTTGCGGCGAAAAGATGAGGTGCAGAAAGGGTGAGGCTGGCGATCCATCGGAGATCGCCAGCCACGAATGTCATAACTTTCCGGAGATGTCGGCTTCTGTGTGCCTCCCGGCACGAAGAAGTCGGCTTCTGCGAAAGATGAGGACTCTAATGCCAAATGGCAGAGCGGAAGTGAGCGCACTTTGTGGCAGGGAAGCCATAGGAAGCGAAGGCAATCAGTTTTTAATGAAACTATATGACCTCCACTTCGGGAAGGTTTGCTTGAGTGCGTCTAGCTATTTGTTCATTTTGAATTAGCTTTTTTCTTATATCTCGCGTCCCGTTGTACTGGATTGTCGTGATCAAATCCCCGTTCCATCTTTCAGGTTTTTAAGGCGCCGTAAAGCTACATGACAAACCTTCCCACTTTGAGTGCACTGAAGTTTCGAAGTTCTGAAGTTGTGTAAAACTGGGGTTAGCGAGAGCTAAAATTTGAGGATTGGTCGATAGGAATTGATGATGCATGATCAGGTGCTGTCTCGTAGTCGACGGCATATAGCCGACGACGGTCCAGGCCTAGCAAAAGGTACACATGCACAATTTATTTACTGCAAATATTGACAAAATCATAGCATGACATTACAGAAAGGGGGTCGGGCAGGGCCCCCATAGAGCAGGGCTCCCCTGTCTCCTCTCCCCCAAGCCCAAACAACTGAATTTTGTTTAGTACGCCCCACTTCCCAATGGGACGTCACGACAAAGATTGAGAAGAGCCAATTACCCCCAAACAAGGCCGCTGCTTGGCCACAACGACAACCATTCATATCTGTGTACAGAAAAAATCAGGTGACCCACTCTAAGGTACTCATCAAAGCACACTAACAAACAAGCGAATAGAGCTGACGACTCTAAACATTTTGAAATTAAATCTCGAACAGCCCGTGCCGTCCGTGCAGGAAACGCCGAATGATTCCCCCTCTTTGTTGGGGCTTCTCGTTTGCCAAGAAATGCTGGGAGCAGCACGGCCACGCCCGCGCATGCCCACAACCAGGGCGGTAGACCCAGACATGGAACGACTGACCTACGCCGGGGGACAAACATATTGGGGCTACAAATGGGACAGACATGTTGATCAGGTAAGTGGTCAAGCCCTGAGAAAACTTGGTTACTTAAAGCGTAGATTGAAAATCTCGACTAAAGAATGCAAGTTAACTGCCTATAACTTATAGGACTTAATTAAGACGGATGCACAAGTACGCCTCTTTGGCTTGGTCGCCTCATATTGAGCAACATAAAAACTGGTTGGAATCTGTGCAGAAAAAGGCTATACATCTCATTTTTAATCTTTATGATCGAGACTTCTCACTCTCTTCACTTGCTCACTTGTTCTCACTTCATTCACTAGAACACCGCCGTACGCGTGAGATTGTTATCTTGTTGCACAAGATTGTACACAGAACAACCCGCATTCACGCGCCCTTTTCTTTAGCTAATGTAGCGGTGTACAACGCGTAGTACAGATGCTTTGAACCTTGTACCCTCCAGGTCTCGTTTGGATTGCTTCAAATCCTCTTTTTTTCTGCGTGTGGTGTAACTGTGGAACAAGCTTGATGATGCTTTGCGTAGACTAAACACTGTAGAGTTCGGGAAGAGTTTCATGTGTTAGTCGCAAAATTGTGGGTCACTGTTGTTTGCTTCTGTGTTACTGTTGAATTTTTCTGTACCCGCTCCTGCAATGTCCCAGGCATGGGAAAGCAGTACTTGTAAAACAAACTTTGAGCAGTGCAAACGGGGTTGACAGAACGTCGCGTCTACCCCATCATACTTCGGACCCCTCCACTGACCTCACAGTTCCCGTCTCTGTACAGAGGGCCGTGACTCTCTCCATTGGCTGCACCCGCATCTCTTCACGTAACGGGCATCCTCAATTGCGGCAATTGCCGTCGTTAAACAGAAGAAGGACCCACTCTACCGGCTTAACACAGAGAATGACAGGAAATATCCATCTAAAACGAGGATTGCTCCTGACCGTTACTGTGGCGACTGACGCATTTGTATCGGTCCTCTCCGAGCGTGCTCGCCTAGAAAACGCAAACACGAATGAAGAAGGCTCCCGCAGATGCCCGTCGCACACTTCGCACGCTACGTCAGCCCAGCCGACATGAAAACAAAGAAAAGCAAGGCAGAGAAACGCGCTAATCACAGGATGCAAAAGCGTACACTACCAGTTCCGCACGCACTGTTGCTTCACTGCGCTGCTCGGAATTATACCATGACTGATTGTGTCTTAAAAAGTGGTAGTGTCGTTATAGCTAAAGATAGCATCACTTGCTCCTGAAGAACAACCAAATTATTTAAAAAATGGACTTGTGTTCTCTGCAGACTTTCGAGCAAAGATTGGCGGTGTGCGAAGAAATGTGTAGCAGCATGAACAACCAACCTGCTGCTGTACACGATTGGGAAAATGGAAGCCAGCGCAAGAACCTCGTAACATACGGTATCACTGAGGGATGAGTCCAATATTGGAAGATAGAGACCAGCATTAAGCAGTATGTATTTCAGAGGGTAATAGGCATAAAAGGAAGTTTATCAGAAACATTTTTTTTTGCGGGGAGAGATCAGAAAGCAAACCACCATGCAGTTATCTTTCTACTTTATAATTTGGCAGAAATGAAGGAAATAATTGTTGTCCTCGTGCATCAAACTTAATGGAACAATAATTCCAATTTTGGTGTATACTTTATTTAGATAGTCCGTGAAGCATGAGGTAAACTTTGGCATAACGCAGCACAAGAAAGGGCAATAAGCAGTCAGAAAAACCCTATCGCGCCATGCTGAAACCGCTGTGCTGACTACCGCCACAGCACGAGACGTGGCCTCCTTTCTATTACGTCACTTCATATTGCGCAAAGGGGTGCCTCGAGAGCTACTCAGTCACCGAGGACGTGTCTTCTCTTCAGATGTTGCCATTAAGCTTCTCACTGAGTGCCGTATTATCCACCACACAATAACTGCATACCCCCAGCAGGCTGATGGCCTCACTGGGCGTTTTAACCGAACTCTTGGAGACATGTTGTCCATGTACGCAAACGTTTTAAAAAAATTAGGGACTACAGTAAAGGTAATTATGAAGCAATAAATAACGAACTTTCCTTGTTTATTGAAACTTTTCTACCTCGTTACCTTGAAAGAACGGTTGAGGATAACTGGCTGCTGTTCAAAAATAAGCTACTGGATCTTGTGAACAAATTTATTCCTTTACGTCGAGTTTTCTTTAAATGCAACGCCCCCTGGTATAACTGCTATCTCAAACGACTTGATAACAGAAAGAAAAGACTCTGTAAAAAGCAAAACGATCCTTCGATCCTACACACTGGTCAAAATATAAAACCGCGAACTCGAGTTATTCGTCCGCCCTCAAATCCACTAAGTTCAAGTTTTTTAACGCCACTCTGCCTACATTACTAAAAAGTAACCCCAAGCAATTTTGGAATATTGTTAGGACACAGAATACGAGCACCATTGCATTAACTACCTCTAAAGGTGACCCCGTGCCCAGCCGTCTGTGCGCGTCGGTGTTAAACGACACGTTTGTCACGGCATTTTCATCTTCACGAACCCTGCCTGAGTCTCCCGAGCTTCGGTCAAAGAATTACTTTCCGATGGATCCTATTATTTTCAACGCAACTGGGATTTCAGCCATCATAAAAAAATTGAAACCAAAATCTTCTTGCGATGTGGACGAAATCAATTCAAAAATTCTAAAAAACGTTCGTGAATATTGTTCGATGATACTAAAATGCATATTATCGCAATCTTACCATCTCCACGCATTGCCACGAGACTGGACAACAAACAAAGTAACACCAGTATTTAAATCAGGAGATTATCAAACACCCTCTAATTACAGGCCAATATCTCTCACTTCTGTGTGCTGCAAAATTATGGAGCATATTATTTTCACACACCTCACAAAATTTCTAGAAGATAATAGTTTTTTCACTCCACGCAGCACGGGTTCAGAAAATGCTTCTCCTGTGAAACACAACATTTTTCAATTACTAGCAATCTGCACAATAACCTAGATACTGGCTGTGTAACTGATTGCATATTCCTTGATTTTGCTAAAGCGTTTGACAGAGTGGACCATTCCCTACTTCTACATAAAATGAGTGTTCTTAACATAGATCCGTTAATACTGTACTGGATACACGTTTTTTTAACCGCACGTGTTCAATATGTCTGCGCTAATGACTCAAACTCTCCTACATATCTCCCGTTAGTTCCGGTGTTTAGGACCTCTCTTATTTCTAATATATATAAATGATCTAACAACTAATATCACATCTTAAATATGTTTATTTGCAGACGATCGTAATTTATTGGAAAATAACGAACGACACTGACGTTATGCAGCTTCAAACTGATTTGTATAATCTCTCCGCTTGGTGTCAAACGTGGCATATGCAGTTAAATATCTCAAAATGTAGGTCAATGCGAATTTCCCGTAATAACCAGACACCACCCACTTACACTCTTAACGATTCCCCTTTACAGACCACGCTCTCTTACAAGTATCTTGGCATTATTATTACCAACAACCTTTCCTGGAACCTACATATAGAGAAGATAACATCCAAGGCTAACCAAACTCTAGGCTACCTCCGTAGAAATTTCTCTCTCGCACCTTTGTCGTTAAAGTTACTTTTATACACTACCTTCGTTCGACCTAAATTAGAGTATGCTTCTTCTATTTGGGATCCGGCTCACATGACGTTAATACATTCAGTCGAGATGGAACAAAATCGCGCAGCCCGTTTTATTTTATCTAATTATCACAGAACAGCCAGCGTTACCCAAATGAAAAAACCTTTAGGCCTTCCGAACCTCTCGACTCGCCGAAAACACTCACGAATTTGCCTCTTTCACAAAATTTACCACCATAACTTCACGTTGCACAATTCATAGATTCGTCCTGCGCCTTACGTGTTAGCTCGCCGAGATCACTCACATAAAGTCGATGTACCTCATTCAAATACTGTCACACATTCCGTATCATTCTTTCCGAAAACGTGCAAGGATTGGAACAATCTACCGCGCTCACTAACAAGTATTAAAAACCCTGATCTATTTAAGGATGCTTTAAATAACTCTGAATAATTTCCCACTCAGTGTCCAAGTTGTATACCTTACAGTGCCTAGCATGAGGGTTATGTTATTGATTACGACCATATTTATTTTATATATGCTTGAAATATTGCCAAATGAATTCACCACTGTGCACTTGGATTGTATTTTCTTTACTCCTTTGTGAGACTGTTCTATTGTTGCTGTTTAGTTACGAACAGTGCATCTGTCATCACTTTGTTATTGTTGTAATCCCTCCCCTCTATAATGTATCCGTACCCTGAGGGTAAAATAAATGAAATGAAATGAAATGAAATGAAATGAAATGTACGTCTCCTCGGACCATGAAGACTGGGACCTTGTGCTCCCCTACGTGACTTACGCATATAATACAGCCATACAGACCACAACGGGCTTCTCTCTCTTCTACCTACTCCACGTGCGGGAATAATCATGCACTCTTGACACCGTGCTTCCTTATCGTCCGGATGTTTCGGAGTGCACCCCTGCACCAGATGCCTCCCAACACGCGAGAACGTTCGCAGCTGAAGACCAGTGGCGGCAAAAATCTCGCCACGACGACACAGGTGTAGCGCCGACTTATTCGCCAGGGTCGACGGCTTTGCTACGGATTCCTTCGACTAGCCCAGGATTGTCTACCAAGCTTCTCGCCGAGTATCATGGCCCCTACCGCGTCCTGCAGCGTACGTCAGCGGTCAGCTACATCGTTGAGCCTATGGCCCTTTCTACGGATTTTCGCCAGCCGGGGCTGTGAGACTGTTGAAGTGCAGCGTTTGAAACCCTATCACGAGCCTCCGACTTAATCTGCTCCTTAATTCACCAGGATGGAGTCTTCTTCCACCAGGGAAATTGTAACGAAGACGACAGGACATCCCCCAACAACGCCATTGCCGTGCACCAGCGCGGTTCATCATCTCTGCCATGCTTTTGGCACCCCGTAATTTATTTTAAAGAGCTTCTGAAGAAGAGCTTCAGCTGGCTCGGCATCACCCCTCATTGCTTCCTCGGTGTCTAGCTCTCCTGAGCACCAATGAACCCCTTCACACTTTTTTCGTCTTCCGCATATAGAATCGAAAAGTTAAAATAGCAAAAACGGTTACGCAGGCGCAAAGGCTGTCGGAAAATTACAACAATGACAAGACCATAACAAAATCCTCCGAATCTCACTTAACGCACGCAACGTTTTAAACAAGCTAACTACGATAGAAGGCCTGATAATAAATTATATTCCGCATATTTTGATTACTAAGAAAACCTGATTAGACGAAGACGTACTTGATTATGAAGTTGTTCACTCCTCATACGAACTAATCTGCAGTGATACAAGAACGAGACGGTGGGGTAATTGTAGGCATTAAAACACAAATGTACGTTTTTGTCTTTCAGAAGATATTTGAGACTACGAAAGTGTGTAGTGCAGATTACTTTGAAAAAATAATATTTGCGGGCTTCTCTATCGGCCTCCATATCTTTCCCTCAGAATTTAGATGTTATGCACGCAGCACGAATACAGTGTGCGATATACAAATTCCTGTTAGAAGATAATTATGAACAGACATCTCCTTGTCCAGGAATAAACTCCCTGAATTATGCCATGATCACCGAAAGATAGCAATCGCACATGCACTGTTAATCACAGCTTTTAGTTTTTTCTATTGTAGTATCTTGCGCCCCACGTACTGATCATTAGTGCCTCACTACGTGTTTGGGAGAAGTTTTCTCGAATGCTGCGCGATAAATATAGAAACAGGGGTTTTCGGAGTACAAAATTATTAATCTTTCGGGTCCTCTAACACACGCTCAAAAACGAAGAAATCTAGGGCTACTTACCTGACAACACGATTAATAATGTTTCAGGTCCTATAGCACCAGCTCGAAAACAAAGAAATCCCAGGCTACATGTTTGATAGGTATGCCCGTGCCGATGACGCTGACGTTTTAACCCGCTTAGAATCCTCCTTCTCTAATTACAAAAAAAAAATTAACAACGCAAGCGAACTGTGGGTGACGCGGGGTATCATACATTAAAAAGGAATAATTAACGGCGGTGTAAGGGTAAGGCATCTGATCAACCGTAGTGCTGTATTACTATATTGAACAATAACATTGGTACCGCGTTGTCATGCTTCTATTCCATTCGTGCATTCTGAGCCAAAGAAAAATAAATCTGAGACTATTGGACTAATCGATATCCCGGAATTTCGCAGCTTACATCGTGTAAAAACGTTACTACGCAGCTGTTAAATGAAACAAATGCCTTTTTTCGTTATATTTCCTCGCATGTGTCATCACGAAGATCTTTGCCTTCGCAGTCTTAAAGCACCCTACGACGCTAGAACTACATATTAATGTAGAATAAGCTCACTTCCTACTGCACAAACTTGGCATCAGAAAGTGGGTACGCCCAGAAAATATTCAAAATACTTTTCTCACTCTCACTTGCAGCCACCATGGCAGGTGACGGTGAAAAACACCTACACCTGCTGCATAGCACGTGTACGCGAGTTGGATTTCGAAGAGATTCCCTGAAGCCAAAACTAGAACGCACGTGTCCCGAGATTTCATCACTAAGCCGTGTAGTTTAATTAACATCTATTCATCCATTGTGTCGTAACCGAGACGCGGATTCAGCGGATACGCCCCGATTGCAACATCGCACACTAAGTATCATCATTTCTACGCAACTTGAATCGATGACATTTTTTAACACGAAAGGGTTTTATTCCGGGATACAGAGACATTTGAGTGACGTCATATCCGTCACGGAAGTGACGCCAGTACAACGAAGCAAGCGGCCTGTAAAGGGTGCACTTCTGCATACAGGGTCTTCTTGCTGAGAAGCAACCTTTAGAACCAAAGCGCACTTTGTACTCAGCGTTGTTCGTTTTCGGGTTGTATATTTTAACACGGAAGTGTTTTATGCCGCGATACCCCAAGATTTCAGTGACGTCATATCCGTCACGGAAATGACGCCGGTACACCTTTACCGAAGCGACCCGCCAGCAGGACGTCGTTCGCCAAGCATTGCCACAAGAAAGCCGCCTACCCGTAAATCATGCTCAGCTGCATATTTCGCTGCAGACATTTCACTTTCGTGTTTTACCGATTCGTACGAGAGAAGAATCAACCGCAATTTTTTTTTTCTAAGTGTACAAATTCCTTCCGAGTGGGAGGTGCCTATATCAGTTCCTGCTCCAGGGCATCGCTACCCAGTATCCCTTTCTTGGCAGCATGCTTTGAACGGTACAGTGTCAGTGTACAGTTTCAGTACGTGAACCATAACAGCGTTGTTCCCGCGATTGTTAACAAAAAAATTGCTTCTGGAGTAACTGGAACGGCAGTATTCTGCTGTGCTTCATGCGCTACCAGGAGGGACACCTTTTCGCTGATGCCTGTCATTCTTCGAGTACTGTGGCC
This sequence comes from Haemaphysalis longicornis, assembly GCF_048455015.1. NCBI lineage: Eukaryota > Metazoa > Arthropoda > Arachnida > Ixodida > Ixodidae > Haemaphysalis > Haemaphysalis longicornis. The sequence continues at coordinate 277,968,186 of NW_027526295.1, read as the reverse complement.
CCAGTACCGGCAGTTAATGCTCGGCAATCTGTGCTGTCTTGGCGCGTTGATATTGCTGAGCACTCGGAGTTTCCCAATAGTACGAAGTCATAATTAGAACCTGGCGGCGAAGCGACACTCAGCAAAGTACAGCACTGAAAAGTACGCCGGAAGCTTCTCAGTTGAAATGGAAATGTTTCTCCTAAACTCTGATTTAATAATGCATTCGAACAGAGACCCGAATGGGAAGCCCGCAGTAAAGCTGCTGCTCCGTTTTTCCGCCCGCAAGCATGGGATGGGAACCCACGTTTTCCTCCGTAGCCACTTTGCGTTGGACGCAAAGAAATAATGGTCAAGCACTTCGGCACTACGAGACGTCCGCGCACACATTGTGCGCACGTGAGCCCCTTCACGCAGCCTGTCATGTGCTGTTAAACCTGGATACAATGAAGTTGATCAAAGTTCGCAATTTTTCGTTACATCCAGGTTTTCTTTACATGCAGTCTTCGAGTTAAGGCTCCTGGGAATGAAGCAGAAACAAAGACAAAGTGGCAGACTTAAATGACGATGATCTCACTCTTCATGAAATAATTTCCCAGCGAAAAACGGCGTGAGTTGCGCTGCTGCTTCTGCACGAGCTGAGGCACTGAACGGCGTTACAAAGAAGGAAGGTCACTTACCCCAGTATTAGCAAACGTAACTTAGGTATCACGTTTGCCATTTCACACTTTTCGGCCCCTTCACACGTTTCAAAAAACAAACTTAAACTGAAAGGCTGCCTTCTTGCAAACATGGGCCTCTTTACCGCACTCAAAATTGTTTATGGGAGGCTAGCTGGGATGCTGTACCGGGTGGCGATACCCTTCTTTGTCGTCGGCGGAGACGGCATTTAAAATTGTGCGCTTGTCTTGAAAAGACACAAGTTTTCGTTTTCTGGCAGCACAACTCATCCCCAACGAACAGATACCACAGATAACAGTGTAGACCGGCGACTACACGCCGACAGGACGGCCTAGCACATCAAAATTTAAGTCTCGAACCGAAACCGCAGTTACACTTGGAAACGCAAGGTAGTTCTAGGTGCGGGGGAGAAAAAACATGATGTAGTTACTCTTGCTACCTGGTGTGGTGTCACGCTACACAAGGAAAAGAAGAAATGGATGCTACGTTAGCCACGTAATAGTACTAGCCGCTCCTTTCATTACCACCATCAAGACGAATTTCGTTTTAAGGAGTAGTTTAGTTCACTTCTTCGGCCGGTTTTTCAGTAACCCAGTCGAAAAACACAACAGAAAAATACGACAGAATGATCCTGTGAGGGAATGGGACATCCTGTAGTCTGTAGTAAACCCTATCCTGTAGTCTGTAGTAAATCCTGTCCTGTAGTCTGTAGTAAATCCTGTCCTGTATTCTGTAGTAAATCATGTCCTGTAGTCTGTAGTTAATCCTGTCCTGTAGTCTGTCGTAAATCCTGTCCTGTAGTCTGTAGTAAATCCTGCCCTGTAGTCTGTAGTAAATCCTGTTCTGTAGTCTGTAGTAAATCCTGTCATGTCTGTTTTCGTAGTAAATCCTGTCATGTCTCCAATTTCAACTTGTTTGGCATAAGAAATTTACTTCCCGTGATGTTTTTTTCTATTAGGTACATGAAGTATGCAGGATTTCAATAAAATTTCATTTCAATTTCAATTTCAATAACAATTTCAATAAAAATATGACCAACAAACATAAGCATTTGGGGTCATTCTTGCCTTTCTGGTACAAGCTTGAAATTGTTTTCAGTGAATAACTGATTTCAGACAGCTGTACCAAAAGGCATTTAAGCAATGCAACTAGTGGTACATTCATGCATGCAACACAAAAGTTTGATGTTACGCAGACTGCACATGCCTGATCACAGTCCGAAAAAAAAGCAGTTTGCGGTGTTTATCCATTTTATTTTCCTCTTTTTACAACACTGTTCCTGGGCACTACCGTGGCTTCACTTTTTGTCATGGAGAGGCTTTTACTGCCCTCTTAGGCTGCTGTTACACCAAGACAAATAATTTTTATTTCATTGCCAAATATAAAAACAAAATATGGCGCGTTATCTGTATGCTCCATGATCGTGCTGACTTGGAAACGGTCAGAACTATAATTTCTTTTAGTACAAAACAGCTTTCATCCGCACGTCATGCGAAACTGCGCCTGCTGCAAATTCACGGGAACCTGGACGCTGGTACACGCCGGACGCGCAAACTCGTGGATCTAGCAGCCGCTGGAACGTAACGCTGGAACACGCCCGGCCTTTTTTTCTTTAATAGCCGTGTAATTGCAAACCCGCGTAGCTGTTAACAAGAAATACAGAAGTCATTCCTTCAGGGAAACCTCAGTAGCGCTACAAAATTTAGCCAGAGTCATTTGGGCACTTTTCAGCTGATTTGGCCGTGCTTCGGAAGCAGGGCCAAATCGCGTCCCATCATCGCGTTCCGTCAATGACGCTCAACCTGTTCATAAAAGCAAATTTATTCTATAGAAAAAAAATATGAAACGATCATCGACAATAACCGTTCGAAAATTCGTTCCTTATATTAGTTAGGGCCATTAAAACACAAGTGAACAAATATTTTTTTTACACTGCAAAACGTGAGAGAACGTGAGAAAATTAAAATGGAAAGTCAATCTTTAGCTGGAATGCTTCCCTTTGTGAACCTTGTTCGGTTGCATTCGCACAGCAAGGCGTGGAAGGGTATCCTGTGGCGAAAAGCGCACGTCTCTGTGGTGTTGCACTATCTTGAAGAGTATGCACGCACGATACCTGCCGAAGTCACGCAGGGATCGTGGCAAGTTCAGTCGATTGTCGAAGCACATCGCACGTATTCCAAATCACGCTGCCTGCGAGATTCGTCGCATTCACTCACATTAATGTGCCAATTATCCCAAGCACCCCGGTTAGTCGTCGCTGGAGGAGTCCTCACATCGAGATGCTTGAAATCCGGACCACTGATCTTGCTTTTACCACAGCTTCCGAAGCTTCAAATGTTGCTGCTGACACTCCGCGGAGACATAAGATGCACGTTTTTACAAAAAAGTTAAGCGTAACTTCAACTAAGCAAAGCGCCGATGTGAAATGTGAACGAGCCACTGGGCAACGCAGCCACCGCAAATTTTGACCGGGAGACGAAAAGCAGGAGGGAACAAAGGAAGGGTAAGGAGGGAACCGGCCGATCACGAGAAGTTGTTTCGCGACCCCTCCTGACCCCTCTCGATTCTTCGTATTGTGGTCTCCCCGTCCCGCGAGTTCTGCCGCGACGCGACATGCCTGCAGTGGTGACGACGCTTCCCCGAACTTCTTCCGAAGGGCCGGGCTAGAGGGAAGGCGCGCGTTTTCTTTCTTTCTACATTTATTTTTTTTTAACACATCTCGGTAACGCAGCGATTTCACTGGCGCCGTTTCTTTTTTTTTTTTTTCACACAGGTAGCGGCAACTGGTTCGCTGTTTTTAAAATCTTATTTTAACTATTTCGGCTTGATTGGACACATGTTTCGCGTTCAAATAAAAAAATTGCTCGCAAAAAAAATAAAACAACAGCACGCAGATTGAAACAATGGGGCTCTCAAAGACACCCAGAAATACATGTCAGACTGTGCACTGCAATTATTACACCACGTCTTCAAAAAGCACATCTTGCTTGTTTTTTATGCGTCCGTTTTGCCGAGCGGCTACCCTTGTTTCCTGATTCTTTTATCAAACATTGTCCACAGTACAATATATGCAATTGCAACTCACTCAAAGAACCCAAGGAATTTCCGAAGTTCTCTATGTATCCATTTTTTTTTATTATGGGGCTACGCTTAGATGCTCCAACATTAGTGTGATTTGTGCTAAGTTGTGTTGTTAATTGCAAATTTGTAGCGAAGGTTTTTTCCAACACGGCCGGAATGCTAATTGCCGCAATGCAACAAACGTTCATTACAACAGGCGCTTGCAATGCAATTGAACGAGATGACCGTCACTCGCACGCAGCATTGTTTCCGTGCAGCGCACGCTAAAAAAGTGGGATTTTGCGGCACCGCACGGGCCGCAAACACCAAGTTTCGGAGCATCTGCGTCGATCGCGGCGCGCGGCATTCCCGTGTCCAGCCAAGCAGCGGCACCATACCATCCCGTACTATCCCGTTCGTGCTATCCCCTTCGCATTGGCTGAAGCCCTGTCCCCAAAGGCAATGTCCCCATGTTATTCGATGCTCTCCAGCAACCTCCCCGCGTTGCTGTCGTTCAGCGCGGCGTTTTCCTGTGTATTCCGTTCTTTTCGGGCTATTCCATCGCTCTCCTAATGCCGGAAAACGCGGGGTTTTCCGACAGGGTAAGCGAGAGATTTTGTAGCAATACTGAACGGTCTGTCATGTGACACTTTCGCAATGGATCTAACATTCTCTTTCACACTATAAAAAATCTGCAGGGACTACAAATGGTAATTACGGAATGCTGAATGTAGTGGCTGAAGGACAGTCTGTGGGCCAACAGAAGTTTGTGTAGCGCCTACAGGGTGTTGCACAATAACTAGTACAACAGAAATGTCTCATGCGACAGAAATTTTGTAGTTCTATTACAAAGGTTTTTGTAGTGGGGAGTGCAGAATGTCGGTCGCATGATAGATATGTCTGTTGTACTACATAAATTTCTGTCGTACGACAGACATTCTGTCATCATTCTGCAGAAATTCCTGTTTCACAACAGACCATCCTGCATTCCCAACAGAAATTCCTGTTGTGCGACAGAAATGCCTGTCGTACGGCAGATTTTCTGTAGTTGTGCTACAGAAATTTCTGTCGAACGACAGGCCACCCTGTAGTCCCAACAGAAATTCCTGTCGTGCGACAGAAATGCCTTTCGTACGACAGATTATCTGTAGTTGTACTACAGAACTTCCTTTCGCACGACAGACCATCCTCTAGTCCCAACAGAAATGCCTGTCGTACGACAGATTTTCTGTAGTTGTACTACAGAACTTCCTGTCGCACGACAGACCATCCTGTCGTCCCAACAGAAATCCCTGTCGTGCGACAGAAATTTCTGTTGTGCGACAGAAATTCCTGTTGTATTTTTCGACTGGGAAACATGCAAAAATGAATGACCGATCAGCTGGAAGACTTCGTTATATCAAGGTTAACCGCCGCAACGTTTCGTTACATACAGGTCGCAAACACATTGGCTTCACAGCGGTGGTAATGGGGAATTGAAAAACTACGTTGAATCCAAGAATTCGTTACACAGAGGTTCGTTACATCCAGGTTTAACTGTAATACCACCAATCGCCACTAGTTCTGCGTCTAGGGAAACTCGGGTTCGGGGCGTGGTGACGCCAGAGAAACAATAGAGCGGTTCATTACTGGCTTATATTGGAGAACAGATTTCTGTGGCAATGCTACCGACCGTACGGAGACGATATGCCTATGTGAGGGCCCAGCTGTAACAGCCCCAACCAAAGAACGCATTGTATGCATCCTATTTTTCCAAAGTCAAAACCTGCATCTGCCCCCAAATTATAGTGTAGGTGTTATGAGAAGGACGCCGTGCTAGCATATTAGAAACTAAAATGGTCTCCTTCTGGTTTATTCCTGTACCATGATCGCGAGAGCTTTTCGGGCCTCCGTGAACGAAAAATGGCTGCGCCACTACAGGCGTAAGCATCACCGGCGATTAGTAGTCTTGCATGAGGTCACCCTTTGTTACGGGACAGCAACTGTACGGCAGGTTTTTCATCTAAACATTCTTGAAGCAGACCAAGCAACTGTTTTGCAGTGTCTAGTTGCACGTCGGGCAAGGTTGACCACTATTATGTGTTGTTCGGGCGCACATGTGAGTGAATGGGCTTACCGGCATGAGTGAACTAAGCTCTATCTTTAACTCAGAGCTGCTTGAGGAAGCGGGTGTCATAGTGCGGTGCCGCAATCGCACGCTAACCACCCGGGAAATGTGCAAGCAGAAACGGTATGCATACAGCTGTTGAACCTGCTTGGGAAGTTTGGTTATGAGAATGCGCGCCAAGCAGCGAGGTTCATGAAACATAACGTGCGCCCACATAAATCGCACCTCGTCACTGCGCGATTCATGTCGATGCGCGATTTAAACGGGATTTAATCGAACTTATCATGCGCACCAAGAACGACCGATTTTTGCTGGAACCAAAAAAGTATAAAAACTGCCCCTTTGATTTGTTAATACTGGAATGAAACTTGCTCCCCGCGACTATCGTTCACCTAACAGAATCATCTGCCTTTCAAACCACGTTGCATTTATTTATCACCCAAAATATTGACCAGTTAGCCTTAAAAACTGCTTTGTTGAAAGAAGTGTTGTAAAATGTGCGTTTTTGTTTCCAGTTTCAGTTGTTTAGTGTAGTAGTGTGCGTGCACAAAGTTTGGACGTGTCTGACTTTACTTCGCACGTATGCTTTGCAATGTGCCTCCGGACAATTTTAATGTTACGCATGGCTTTTGTTAGACCTTATGCGTACCCCGGTTGAAGTACTAACTTTTTTGCGTTGATATATGCTCTGTTAAAGAAAAAAGACACAAGGAAGAGAGATGAATGATTGATGTACTATTTGTGTCATTCCCCGGTCAACTGCGATAGAGGCTTGTGTTCTTTCTTTTTTACCTTCTTCCCCCCCCCCCCTTCATTATGCCCGTCACGAGCCCTTAGAGTACTAAATAAATAAAATAAAAACGTAAACTTTACTGCCCGCAACTTCTTTTTACATTGTTCTCCTCCAACGGACGACGGTGCGTAGATTGACTTGCAGGTGGGCGTTGGGGGCGGCAGCTTTGACTTTCATTACTCACCCCCGAAGTACGCGATGCGTACGGCAGGAGACACCGGTATTCTAGCATGCATATTCAGTGATAGGGGTTCAGCGCACAGAATTTTGAAACCTGATGGGAAGAAATGAAGTGCAGGAAATACGTATCTGTGACGCCAAAACTGAAACCGAAACCAATTCTTTTGGGAACTATTTTGGCACAGTAACTGAGTCTGATAGCGGTTAGCTCCGACTCCGTATCTTTCTCTTCTTTGCCAAGGAAAGTGGTCCGTAAGCATTTCCCAAGTATAGTTCCCGCAGGCACACCGACGTCGCTTCGAGGCTACGAAATAGGCTAACTTACCCAGATGTTGGTCGAATTATAAACTAAATTTGCATCGCACGATCACCGCGGGATTGAGGTAATGACCCGATAATTTAATTATTGATTAGTCAATGACAGTAATGATTAGTAAGGTGGAAGTGAGTTCCTTTGAGACGGTTAAGATAAATTAAAATGAATAAGATAGGAATTAACGTGGATTAAGGGGGACTAACGTGTTCCCTGCGCTGAACTGGGGTGGATTGAGACGGGTTAGGGGGGATTAAAGTGGAATAACCGGGATTCAAGTCGGTAAGTTAGCGTGGCTGCTGCGTGGATGGGTGGACGCGCATATAAACTATACCCGTCACAATATTACGCCAGGTTTTTGCCTTCAGTGCCCTAATGCAGACTTCAGTGTTCCGGTAAAATTTCGCTTGGTCAGAACGTTGACTGATAAGCCAGAAAATAAATACCATCAGGATTGAAACCTTGTTCTATGAAACCTTCACTTATATTTTAGTGATGGAAGAGATTTCGAGGCCGCGTTGCGAAATAAAACAGATAATCATGTCTTTTTCACTTCAGAAATTGGGTGTTTCCTCAATATATGTTGCTCTTTTTGTTCTGGAACATAAAATAAACGCCCCTGGCTCAAGTATAAGCCTATTTAACAGGATTCCTATCTCTGGCAGGAGTTATTAACACTGATGAGCCTCGCTGTCAAAAACATGCTTAAAAAGTTCATGCTAAGCAGTCAGCGTAGCGTAGCATGTTTCTTGTGTTAAAGGAGGACCATCTCGGCTGTCACTTCCTGATGCTATCCAACATCCCGCTGAAAACCAGGTCACGACGACAGAAGTAGCGTTCGTGCATATTTCTCGAGAATGAACATTTACAAATAAAAGCTTTGAGCAATAAATGTGCAGAGTAGCGCCCGCTCCGTGGCGAACCTCCAGAGGAAACATGGCAAGAAGAGCCGAACACATGCGGTGCTCCTGCCGGAAGTCTTCTTCCGACGAATTTCCGGTAACTTTTGTTTTCCACTATATGCACTCCACGTCCCGCACCCATCAGCGGAGGACCCGGCCACTCGGGAAGCGTCACAACTGTCCTTATTCTGGCGCTTGTACTGCAGCTAGCGTGGGAGTATTTCGTTCACGGGAGCCACCTAGTGTTCACTCGCCGCGTTTGAACACCTCTGGACTTTTTCTTCTAGACTTAAAATTCTTTGCCGCTGAATAGGATGCAGGATCAGGGCCTAGTGGAGACGGTGATTCAAATTGGAAGCAATTAAATTGGAAGCAATTGGAAGCCATTTGGGAGCAATTGATAGCATCGCTTTCCGTTGATGGCTATACATACATCGTGACGCTGAATCTTGCCGGCGGATTGGATGTTGGTTTTTGGCTTATAGAGATCTGGCGGCGGGCAAAATAAAAAGTAAAAATGTAGCAATTCAGGCCTGCCATCTATCGCCAGCACACTCGATGATCCCAGGACATCCGGAGAGGATTCAAATGCCACCAAACAGGGAGCCTGAATTCCGGAGCAGCAAACGTTCGCGCTTCTCTTATAGTAAACGTAATTACATGTTCATCAGAGCAGTAGAATATGCTTTCGAAGTTTACTTAAGCAATGGTTTCTCAACTCTACAGCATCAATGGCAACGCAAACACACAGATAGGGTGCAAAATAAGCTCACATCCCCGCAGAGTAGCACGCAGGCGGGAACATGCCGGAAAACCTCTCTGCTTTCATCTAATTAAGAGCTCTCTCTCTCTCTCTCTCTCTCTCTCTCTCTCTCTCTCTCTCTCTCTCTCTCTCTCTCTCTCTCTCTCTCTCAGTTTTTCATGGACAATCAATGTGTAAGCAAAACGCAAAAAAAGAAATGAAGTACAGCGATACCTCGTTCACTCGAAGTCATTAAATCCGCTTGAATATCGAAACAAGCAGATTTTGGAGTTAGGCGAAACCCGAAAATTTATGGCCAGTTTATTTAAAGAAGGTCTAGTGCCGATAGCAAGCGTTCCACAGCCAAGGGAAGCTTTCGTAATAAAGGCAAAATAATTCGTAGAAAAAACCACACCATACACAGTAACACTAAATTCGACATGCATAGCACGAATTGAGGGGTCAGAACAGCCTCCGCGCAATTTCGGGGGCTGGGTCCGGCCGAGGTCCGACTGGCCGATAAAAAAACCCGTCATCATCCACAAGTGGCGTCACCAATGGGCGCCGCGGTGATGCACACGTTAGCACTCCTACAATTGCTTGACACGTTAGATGGGAAACCACCATAACGGCAGGAATTTCAAATTTGCCGTTAACGACAGAGTTCGGTGCGCAGTGAGAGCTAAGCGTTGGCAGGGAGAGCTACCAGCTACCTGTAGGGGATTATACCTTGTGTCCTCCCTGTCCACATTGCCAGATAACCGTGGTCCCCCGAAAAAAAAGTTTAGGCACACAGGGGCAAATACATACCAACATAGAGAGGTAAATCGATGGCGAGAAAAACTTAGCGGATATTTCCATATATGCGAGGTCGAGTTACCGAGGGTGTACTGTATTTTAAATAAACGCCTCCCGCTAGCCCCCTCAGCCAAACAAAACAGGAGAGATCCTTCCCGTATGCGGTCGCCAACAGATCCTACTGATGTGTGGCGGGCAGCCCGTATGGAGCACAGAATCACGCCCCTCAGGGCCAAAAGGCGGTGGTGCCGGAAGCCTGCTGTGCGGTTAATCCGCGGGGATGCACAAAGCGCTATTTTTTTTTTTAAATTCTTGCCTGATGCAAAATTCACTCAGACCAAACTGACACGCAAATGGATCGCTCCAAATTCCCCATATCTCGCATTTTACCTGAACCACAAACAGACGGGATTTAGCCCTAATTAACCGCAACACCTTCTTACAAGAAACGTATCCCTTCACTTCAAGATTCGCTACGCGGTGTATAAAACCTGTCAATTTTTAAAGGTGCGTGTGCAATCGGAAAACGAATATGCCGGTGTTTGAATCTACCCCGGCGTTGCATAATCAGAGATTTGCGCATACCCGCTCAGCATACCCGCTGCATTGGACAACGCTATATAAAGGCTTTTCAACTAAACATTTCAATCAATCAATCAATCAATCAATCAATCAATCAATCAATCAATCAATCAATCAATCAATCAATCAATCAATCAATCAATCAATGAACGGGTGGATGAATGAATAAATGAATAAATGAATGAATGAATGAATGAATCACTAACAGTACAGAATCACTAACAGTAACTTGGCGTGCAATTCGTCGACCTGGAGAAGAATGGTCGGTTGGATTTTCATCGCTATAAGAAAGGTACAGATGGAGCGGTGTTATCTGATGATTTCGCAGCTGCAGAAAAGAACCGTCAACAAAAAATTGTCAGCTTAACAGCTCACTTCGCTGAAATGTCGTCGAAAGATGATATTCTGACGCCCCTGCCAGGTAAACGCCGCGGTTCTATTTCCCAGCCACCTCTCACAATCCTCTCGTCCCATTTCGCTCCTCTCGCGATGAACACAGAAGAGATTGGATCAATTCAATTCAATTTTGCCGCGTTGTACTGCCAGCGCCTTCTACTGGAAGTTTTTGTTACTTTCGAACCTGGAACACTGCCACGAGGGCCAGGCTCACGCGAGCTCTTTCGGTATTTTGGGTTCAAAATGTTTTCTCAGAACGTATTTATTTTATTTGATATGGCGAAAATCATGAATCTGCGTATTTTAACTCACAGAAAAATGTAAATGTCACTTATGTATTGATGTTTTACCTCAATATGCCTAATGTTTTTTGTTTCCTCAACAATGTTGCCAAGTATGAACATTGCCGCCAGATTTACGGGTTTAGAAGTGCTTTGCGTATGTAAACCTTTTGTTCATGAATTGTGTTAACTTTTTACCGGGCGGCTGAATAGAGGGACAAACAGACAAACAGACGTGCAGATGGACTGGCAGACCAAAATGTTTGCATTTAAGTGCCCAAGAAAGACTGTGGTCTTTAAGACGGGTGCCTGCCGATCCCAATGTCGTCGCTAAGCACAAGCCCGGGCCAAACGTGCTCGGAAGCACACCGGGGTAAGGGTACCCAGGAAACCGCCCTAGAGAATGCAGTTTGATTACTGGCAAGGCGACCAAGTCAAGGCGAAGTGGACGTAGCAATGGGACCAGCGTTTGGAGAAAGCCGGAATTCGAGGTGCGGAAATTGTAAGCACAGCGCTCTAGAAATAGCCCAGCAGCGCGTATCTGCTCCCCAAACCTTCGGTCAGGAACTAACAGACAACCCATTTCACTGCGCTTGTTGAGCGGTTTGCTGCCCGTGGCGTAAGCGGAATGTGCATTCAATTACTGATGACTGCGTCGAAATTGTGGGGCAAGAATGACATTGCTCCGGCTTGTCCAAAGCTTTGAAGCACTGTTTCGTAAAAGAAGTTTTGTTAAGAAGGTCGGAATGAGCGCGATCGCCGCAATCGACTTGGATTAAAAAAATAATTACACAAGCCATCACGGCAGCAATGAGAGAAACTTCTCTCACGCGACATGCGGGTTCATATCGTGAAACACCCTCCATTATTTTCAAAGGTGTGGAATTTTGTATGTTTGACCCTATATTTATTGTCTGTATGGCAAACATTAAATTTTCCCCAGTTACCACAGTCAAGAAGCGCTTGCTTGAAGGAATCGTATAACGTCCCTGTGATATCCAGTCTTTTCTCAAAAAAAAAAAAATACCCGCGAAATTATGTTATCGCGGGGACATACCCTCCGAGTAAAAAATACGCGAAGCATTGCGCAGGAAATTTCTCTTTTTGATAAACATTAAAATGCAATATGTTTATTCCACGTTTTTGAAGATTAACACGTTGCGCGCCCATGGTTGATTTATTGATTGTGAGGGTCTGTGAGGGGCACAGACCTTGCCAAGCCTTCTTTCTCTGGCTTTTTGTCTGTGCCCCTGGTATCTGTGCTGTTGTTGATACCAAACAAAAGATTAATTGATTGGTTGGTTGATTGATTGATGGATGAATTGATTTATCGATTGAAGGATTGATTGATTTATGAGGTCATGGTGTTCTTTTTAACCGGAAGCAATTTAGCGCCAATTATGGGACATTAAGCAATAACTCCAACCAAGGGGACAGCAGGAGATCAACGAGAGCAACGTGACAAGTCTGCACTGACATGCGGCAGCCACACTTGTAACGCACAACGCGGAGAAAACTACGGCTTCCTGCTAACGGGAACGGGCGAAAACTCTCCAGAGGCCATGCTGAATGTGCCGCCGAATCCCTTCGTTCGCAAAAGGCAAACTTAGCAAAAACGCAAAGAATCGTTTTTTTTTTTCGTCGCAAAGACTTACCGACACAAAAGAAATGAACGTGAGTCTTCTCTTTTGGGAGGTGAAGTAAAACAATGTAATGGCGCGCCGCTTGACAGTCAGAATGTCAGGCTCACAAGGAGACTGCCACGTTGGTCATATGACGTCAAAGCAAAAGCACACTCACCTCGGGAAAATGGATTTGGCTCATCTTGATCTGTGCCACAACAGAACCTGGCACATTTTCCATACGAAATATGACCTGCGTAAGTGTTCTCCGGGTGTTATCTCACCTATTTTGTTGTTTCCTATGGCAAAGTTGCCAGTTTTTCTTGTCACTTCGCTTTTATCTGATTTAGTTTCGGTTTCTAGAGTTGGCTCATTTCGAAAGAAAAACTTCTCATTTATGTACATACTGCAGGACTTTCCCATCTCAATGCAGGATACGCCCGTTTATATATGGCGTGCACACATAGAAAAACCTAACCAAACTCCAAAAAACGAATTAGGCCTGCTAGAAATTGCAATCTGAACTTTGATTAGTGTTGTTGCAATCATTACCTGCCTGTCGGAAAAAGAAGCCCTTCAATAGGTTACAAGGAGAAATAGAACTTCATAGTCCTTAAACACTCTCGCTACAGGCATCCACGGAGCACCGAGGAGTTGCTCTGTATCTGTGAGAGATACGCAGTGACTCCTCTCCGTATTGAATGGACGCGCAATTTTTTGCTGTTCTATCGCAATCTTATCGAAATATCTGCTTGTATTAGAACTAACTTTCTTAACACAACATTGGGAATCACAAAAATTAAGGCCAGCACCCTAGAACACACATGAGGGCAGAGGGGAAGTTGCTTGAGCACCTCTATAATGGTGGTGCTAGTTTTAAACAGTTACAATAGAAATAGCGAGTAAAAAAACATGCGGCCCTGCTAGGATCTGAATCCACTATTTTCTGTTTACGCGTGCGATTCTTTACCAGTTCAGCCACCGGCTCGGCCCCGTGCCCTTCAATCACGGTAAACGCCAGATGTTTACCACGTTGAATAGTTAGAATTTTCCGGACCTTTACAGTGCTACGTTTTCTTGAGCTCAATTGTTCGAACAGCTTGATTATTCGGACATTTCTGCTGTCCTCGTCAGTCGTAAAATTTGGTCGGGGACTGCATTCATTATTGTATCCGTCAGGGAAAGAGAAATTGCTTTTCGGTAATCTAAATGAACGCTAATAAGTCATGTGCTTATAAGAAATTGCCTTTCTGTAATCTAAAAGAATGCTAATCAGTGATGTGCTTATAAGGTTTCTTCTTTTTTAACCGTAAACACTTTTTGTCTTCAAAACAAAAGGCCAGCTGTGTGTTTAGAAAATTTCCAGGCACTGCGTTTACTCGGTCTTCTTCATTTTGAGCCACAAATCCCAATCATAACATCCAGCTCACCATTTCCTGGCGGATTAAGGAGTGTAAAGAATTCATTTCGTCTTCAAGCTACTTCGATGAGTGTATGAGTTTCCGAGGCTATGAAAGAAGCCACATAACCATTTATTCCCCTTCGTAAGTAGTGAAGTCGGCTACAATCATTAGAATAGTTTTATACATTCGTATGTGCAATTTTTCTCCTGATAGAACCGACGTGAAGGCCTCGCCGGTGGAATACACATTCAGAGGTTAGACAAATTTCCGTTAGACAAGAGATTTAGTTACATTTAAGGAATTTCTGCAAACGCCATTTATATGCCAAGAAAAACACAAATGATATAATTTTGCAGATCTAACCGATGCAGTGCGGGGCTTGATAAGCCCTTTTATTCCAAATAGCATGCTAGAAAACAAGCCTCAAACAATGCGGAGATTTGCTTTTGAGTACTGAATTACAAATCCGTATTCTAAAAAAAATCTCTGGACTATGCGCGGTCAAGAAATGTTGACAAAATTATAAAAAAAACGTGTTTAGGCCATGGGGACATTCATAGAAATTCAAAATATCGTGGTATTGGTTGCTAACACTTGAATGAGTAAGGACTATACAGAAGAGCCGACTAGATAACTTCAAAGGCATAAGAGTTTTTGGGGGGTTCATGAAAGCAGTTTTGATCGGGAAGAGTGAAATTTCTGGAACACCTTAAATGTGTTTTGAGACCTTGGGAAGGGTATTTTGGATGATAAAGCAAGATTTTATAACTTCACGCCCACAAAATGATGTTAAGTTGTTTGGAGCATTTACATAAAGTGTTTAAGAGAGAGCGAGGTGATAGTATTAGTGGTCTGCAGATACAAGCATCACTTTCATAACTTTACTGGCCTAACAGATGTCAGAGATTTGCAAAATATTTCTCATCACATGTATTTAAGGATAAAATAATGAATAATCCGCCATTATTAAACATTTGCATAAGTGAGGGAATACGATATTTAATCTGTAGGTCTACGCGCGTTGGCGGAGAGATGATTCCAGGTAACCAGATGTCAGGGAGTTAATACGTTGCCGGAAAATGCCTAAAACTTTCGAAATTTTCTTTTATAGGCATGTGTTGCTTCGCGAAGCGGCGCTTCAAAAGAATAGTAAGAGTGCTTGCGAGCGGAAAAATCAGTACTGTGCCCGAGAAGCTTGTATCCTTGAATGAAATGCAACTATTACAGCTTGTGTTGGGACTCATAATAGCCACTCACCCGGCTCTGTTGCACAAGCACATCGCAACAATCGTGACCAGGAATTGCTTTGCAGCCGCCTAGAGTTCGCGCCAACATCACAATGACTTCGACGCTAACTACAGTCCCCCCTCCCCCCGGCCTCCTTCTCAATCAGTGTTTGCCTGCCCCAGCCCCCGCTTTTTTGGACGGGAGGCGTCGAGCTCTGGTTAATAATAGTTGAATCTGAGTTTGCACCACGAGACAAAGGATGATACAGTACACAATACTACTGCGCAGTGAGCAGTCGACAGCTGGTTATAACCAGTGAAAGGAGGGATTTTTGTTCTCACCACGCACCGAAAATGCATATGCAACGCTAAAGGAAACCCAGTTCCTCTGAGTTACGCCCCACAGCGAAGCCCACCGAGGCACAGTGACTGCAGCAATTCATTTGCGGCACGGATCTCGACAACACTACTCCTAGTGAGTTTTTTCGGCGCATGTTGATCGGCGAGAACAAGTCTAGACGAGCACTACTTCGAGAGAAATTTTTGTTTTATTAGGGATGAAGCACCTTAGGGGTTCGGGCTGTCGGCGTTTCCTGCTATCTTCTCCTGTCGTCACGGTAAATCAAGTTGCAAAACGATGTGAAACAAATACAACTGCGTCGTGTGATACGAAAACAACTTACAGCCGGCCTGTCGCTCATTTAATTGCTTAAATCCGGTTCGACGCAAGAGAGGGCGCCACCACCTCAGCAAGCGCGCGATTTCTCCTCTCACCGGCGCTTCTCTGGCGCTCAATCAGCGCGCGCCCTGTGGCAAGAGAGAAACTTACCATCTTTGAATACACTGCATGCTTCGCCTTTTCCCAGGGTTCACGTTATTGCAGATGGTCCGGAATTTTTTTTTTTTTTTTTTGGCAGAGGCTACCTTAAAGTGTCCTCTAGTCCTGCCTGCACCAGAGTAGAAAAATCTACTCATGGCTTGCCTACTGTTTGGGAATGATAACCCAGTCTACATCATGACCTTCAAGAGACGCGGGGCGAGATCTTTTGAGTCACCGACACCCTATCGTCTTTACGTGCAATCAGAAGAGTGCATACGTTAAGTCAACCAAACCCGTCTCTATCTAAACCTCAGTGACAGATGGTATGCTGGCATCTTAAGAGGTTCGGAAATAAAGTCTCCACGTCACTTTGCCGCACCCACGTGTACTCCGTAAACAGCGGCGGTAAATACTGATGGCGACCAGTATTTTTACGCAGCATTCGAGTCGTCTCTTTGTATTTTTTAACACCAACCACAACAATGGAGTTTGTTTTTTAGCGGAACAGACGTCGAGGTGACTCTAATACCCGCGTCACAATTACGAAAGAAGAAAGCTAAGCGCATTAACACTGTTGCCGGTGAGATGTTGAGTAGCGCCCCCTGACAGTGAGTGGTACTGACATTGAGTGGCACTGACGTTGGCTTAGGGACTCACGCCGCTGTCGTTTGCTTAACTCCGCTTGTGAGGGGCAGCAGTTCCTGTACTAGAAATCGCCCGCTTTGATGCTTTAGTCCATTAAAAAGCGTATTTCTAGTAATTCAGTTTTTTTACCAGCTTCTGACACATCTGAATAATTTCAAGTTCTATCGCCCGCAAGGTTGCAATACACAAGGAAAGAAAGAACAACTTTGTGCACAGCATCGGTCGGAAGATCGTCTGTAACTAGTCATTTCTATCTTATTAGCGATGTTTACCACTCAGCGCTCCTCCAGAAGTAATCAAAATGCGCAGGCTTCCCCACACTATTTTTGAGATGCTCTTATGAAGACTCAATAGTATCATGCTACGTACCAAGCAGCGGGCTCATACACGAGCATCGCACAGCAGGAAATAAAGCGGCTGTGTTTTATTTCTGTCGTTGTCGTTGACTTGTATCAGATTTTTTTTCTGTGCCCAACGCATTAATTCTTCTGCGCCGTCACCAACGTCTTATTAGTAGGTTTGGGGATTGTAGTGTTTCAGTTTCGGTTTCGATTCGGTTTATGTTGTCTTTACTTGCCACCAGGTGACCTCTGTATATATATGCATGCCTCTGAATAAAAGTTCAGTTTTTGGTTGGTGATCGTCGACGACAGTGGTCGCTTCGTCATTCTTCTGCGGCTTCCGCCGCGATATAACAATGGCGACGAGGATGCGTCTTTTTCGGGGGGCGTAACCACGCCTGCACTTTTTCGACGCCATGAGCTGCATCGGGCTTGCTCCGCCGCCCCCGTTCCTTCCTGAACCCGGCCGCCCTCCTCTTCCGTGGACGCAATGGCACCAAATTTTCGAAAACTACCTACTGGCATCCGGAGCGTCCGAATTTCCGCCCGAACGTCGCAAGGCCCTGCTGTTACACAGCCTCGGCGTTGAGGGTCAACGTGTCTTCTTTAGTCTACCGCTTCCAACGGATGCCTCCCAGACCGGTGAGTCAACCGCCGACGACAAACTTCCTGAAGCTAGCAAGGCCGCCGACGACAAACGTACTGAAGCTAGCAAGGCCGCCGCCGTTCAGCCTTCTGTTTACGACGAAGCTGTAGCGACTTTAACGCAACATTTCACAACCTCAAGCAATGTCGTCGTAGAAAGGCACCGCTTTCGCCGTCGCATTCAGCACCCAGGGGAGTCTGTCCAGGAGTACGTTGCCGCACTACGTGCGCTCGCCGTTGCATGTTCTTTTGCCTCACCTGAAGACTCGCTTCGTGACCAGTTCGTGGAAGGGGTCTCGTCCCAGCACATTCGAGAACGCCTTCTTCTTGAGGGCTCCACCCTCTCGTTCTTCCGAGCAATACAATTAGCGTCACAAATCGAACAGGCTACTGAGGACCTTCGAGAAACTGCTTCAGGCACCGTGCAGCGTATATCAAAAAGCTCTCGCTCAATGCCGCACGACCGCAGTCGAAATGAACACTGCCCCCGTCCTTCGCGTAGCGACACGCCTCTGCCTGCACCTCGTACCGAAACGCGCCCGCATCCCGACACCCACCAACCTGCTTCCTGTACGCGCCCACCCACCTCTTCTTCTTACTGCTACCGTTGTGGTCCGCGCCAGCATCGTGCCGCGTCATCCCGCTGCCCAACGAAAGGTCAGCGTTGCTATAATTGTGGGCTCATTGGGCACTTTAGTTCAGTTTGCAAAAAGAAGCAACAGGGCGTTCGTGTTCACGAGCTTATCGACCAGAATTTGCCCGAGGAAGCTGTGAGCATTCTGTCGGTGACCGCATCCAGCCGCGACGGTATTCACGTCGAGGTAACAGTCGGGCATGCGCCGTTAACATTTCTTATCGACTCGGGCTCCTCGGTTTCCATTCTGCGGGTGATCTTTTCGATAGGCATTTTGCCGGGCATGCGCTGCTGCTCGCGCCCCGTGTGAAGCTGCTAGATTACTCGAAACAAGCTATCCCCATGCGAGGATGCTTTTTATCGAAGGTCGTATACAAGGAACGCGAAGCGTCCATTCTGTTCTACGTTGTTTCGCAAGGCACATCGCTGCTAGGTATTGACGCCATTAAGGCCCTTCAGCTCCGATTGACGGCTGGTCCCTCCGCTGCCTTGAGACTACCGCGTCAACTACCAGTGCTACCGACGTACAAGCCCCAGGCCAGGAGACAGTTTCAACTGCATGCCTTCCAGCAGAGTTGTGCAATGAGTTTTCGTGCCTTTTCGACTCCAGCCTCGGCCTAGCCAAGGGTTTTGTGCATCGTGTCAAAGTTCGGCTCTCAGTTCCGTCTACTGTAGCAAAACTTCGCCGCCTTCCCCTTTCACTCCGAGCTCCGGTATCGGAAGAACTTCGTCGGCTCGAGCAGTTGGATGTGATAGAGCGCATTAATGCGTCAGAATGGGTCTCTCCGATTGTTGTTGTTCAAAAGAAGGATGGAGGCATTCGTGGTTGTGTCGACTTACGGGAGCCTAATAAGGCCGTAGTGACTGATAGTTTTCCTCTTCCACACACCGAAGAACTCCTCCACAGTCTAGTTGGGGCAACTCATTTTTCGAAGCTTGACCTCGCACCAGCCTACCACCAGGTTTTGCTCGATCCTGAAAGCCGTGATTTGACCGCTTTCATTACTCACGATGGTATCTTTCGCTTTAAACGCGTGTGCTTCGGGTTGGCGCCCGCCCCCGCTGCATTTCAACTAATGATGTCCAAAATCCTTCAAGGATGCTCTGGTGTTCTCTTCTATATTGATGACATCATTGTGTTTGGGAAAAATGAAAAGGAACACTTGACCAACCTGATCGCTGTACTACGGCGCATTAAGGAAGCCGGGCTCAAGTTAAACAAGTGCGTATTTGGCGTACAGGAACTTTCCTTCTTGGGACACAAGATCACAGCGCAAGGCATTTCTCCACTGCCGGAAAAAATTTCTTCCATTATAAATACTCCTGCGCCAACTGATGCTACTAGTCTCCGTTCTTTTCTTGGTCTGGTCGAGTATTACGCCAAGTTTGTTCCCAGTCTTGCTGATGTGGTAGAACCTATGCGAGCTCTCCTCCGAAAGAACCAACCATTCATTTGGACTGATGCGGTAGATGCCAATTTCGCCAAAATAAAGTTTCTGCTCTCGTTCAGCCAAGTTCTGCAGATGTTCGATGCGTCCCTTCCGGTCGTAGTGTCCACTGATGCGTCCGACTGCGGACTAGGTGCTGTTCTCCAGCAGGTCGATGGCCACAGGTTGCGAACTGTTTCCTTTGCTTCGCGAACGCTTTCACCTGCGGAGAGGAAATACGGAGTGGGAGAGCGTGAAGCGCTTGCGTGCGTTTGGGCATGCGAGCACTGGCATACGTACTTGTGGGGACGGCATTTCACGTTGCGCACAGACCACCAAGCCTTGGTCTCTCTCCTCTCTTCGCAAGATACTGGCCGCCGCCCCCTTCGCATCGCACGCTGGTCGGAACGGCTACTTCGCTATAACTATACTGTAGAGTATCGGAAAGGGTCCGAAAACCAGGTAGCGGATGCCCTTTCTCGCCTTCCAGTTCCGTCTCCGCAGGAAGATGCGTCATTCGAGGAGGTTGTGTCCTTTGTTGAATTACCTTGCCTCACCAAGGAGCAGTTTCAACAGGCCCTTCGTGAAGACTGCAACTTGACGCAAGTCGCGACTTATGTCGCCCCATCTTGGCTTGCACATAAGATGCTCTCAAGTGAACTTCAGCCTTTCTTCTTGGTGCGCGGAGAATTGTCGGTCGTTGACAACTTGCTCCTGCGCGGAGAACGAATCGTCGTTCCTTTGTCTCTCACGCCGCAAGTAATCGCTGCTGCCCACGAAGCTCACCCGGGTATAGTTCGGACAAAAGCTCGACTAAGAGAAAGGTTCTGGTGGCCAGGCATGGATATACAGGTGGAACTTTCCATCCAGAATTGCAGAATATGTCAGATGGCTGACAAAAGTGCGAAGACTGCTGCTACTCCTTTGCAGCCAGTACCCTTGCCAGAACGCCCATGGGAGAAGCTGGCCGTTGACATCGTCGGCCCTCTGCAGAGAGCACCGCACGACTGCAGATACGCCATTACACTCATCGACTACTTTTCGAAATGGCCAGAAGTTCAATTCTGCAGTGAAGTGTCATCCCGCACCATCATAAACTTTTTGCTTTCGGTGTTCTCCCGTGAGGGTTACCCGGACGTGATAGTATGCGACAATGGGCCCCAGTTTGCCTCTGCGGAGTTCACAAAGTTCCTCAATGATCGCGCCATCCGTCTCGTGCACTCTTCCATTTACTACCCTCAAGCGAACGGACTTGTAGAACGGTTCAACCGTGTCTTCAAGGATTTCGTACAGGTTGCAATGTTAGAGCAACGTCCGCTTCGTCAAGCGGTAACAGACTATTTGGCTATATATCGCTGCACGCCACATGCCACTACGGGTGTTGCACCATCTGTTCTCCTACACGGGCGGCTACCGAGAACACGTCTTGACGTTGTGGGCCACCCATCACCAACTTTCTTCAGCGATCCTGCTTCCGAACTCTGTCGTCTACGCCAACGCGTGAAGAGCAAACAAGGGTACAGCGAAGAGTACACAGACCGTCGCAGGGCCGCGAAGAAGGCAAGTGTCAGTTGGTGATTTTGTGCGAATTAAGAAACCCGGAATATCTGCTAAGGGCGACCTCGCGTTTAGCCACCCACAGAAGGTTGTCCACCAACAAGGCCCATCAACGTTCCGGCTTGACGATGGACGAACTTGGAACGCGTCGAAGTTATCTAAGGTACCTGCGCCATCAGCCGCGTGGAATCCGCATCATGACGCTGTCTTCGAACCTGCAACCCCGCCTTTGGCGCCTGAGCGACCCGAGGATCGCTCCTCAATAGCGCAGTCCGAAGCTTCACCAGCTACGCCCACGCTACAAGCTTCAGCGCCAGCTGCGTCGAAGCACCCGGTACCTCAACGTCGGGTCCAGCCACCGAGGAACAGAAGACGTCCGGATCGATACGGGGACCGTGTGTAGCTGGTGTTTGTGTGTAGACTGGTGCAGTGACACAACTTGAGTGCTACGTGGACTTTGTGGAGACGTTTCAGTGGTTCTGGAAGTGTTTCTTTTGTTTTTTGTTCCTGAATTGGTTTGTTATGTAGCAGTCGTCGAATGTATGCTGCATAGTTGTACATCAGACATTATTGTGAAGCGCACATGCCATGTGTGGTTGTAAATATTTGTAAATATTGTGTATTTTCGTACTAATACTAATCCACTAACAATTACTAACATTGGTCTTTTAAGGAGGGGAATATGTAGTGTTTCAGTTTCGGTTTCGATTCGGTTTATGTTGTCTTTACTTGCCACCAGGTGACCTCTGTATATATATGCATGCCTCTGAATGAAAGTTCAGTTTTTGGTTGGTGATCGTCGACGACAGTGGTCACTTCGTCGTTCTTCTGCGGCTTCCGCCGCGATATAACAGGGATGTATGAGAGGCTCCCAAATATGGTGTGGATATTTTCTTCAGGCTGTATGACATACATTCCCTTCTTCACAAATTGACCTTTGTTATGTCTGCGTGCAAGAAGGTGCATATCCGCAGAGTGCGCTGTTGATTCACATACAAATACAATGAAAAGGTTTGTGCTGGGCCACCGCGATCGCGCCCCAGACAACATAGTCCAGAGTACTCGAAGGCGGCTTTTGTGCTCCGAATATCTATCGTAACCATTGTTATCATAACTGACTCTCAATGCGAACAATTATTACATGATTATGGTGTGGAAAGCTCGATATACTCGCCAACGAAGGCAATAAATAGTAAGCTTGCATTTATTACAAGAATCGAAACCAATGAATATTTCCAAACAGCTTATTTATTGTTTTCCAACCCTGGTTTTCCAATCAGGCGTATATAAAGAATAAATGTTGGTCTACTCGGAATGGCGTTATATAAATTGAAGAAAATCACTCTTACTCTCTTGTCCTGGACTGTGGACCCGGTATACTAATCAGCTCGATTTTACTGTTAAATAAATTTTTCCTCCTCCTTCTACTCCTTCCCTCTAGAGTGCAGTTTTCCTATAATGCATATCTGAATATTTGGAAGATACGGCTATGGAAAATCTACTGAAATATCCCTGAAAAAAAACAATGTTACTGTATCTTTAGCGTATACATGACTCGTTTTGCTCAATAAACCTCCATTCTGGTTAGAAACCTGGTATAAAACACGCACACGCCGTACACTAAACCTACAGTATTTGCATCCCATAGGGCATGTCGGCATACTTAAATGCCATGACAACGTAAACTGATGTGATACAATACTTTCGAGCCCTCGGCATGGGTGCAAAAACTGTTTTTCCTTACATATGAATCGTAATGTCTTCTGACGAAGCCGACAGCCCTAAAGGGCTGGAATTCTTTTGGTCTTGTACTTTCGCTGTTGTCGGCAACTAGCAGCTGGCTGTTCCATTTGTTCGTAAGATTTCTTAATAGAGGAGCTGACGCCTCGCTCAGACTCTCCGCGCTCCGCACAGGACAGGCTTCGCAAAGAATGGGGCGATGCCGGCAATGTTTCTTACGTAGTGCCATCCAAATCTATACTTTAACCCACGCTTTCAGCTATTGTATGCGATTTTAAGTCTGTTACTATGATAAAAAGTTACGCACACGTGAAATCTGGTGGCGCAAGCATCAGACGCCATCCAACCGCAAAGAAACCGCAGCTCGAGTGAGCTCGAGTGAAGCAGACGAGAAGTGCCAGAATCCCTAAGGCGACGTCACAGAAGCGCGCTTCGCAGCGCCGCCAGTGGTCGCGCTCAGCGCCAATGAGCTATCTATAGCTGGATGTTAACACATGGACATCGTTCGCTTATGCTGAACCCCGGGGTCAGCATAATATTCGACGACAGTTTTGATAGTTTTCAATGTCAAGTTCACATTATTAATTATGCGCAGATATTCTGCATGGTCGGCGTCTGCAGCAAACGACTTCAGGATCCCGCTTCCCGGAAAGCAGTGGAAGGCAAACCGTATGGGCGCCCTCCTTTAATCCGACCTTGCTTGCTCCATCCGCCTAGAGAATTGCACTCACTTTCATAATACAAGGTGTCTTCGAGGTGACAAGACAGCCAGATATTCACCAGAGCGAAGCACAGTGTACATCAAAACTACGAACCGACCCATCTGCGTTCTGCCCCGGCGCCTTTCACCGGAGCAGCTGCTACTAGCTTGACAGGTGAACTGAATAGTACGTCCTTCGTCAAGCTTCCATGCGTCACCTTTTCTTATATTCCCCAATTTAACGAAAAGAGTTTGGCGGCCTTGTAGGGACTATTACGCACTAATCTGGGTTACCCAGTGCCGCACGCTCATATGACTTTCTGCATGCCTGATGCTACTATATTTTCAAACAATAGATCTAGTATGCAGATTTCTTCGGGTATTTGTAGCACCAAAAATGTTTCCAAGACTGCGATAACAACGCCATTTGATATTTTAGAATTTCTACGTGTATTTAAGCCTTCACAACACAGGCGAAACATTTATACGGCTCATAGATGGTGTTCTCCGGGGCTTCGACGTTTAGAAGGGTTACGTGGATAACCTTCAGATTGCTAGCAGCACACCCGGAGAGCATCATAGGCTCCTGCGCTGCGTGTTTCCATGACTTCCGAGCACGGCGTTATAAAAGCGACAACGTGCGCGCTTGGGCCGCAGCATTTTGGCCGCAGCGTTTCAAGAGCCGAAACAAAACCATACTAGACCAACGACAACACCGTGCGACAGATGTCTGGGCAAAAAAAACAAACAAAAAAACAACACCCATCAACTTGGACAGTTTCTAGGACTCCTAAGATTCTACCATAGGTTTGTCGCGTCATCCGGAAATAATGCAAAAACCTTTTAGTGACGACGTTCAAACCATGCAAGCATTCCACCAGTACCCCAATGCGTACTGCTGGATATTTTTTATGCTGCCTGTTGAGCCCTATTGTTGCAGAGGGTAAGCTGAGTTTGGTGACCAATTTATTTCTGCTCCAAAAAATTCAGCCATTCTCAACGAAGGTGCGGCACATTTGGTAAGCAACTCGCGGCCATATCCGACATTTCTGACGGCACGTAGAAGGGCAAAAAGTTTTTGTACTCGTGAATTATTACCCGCTGAGTTTCGCGTTGTGACGGGTAAAATCAAATACTGGTTCTTACATGACACGGTAGTTACTCTAGGTCGTTTATCGTTGAGTGCTGCTGTAGACTGCCTTTCGTGCAGCCAAGAGTGCAATCGCCACTCTGCCGATTGGCGTTGATTTTACCACCCTAACATCGGCTCAACGCACTAACAGTGAGTCAAGGTAGACATATTAAGTAAGCTCCCGCAATCTGCCATAATAGACTGAACCCGTATGCTGTCTGCAGGCAGGGCCAGATCATCGGTGCCTTCGAATCTTTGCTGCAAGATGTTTTACCTCATGCACAGCCTGTCATATCGGGGGACTCGAGTCACCCAACGGCTGTGCACAGCGAGGACCAAGAATAAAGCGGGATGTCCGGCCATAGTGACAAGAGTGGCTCACATGCCAGCGCTCCAAAAGTTCAGTGCCACGCTGTACGCCCCTTGGGACACTTCCTTTTGCAGGCCTCTCGGTTTGCTCATACTAGTGGTTGCTGTGGGATAATTGCTCTCTTGTTAGAAGCAAAGCCCTTAAGTTGTATCCACCGCTTAATGCGGGTGCTGGAGGTCGTCCTCATTCCTGACGCGGTCACTCACACTGTTGCCCGCTATTTTATCTAGAACCTGGTATTTCGATACAAGTGCCATCGACAGTAAATATAGATCGAGGAACGCAATTTGAACCAGTCTCATATGCGAGAGTCACATGGATCATGGGAACCTACCCCATTAAAAGAACCTAGCATTTCATCACCAACAGCCGGTCGAAAAAATTTCATCGGCAGGTGAAGACTTGCCCGAAGGCAACTTAGACTCAAAGCTGGATGTCGGCACTGCTTTTAATTCTGTTGGGAACTAGGAAAGCTCTGAAAGCAGCTCTTGTGCATGGTACATGGAACAGCACTTCGTATTCTGCGGAATGTTTTTTTTTGTTGTCATCAAAAAATCAAACGCAGAGGCCAACAGCGACGCCGCCCTGCTACTGCGGAACATCATGAGCGAGCTACGTGCTGCCCCTCCTAGTCCTCTGCCTGTACGGCCTATTCACGTGCACCGTGAGCTCTACTTTTGCTGTAACGTGCTTGCGAGAGAGAGGCACGAAGCCATCAAGCGCCGAATCTGCCCCGTGTATGGTGGTTTGTTCAAGAGAATGAAGCGTGGAGATAAAAGCACGTAACTATACACAAAGGCAGCCGTCATGACATCGATGTCAGGAACCATATCTTGCCCAGAAGACGACAACACAAATACATTGAGCGTTCCGATAGGCGACAAAGTAACGAAAAAAATTGTTTTTTTTTTGTGGAAGTCCTGTCGAGCGGGAGAAAATTCGAATGCTTCAAATGACGGAAGCCTCGGAGCTACCGGTATTCTAGAAACAGCTTCCCACAATACTGCTATAAATAAACACACAACCCAAAAACAGCAAGCAATCTTTTTCATCACTTTAGTCAAATTTGGCAGAGTACTCCTGTGAGGTAAGTACGCACGGAAAAAAATATCAATAATTATGTTTTCCTAACTGTCGCTTCAGTGAGCTAAACTGTAGCCTGGCGTTAACGAGCAGATTATTTTGCGAAAAGCAGGGTAGGAAATTGGGTCCCACAACCACCCGAAATTTTCTAGCTGATGGGGGCGGCAAAAAGGAGTGTGTAATGTACGGGACCAATCACTGACTCGGCCTATCATCAAGTTAGGGCATCTAATAGCCGTTTGCGGTTCCAGAAATCCACCAACCTTACGTGGCTTCGGCGTCGTCTTTACTTTCATCGATTAGCCATTGTGCTGTGCCACTGAAGAAAAACGAACATGAGGAAGACAACCGAATGAGTATAAGAGTCTGCTCACGGCATTGTAGAGTGTTTTTTTTTAATTTTAAAATGAATTCTAATGGTTTGTTTTGTTCAATTTATTTTTTTCTGCGTGAATATTCTTCCTTTCCTTCATTTCGGATAAATCACTCAACTTCTACCCTCCCCCGTCAGCCGAAATGATATTCTGTGTACGTCACTGCTAAAAACCGTCAACAAATTCATGGTTTCCTCGAGCAGGATAAATCCCATGGATATTTGCCTCTTTATTGTGAGACGTTGTCATTTGAAACTTTGGGCTCAAACTTCCTGTGCGTCAATAAAGTGATTTATTATTAGCACCCTCGCCCCGCTTCAGAACGAGAACAGTCCCTCGTATACAAACCGCAAAGGGGTTGTCATATTACTTTACGCGAAGTTGTGGGGTCGTTTTTACAGTTTCCGCGAAAGTAGCGCCTTGAGACAAGCCAAAATTTAAAAAAAAAACGGCATCGTTTCGGATACCGACGGGCGGTTCTTTTGTAAATGCGAATTCTTACGTGCATTTAAATACAAATAACGGATTCTGTCCCCTCCCTTTAAAAAATCTCTTTTAAGGAGAGGAAAGCATGTGGTGCGTGCGGCGATTAACTCACCTGCGGCGCCGTACTCGTAGGTGTAATCCACACTCATGCGGGCGCGCAGCCCGCAACCACTTCCGCCGGCTGTCGGCGCAGCATGTGCGCACCTCCGGCAGGACGTCGATGAGCGCGCGGGGACGATAGGGGCCGCCACCATCCCTAAAGTCGCCCCGCCCCTCGCCCCCTTTGAATCCCTTTCCACCTCTCCCGACGGGTGGCCTGTGTGCCTCCATGAACTTTCCTTTCCGGGAGGAAAAATAACGGACTTCCGGGTGAAAATAAGGAGAGGAAGACCCACAAAGAGGAAACGCAAAGAATTCTGTGCGTCAGCTTCTGTAAGCTTTTTCCATCCCGTGGCGTCATCCGTAATGGTCTTTGACTCTAGTCAAAAAGCGTAAGGCACTCAAGAGGGTTGTGACGGGTACAGTAGAGGTCTACGCGACAGTAAGCTATAAGAAATTCACGTTGCTGCTCGGACGGCTGCCTGCCAGCACTAAAGGTTTGAAGAGAACGTGAAAGAAATGCCGAAGTCATGCGAGTGACATGCTTAAAGAGGATGAATTGTGTCAGGGTTGGAAACAAAAAAATTGCGCCGCATCCAGGGTTTTTTTTTACTTTCCTGAACGTCGTAACACCAGACTTCGCGAGTTTAATTGAACCCTTGCCGACATACCAAAAGGCTTATTTAATGTTAAGGTACTCCTACATAGTACAAGGAAATATGTATGATTATGCTTTCTTAAAGCAAGCAGGTGGCGTACTTCGAAGCATAATCACCCAGGGCACAATTCGGTACTTAATGGCGACGCGTTTTCAGGTGTGATTATACATGTATTCTGAAAGAGAGGCAGTTCCTATAATAATGTGGTTGCCCGGAAACACTTACGAGCCACATTGGAAATATAACTTGCGTCAACATCTTCTCCTAAAGGTTGCTTATATCCGTTCAGTAACTTCTACATTTCGAACTTAAAAGTCTCGCCTTGTTAGATACAGTGGCGTACATGATTTAGGGTGATGATCTCTCAACGGTAAGTGAAATTGCCTAGAATCTTGAACCTTTGTATGTGTATTGTTTACGGTATCTCCTAGGCCGTTGGCGGATACTTTGGGGAATTTTGGTAGCAGCGTACCCCGACGTAGCACGCTTCGTTACCGATACCCGGGCTTTCTGAGCAAAATAAAATTAGAGCGGGATTTACAGCCTTTGTTCCCAATTAGGACACTCACGCAACTTCTAGGTTGGCGCATTCTTGTTCTGCTTTCTGCCCTCTTTCTTCCTGAATAGGTGCGTGGCAGTTTATAACAGTGTAGGTACTTACCTTTTATCACCTAGCGAAACCGCGTATCAGAAACGGCATTTTAAATACAATTTTATTGCAAACCCGGTTTGTATGAAGCCTTCACAAAGGGAAGTAATGCGTGCAGTCATGACATTCTCTTGTTATGCATGCTCATTTATAAGTATGATTGAAGTACGCCTTTTTATTCCATTTATTATGAGATTTGACCTGAAAATTCGTGTATTTTTATAATGATAATAGTATATAACTGATGTTTACCGTAAATTTCTGCTTTCAGCGATTGGACCGCCACCCAAGACTTGGGGGGTCTTGCGCCCCAGTAAACTGTAATTGTAGCATGCTATATAAAGGACCAGCAGCGCGTTGATTCATGTGGTTGATCAGAGTGTTCCTTGCCGGTAGAAATAATGTTAGTGTTAAGACCAATGTTAAATGACAGTTAACTGAATGCTCATGTGACAAAAGTATTAGCTCGTTTATCTTCTTGTTTTATCCGTCTTGGCGGCTTAGCCAGCTTAAAAAAATCATATAAGAAATTAGGCGACATAGTTACCATTGTCGCTTAGTGATTAGCTTAGTAGCAACAAAAATACGACCAATGTGCCCTCCGTTTCAGCTCTCAGCCTAACTCGGCCTTCTGGTTTTTTGACTGCTGTTCTCTGTATTTTTATGCGTATGTGTGTGATCATAAATAATTGCTACGGTCGCATTTAAGAGTATCATTAGCAGTTTCTACAGACAGGTGGCAGCTTCATACTCGTGATGAGCTGTTTTACTTACATTTCTATGAAGATAAATTTAAAGTTTATGCATTTATGCAAGTAATGGAAACACTGGGCCGCAAGCCACACACAACTACCACATAGCTTTTCCGTTGAACAGGTAGCAAGGTCTTGTTCATGCTTTGGGCGTGGTACCTGGTTGAGGCCTTGCTAACTGTGTATAGAGCTCCTTACAGTAGCAATTTTTAAATATAAGTTGGGTTTTTTTATTTAATTTATTATAACTTTCATTCCTTAAAGCTTACGCATTACAACATTCGCTGGAAACACATGTCTTTGGTTGAGTTTACCTAAGCAACAGACAGCAATGTGTACCTAATAAAATTACAAGTAATCTCTGGTCCAGGTCGTTCACGAGGTTATGAGTTGCGCTGACGACAGAGCTTTTATTGAGCGTCGAGCCATTTCAATAAAATTGTGAGGTTCAATTAGGCGCCCACTTAGTTATCGCTATGTTCCAAAACGAAGAGTACTGGAACAATTTTCTGAAACAAAAAATGTCGTTTGAAGGTACGTTGCGCTTGCTGTGAAAACAGATACATGCACGGGAAAAAAACGTAGACTTGCACGAGCAAGCGCAAGCGCAACAGCAAGCGCAACGTACCTTCAAACCCATGTTACATAAACTAGCCCGACATCATGCTTTACTGAACTTCAAAAAATGTCGTTTGGGCTAAAACTAAAGGAGTTGGTTTGTATCCTAAGCAAAAGTGCCAGTTAGCCTGCTCTCATTAGCAACTGCCTTGAAATACGGGCAGTGTCTGTCTTCAAATTTAAGTTAAGTTGTTCACATGGACTTCAGTGTCATAATCGTGTCTTCATTAACACGTGTGCTAGCGTGCAATCATTCCTCTCCCGTCACAAGCGACACTTCAAAGCATCTATGCGTATACATATTCACACATAAATGCTGTGGTCACCTTTCGGATACCGCTACTACAAAAGCACGAAAAAACTTAAACCGCACAGAAAAAAGCTCAGACGAAATATGGCAAATGTTGACACACAGGTATAACAAAATGTACTTGTTTCGAAGCGACAAAAGCGAAAACTTTGCATATTACATAGGTCTATTATCCTTCAACCAACATTGGTGGTATCCTCTCGGATTTGGCTTGCACACAACATAGCTCATGGGCTGTTTGAGCCTGCTGCACTGATATTTGCACAATGCCACCTTTCCCAACAAAACTAAAACTGAAATCACTGCCTCATAATGTTACCCTGTTACTAAAAAGAAACCTATAGGCTTTCTAATCTAGTAAACTGCGACTTAGAGAATTCTTGATGCAAATAAAACGAAACAGAAAGAATATTGTACACCACGTTTGTTTTGCTTCGTCGTTTCGCGCCCACTGACCATGCGTGTATGTAGTTGCGATATTAAAGATGTGGAAACAAACTTAAATGTTTCTCTCTCTCTCTCTCAATTCTTTCTTTCTATCCTCCTTCCTTTTGTTATAAGCTCTGATTTGCCCTTACCATTTTCTCCGCATTCACTGAATTACCTGATATTGCATGTATCTTGTAATACCCAACTACTATTGGCAATTTAAACACGTGTTTTGTTCTGTATCTTTTGATTGTGGTTGCATCATATGCGCATTTTTATGATGTCTGGTAACGCCTTCCTGTACCTTTGTAACACTACCTAAGCCAATATTATCCAGGAAGCTGTAAACTTTGTTCTGGAGAATAAACTGAATAGAATTGGACAGGAAAACAAAAAATGGCAATGGTTTCATAATTGTCTTGTCATAAAAATGCCTAGAAGCTGTGCAAACAACAACATAGAAGCTGTAGAAAACAAATACGAGCCATTTTACTCTGTGAAAGTGGATGACCAGCGAATCTGTATTCATTACCCATCACACACAGGGTTGGAGAATGTACACGCACTTACTTTTACAGCACAGCTGCTAAAGACTAACTCCCCCGTTTTTATAAAAGACGATTCTTTCTTCGGCTACAAAACACGAAAATTTCAGTCTGTCTGTCTGTCCCTCGATCCAGCCGCCCGGCCGAGCGTTAATACGAAATCTTAAACCAGCAGTTTATATTGGCAACACTTTTTCAAGCCTATATCTGGAATCACACCTCATACTTGCCAACATTTTCGAGCAGAAAGAAAACATTACGCATATTTCAGGGGAAAAATCAATACATAAGTCGTGTAAGTAAGCACGAAAGTAACAAGAACGAACGAAGTGGACGGGACTAGGCGCTTCTATTAACTTGTTTTATTTTCACTGTGATGTCCGATTTTATACGGGAAGATACACAGCGAATGAAAGAAAGAAGGAAAGAAGGAAAAGTGTTGATAGTAGCGCCATGTCCCCCCCACTTCGTTCGTCCTTGTTCCTTTCGTGCTTACTTACACGATGAATGACCAACTCGCCCAAGAAACCACTCTGATGAACAATACATAAGTGCTATTTGCAGTGTTATTTTAATTAAAAATGCACGGCTGGTTGATTTTTGCGATAGTAAATAAAAAGTACGCGTTGAAAGCATTATTGCTGCGAACCATGTATGGGCTTGTTTATTTATTGTTTGTTTTTACTGCCGGGCCACGCCCGGCTGTTTTATCTGCGTTCCAAACTAAGCACGTCTTCCATTCTTTACTTTTATGCATCATGGGCTATAACATTCAGATAAGCAGATTATTTCGCCCTAACGTCAAGAGCCCAGAATAATCTTCTGTGATCTACAATGTTCTGGATGCGAATCGACAGTTCCAGAAACACTTGCGCCGAAAGATAAAAGCCTGCAGAGCAGACGCCCCGGCATTCGATCTCCGACGCTCGCTTGAGTACGTCACTTTGCTGTTAGGGTTGTTAGGGGAGTTGAGTTGTTAGGGGAGCACAAGTTCGCTCCAATAAACGTGTTTTCCTTCATGACATCTGCGTCGTCTCTGGCTTCGTGACAATATTTTGGCCCGTAAATACAAAAACATCTCGCGCCCGACCATGGGCCTCCTGGTGGCATTGTAAGAACTCTAATAGTAAAGAAAGGTTAAAGTAGATGGCGCGCGAGCAGTGGACGCGGTAAAATTGAATTGACTTGGGGAAGCCTCTACAATGTTTATTGTGGAAGGAGCGAGACGGAAAGGAAAGAGCGTGAGAGGTGCACGGTAAAGGGAAGAGAGGTATTTACGCAGCAGGGGCGGCAGAAGACTTGTCTTTCGACCTCATTTGCAGCGAAGTGGGACATACGCCGCATTTTGTTTTTTTGGAGTCGGTAGGACGACAAAATCCACTGGTTCTCCCGGCTACCAGGCCGGTGTTCCCTGTGGCTGGCCCCACGTGCTCTCCTCTCAGGCCCACCCTCGCCCTTCGCCACCTGTTCACCTCAGGTGCCCCACATTTTGATATAAGATGGCGTATATTTTCCATGCAAAAATTTCTTCAAAGCAATGCATCTGTATTTAGAAGTGAAGCCGACTTCAAAGAGATTGGTGTAAGCTTGGTATTTGTTAGGTGGCTGTACCACATTTTATGGAGCATAGTGAAGCCTACGCATAGAAAATAGGCGAGAAAAGGGCGTATGCGGCGGAAGGGGAACACCGACTACGATCGGGCCGCGACGCCAGGTCCGACTTGTCGGCACCCCGAATATTGCGATGCCGAAAATGCGAGACGTCAGCGTGGCGACGATTTCGCTGAACGCTTCCGTACCGCGACGGAGTGGTTTGAGTGCAAGTTTGTAGTCTTCCAATTCGGCATCGATTGTGCGGTGTCTGACCATTTGTGGTTATCCGGGGACATCATTCCCATTGCCATAGTAACGTGCAAACAGCTCATCCACTTTCTCCGAGTGGAAAAGCACTGTCTTGCTTTTCATCTTTATGTAATGGTAGTGACCGTGGACTGTGATTACTAAACTAGACTTGAACGAACTGGAGAATTGTCCCCGCAGACATAGATGGGGCTGGCCGCTTCTCTCCCGTGGAACTGACAGCAGACGGGGGAATTCCACAACGTTTTTAGCTTCACTGTGAACTACCTAATCGAGAAAAGTAAATTACACCCGCTGTAAGGACAGAGTAAGGACCCTAGCGGAAATTTTCACGTACTTTTTTGCGTGAAAGATTTTCCCAAGTAAGAGGTACAGTGGTTTCTTTAACCCTGCTTCTCCGGTAGTGCCCCATATTTTGATATAAGATGGCGTATATTGTCCCTCGGTTTTATGTTGTCCAGCCGGTAGCAATACTGTGGCGTTTAAACTTTACTGCGATCTAATTATAATGACAAGTAAATGAAACTTGGCGTTATGATCGACTCTTCCTAGAAAATCATTTTCGTGTATTTCTCGGAAAAGGTTCGATAAAACGAGAATTTATGTAGCGATACTCCTACGGCATAGACGGTAATAGAGAGTTTTAGCTTACCGTTTCTGACGGTCCGCTCCGCTCCGATAGCAAGCGGGAGCGCCACTGAGCATGCGTGGCGCGCTAGCGCGCTACCGGAGTTACCGGAGCGGGGCCCCGCTCCGCTAACCGGGGCCTCTTAGCGGACCGCCGAGGCAGCTTACGCTACCGTACGGAATTTTAACATGGGTGCCCCCGCGATGCGAGAGCGCTACGGCGAACTTCGTTTCTTCAGTTGAAACACGAGCGACGAAGCCGCGAAAGCGCTCCCGAATAGGCAATGGTGCCACACACCTCAAATATATTTAGAACGGAAGCGAAAAACGTCGACCGAAGCGCGGGGCTGCCTCTATGGAGCGCCGAGAAAGGCAGCCTTGGCTTGGCTATTCCAAATTTTATCGGCTTGGTTATTGTTATTTAGAAAAATTATACCATGTCAGCGACTACATTATACAAAAAAAGGTTAAATGAAGCCAAGAAACACGGTATTTTGCTTCCTTTGGGTGACCAAATACAAATCCTTTAGGATGAAGTTTTGGTTTACACGCGCAAGCGAAACGACCAGTCACGCGAATCATTCCCCGTCGAGGGAGATACGGTTATCGCTTAGCTAAAAGCCTTTCGGCTGCAGACGCTACGGTTGTGCTGAGCGGGACGTCGGGAGCATAGCGGAGCGTCAGAAACGGTCAGCTAAAACTCCCTAATACCTGAAAAGTTTAGCGGGCTATTTATTGCTTGGAGACACTGAAAACCGGCATGACTGTGCCCGTTGTACCTGCGCATGCGGTTTGCACTCGCATCCCGCAGAAAAAAAACACCACCGTGCATCGTCTGCCCCCTTTTAACCCATTCCCTGCGGTAGCGTCACCAGACATATTAACAGCGGAGCTGTTTTACAGGCCGCAAGTTTGGAGTTCGTGCGCGCTGAAAACTCCCCGCGAGGAACGCTATCGCGCAGGCGCCGTGCAGATGTCGCAATAGCCACTCGAAAACGGAAAGACACGTGATAGCGGCTGCCGAAACACTCGGAAGGAGCGTGCGCATGCTCTCAGTACCGTACAAGAGATATCGCGGGCAGCGTCTTCGAAGTTCGCGGCATTGCCCGGCCGCGGATTGTTGGCATGACCGATGGAGAGGCCGAGATTCGAAAGGCAGGGCGTGCTACTGAAACAAACTACGTGTCCGTCAATGTGTTTTATGTGATTCATGCCTATGTGTTATTTGCCTATCTGTTATAAGTGATTCATGGAAGCCCTCTACCGTATCCACCTATTCCTATGTACTCTTTCGTCCCCGTCCCACCTCCCCTACACCAGCAGGGGTTCCGGTGTCCGCCCCTAGGCGAGACAATTTACGCCTGCTAGTGGACCTTCCTTTCCTTCTATAGTACAATAAATACATGCATACACACGTTAATGCTCACTTACAACAGCTTCGCGATTCAAGTCTTGCGCATGAGGGCGAGCTTCTCTGAAATATTTTTAGTCGCACTCACATTATGTTGTGGCGCTCGACTTGATCCGAGCACTTCGCATCCGTCGTCTCGGCCGTGGCGTCAGCAGATATGAATAATAGCAGCGTCATCTTGTGGTGACGCTAGGATAGGATAAAAAACGTAAAGATAACAAAGGCGAGGAAAGGGTAGGGAAGAGTAGTCCACTGTGGTTGACCCCGTCTCAAAGAAGACGCCTCGAGCACTGCTGGCTGGCCTCATGAGGCGTCCGGGAGACAAGAAGCCTCCAAGGGAATGGTGAAGCGTAGAGGCGAGCTTGCTGTGACGTAGAGCGACGTCTGCGTGGGTTCCAACCACGTCGGAGTTCGCTGGAATGCAGTTTGGCCGAAAGACTGTTACTGGGGAGCGGGAGCTGGAAGTCGATGGCTCACTCCAGCAGTGCGAAAGCCGGGCGACCTCCAAATCCAGCCCGGCGGCCCGCGTGAACAACCGGCCGCGAGCATGAAGTGCCACCGAAGCGCGAGAAAAACGCCACCCGCTCAACTCCGAAGCGACGACCGAACGCCGAAAGGGAAGGCGCTCTCGGACAGATCAGTCTGTGGACGATATCCAAACACGGCAGCTGGCAGTGAGGTGATCTGTGCCGACGACTTCACTCGTGTCTTGCTACAGGTAGGCTGTAGGCTGCTACGCAAAACAGTAGTTACGTCAAGTTTGTGGTGTTCGTGTCGGCGTGTCTCCCGTCGTTTCTCAAAGAGAGAGTCCGGCCGCGAAAACAATGCTACGCGATATCCGCTGCCTCCGTAGCTGAGGGCGCGCCGCGGCACCACGTGAGAGCTAAGCGCGTATTACGCAGCGCAGAGGAACAGTTGTGGTGCGTCGCTTAGAGCGAAAGGAATAAACCCATGTTTCTCAGTGGGCAGGCTTCATGCATGCGCCGCCATGCCTGAGCCTGCGCTCCACGCCAGTGAATACTACCTATACCTGCATGTGATGACAGCTTGTTCGGATTCTTCAAAAATGTGCAACTTCAACACCAACTGACTAACTGCGACACGTGAAACTAGAAACAACTATAGAGTCATCTTAGTGACCAGTTGTGAGGTAATTCTTAAGGGAAAGTTGAAGCCGTTTTCTTCTGAGCACTGGCGAAAAGCTGTCTTTGCGGCAAGGGGTTTTCTGCCTGCGGCGCCATTTTCTCGGAGCAGAAAAATACAGGAAACCCCAGCCATATGCACTTTCTCTGTAATAATGTCACGGGACGATGCCCAGCAGCGCTATGACCCAAGAAAGGTGACGACGAAGAGGTGCATGGTGCGTACCTGGCGCGCACGCTGTCATGTCTATCTTGTACATAATGTAAATTCACTACTTTTTCTGTGGTCCAGATGACAGAATAATGCTCAGTTTTATCTTGTGGTCCAGACCACAAGGTTATTTTCTCTTTTGAGCTAGTGCTACAAGGTCTCCGCTCCTCGGCTTCCGTGGCGCAAGGGTAGAGTAATGAATAGTGGCGCTAGCCCCCTGAATTCAAGTCCAATCAGATATGCAGTTTTTCTTCTGCAACCTGTTACATTAAGTCAATTCTACGCAACAATTATGTAAGTAAGACTGTATTGGTGCCCTTACGTCGCTTTAGAAGAATACGGATCACGTATACCGTGGTACGCTCCACAGAATAAACCTGATCATTACACTGTTGTCTTGTCTACAGAATAATGCTACACATTATCCTATGTTCATGATCATCATCAACCACTGGTTCGGAGAATAGGAACTGCCTAATGTAAACAGATCGTCATCATTCTGTAGCATTGGTCGCCTCATCTGTGCTGCCGTGATGTAGAATTTTGGTGTAGTGCGGGGGCTTATCCACATCCGGGCTCCAGCATCGCACCATCCCGGCCTGAGAACAATCATCGAGAGTACTCGGGCCGTGCCGAGCAGCCTCAGCCCTCCCACAACAACAGCTCGACCATTTCCAGCACCCCGTGCCCCCAGCCCATGAGACGCCGATCAAGACCTGCAGCGACCAGCCGTGGCCAGAGGAACCACACAAGGGTCCCCAGCCCTTCCGTACGATCTGGCTCCCACAACCTTTCACGATTTGTCCCGGCGCAGGACATCGTTATTACGGGGTCAGGCATCACCAAGGACATCATCGTCATCATCTGTGGCGGCAAGCGACTCATCCTTGTATATTCTCATCGCGTTGCTCATCGAAATCACAATCCTCACCTTGCTGCGGCTGCGACCGGTGGGTGACGTCGCAGGACAATACCCAACAGCGCTATGACCCGAGAGAGGTGACGACAAAGAAGTGCACAGCGCCTACCTGGCACGGACGCTGTCATGTCTGCCTTCTACACAATGTAAACAGATCGCCATCATGTTGTACCATTGCTCGCCTCCCCCGTCCTGCCACCACGTAGCAATATGAACCAACTGTGAAAGTATGGAGCCAAATTCTGAGATTTATAATGTTTTTTAGCAGGGAGGGAGGGAGTGTTGGAGGAGGGTACCCCAGCCCGTACCCATTCTGCGTCAGATTTCTTTCTAGCGGTTGGGATCAGCACAGACGACCTGACCGAGGTAGTTATAATCTTTTACTTGTTCTACGAGCGTGACAGACTCGATACCGAAGGACAAGTCAGGAAGAAAAGGAGGTCAGTTACTCAATGGCGGGGCGAAAAAAATTCCCCGCATTTCCCCGAGGCGAAGAATGTGAAAGTGCGAATGCACGAGTTGAATTTGCGCGGTTCGGTAATGTTCGCGAAAGAGAGATCACACACACACACACAACTACAAAGAAAGAAAGATGCATTTATTCACAGACACCTATTTGTGTTGTCGTTGTACTTGATTGCTAGAGCGGATCTCAGCTTTGAAATTTCGTGTCAGTACTCCTTTAAGCAGGTGCATTAGCCCTTCTCACGCCCGATTCTTGGCCAATCCCCCACGTGGGTATGTGCCATGTCAGCGGCCAGGCAGCGCGCGCCCATCTCCCCCCGTTGCCAAGGAAGACGAGGAGATTCCTGGCCAATCC
This sequence comes from Haemaphysalis longicornis, assembly GCF_048455015.1. Lineage (NCBI taxonomy): Eukaryota > Metazoa > Arthropoda > Arachnida > Ixodida > Ixodidae > Haemaphysalis > Haemaphysalis longicornis. The sequence goes on along the minus strand of NW_027526295.1, from coordinate 277,930,116 downwards.
CCCACGTGGGTATGTGCCATGTCAGCGGCCAGGCTGCGCGCGCCCATCTCCACGAGCGCGGACATCGCCGGTGGACGCAGGTTCAGGGTCGCTTAATTAAGAAGTGCATTGCACTTAATAAAGAATTTTTGAGGCAAAGCGTAAACTCGAGCGACGCGGACGGGATTGGTTGGAGGTCGATGGGAGAAGCCTTCGCCCTGCAAGTGGGTGGGTGGTTTTTGATGATGATGATGATGATGATGATATAGAGTTTTACCATAGCGCTACCATGTTTACGTTACAGTCTACCGTGTTTGCGGGAGTCGACTGCGTATGCGCAGGAGTTACCGTGAACGGTAACTTACCGGCACACGCCAGCGTCGCCAGCGAGCTTCCTCAGCAGACGAAGTGCACCCTGGCGTATTTATTACAGCAAATGCAAAGGCGCACGGCGCTTGATGCTTGGTACAGCCGATAAAAGTAACCTTAGTTGATTGAGTTTATTACGTTTTTTCTTGTTAAATGGTACCCATGAGCCCGACAAACAACTGCAGGGTGTTACGACGAAAACTGGAACACTAAAAACGTTTTCCTGAGCGAATCACTGTTCGGTTAGCGCTGAAACTTCCCACGAAGTTGAGGTTTTGTGGTCTATTTATTTGACACCAAGAACAACGACGGTACTTGCATGTTTATTTTAAAATTAAATAAAAAACCATTCTCGCCTATGGGAAAAAGGCGGCAGACTCGGACGTGTGAGTCAGTGCAAGCTGATCTTGGAACGACGGCGCCACCTGGGGTATGGAGAGTGAAACGGACGATGAGGATACACGCTCCTTCCATGGCAGGAAGGAGCCAAACGGGCTAGCAGACGATCAGAAATTGTGAAAGCAGGTTTTCTGATCGTCTGCTACCTCATTTGGCTCCTCCAACGGTAGGAAGGAGCAGACGATCAGAAAATGTGACAGCTGGCGAGGAAAAAATCATTTAACGTCTATTGGCAACGATGACCCGTAGGGATATTTTAGTACGATTCGTATCAGCTGTTAAGCAACTTTATGTGATCATCGCAAACGAAGGACGAAAGAGATTTTCTAATCGTCTGTTACCCCATTTGGCTCCTTCCCACCATGAATCCCCATTGTCCGTTTCGCTTAGCGTACCCCAGGTGGCACCATCGTTCCAAAGCCAGCTTGTACTGGCTCGCACGTCCAAATCGGCCGCCCTTTTTCCATAGGCGAAAATCGTTTTTAAGAGCGAATGCTCTTTATAAGCGACCCCAAACCATCCACCGCCGGCGTCGGCGGCGGCGGCGGCGGCGTCCGCAGTGCTCTTTAAAGAAAAAACAGCATCCGGCGCCAGGTTTCGATCCGAGGACTTTGCGGGCCGCAGCGCGACGCGCTACCGACCAAGCCACGGACGCGACGGTGACATCAGTGTTAGACGCGCCTTATATCTTTAACGCATTCAAACTACGTCGTCAGCGGCGTGCGTTGGCGACTCAGCGGCGTTATAGCGGCTTGATAACTGCGTGGTGTACACGTGATACTACAAACCCGATGGAAGAGATGGAAGAGAAGGCGGCGAGGCGGTGGGCTGCGGGGGCCGAGCGCAAGCGCCGCAAGCGGGCCGACAACCGTGCATTCGCACTTTCACATTCTCCCCCTCGGGGAAATGCGGGGGAATTTTTTATTATTTCTCAGGATAAACAGGCAAGTACCGTCGCTATTCCGGTGTCAAAGAAAACAGACCACAAAATGCGACCTTCGTATGAAGTTTGAGCGCGAACCGAGCAGCGGTTCGAATAGGAAAACTTTTTAAAGTGTTTCATTTACCTTCGTAACACGCTGTATTTTTCTCAGATGGGCGAGAAAAATGGCAGCCCATATTCGTGCTAAGCCTTCCCCGCCTTAAATATCTAATAGATTTCTGAGCTCGGAAAGTGCTTTTAGGCCTCCAACGTTGTGCTGAGCAAGGTAGTGTTGGTTGTTGAGTAATTAATACAGCATATTTTACTCATTTCTTGTCGGAATATTTAGCGCGGCTGTAAATGATAGTTTACCTTGATTCTAACTCTGCTCAGATGGCGCCACTGACACTTTTTCTTTTTTGAAGCAGTCAGATGATGTCTACAGTATTACCAAAAGAACTAAAGGTACTGGGAACCCTTCATCCGAAAAGTGAAACATTCGAGCTACATTAAAGAAAAGCAAATATATATGAGCAACAAAAGTATGCGTGGTTTGCTTTGAGAATAAATCATCAGGTGTCGCTACCCGTACCACGGCAGCTGGAAAACGCGAACGCGCTAACGGTGTGCTAAAACGTGTCCTACAGTTTTCAGCGGTAAAAGGAAAGTACGGCTTCCAGTCACACGGTAAATGGTAACCGGAACACGATAACGAAATGCAAAACCTTTCCGCCGGACAAAGCGGGTCATTACTAAACATTCAACTTTCGAATAATGCGGATTCTACTTTTCCCGGTCTCACCTTTATTTTAGAAAAGTTATCAGAACAGTCTGTAAATATCCTGTACCTTTTCCTGGCAAAACACGCCCATTAATCTCCCGCCAGCGTAAACCGACTCAGATGTTGTCTGCTGCTCTTCTTTTTTGGACACGAAATCCGCAGAATAAAGTAAGTTAAACGAAAAAATCCGATAATTACAAAACAGCGTTTATAGGGCACGCGTAAGATCACCTCCATCTCTAGAACACACGTTTTGGCCGCTTCATTGTATCAGCCGAGTCGGAACGTGTGTTTGGGACTTGCGAGGCACACGCGAGGATTCAATCTACGAAGCGAAGACGTGCGTGGGCTTGGTACATGACAGCTGCCGCTTGGCTTTTGGAAAAAATTATGTTTCCGCCCAGCGCGAACAATAACTGTCGATGGTGTCCCTCTTCTACAAAGTCCTGCATATTCATGTGCATGCAATGTTTAAAACAGATGCGAACTTGTGGAAACATTTATGATGTAGAACCTCCGCCTAGCGGAAGTACAAATCGAATTTCATTGCGTGCTCTTCGAACCGCAAAAAAAAAAAAGTGAACGCAGACTTTTTGGCTGCGTCAACCATGGAATAGCAGCGTACATATCGGCTTTGAAAGCGTTTTCCAATACGCCACCACGGGTGTACGCTACTCCGTGGCTATGCAACGCGTTGACAGGCTACATATTTCAAATGTCCAATTCTGGTATTTGAGGCTAGACCAGTTGTCAGTTCGCCGCATTAAGGACGATAGTCTTTCTTAGGCGAGTTGAAGCCAAAAAAACTTGGTCTGTCTGTCTGTCTGTCTGTCAGTCTGTCTCGGTCTGCCGCTTCAGCCAACCGGCTAAAGGTTAGAAGAATTTTTGAACGAGAAGTTTGTATGGCCCAAAACATTTCCGAACAACTAAACCTGGGAACATACGTCATCCTTGACAACACTGCTGAGCAAAAAGGAAAACCATGTTTCAGGCGAAACATCGAAACACTCAAAACATCATCAATACAATACATCAGTACATCAAAACATCAATACCAATAGATATATGTAACTTTATTAAGAAAGGGCCGGGCTGGGACAGAGGCGGATAAGGATTTGAGGGACGGAGAGGATTGAAAATAAATGTTTTTTTTTAATATTTGCGATATAATGTAAAAAAATACGCGTTGAAAAAATATTTTGACCCAAAAATACAAAAAACGCTTGCCAAGTGTGGACCTCGTGGCAGTGCTCCAAGTTCAACAGTGACAGAAGGTTTCAGTAGATGGCGAGAGCAGTGGAACGCAGGCAAACTAAATTGACTTGAGCAAACCTCTGCCGTGTTTATCGTGGGAGGATCGAACGGGAGGGGAAGAGCATTGCAGGAGGGCGAGAAGAAGAATAGAGGCATTTACGTGGCAAAGGCGGCAGAACAGTGCCGTTTTTCGAAGACATTTCCAGTGAAGTGTAGAGCTACGGGGACAGTTTTTATACGTCGAGCCCAGCTTCACTTTTTTCGCATGATTGATTGAGTAAACATTACTATTCTTTTTCTGTTTTTTTTTATTTTGGTAGTTTAATGCGCCAGAACTGCACCTGCAAGCTAAGAAGCGCGCCGTAGTGGAGAGCTCCGGATTAGTTTGGAGCACCAGGGCATATGTAACATCCGCCGAAATGTTGACCCACTTGCGCGTTTTTTTTCGCATCCGTCGGAAAAACAGACACCTTGGCCGGGATCCATCGCGGCTACTCGGGCTGTGCAGCGCCAGGCTTAAGCCACTTAGCTATGCACCTTGGAGGGTTGCTAGGCTTCATTGATTGGTTGTAGGGTTTAACGCGCCGACGCAACGCAGGCTATCAGGTGCGCCATAGTGGAGGGCTCTGTATTAATTTTGACCACCTGGAGATCTTTAACGTGCACCGAAATCTTGTACGCACGGGAGTTTTTGCTTTTTGCCGCCAACATGAAAACGGCCGCCGTGGACGGAAATCGAACTCGCGTCCTCGTGCTCAGCAGCATAACGCCTTAGCCACTGAGTCACCACGGCGGGTTGTTGCTAGGCCTCAGAGCACGCAGAAAGGATTGAGACGACGCGTAGAGATTTCTTGTGAATGGCCGTCTTAGTGCTCGCCCTCTAGGTGATTGATTGATTGATTGATTGATTGATTGATTGATTGATTGATTGATTGATTGATTGATTGATTGATTGATTGATTGATTGATTGATTGATTGATTGATTGATATAAATGATTGTCGAACACACCTATGCGGATTTGTGTCCCTCTCGGTGAGCTTCAGTCGAGTGGCAGGGGACATGAATGGGGCTCAAGATGCTGGTTAAGATGGCTGAGGGTGGATTAATCGTTGACACTACCGCTGTCCTGTAGTGCGTTCTCCTTCTTTTCCTTTTACTGTGACTATACGCCTTGGCCAATCGCCCTCACTAGACCCATGTCTAGGTTTAACGCTCAGGAACCCTAGCGTTAAACTTAACATCCCGCCAAAGGAACGTCGAACGTAAAGCTGTGGGACCTAAAATGGTAACGTTAAGCTGAACTTCAGGACAAAGCATCCGTGTGCCAAAAAATAAAACATAATGAAACTTGAAATTTGATTGAATGATTGATTGATTGATTGACTGATTGGCTCATAACCACCAAAAATTTTAAGTTATTGAGCAGGATAGTCCTATTTAATTGCTGATGAAAAGCGTGTTCATATCCAAAGAGAAACCAACATTTGAGGCCAAATAACTGTATTGGAGAATTGTCGTAAGCGCGTAGGAGTCATAGATGAATCGTCTTCGCCTCTTTTTTTGTTTCAGTCGACGCGATAGATCTGAACCCCATATACGCCATTTAAACCATCCCAGCGCAGCTTGTGGCGTTGGTTCGACTGAGTTTCTTTCTGGTTAATATTTCTCCTCTGCTTGCGGGCGTTCCCACCACGTGACGGCGGCGGCGTCGATGGTGGCACTGGCACGGCGAAGTAAGCGCACTGTTTAGGTGTCGCATGTTCCCTACAGCGTGTTTTTTTAAATCGCATTTTAAATCGTTTTTAAATCGCATGATCTTTTGCGGATAAAATTTCATAGGAATGGATAAAAAACGAAAGTGAAATGTGCCTTCACAGGATCACTTGAATGTTTATTCTGCATCGATGTGAACTTGCACATCACTATTTATAGTACGTCGGTATGCAACGTCAGACGCATCAACATGAGGCATTAGATTGCACGCGCTGGAGCACTGTGAAACACGAACGAAGCCACACGTGCTCGCAAACCATGCGAACGAAACCGAACGGGTTGCAGCAAACCGTTTAGTGGAATCATGGTCCGCTGCAGCGAAAGAGCATGATTTGCAGCACTGTCTTGTGGGTGTACTTGGCGAGCGACGACGTGCTGGCGCGTCGCTTTGGCGTCCATCGCGTTCCTGCTCCGTGAAGAGTACGGCGGACGGTTGCGCTGGGACGAGCTCAGCTGGCGCCAACTGTCGGCGCTCATTAGCATCATGATGTACTACTTCGCTTCCCCTCTCTTAGGCGACAGCACCATCTAAATGGAGGAGATTATAGGAAGAATATATGGCGCGTTAACACAGCCGTCTGTTCATCGGCTCATAGCGGAGTGGGTAAAGCGTCTGGCACCTCCCGTTGCGACGACAACGATCCCGGCTCGAATCCTGCCGCAGCCGCGTCAATGGAAATTTTCTAGCGTTGTCACTTCCGTTACGAATATGACGGCAGTCAGATCTTGGTGGATCCCGGCATAAAACACTTTCATGTTAAAAACCTAGAACCTTTGGTATTATCACGTCATATGGACCTGAATTCCTGCGGAGCATGTCGTGTCATGAGTTACAGGCAGAGAGATGACCGAAATGACGGATTTCTCAGAGTAGTTGCCAAGGACTGCTTACGCAATGTAAAGATCCTAGACATGCGCGCAATATCGAGTAGAGTTTTATTTATGTAGAGAGGGAGGTGCAGGGGGGATACGAAGGAATATTAAGAGCAGAGCCTGCGGCAGATGCGGCGTCGTCCGGCTGCCAGGATCGAAAGCTCTGCGCATGCGTCCATCTTCCCCACATTTTAGACTACGTCACGCAGTTGGCTCAGAGGCCTCGAGAATGAAGTGTCGCTATATCATTCTTTAATTCCCTATTTCAGCACCACTACGCAACAGCGCAGAAAGCAAGTTGCGGGTCCATGCTTTTCGCTCATCACAAGTGTCATGTTGCTTGCGATCCATAGCGGGTAATCGTATCTAGATACGAGTACTCGCTATGGATAAGAGCCGCACATACGTGCTGCCACACTGCTGCACGCTGCCTGAAAAAAAGAACTTTAAGGTAAGCGTACAAGTAAAAAAATGGTTATTTTTTTCTCCTTCAGACCAAATAAGACTTTCGAAAATTAAGAAAAGAAATGTTACACGTTCTGCGGGCCGAAGTTCTCTTGGCGCCGCAGTGTTGTCGAAAGGAGCGAATAAATAAATATGCAGCGCCACTCCACTGATATGGCCTTCGATTCAGCAGCAGATCGCATTGTGAAGCTCCACGAGGAACGACGCGCATGCGAGGAAACTCTAAATCGGGCAGCCAGATACCGAAGCATCTATAGAAGGCCGTGCTCTCTGTTGTTCCTATTTTTCTCCATTTCTGAGTACACAGTGGTGCTAGTGATGAGAGAAAGCAACAGCACGCGTCCTGATCGCTTTCCTTCCAGATGCTGCCCTTATTTGCTTGAGAGTGAAATCGATGGCGGACCCACACACTCTGAGTGCGTGAACAGGTTCCGCTGCCAAACAAGGGCTCTTTCTGGAAAGGAAATGACTATTTACTTTGAATGCTAGCGTGGCGCCATGTTTTCCTTCCCGTATCCATAAAACTTTTCGACAACAAGTGATCGCCCTGCCTTTTTCTTTTGCTCTTCCTGATGACGCTCAGGGGCTAAAGGTAAATACTGATACAACTAAAGTAATGCTGAATAAACATGCTAAAAAGCACAGGTGACGAAACACTGGAACAACTAGAAGAAAATAACTACCTTGACCAGATATTCAGTGCTGACCCAACCACGAGAAAGAACTCCGGCGCCGAATAGGATTGGGGTGGGATGCATTCGGCAAGCACTCGCAGGTAATGGAAAGCAAGGTACCTCTATCCCTAAAAAGAAAGGTATACAACCAATGCGTCCTGCCGATGATGACATACATGAGCGGAAACTTTGAGCCTTACTAAACAATTAGAAAGCAAACTTAGCGCCGCCCGACGTGCCAGGGAGCGAATTATCTTAGGAGCGACGCTTAGGGACAGAAAACAAGCTACCTGGATTAGGGAGCAAACTCGGATAGAGAATATCAAGGTCCAGGTTAAGAACAAGAAATGGACTCGGGCTGGCCATTGCGGTACGACGAACTCACAACAGGTGGACCACAAGGACAACAGAATGGACACCGAGAGTCGGGAATAGATGAAGGGGAAGGCCATTACCTGGATGGAAAGATGAAATAGGAAAATTCGGTGGCAAAGAATGGAATCGGGCAGCACAGGGAAAAGGCGGGTGGGGGTCACTGGGGGAGGCCTTCGTCCTGCAACGGACCTACACAGGCTGTTGTACGATGAGGATAACGATTACGCTGTTCGACCGCCTGCGATGTATATGCACCAACTCAACCATATTTAGGGTTGGCGGGTTATATTGGCGCGTTAAAGGTAGTCAAGAAATAAAATACTAGGACCGTCGTATACCGGTGTTTAAAAACCGGAATTAAGGCGTAACCAGTCAGTGCAAAACAACAAAAAAAAAAAAGAAGCTTGCATTTTCCAGCCACCCCATTTCATAGGGGTGATTTTCCTTACAACGCGGGTCAACCTCCGGAGCGTCGTATACGTCCCACGCAAGGGCCGAGCGCCAAGATGGGGAGTCAATTGTACTTTGGCGATCACACCTAGAGGGAACGCGGGAGCGCGTGGCCCGAGCTACGACTACAGCAACCTAACGGTGCCTCCCGCACACAGTGCGCATGCGCGTTGCGGGGCTGAGGAGAGTTGATGTGGCGATATGGCGCGCCTACTGGAGGGCTCCGGATTAATTTTGACCACCTGGGGATCTTTAAAATGCGACGAAATCTCGTACACACGGGTGTTTTTGCTTTTCGCCTCCATCAGAAAAGCGGCTGCCGCGGCTGGGAATCGCACCCGCGACCGAGGGTAAGGAGAGTACAGATGTCGAGCAAATCGCGCCTTCAGGCTGCAGTGCGTATTCTTCTACTTGGTTCTTTTGGCGCGAAAGAAGCAACACACGTTGCCAGAGGCCTTGAAATAATGCGACACTCAAAAAATATACAGATTTCTTTTCTGCACAGAAAAGGAAGGGCACAGCAGGGAAGAAGCCATTTGTAAAGTATGAAACGGCACCCGTGCCCCCGATTTGCTGCTAGCGCGCTTACATTAACACGCCGTATAGGCCCGGTGTGGTTGCACTAACCCGGGATTTGAGATTTCATCCCCGACATTCATGGTGTTCCGTCCCCTAAGGAGCGCCGCTGACTTCGGGAGCATATAAATGGTGTAAAAGATATTTACACTAGAACGTTTGACGGAAAGTTGAGATTTCTTCCTATAGCTGGCATGCTGCTTCACTGGACAAATTTTTCGTATGACAGCGGAGGCGTTCAGGTTGGCTTCACTGCACAACTTTTAATACTTTCACTGCCGCCGCCTCCACTCGGATGCTAGGCGGTAAAGTTGCGTGTGTGTGTTTTTACAGAAGACAAAAAACTAAAACCGTTTCAGTCAATGTGAAAGCTGTTGGAAGGGAACAACAGTGAGTCGCCAAAATGGGCTGCAGCGCCGTTATCTTCTCACTGCTGTCACCCAATGCATTTCAAATTCCCCGCCGTCGCAGTGCTCGCGCTCCCCCTGCCTCAAACTGCGCCAGCGGGAGTTCTGTTGTTCTTGAGCTTGCGTTAATTTCGTAGGCTGAAGCTGTTTTGCGTTATTTCGAACGCGCCATTTTTTTAGCTTTTCTGCGGAATTTCGAACGTGCTATTTTTTTATTGCGCGGCTTGAGCCTTCATGCGTCATTTTGAACGCGCCATGTCTTTCTTCGCGGCCGCTTTTTTCGATTACTATCGTAGAGAGAGAGAGAGAAACAACTTTATTGATGCCTGCATCAAGGACGCGGCCTAAACGTCGTGACGGCCTGCCTCCTGTCGCGACCTATTCGCACCGCCTGCGGTGGACGGAGCACTTTCGGACCGCTGACGGTCTAGGGCAGCCATAAAACCAACCCAAAGAGCGTTCTCAACTAAACGAACGCGGCAGCCGCCGGTTATATACAAAGATTTTGCCTCAAATGTACCTGCAGTTTTTTTTTTGCTCTATATAACGGGCAGATGTATGACAAGCTTCACTGGTTCACGAGGTTTCAACGGTTATGACTATTCAAACCACGTGGTTTTCGAAGCCTCAGTGTGACTCCCGGACGCGCGGACATAAGGCTCTATTTGGGTCCGTTATCTCGCTGCAGTGCCTCATTCCGGCAGTCACATCGACCGTTAGCGAAGTAAGACGACAAGGCGAGCCCACAAACTGCTCTGCACTTAATACGGAACGTTATCACATCGTCGATGTTGTTTCACGATATAAGCTGTACTAGTACCTGCCATAAAATTTGTTGTAATGAAGCGCTTTCGGCAGTCGATCTGCTCCGCCAATGCTTCTTCGATTTTGGAGTAGGCGGCCTCGAACTGGGGCAAACAATGTTTCGTGCAGAGAATGCTATGCTAGTTGAAGCCGCCAAAACGAAAGTGAAGACAAAAATCACCGCTTTTTTTTTTGCAAAGTAGGCAATTGGGGCAGAAAGTAGCTTTATTACTTGCAATAGATGGATTATTTTGGATGTGGTAATAGCTACTGTTCGTTTCTGCATGCGGGGATGGTGGAGTTTGGTAGTGGGCAGGGCTCCCGCGGATTGCGAACTCGTAACAATCAGCTCGTTATAGGCGGGTTCGGCTATATCGAACTATTGTATATATCGAACTAATCGAAGTGCATATTGCAGTTCGCTATAAACGGGTTTGACTGTAGTTAGGCAGCACCCGGTTTCGATCCCACGACTATGTGGCCGCAACGGTAGGTACGTGGCGCTCTTCCCACTGCGCTACAAACCGAGACGGGAGCATGTGCTACGAACGCGCCTTATGTCCTTCACTCATTCAAACTACGTCAAGAAGCTACTGATACAACGAGGGCATGCGAAGCTGAACGTCAACGGAAACGACGAACTGAAAACTTTAGAGGAGGATGTGGAATATCCCGCGGGAAAGCTGTGGCGGGAAGCGCCACGCGCCTTGCCGCTCAACCAGAGAAGAGGACGAAGTTGGCGGGCAGCGGGGTAGGAGCGTGAGAACGCAATAAAGAAAGACGAGAACCAGGAGAGAGAGAGAGAAAAAAAACTTTATTGAAAACAGTAAACGGTCCGGTGGCGCCTAATGGCGACGCCCGGGCCGGCACTAAAAGCCACAGTTCGGGCGGCCGGCGCGCGGCCCCAAGGGACCCGCCGCGCCTACCCGCTGCCGCTCCAGGGCCTCCCGGACGCACTGGACGACTAACTTCTGGGTGTTGTAGTCGGACGAGGTGATGGCTCTACACACGAAGGCTGGTAGCTGCCGGAGGCTAGAGGATGCGGGGTCTTGGGGAAAGCACTGCAGGATATTGGCTAGCGTTCCACGCGCGGCACAACACACAGCACACACTGCACTGGGATACACCTCCGGAGCCACCTGTTGGCCCAACACAGCGGTTAGCACTGAGTCCGTTTGTATCTGGCGCAATAACACTCCTTCACTGCGGGTGAGTCTTGGGTGGGGGGCTGGGAGGCGACGCCTGCAGTCCATGTACCAGCGCAGTATAGAACCGTAGTCTTCGAGCGGGGTGGGTGATTCTAGCCGTGTCTCCGAAGGGTCCAGCAGTTCCGACCCAGGGCCTATTAGTGGCCTAGGGGACCTCGCCCGAGGGGATGCCTGACTGGTTAGATCGCGGGCGGCCCGGTCCGCATCGACGTTGCGGTTGTGGGCTCTGTCCCTAGTCAGGGCGTGGTCCAAGTGGGCTGGGAACCAGATGAGGTGCACAGGACTGCTGGAGGGGGTGGCGGTGTTGGTGAGAAGTCTCGCTGTCGGCGACGTGATTGTATTGGCTCCAAAGTTGCGAATGGCCGTCTTAGAATCACGAAGGATCGCAGTGCAGTGCGGATCCGTGGCTGCCAGGGCGATCGCCATCTCCTCGGCCTGCGCCGGCGTGTCGGCACGAAAGCTAGCCACTGTGGCAATTGTTCCCGAGGTCGCCGTCACGACCGCGGCCGCGAACCAACTCCGACGGGTTTGGTAGGCGGCGGCGTCTACGTAGCGGGCTCCTGTGTCGTTGGTGTAGAGCTTGTCCAGAGCTCGCGCCCGAGCCTGGCGTCGCGCGTCGCGAATTCCGGGGTGCATGTTCTTGGGTAGGGGTGCAACACTGAGGCGTCGGGCAAAGGGCGAGGGAACGGATTGCACTTCTGGTGGCAGGGCACGGATAGGGCGCAGGCCCGCTCTGTCAAGTATGTAGCGGCCCGTGAGCGTGTTGAAGAGGCGGTGGAGTTGATTGACTCGCTGGGCTTCTGCAATTTCAGCAATCGTGTTGTGGACCCCCAGGGCGTCGAGGCGATCCGTCCGAGCGCACCGGTAGAGACCGAGGGCCTTTCGGTATGCCCGGCGGAGGGCCGCATCTAGACGTTGCGTTTCCGTCTGCGTCCAATTGTGGTAGGCCGCTATGTAGGCAATGTGGCTAACGACGAACGCCTGAACCAGTCGAAGTGCGCTGGCCTCCGGCATTCCCGCGTGGCGAGTGGCTACTTTGCGGATAAGCGTCATGGCGGTGTTCCATCAGGTAACGCGATTGTCGGTCCCTTCGCTGTCTCTACATTTCTCTATATTTCCCTGTCTCTACATGGGGGTTCACAGTACGTTCCCATTCATGCTCCGATAAATGAAGCAACATAACGGCAACACAATGTAACCTACACGGAACCCCCGTGATGCTTCGCATCCTCCTCATGGTTCCCCACGCGAAGATGGTGTAATTTGTATTGCTCTTCAGGGGGAGATTGGCAACGCTGATTGCTTCTTTTGCGCCAGCAGTACGCAAGTGGCAGACGGCGCGCTGCCGACTGATGACGCAATGCATGAGACGAGATCTGGGGCGGTATCCCAGAAGGCCCGAGGTAGCTCGCTCCCGAGTTTCCAGCTGCTCGAGTTGATGAAGTGGTGGTGGCGCATACGATAAACCTCAAGCAGCACCGGCGCAATTGCGCGGAGCAAGCTTGGCATTATCAGCGCGCCCAGTTGAGGCCATTCAAGTTAAAAAAGCACGGGTTGTGCGAACATGCGATTGCAGAGCCGTCTGGAATAGAGTTGCAATATGCAGTATGTTGCGTAAAGTAGACAACCCCGCTATTTATTTTAAAGCTCCGGCCTGGCCCCAGCCTTCTTCCAAAGCCCCGCCCTCTAACAGCGGCGCGGGGCGGCTCCGATTTTCCTTGTGTTCTGTTCTTCCACTGAACTGTGTTTGCTGCGTGTTTTGAATGTGGCTCCAGTGCAGCTCAGCGCGAGCACAAACCAAGTAAGCGAAGGGGTTCACTGCAGCGAAAGGAACGCGCCCATCTCCCGACTCTGTCAGACGTGATTGGCTTTGTTTACGTGCGGATGGCGGGCGTAGTATCAGACATCGCCCCAATTTAGCGTGTCATGAGCGTGTTTGAAAATTGACGAGTGCGTTATAAATAGAGAGTTTTAGCATAGCGTGCTCCGTCCGCTAACGCTACGGCGGCGGGTAGCGGGGCGCGACTGGGGAGAGCAAATTCGTCACGGTGGGGTGGATTAGTTCCGCGCGGCCTGCCTTCGCCATGCCCGCTCTTTCCCTCCGCTGAGGGGCAACCTCCTCGCACTCCCCGCGCGCGCATGCGCAGTCCGGTCCCGCTACCCGCTAACCTTAGCGTAGCGTACGGGAGCCGCTATGCTAAAACTCTCTAATGTTGAGGTCATCTGTCGTCGGTTGTGTTTTAAATGCAGAGCATTTCAGTAACTCACGATGTCACCCGCGTTGACGTCCGTAGTCCGCACCACACCCCTCCCTACTATATATAAAAAAAAAAAAACTTACCGGCACCAGGTTTCGATCCCACGACTGTGCGGGCGGAACGCAAGGTACATGGAGCTCTACCCACTGCGCCACAAAGCCGACACAGAATGGAAGGTTAGGAACGCGCCTTATATCCTTGACTCATTCAACCATCGGCCACAGGTGCGCCCTCTCCCACGCGTCCTCCTCGCCTTCTCTCCGCTCGCAACACCCTCTCTCGCCGCGTTCGGTTCGGGCGCACAACCAACACCGCCTAGACTAACCAACACCAACAGGTGGGGACGTGCGCAACACCCTCTCTCGCCGCGTTGGGTTCGCGCTGAGCAACAGTAGGTTCGCGCGCAAGAACAGGTGGGGGCGCTCGCATCGGGCTCTCTCGCCGCGGTCCGTTCGCGCTTAAACCACATATGTCGTTCGCGCGCGCTCCGGTCGCTAACATCTGTGGCGTGATCGTGACGTCAACATCACGCGTTCGTGTGGTGGTGCGACACTCTCTCGCGAGGGGCATTGGATTAGATTGGATTGGATTGGCTTGGCTTGGCTTGGCTTGGCTTAGATTGGATTGGATTGGATTGGTTTGGTTTGGTTTGGTTTGGATTGGATTAAAGTGGATTGTGTTGGATTGTGTTGCGTCATAGCCGCGCCACGTTGCTTCATAGCCGCTCCACGTTGCGTCATAGCCGCGGCAGGGGGTTCACGGCACGTTTCACGTTTCACCATCGACTTCATCGACAATGTCTACGCTGGAAGACAACAATTACAACAACAACAATCAATACGTAATCCATACGACTTGCAGGCACGCCCCCCGCGGAAATGCTCTGCATTTCATCGTGCCCCTCGCGAGGGGGATGTTCCTTTTTCATTGCGTGTACTATGGGATAACACACAAAAAATCACTGCACAGGTAAGCGCTTAGCTACGGGGACAAGCACGGAGGGTCCCAGGTTAAACTGGTTTGGTTAAGCCGCTTGCCACATCGCATGACGAGCGAAAGCTAGAGCTAGAAAGACAGAGAGAAAAAATTGTCTGATGCAACCTAACTACATATGTCCAGTTTACAGCGGTCGTCCACATCTTAGTGCTAGAACTTCAAAGAAATAAAGTCGCAATAAGCCACAACTCAGTAACGCTGCAATAGATCTCAAACGACGTTGCACCTGGCGCATCACTAACAGCGGGTTTACGAAGCGGGGCACGGTAACGTGAAATTCACGGCTGCCGTGGAGGCGTCCTTCATTTATCTCCGTTGCACACCGAGTGCGCTTTTCATCAACATATGGCAGACAACCATGTGGCCCGTATAAAAAAGCCTCCCTCCTCGCGATCTCACTGGTGCTCTTTGAACGGGAAAAATTGGCAATGGGGAAAAATGGATTAGAACGCTCTCACTATAAGCCGGAGGTTGCTTCAGCCAATATCACGCCTAACAAAAAGTTAGAAGGCAGGGATGCTTTGCTCGCCGCGGCCGGCTATAGTCAAGGTCGAGGTTACACGATTACACGTGGGTGATTTGAGATAACATCGAACAAAGTACGGCTGGTCGACGTCTTCAATTTGCTTGAAACATTTTTTGTATCATTCCCTAATTCTTCTAATATCCGGACTCACCAATATTTCCCCCAGCAAAACTTTGTCTCAATGCAAAAATATTTGGAACGCGACAAGCTGGGCCTTCGGCGCTACCTGCCCTCGCGCCCCAGCCAAATTTAGCGACGTCTACCAACGAAAATATTTATGAGGGGCAATTCCTAAATTTTAGGCTTAATTTACGCATGGTGTACATTTTTCTACAAATGTTACCTTGCTAGCAAGGGCATAAGGTTTTCGCAATAAAATGTCAAATCCGGCTCAGAGCCCTTTTGTTCGAATTTTTTGCCTAGATATTACAAAAAGTACTTAGACTACTACCTTCACAGTTTACTTCAGTGTGCTCCATGCATTTCTAAACAAACACACCGAGTATTATAGTTGTATAAAATAAGGTAAAGGTGCGATGGGCAAGCAAGTATGTTGAAAAAACTGAAAAACACAAAGTTTAGACGTTAATAAGTAAAGACATCTTCAATTTCTAAAAAATTTTACTGTGTCTGAAGACGACTGCACTGGGAAAATTTTGGCGTCCGCCCTCTCGTTCGGGCTAGAGCGAAATCTTCGCTCGGACCGAACACCTTCGTGACTGGGTGACTGGGGCAGCATTTCACAGACGGTGGCTTGGGGACATCGCTCGTTCATTGTTTTTTGCTAAGCTTTGTTACTGCAGAGCATCAAATTCAAGTGACTTCGTGGCTGCCATGCTACCCCACTGGCAAAATGGACGCCATGGGTGGGTCGCTTCGGTCACTACGTCGCGCCCACAAATGGGGTGGGTGGGTTTGATTGAGACGAGAACTCGGAGGAAACTCGGGATTTGTATGGCATGGCCGAATTTAGGTCGTGATTCTTGTGGTGGCGGCTGCTGTCACCGCAGAAGGTTTGCTGTCGCCGTAGCAGGCATATATCTATCCCCACAGATCTTTTTCTTTAAAGGAGGAGGAATTTGGAGCTTGTTTTCATGTCTTGAAAGTGCTTTGCATTATCTGTGCAGTCATGTGGCGCCCGACCCTCTTTGCGACGACTTTGAGGACGCTTTCCCTCCATGACTACCGAAGAGCAAGGGTTGTGCGCGCTGTGGTTTTACGCGGCGGGCACCTTCCACGGAAGCGTTGGTAGCGACCGCACCAACGACCGCGCCCAGTCGGCAGTCTGCCGGAATGTGCGCAATAAGATTACGCCAGCAATGTTTTCCACCTTTTCTTTAGGTAATTCGCCGGACATGGCTTCGGCAGGTTCTACCTCGCCTCCCCGAGCACGTGTTCTACGCACGGGCCGTCACGTTCACCGATCACGGGGCACACATAAGGGTAACCCTCGTTTCATGGCGTAGTGCCGGTTTAGCCATGGCCGCTCGATGCGAACTAGTTCCCATCGAGCGGCCGTGGTTTATCTCATGGTTACGCGCACTTGGCTGTTGCTCTAGTGACATAGGTTCAAATTGCACAAGACGGCAAATTTATTTTACTCGTTTATTTTTGCATTAAAACAGTGGACATGTTGGTAAAAATCATGTTGACTACGACGACAACGACTAAGCTGACCTTTTCGTTTGATGAGACACTTGAGGTTTCGACTGAATAATATCATTCTCGTCTCTAGCAATACGAAGAACACGCTTCCTCATTTTGGTTTATTCGGGAGGACGTGATAATGTGCTGCTATTTGTTTTGAAGCGACGCTTTAGTGTTCTCGCTGGTGGCATATGTAACGGGAAAATGAGTGACTAGAGGAAAGCAATTATGCCTCCCTCCGTCTATGAACGACGATGATTGAACGCGAAGCTTTGTCGTGATGGATTCTTTCGTTGGCCAATCCCACACGGCGAGGCCAATCCCACACGGCGATCCCACCACTATTTTAGAATACCCAGAGGGTGTGCACTCCGCAGGCCTGACGTTTGGGTTTGGGGTGTACAACGCGAATCGGTACCTGCTGCTTGACGTTCGCTTCGACAATGTTGAAATTGAGCAATCACATAGACGCCGACTTCGTAACGCGAGAGATCCAGGCGCAATTCTGGCCACGGGAAGCGTTTTTTTCTTTCACTTCACCAACGAGTACTCATCATCATTACCAGAGAAAGCTGGATTCGCTTCAGGGCGCATTGGCGTACAACGGCATCAGTGAGGGCACTGAAGCTTCGCTTTGAAAACGCTTCCGTTGGCCGGAATCGAACCTGGGCCCTTCTCGTTATGAAGCCGGCGTCGATCTAATTGCTCCGTTTCGACATGGTCGGAGTGGTTTGGATTGGGAGACGGGTTCATGGATGCGCAAAATCAGACAGTCAAATCCTGCGCCCCACCGTGTAGAGACGACGATGACAAGTTACGAGAAAGCTGAGCGTGCAAGCATCGTCGTCGTTAGACGGAGGGGTGTCCGATTTTCTGGGCTATACCTCGCCTGCGAAACACGTCTAGGATATCTAAACACGGTGCGCAAACACACCGGCACCACGTGCCGTATTTGTAATTTTTGGGGTGTGTTCTGATGTTCATGATGTTTACATTTATTACGGGACAGTTAGGTTTGGCGTCGTAAGGCCAGAAACAATACTTGTACGCCACATCTTCACGGCAGTCGACGAAGTTTATTCAGGGCTTTATCTCAAATGGCTCATGCTAGGACGTGTCGTAATGCTTGTTTGCAGCTGCTCTTTAAACTTGAAAGAAATAAAAAATACCGCCATGCACCAAGTATTTTTGTTTTGTCATTTAACATTTGCGAAACGTGGTTGGTGATAATTATCAATATGTCTTTGTTAACCTTCTCTTCCCCATGAATTTTCTTAAAAACCGAGTCCACACCCACATCGCTGATTCATTATCAAAACGCTATTTTACTTATAAGCTTGTTTTTTTGCTTCAGATCTGCCCAATTCTACGTGTGAACTAGGCGATTTCGACATATACGAACCGCGCCAGCAGTGGTAACTGGTTGGGAACGTTTTTCTATACAGAAAATAGTTCGCCTTCGGGATGGCTGCTATTGAAAGTACATAGATGGCTCTAGTAGTTTGGTTTTATTATACAAAGTCCCTGTTACCTATCAGTAGACTTTCTACGAACAATTCTTATCTAAAACAATGCATTCTTCGATATGTGGGCCATGAGTTCTCTAAAGCTTTTTGCACTGCGTTGAAATGTACCGTACGTTATGGTTTATTGTCTTTGCCAACGACAAGCATGTACAAAGTACAGTGCTTCTCATGTTTCACGTGATTCGGTCTTTCTGTTAGCGATGGCAAATTTCATAGGATTTTTTTATATATTAGTCGCAATAACATCGTATGTTTTTTAATTGTATTTTGACGAAGAGGTGAGTGTGTGATGTGCTTTTTAATTCATACAACAAATAAAGTCGCCAGAGTCGCGACGGTTCCGAAATCAGATATTCCCCATGGCGCCATTAAGAATGGAGAATAGGAGGCCTTAGTAACACACCCTTGCCTAACGTGATTTGCTATGGAAATGTGCCAGCCGACCAGTCCACGACGAAAAGATTTGCGGGGCTCGTTTAGCTATTTATGCAAACTTCATAATGAAGAAACGCGACGGGGCGATGAAGGACTTCGTTGTCAAGTTTTTCAAGGCAGACTGCTGGGTAAGTATTTTACTTCCTTGCTTTATGCAAAATGTGAACGTGCCGTATTAGGGCTTTTTGTAGCAGCCTCGCGACGCTGATTCTTCCGCTTCACTGCTGTGTTTCGTTGCCATGTTAACTTTGTTAGAGATTTCAGGGATTTTGTTTTGCGTCGCATCTCAAACACGTTTACGCTGAATTAAGTCGCAGCGGTCACTTCGGGACAGGGAGTTACAAGAAATTTTTTATACGCCAGAGATATAGTATGAAAAGGCTTTTTTAAGGATTAGAGAAAACAAGACAGGTATAACCAAGAAGGGGCAGTATTGATTTGACCAGGAGGTACGTCAGACGTGGACAGCATTCCCGCAAGGGAACTCATCTTTGCCCCGAACTTTTTCGCACTTCCTCTCGTTCCGCGTTATAGTTCCACGTGTTCGACTGGTTCAAATAAGGCTTGTAAAATACTACACCGGAAAAGTTTCCAGAATTTCAATTTATCTGAAAAAAAAAAAGGTTAAGCACCTTCAGGGAAAACAGGAAGCATATGAAATAATGGTGTAGCACAGCGCAAAAGACAAGATACAAAAGAAAGTGACACAAGACTGGACCGACATGTGTGTTGGTTGTATGATCCGCGGGCTGCAAAGCCAATTCTGAGCTTTTCCTCTACCCACTCGAAGTAGGTAAAAAACGGCTTTGCGTACTCTGTTATGCGTTCAGCCACCCCGAAGTCATGCCATCACACGATCAAGGAGAGTTTCTATGAGCACGTGGCCATGCTGCAATAGCCAGGTTACCGCACTTTGAGTGCCTTGTGACAAGATTCTGAGAGTAGGAAAAAGACTGGGACTGCTTGATAAAGAAAAAGCCATCGATGAAGAAAGAAGAAAGGTGGTCGTGCTGCCTTATTTTCACTGCATGTCGCGTGGGTTAAAGAATGCTGCTGCCAGATATGGAGTCAATGTTGTTTTTTCGTCTCTCTTGAAAATATCGAGTGCGCGTGCTGCGGTGGAGAAGAAAGCTGCCATGCATGGTAGCTTCTGCGCGCAAGGGCTGCGGCATAAAACATAATCTTATGTTCGCCCGAAGCAGTGAGGGCGTCCTGTATCAGATTCCCTTCAACAGTGGGGCTTCTTTCGTGGGCCAGATGGGGAGGTGCCTCAACTCCAGGCTCAGAGAGCAAATGGCGTTGTTAGGAAAGTCTGCGCCTTCCCTTCTTGCTTCGCACTACCAGGAGCATGGCTGTGAGCCAGTACCGCAAGACACGAAGGTACTATCACGCTGTGGGTCGCAAAAAAACTAGAGAGAGAGAGAGAGAGAGAGAGAGAGAGAGAGAGAGAATCAACTTTTACTGAGCCCTTTAAAAAAGGTGTGTGTGCGCAGGCACCAGATGGGGTGGTTCCCTAGTCACGGGACCCATATGTGTCCAGCAGCTCCTGGCCCCTGGCCACCAAAAAAAAAACAACTAGAGATTGTAAAGGCGTTGCCCATTGACAGAATAAAGGACGCGTGTGTTAGGAAACCATCTCTAGCCCTCAGATAAGTAGAAATTCGCTCCCTGAAGAAGCCACTACGGCGATAAGACGTAACGGTGCCCGTTAGTTCATGCCTTTCGTGTCACCATTTATCTGCTTGTCTTCCTTGTTTAGATTTTGGTGTTTCCTTATGTATTTTTCACGTTGAACATGCGCAGAGTGATGATGACTTTTAGTATAAATAGAATTCTTGATCAATGAATACCAGTTGAGAGTCAGCGCTCGTCCTGTGTCCCTTTCTTCTGTATCATGTCTTTGTATCACGTCATGTCGATGTATATGTAGTTAGTCATGTGAAGTATTTTTTCGAAAATAGGAAACGAAGTCTCCGGAGTCCTGCCCAGCCTGTTTCTAGGAATAATAAGTGTTTTTCAGGTTGGTGTCCTGAAAACCGGATCAAGGCATGTAGCGATATAGGGAGCAAGCAGATAGCCCCGTTCAGTGTTTCATTCCCGATAAATGACTCTAGCAGGAACTCTAGAACAGCGGCCGGAAGGGTTTCATGCCTAGATACTCGGCATGGTAATGGAAAGAGCTATGAGCTTGACGCCAGTGACCAGCTAGAACCACCTTATTCCGGAAAATGGGGGCAGCTTAAAGATTGACGTCAATGTCTGTTTCCACTCTGGTTTCAGAATGTCAGAGAAGTTGCATCAGCAAACAGTGTGGGTGCCTTGCTTGATTATCAGACTTTTTATATAGTAACCATAAAAAAATAAAATCACGAAACTTCTACTGCCAATAAAAGTGCCTGTTCTTTTCACTGTGCTTATGGGACTGCCACGGACGAAGGAGATGGGAATTCCACATTCTTGACAATGTCTTTTTTTCTCTTGCCATCGAATACAAAACGATCCCGAGGTAGAACGGTCCTCTCACGTAATTAAGTCTAACAAGGTTAAAATAGGATATTAAACTGAGATTTTACGTGCCTAATATGCTCATAATTTCTTTGAACTACCGTAATGGCGCTGCTAGCGCAGATGCCACGATATGAAGTGAAGTGGTCGGTCGTTAATTCCTAATATTTCATTCAAGCACCTTAAATTTTCTCCCGTTAGAGGACTCCGCCCTGAAACATCGCTATTTGGCGCAATTTAAGACGCTCTAGGGACGGGCAGCTGTACGGGTGTTGCCACCACTCCGAGCTCACCCTGTCACTGGCATTGGCCGGTGCATTGGACAAAGCAGCCATCGGTCATTTTGTCGTGTTTTCTTCGGCGCTTTTGTTGTTTAGGTGGCGTTGTGAGCGGATATGTGAGGTGAAATGGGTTCTAGGCAACTCAACCATGTTTTGAGTTCTTAGATGTACTAACGACTACGTAAACTTGTCGGACGCTTCTAAGGTTTGGTTAGGCCTCGTCGATACGGGTGCTTTTTGGGGCGCTGGATGCCTGGCCTTACCCGATTTGAATACGAATAAAATAATTATTTGCTAATTGTATTCATTTCTGCCTGTTTAAATTAGGTAACTGGTTTCAATGACTAAAGTTTAAACACCAGCCTTAACGATGCTATACCTCGATACGTGTGCTTTGAAGAGAAAGGCATTTACTTACGAGTTCGATTATTATGTGGCCGTGCGAATCGTCGCAGAAGTTTAAAATTTCTTTTAGGAACCGTGAGCTTTGTGCCTTATGTTTCCATGATTGACAGCATGGGAGACTGAGAGCTGAAGCGGAACTACCGCGTTTGTAGTAGTCATTTTATTGAAAGCCAAAGTAATTTAACCACCCAACAGCCCAAGCTACAAGCCCTCTTCTTCTCCCCTCCTGATTTTACCCCCTGTGTGAAATGAAGGCTGGCGCCGATAGATGGTCAAGCGTTATTAAATGTGTTAGAGTATAACGTCAGTCTCCTGTGTGTTTTAATGTGTAAGCATTATTTCCTGAGTTCTCCATCGGAAGCCGTGTAATGCGTTGCCAATACATTTATCGTTATAAGAGTACACGTAAATCATTTAAAGAAAAAAAGAAAAACAAAAATATAACCGAACGGAACAAAAGTCGCCCAATTCGGACAGTCAGTGCCAAATTTGCTGAATCTGGCTTCTACCGTTCTTTGCAGAAAACGCTCGAAAACAAAAATATATTGACAATGAGTTAATAGCTGAAAGTTATACTTAATCACGCGCTTTCACGTGTTTCTCAAAATGAGAAAAAGATGGCTAAGAATCAGCTGACGAAATCAACGTGTATTTCGATCCCACGCTCTCACGGGAGTAGCTCTCTGGATTTATTCATTTAATGCATCCAAAGAAACGCAAGGTTGATGAAACGAAAAAAAAAAACGCACAGGGCTTTTTACTAATAAATAGACAATTGTCAAAATTACTGCATTTTTATGCTATAGGCTTTGTTTGGTGTTACAACTTGTGACAGTGGGTTCAATGTAGTGCAAACGACGCAGTTTCTGTTCATTTAAGCGTAGCTGCCAGCTTGTCGTAAAACGCGACCGCAATGTTCAATTGTGAATTTGAGGGCAGGTTTTTGGCACCCTCCTGTTTGTCGTTCTTCAGCCGCTCAGTAATTGTTTTTTTAAACCATTAACCAACTAGCCAGCAGCCAAGTCTTATTACAAGCATAAAACCATGGTTTTCCGCGTCAAGCAATAACTTTCTACGATCACGTGGTATTTATTCTGGAAACAATTCAAGACGACTGTTGTAAACGTATTTTTGTAAAATTTACCACGTTATTACCGTAGGTAATGAAGTTACGTAACGTCGATCCTCAGTCATTTTTTTGTCGTAAGCATTAGAAGGTAATCCCCAACATTGTCTTTCGCTTGTGCACGACGCTGTTTCTTCACCAACCAAATAAATAAACTGCCAGAGGCGAGAGCCGCAGCATAGGTGAATTAGCTGTCCACGCCGGCTTTACAAGCGTGTTTAGCTTTAATGTGTTACTTGATCCACCAAATCCCACACAGGAAACAATACGGCATGAGAAATTTGCCTGACGGAACGGACTTGCACTCCCAGCTTGACTTCCAGATGGGCGCATCGAGCGGCGTCGGCGATTTGGAATTACTGAATATGGGCGTAAATCGTGCACTTGGCATGTATGGTGTACCGAACATTTGCCGACTTGAAAACGTCGTTCTGGTTATCTACTCTTTGCAAGCCGCACCTCAGCAGAGCGACAGAAAGCCAGGCACCAGTAAGTAGCGCTGACCGACACCGGCCTTCCACTAATGAGCGCTTCGCCACGCGCGGCGCTGTTTCTGAAGCGACGCTGGGGCCATACAACGGCTGCCCGGTCCTATACAACTTTGTACTTCTGACAAACAATTATAGTTTTTTATTTGTGTTAAAAGTTATGGCTAATAACTATATTTTTACTTCATCATTACAGCCTACTCAGGCCCAACTATATATAGGCAAAACCTTTCCAAACAACCACCACGGGGAGGCAAGGCTCGTTCACGCCAACACTGCTTAACGCACACGTAGCCTTCAAAATTCTTACGGCAAAACACATCATCATCATCAACGACAACAACAGCCTACCTACGCCCACTGCAGGGCGAAGGCCTCCCCCACTGACTTCCAACCGCTCCTGTCGTGCACCTTTCCAGTCCACTGTTGGCACCGAACTTTCCTATTTCATCCCTCCATAGTGTTATTGGCCTTCCCTTTCCTTTAGACCAGGCTCTTGTTGTCCACTATAGGTTACCCTAATTGGCCACGGGTTGTCGGTTCGTCTCGATGCATGGGCAGCCTAAGTGCATTTTTTCTTTACTTGAACTGCGACATTGTTCTGTGATCAACGGAACTCATTTCATGTATGTACCTAAGTGTTACTCCTATCATTATTTGTTCCATACGGACAGTATGCACTGGCTGTGTATCTTTCTTTTGAGCGCTATGAAGCGGTTATTTTTCATTATTTGGGAGGCTTGCCGAGTACTGCCCAGCCCATACCTATTCTGCACCGGATTTCTCCCTCGTGTTTTGGGTCAGCACTAACCATCTCTCTGCGGTGGTGATATTTTTTACTTCTAGCGTTTTTGTTTTCTAAGCTGAAGAGTGCATTTCGGCATGCTTACTCCTCATTACTTTAAATTTACTCATATTTATTTTTAGCCCTGCGGCCGCACGTTTTGATTGTAGTTTCTCATGCATTGTTTGCAGTTGTTTTGCTGTCTCACTCAGCAAGACTGTGTAGTCAGCAAATCTCAAATTACTGAAATATTCTCCGTTTGTCCTTAATCCTGTGTTTTCCCAGTCAAGCTTTCGGAATACCCCCTCCAGACATGCCGTGAACAGTTTTTGCGAGATGGTATCTCCCTCTCTTCCTTCCTTTCGGATCGGGAATTGATCACCTTGCATGTGAAGTGTTATCCTTCCAGTACATCTGTTCTATACTTCGCCTACAAGTCTTAAGTCCATCTCCTCTTTCCGTCGTATTTTAATGCTTTTGAGCAGGGCTGTGGTATGTACAAACGCTTCCTTGTAAGATAAGAGAATTTTCGCTCATAAGGTGACTACTAAAACGCAAAAATAGCGTGAAATTATACAGGTTCAAGAGGTTGGTAACTAAGGCGAGTTTGAGCGAATTGTTTTTTGGCACAACAGTGGCAATTATCATCGACATAATCAACATAATAATGGCCATAAACTTTATTGTGAAAGAGGGAAGAGGGATAAAGTATAACGTTGAAAAGAGACAAACGCAGAAGACGACGCAGTGCCCGTGTCGTCTTCTGCGCTTGTCTTCGTTCATTTGCGCTGTTAAACAAAAAAAATAGTTTTCTAGGCCCACCTCAGTGTTTGTAATTCATTTGGAGGTCATAAATGTAGCATGACTAATTTATTTTCTCGATTAAATTTGCCGAAACACCTAGTATCGACAGGAAGCGAAATGCAGTATCAAAATACAGTAACAAAACATAAAGGAATGGATCACGCAGGTTTCACATGAAGAAGCATAGCACACATACTGCAGCCGCCCTTCATTGGCTACGAAATAATTATGGAGGTAAAGGCCGGAGATCGCAAGCATAGCTATATTTTGGAATGAATTGTAGATTTCGTTCAGAAGTTCGTTTTACTGCGGAAAATTTCACGTCCACCTGAAACGCAACCGCACGGTTTCAAAGAAAAGGTTCTTGAACAGCGAAGTTTTTTTTCAATTGCGAAGTTTTCGAGAAAGCTGTATAACTCTCCTTTGTAGCCGCATGGTTGTATTTCAGGTTGGTGTCAAATTTTCATTCGCAGAAGCTTACTCCACCTCGGGTATTTCCCTTCAATCTGGTCCAGAAGTCAGTTTTATGCGCCCTGTCCAGGACATCATTTAATTAAAGCATCAACGTAAAACGAGTAATTGTTCTAAACTACAACCCAATATGTTTGTGTCGAGAGAAATTCGCAGTTAATTGCCTGCTTTTCGTGAGGAGCAAAGCGAGGTTTTGTATCATACGTAAAGAATACGTTTGCAATGAATCAAATGGCTTTTGTGTTTTCATAAAACTAGCAACCTTTGCCAATTCCTTTTTGTGGCTGCACACCAAGCTGAGTGTGCATTAGCAAGTGCGAAGGACACAAACAATCAACAAGTACAAGGATCGATGATTTTATGCACAATATGACGGGTTCTGTTTAGTATTCAGTTTACGATTTCTTGTGGTTTTGTGAATTTGGTTAGAATGAACCTACAAAGTTGCCCTTTAAATTCTTACATTTGGATTTGCTTGTTACACTACAAGTATAGATTCTAAGGCAAGCACTATCTTGTTTACTGAAGGTTTTTTAGTAGTTATATATGTTTGCAATTTCAACTGCATATATACAAAGGCCGTTGCTATTACTAAGCTCTAAACCATCAGCGTAATTTCATGACAAACGTTTTCAACACTTTTCACATTTTTGTTTGCTGGCATGAAAAGTATGAGGTCAGCATACGCTGTCTTAAGAGTAGACACCTGGCGCCTTATTGACACCTTAAAAGAAAAGTGAGGCCAACCCAACTAGCCACAGTAAGGATGATAGGAGAAAGACTTCCGACGGATGGGACTACACACACGCAATACAGTTACCTTCACAGAAGCATTAAACAAGGAAATTCAGTGGAAAATAACGGACAATTGCGTCGTGGCATAGACGTGGATAGAGGATTTATGCTGCAGGCCTTCATGGTGGTGTAGACCCGCAATATTTGATGATAATAATTACGAATTGAAACTAACGGACAATGCTATGACTTTAACGTATTGAAGGAATCAATACTGCTTAACAGCCTCTGAATTATACCTTGCCAGTTTTGTTAAATAATTATCCAAAGACAAATTCCACCCGTTTAGAAAAAGCAGCAATGCAATTAGACTGTTTCTTGGGCAACATGTACATTATAGCAAAAACTGATTTCTGACAACACCTTTCGGTGTGGTTATGCCCTCGCTAGGGCGCCTGTTCTTCGTATCAGGAATTATTATCAGATTTTAAAAGGCTTTTCTCAATCTCATGTCCTTAAATAATTTCTGTACTCGTCTGTTTTACATCAAAAATGGGAGAACTGCCATGTTATCAACTTATAGGGGTCGGGGCCCTTGTCAGGCTTTTTTCACAGCTTTTTGTTCCGCACCCTCCTTCTAAGTAAATGATGATGATGATGACGATGGTGATGATGACTAGTACACAAGCAATAGACTGCTTGTTGGAACGGCGGTTTCCTTTTTTTGTGTACTTGGCAGCGTCAGTGCATATATATGAATGTCTCTAAGCTAGCCGCCGACATTCTAGGAAACTTCACCTTTAAGTAGGTTTTTAAGAGCGCTCATTATTACTATAATTGCTTGTACCGGATATTTCTTTATCTAGAAGAATAACTGACTAAAAATCTCGCAATACGGGTTGTAATTACTCTTAATCGATAAATATGCGCCTAACCGAGTTTGTGGCCACTGGATCCGAATCTTTACCTAACTGCATTGCGGACATTTGTTCTTTCAAGATATGGAATTATAGCTCTACGTGCCAAAGGTAGTCCCCAAACGTAACGAACTGACGCGTGATACTGCACACTGGCGGAGCTCAGCGTTGCTTTCCAAATGTTCTCAGTTCTTTCCACAAGTTTACCGCGTTCACTTTATTGACGTTCCACAGGGGAGTAGTGAGCTTACTTCCTTTAATTCGCACCCGACAGTAATCGTTGATGCCCATGTTATTCTCCCCATGTCTAGCCGATTCTCGACTTCTCAATGGACAAGCAGACATTCGGCCGTCCCATCTCCGCTGGGCGTTCCTGCAGTTGGGTTATTCCGCTTTGTTTTCGGTAGGCAATGACCGTATCTCCGCCTTATGAGTTAGGATCGGGACAATGTTCTTCCGTGGCTACGCACGGCCTACCGCTCTATGTGCTGTTTCCACTGGAACAATCGTTCCGCCTGCTTAGGCCGGACAATAAAGCCGCCCCCTGGAAATTTGCCGTGAATGGCAGCAGGGTTATTTTACTGCTGAACGGTGACAACTGCCCAATATTTGCTGCAAGTGCTTTTTGAACTGCCCGTCAACTGCGATCTCTCTTTAGGGTGCAATTTCCTGTACCCATACGGCCGTTATAGAGGACGCTACACGGTTTCCAGGAAATAACAGTGTGTACGACGATAAGCTCCTCGCGGGCTGCAGTCTAGATGAACTCTAATCGAGCACCAATCTAACGGATCAACGTACTTCGGAATAAATGCCTCTCAGGACATCAGTTCGCCGCTTCTGTCAGCGTGCAGAGCACCTTAGTGCACCTGGTTTGAAGAGCGCATTGTGTTGCACACCAGAATGCCGTTTGCACACCGTTGAAGGTATCTAGCCGCCACTGCGTTGTAACGTTGATTTGTGCCCAAAGGCTTTCAGTTGTACTTTTTATAAGGTTGTGCTGCAAGAAAAATGAATGAGCTAAGTGTTACCACATGCATTTGTCTAATTAAACTCTCTTCTTAGAGGCCGCAGTAGCGCATTCAGAGAACCAATAGACGTTTCGCAATGCAGAAAAATGTCAGTGTGCCGCTAGGGACCTAATAACGTATAAAAGCTGGACTAGAAGCGGACAGAGGCTGAGCAGGCGCAATAGATTAACAGCTCACGTTTCTGAACAACAGTTAATGAGCTTTTTTTCGTCCGACGAGCGCCGAAATAGGCGGCCCTTGTAAAGAGCTGACTGGTACAGACTCCGGAGACGGCAGTGAGCGCGGTCGTATGCGGAAAAGAATCAAAAGGATCGAGTGATATTAAGTTAGCCGCCAGGCCGGGAGGACAGCACGACAAGGAAGCGCGGCTGTTCAAGTGGCGGCATATTCGGGGAAGTGTAACGTTCCTCCTTCTCTTGCAGACTATTGTGCGTTGTTTCGCATGACGATTTGTCGACTTCTGCGCTACATTTGTGGTCGCGCTTTTGCTGATCACTATCTGAAAGATGATGCAACGTCGAAACCAGACACAATGCCAGCTCAATGGAGCGTTTGCAACATACGAAAGGAAATATGAGGACCAATTCTGCTGCGTTTTCACTTATTACAACGGTCTATCTTTCATCCATGTGCTCGCTGATCCGACTTTATTTTGATTGCCCACCACGGTCGGCATGACAAAGACGGTAACGGTGTCGCATTCATTTATGCTGAACCATGCACAAAACTCTCACACATATACCACTGCTACTGCGTATCCATCATAGGGATGATGCACCCACAGAACCAACATTATTTACTTTCAGCACTGAAACGGTTACCGATGCTACGAATCTTAGCTGCAGAAGAGCCAAACGACGGGCAGAGCGTTGTTGTTTTAATCCTGATTTGAGCACTGATTTTGTTAACATACTACATGATAAACCATACAAGAGCAGTTTATGTCCCGAAACACTAACGCCATCTCCGCAACACGCAGCCGCAAACAATTTTTTAGAAACTGATACCAAGAATTTCTCTCCAGTGATTTCCTAGACCATACGACTGTGGCTCCAAGCTCAGACATTCGAGATTTCGCACAAAAATATCATCGTGTAAGATGCGGTTTCCTGTTGCCGTGAAATAAACAATGAGCTATAAAAAAAACAGGGGGTCCATCATTTCATTTCAGCAGTTCCGGCAATGCTTATGGCCCATGGCTTGTTTTTGTTGTAAGTCTGAAGTGCAGGCTTTCTTGCCCTTCATGAGATGTACGCTTCGTCTCTGTGATGCGAAAAAAGGAGTTATTACACAGCTCATGCCGACCACCTTAAGACGTGCTGTACCTTGCCCGTGACCTTACAAACTGTTGCAGGGGCAACTGCGAATACATTATCATATTGGCGTACCTCTGAAGGCGTAGTGTTAATGTATTAATAGACCAGAATTAGGGGACATCCCCAAGAGGGAGCAAGTTTCGGCGAAGGAAAATTTGACATCCACCTCAATGCAGCCGAACGGCTGCAAAAGAAAGCTGTACAGCTTTCTCGGAAACTTCGCATTTGAAGAAAAACTCGTCCTGGTTCAGGATTCGAACCCGGGACCACCGCCTATCTATGCATCCTTACCACTGTGTAGACAGATTTTTCTTCGCTGTTAATGTATTGTAACGTGTTTTGCGCGTTTTCTTCATGTCACGTAACGTGTCTGACCGATCTTAAAAAATTGTGACCCTACGGTGCCCCTTAGTTATTTCCGAAATATTCACCGATTTCTTTGTCCTCCCCCTGCTCTAAAAAGCTGGAACATATAATTGCAACACGCAGTACTAACTTTTTTGATGAACATCACATTTTCTCACCATTTCAGCATTGTTTCAGAAACAGGCTTTCTACCACTACTAAGCTTATTCCCGCTGTTCATTTCTTTACATCTGTTCTTGATAAGTCTGGCCAGGGTGACGTCATCTTAGATTTCCGCAAGGCGTTCAACCGTGCTCCCCACGATAAATTGATTTACAAGCTGCATGTCACCGGACATCCAAACTAATTAATCGCATGGATATATTTTACTTAAGCGACCTCAAACAGCATGTTGATATACATGAGTGACCTTCAGAAAGTTATTCAGAAAGTGACCTTCAGAAAGTTCAGAAAGTCCTTCCTGAAAGTTCTGGAACCCCGCAGGGCAGTGTACTGGGAACCATGCTTTATATTTATTGTAATGTTATTTAGGGTAATATTCGTGACCCAGTCCAAATCTCCCTTTTTGAAGATGATAGCATTCATTTTATAATATTCAATCCCAAGATAACCAGCACGCTCTAAATACTGCGCTTAGCGATGTTCTTGCATGGTGCAATAAATGGGGTATGAAACTTAACTTGGACAAAGCGGTTTTTCTTCGCATTTCAAACAAAAAAGGCCCCTCCTGTTTCAATATTCTCTGTAAAAGCACCACTTAATTGAAGTTAATAAATATAAGTACCTTCGGATAACGTTAACACAATAAGCTAGATTACGCCCATTGCTAATGTCGCTTCTTCCGCTTTTCGCAAATTGTACCTTTTGAGGTATATATTTAGAGAAGCTCCGTCACAGGTCAAGCTGTTAGCGTACAGCACACTCCTACGCCCTAAAATGGAATACGCGTGCGTTGTCTGGGACGTTCATACAAAATAAAAGAATAGAGAAGCTCCGTCACAGGTCAAGCTGTTAGCGTACAGCACACTCCTACGCCCTAAAATGGAATACGCGTGCGTTGTCTGGGACGTTCATACAAAAAAAAAAAGGACATTAGCACTAAGACGTGCAGTGCGCTTCATATACTCTTCATGTGGTAGAAATGCCTAAGTTACTGAAACGATGCAAAACCATGGGATTGTATCCTCGGATTCCCGACGAAAGTTTATTTGCCTTAAGTTTCTTTATTCTCTTACTAACCGCAAGCTCGATCTTGGTCCCTCTCAGTTCGTAACTCTTCTATCAACACGGCAAACTCCTCACTCACATGCTTTTCTCTCAGCCCGTTTTTTGCTCGGATCGATTTGTTCAAATTTTTCTTTTTCCCGCGAACACTCAACGATTCGAATAACACTTCTGTGGAAGACCCACTATTTGTAGAGCGCCTTGAACCCAGTGTTTAAAATTAAACACCTGTTGCGTTTTAATCGTCGTCGCCCCCTTTATATAAATCGTTTTGGTGGCCGTTTTGATGCATTTCTTCACGGTTCTGGCAAAATGATGTGCCTCTTGTTTTGCCTTTGAGTTATCTATTATTATCGATGCCTTGGCTCATCTTTAGTATTTTGCTGTGTGCACGCAAGGTGATTATTGTCGTTGTTTTTTTTTTGTGTGTGATATATGTACACCTTTTGCTCGGCCTGCAGCATTTCTTAAATAAATAAACAAACGAACAAATAAATAAATAAATAAATAAATAAATAAATAAATAAATATAAGCTGTAGGGAACTTCGTTGGTCGAAAATTCAGGGTCGTCGGTGTAATCAAGAGGTGACACACAAAACCACCGACGGGCAAAGGAGAAAAAGACGGTTCAAGGGATTACCGGATTGACAACAAATTACTTAGGTAAGCTTGAAAAAACACAGAAAAGTAAATGAATTTAAAATAAAATAAGGTAATCTTGGGTCTGTATGGGAACCGAGCCCGTTATATCTCGTATAGGAGGGAACCACATATCCTCCACAACACGAAAATTCGATGTAACAGGCTCCACACCACTTTCATTGAGCCGCTGAGATCAGGCGGGGTAGAGGATGGAGGAGGGAGGTGTTCCGCACCGGTTCTCACCTACCAAGAACTCATCCAGTACTATCGAACTACGAGAGAGATCTTTCACAGTTCCCACACATCTTTAACCAAAAGCCAGGAACTCCCATTCAGACAAGTTCAAGGATGCACTTTTTCCAACCCAGCACATGTGAATGTGGTTTTCCCCACACAATGCTCGGCTAAATGTAAATTATGGCTCGAACCTGGAACGCAGAAACGCGTATTATTCGACTGCGCACAAAAACCACACCTCCCGTACCTGAACCCTTCCCCTTTTACCTGATTTGTGGGAGACACTGCCGTGCAGCTGTTGAAGTGAGGACCAACTACTTCTTGTGACGAGGGCTATGGCATCCCGGACGCTACAGGTGTTTCCTAGTGACTGCACAGTCACGTGACACATGGGGCCATCTAGGTGCACGTTTCAACATGTATCCACGTGCTTCATCATCATCCTCAGCAGCAGCATCATCCCCAGCCTATCTACGCCCCCTGCAGGACCTCTCCCATTAATCTCTAATTACCCCTGTCCTGTGAAAACTGCGACCAATTCATCTCCGCAAACTTCTTTATGTCATCTGCCCATAAAACTTTCTGCCGCCCCCTGCATCGCTTGCCTTCTCTAGGGATCCACTCTGTTACCCTTAATGACCAACGGTTATCTTGCCTTCGCATTACATGCCAAAAATTACGAACGAATACAAAGACGAGCGGCGTACCCTCCCCGAGCCACACCGCACCCTGACCAGGGAGCAACAGACAATACTCAGGCGCATCCAGGCGGGGTCACTAGCCCACCCCGTCCTGTTACATACATTTTACCCTGAACGCGAGGGCGACCGCTGCCCATTCTGTAAAACAAACAGCGGCACGCTCGCACACATACTGGCGGAGTGCACTAAACTCAAGGCCCCTATACCCCCCCACCCTCCCTCCACCCCCCCTACCCCACTCCACGAGCGATGGGAGACCTTGCGGTCAAGCCCCGCCCTGCCAACCCAGCTCGCGCTGACGGCCAGGGGCCAGGAGCTGCTGGCCCAATACGGTTCCCGCGACCTGGGAACCGCTCCGTCTGGCGTCTGAAAACGCCTCGAGCTCAAATAAAGTTACTACTACTACTACTACATGCCCTGCCCACGTCTATTTCTTCTTCTTAATTTCTACTAATATGTCCATAACATGCGTTTGTTCCCTGACCCACTCCGCTCTCTTGTCCCTTAATGTTACATCTATCATCTTCCGCTCCATCGCCCGCTCAGTCGTTCTCAATTCAGGTTGAACCCTCTTAGTGAGCCTCCACGTTTCTGCCCCGTAGGTTGAGTACCGGTAAGATGCAGCTGTCATACACTTTCTTCTTCAGGGACAATGGTAGGCGGCCATTCATTATCTGAGAATGTCTGCCGAATGCCCTCCCCTCATTCTTATCCTTCTACTTATCTCTGCCTCATGGTTGGGATCCGGGGTCACAACTTGGCCTAAGTAGATATATTCGCTTACCACTTCCACTGCCTCGCCACATATCTCAAACCGCAGTGCTGTCCCGAGGTTATTGATCATTACTTTGGTTTTCTGCATATTAATTTTCAGGCCTATGGCTCTACTCTGTTTATCCAGTGTGAAAAGCATGCTTTGCAATTTGTCCCCCGAGTTACTTAGCATGGCAACGTCGTCAGCAAATCTGAGGTTACTGAGGTATTCTCCATTAACCCTTACTCCCACCTGTTCCCAATCCAACGTTCTGAATACTTCTTGTAAACATGCTGTGAATAACATTGGAGAGATTGTGTCCCCTTGTCTGACGCCCTTATAGGTATTTTACTGCTCTCTTTATGGAGGATGATGGTAGCTGTGGACCCATTGTAGATATCCTCCAGTATTCTTGCATAATGCTCATCTACCCCCTGGTTCCGTAATGCCTGAATGACTGCTGACGTTCCTACCGAGTCAAATGCTTTCTCATAATCTATGAAGGCTATATATAAAGGCTCAGAATACTCCACGCACTTCTCTATCACCTGATTGATCGTGTGAATATGGTCCATTGTTGAATAGCCTTTACAAAATCCTGCTCGTTGTTTAGGTTGACTGAAATCTAAGGTGGCGAAAATTCTGTTGGCGATTACCTTGGTAAGTACCTTGTAGACGACTGGCAGTAAGCTGATCGGCCTGTAATTTTTCAAGTCCTTCATGTCACCTTTCTTATGGACTAGGATGATGTTCGCGTTCTTCCAAGGTTCCGGTACACTTGCGGTCATTAGGCATTGCGTATACAGGTTTGCCAGTTTTTCAAGTACAATTTCTCCGCCATCCTTCAAGAGGTCTGCTGTTATCTGATCCTCACCAGGTGCTTTGCCCCCTTTCATTTCTTTCAAAGCCTCCCTTACTTCTTCGGTCGTTACTGGTGGGATGTCTATCTCCTCTGAACTTTCTCGTTCGGCATTATCCTGGATGTCCCGGCTACTGTACAGATCCCTATAGAACTCCTCGTGCTCCATTTTCTCTATTCGATCCAGGACCGCATTAGCTTCTAGATTGAATGCTTGTGAATCCGGATTTAAATCCCACAAGTTCATTGTTTTTATGTTTTAAGGACAGTAGTCTTTCTTGGGCTACTCAAACAAAAAAAAATTGGTCTGTCAGCCTGTTTGCCGGTCTGTATGGATGCCTGTCTGTCTGCCTGTCTTTCGATTCGGCCTTCCTGCCATAGATTAAAAGAACACTTGAACAAGGTGTTTATACAGGCAAAATTTTTCAAAATATATAAATCACAAAACACACTTTATACTTGTCACCATTGTTCTGAAATAAAGACAACATTTCGCCCTTTTGAGGTAAAACATCAATACATGAGTGGTATTTGCAGTGTTTTTTTATTTTTAAATTAAGTATACGTGGCTGCTTGATTTTTTGCGAAAGGACATACAAAATAAGCGTTGAAAACAATGTTTTGAAACGAAAATATAAAAAGCGCTCTAGCGAGCCTGGACCCCATTGGAGGGTTACAACTTCGACGGTAACAGAAAATTTACTACGTAAAGTTCTCAACAAACGCCCACCCAAACTACAAAGATATCAATTGCAAAATACGGGGTGGGCGAACTTTAGGGCCAGGTGCGGAACAATAGTAGAAATTGGCAGCACCGCCAAGCAAAAATACGGAGATATGTAAAGGAAACCAGAAGAATGAAATTTGGTGTAAAGTGCGGAAAGGACAAATAAGTAAATGCATCGACACATGAATAGATTACTTGCGTTCATTTTGTTCACTCAATCGAACCATGCGCTACTGTCAGAGTCGAACCCAAGGTTCAGCGCTTCGTTCGCCATGCTCTCCTGGTCACCGGGTCGCCTCATCGGTTGCGTGTTCGCAGAGGCCAGGCGCTAGTTGAACTGGCCGTCTTCGTAATCGTCAAGCCTTGCTGAGATGCCGCACCGCTTTAACCATTCCGCGCTCTTATATTGCTCCTATCTACTACCCTTCCTCCTCCCCTTTCCAGTACAGCCGGACAAGTTGCGTCTCTTTTGTTCAAAATCGAGAATCGACAGTGTTCGCATCCGCGGGACGTTTTCGCAAAGCTCCCCGGGCTTTCGTAGGTGTCGCAGCTTGCGCGAATATAGGGGTTGGGCGATCTTCGAGGTCTCTTGGTAAATCGAATATTTCATCACTAAAGCCCGTTCTACATCTGCGTTTTTCGTCTGCGAATTCGGTGAAATGAACATTCGCACTAGCGAAGTTCGCAATGTGTGGAAATGTCGTGTACATGGCCTGGGAACAAACGTCGCGATTGTCGCATTTCAGAGGCACATTGTTTGCAGACTGAATTAAGTCTGCCACGAGCAAAGCTTGTCGCGATTGTAAAAAGTCATCTGTGTTTGTACTTTCTGGGGAAGTTGTTTCAGAATGTTTTGCAGAGAATAAGAGTTTATTTGCGGTTTTAGCGCTGCTGAGCACGAAGTCGTGGGTTCGATTCCCGGACGCGGTGGCCGCTTTTCTGATGGAGGCGAAAAGCGAAAACGCCCGCGGGTACGAGATTTCGGCGCACGTTAAAGATCTTCAGGTGGTCAAAATTAATCCGGAGCCCATCCACCAGGGCCGCTCGACCTAGTTTCCATCGAGCGGCCGTGCCTCCACTACGGCGCGCCTGATCGCCTGCGTTGCGTCGGCGCGTTAAACCCTACAATCAATCAATCAATCAATCAATCAATCAATCAATCAATCAATCAATCAATCAATCAATCAATCAATCAATCAATCAATCAATCAATCAATCAATCAATCAATCAATCAATCAATCAATCAATGAATCAATCAATCAATCAGTCAATCAATCAATCAATCAATCAATCAATCAATCAATCAATCAATCAATCAATCAATCAATCAATCAATCAATATTTGCTGTTTTATATAATCATCCCCAATTATTTTTTAATATACGCACACATAGGAGATGACAAACACAGCAGGCTGGCAAGCTACCCCATGTGTTCGCTTGTTATTAACAGCTTGTTGTGCGCCCCTAGCAAATTTTGGCGCACCTCGGACGGTTATTCTCAGGTTCTTCTGTACTTCTTCCGAACGGCTGTGATGTCCACGACTTGCGTGGGCACCGATTAAGCATTTGTTGAAAACGGCGCACGATAATTGTTGTGAACACTTGTGCGTTTCTTTTGATGCACACGCTCGTATGCAAGCAACGTAGTCTGGTTGCTAAACGCGCAAATGTTAATTCCTTGACGTTCTCCTAGCTGTGTTCCTATTGGCCGCAGGTCCAGCCCGTTTTACGCCTCACGAGCGGCGTTCGCCGGGTATGCTCGATTGTTCCAAATATTCGGTACGTTGACGCAGCAACTGAAAAAAAGGTCGTTTTGCCGCCCGAGCGACGCCGTAACTGCGAATTCGCAGGGAAAATTGCACAGTGTAGAACGAGCTTGGGAGGCGGTGGGCGAAGTTTAGTGAGGACGTTCTCTCAGAACTTTATGATGGAAGGCACGAGCAGTGGAACGGGGCCATTGAATTGACGTTACCAAACCTCCTCCGTGTTTATCTTGGGGAGGTAGAAATGGAGGTGAAGAGCATTAGAGGTGTGTGGGGGAGAGACCAGAGGCATTAACGCGGCAGGGGTGGCAGATGACTTTTATCGTTCTAAGATATCTGCAGCGGAGTGGGAAATTGCGCACCAAAGGTAGGAGCAAAGTTAGGGTCTTGCTTGGTAACAGCGCAAATAAAACAGGACACAAAAGGAAGAAGGAACGGACACAGCGCTGTTCCTTCTTCCTTTTGTGTCCTGTTTTATTTGCTGTTACCAAGCAAGACAATGTACCAACTCGCCCAGTCGTCTGTTTTGGCAAAGTTAGGGGCCCGGCTTGTAGTCGTCTCTCGTCCGGGGTAACGGTATCTAGCCACCATAGTCGCGCGGCGTCATGCAACCAAATAGAGGCTTTGAAAAGATCAACGCTTTCCCTGGTCGGGATCGGCCGTGGGATCCTCCTGTTACGAAGGCAATGTCAATCCCATTGCGCTACACAGGCACACGTTACTCATATGAAAAGCGTGGGAGTGATCATTGCGCTGCGCCGTTGCACGGAGGCTGCCGTTGCTGGGCCACAAATAAGTGTACAATACTACAAAATAAGAAAGAAAAATCATGCAGTGAGGCATTAATTACCCTGTATTAACGAAAACACAATCCAGTGCGTCTTTACAGATGTTTTCAGGGGCTGGGCGCCCTCTCTGGACTACTTTCTGAATTAAAGCCAGTCTGATGCTGAAACTAGTCAAAAAAGGGCTCCACAGCCCCTTTGGTAAATCACTGCTCCGCAAGGGAGAGCTTTCACGTAGAGTAAAACTGCTTTTATTTTTCAATTGTTTGTTCACGTTGAAGGATACGATATTTTTATTAGGCGTGTAATCTATTAATGGCACCTTCGTGCATTATTATTGAAATTTCAGGCAGGTTTGTTCCCTTTATGTCAGTTACGGCTGCTGTTCTTTTACGTTTTTTGTCGTTTTGTCTCTATACGTCGGTTCCAGTCATTCTGTTGGATATTTTTTACACCGTGGTTGTTTCTGTTCAATGATTTTTTGTTCTTTTTTTCTATTTGGGCGTTTTCTTATGGTTAAGTTGGTTTCGGCTTTTCATATAGATGAG
Organism: Haemaphysalis longicornis; assembly: GCF_048455015.1. NCBI lineage: Eukaryota > Metazoa > Arthropoda > Arachnida > Ixodida > Ixodidae > Haemaphysalis > Haemaphysalis longicornis. The sequence goes on along the minus strand of NW_027526295.1, from coordinate 277,891,944 downwards.
GCCGCAGCGTTAAGCCTACTTGTACGTTATTATTTTACCATTGGGTTGCTTAGCCCATTTTAGGTTCATTCTTGTTGGTATTTATTTCGGGTGGTTTTCTGCACTTTAGGTAGGGGTCTAGTGTGTTATATAAACCCCATAGCTATCTCAGATGGCGGCTTGCTGGGCTCATTAGGAAACGCATCTACGTCGGATAGCGCATGGGCTCCTGGACTGGTGAACCACTGTTTTATTATCGCTTAATAAAGTTCTCTCCCTTTCGATCTCTAGCTGACTCATGGCGGACATAGCGAGCGCGCTGTGGCCTTCTACTCAAATAAACGTGTTGACGAGATGCACTCGCCGTTTTATGACTAACTTGAGCGTGATAGTTGCGGAGGTAGCAACTAGGTTTGTAGGCAAGTACGCTTCTGTTTAATGTCCGCTTTGGCTAGGATGCGAACGCGGGTAGCAGCCGGGTATGAGAGAGAAGGAAAATGACACAACAAGGAAGAAAGATGATGTTAATGGGAGGACATGCTTTCGCCGTCTGCACATCGTAATAAGCGCTGAGGCGTCTTCTCTATGCTTCTTTTGAAATTATGGATGCCGTACACGTTCTTTGCGCAACACGCCATTACTTTCCTTTTATTCCTCCACTTACATTCTTACAATTTCTACGTCTCCGCTTAACCTGAGGCAAGCATGGCGGCGACATTGCTTGGCGATAGACAGACCAAATTTCCGTTAAATTGGGCAACTCAGCTTAGTTTCTTCATCACCGTTATGTGAAATTCCCAAGTTAGTAACTATCTCCTTTACTAGCACAAAAAAGTCGAATTCAGAAAACAACCGGCTTTAATGCCAAGGCCGGTGCCAAAACTATTAATTCTTTTTGTTTTCTGGTATCCGCTTCAGGCAATCGGAGAAAGGCAATTCCGATGGAATGTTATCACTCCAAGAGATTGCTAGGGCCTGCTGTGCAGATGAACATTCTAGAAGTAAGCGGCAACATCAGACAAGTTATAAAACTTCTCTGGCATGGCGCTGCCCGTAGAGGTGTGAAACTTTTCTTCAAGAAAAAACCAGCGAAACTAAAAGATACCTCGACATTTTGAGCTTCCTGTACAGCGCTTGGAAGAAAGGAATGCGGGAAACAAGCCTCGGACATTTCGACAAAGATAGATCGGTCTCATTCAAACTGGTGGTACAATACCCGCTTCCGGAAAGTAGTTCTTTTCTCAACGCACAGAAGAAAAACCCACTTAAAGACTCCCGCCTTTCTGCCGGAGAAGAAGGCTTTTTGAGAAGCGAGGCATTGTGAATGCTGAGATATAATAACAATCAAGCATGCTGTCAGAACGCTTTTCTTTTGCCTCAACAGGTCATATTTAACCTTAAAATGCGAACCCTCAAGCTTCCAACTTCGGAAACAAGAACAGCGCCTGAGATAAATCGCTCTCACCCCGGGCAATACATATCTCAGTGGTGAGCTGCCTACCAGTAGCAAAGACACATACGCCCACCTTTATATTTATGTTTCTGCGTTCGAGCAGCTCAGTTTTATCATACAGTGACAATTTATCATGCAACACTTCACCGTGGCACCCCTTCCCATCATCCCGTGTTGTACACTAAAACGTTCCAGCGGACACCTTCAAATCTACAATGGTCTAAAAGGCATGGTCGAGGTTTCGGAACGTCGAAACCCACACGTGAAAATCGGCGCCGAGGGGAATTCGAAGATACACCAAGACGGGAAACGTCCCGGATAGAAAACAAGCCATGCATGCCATCGGCGCTGCTGCGTGCATGCCGGTCGTGATCGCTGATATGTTGTATGCGGCGTCCGTGACGCCCTTTATGAACCGCCTTTAGCCTTCTCCCTACTAACGGCAGCTCCTAATGCCGTTGTTTCATGCTGGAAATTCAAAAACTCTCTATCAAGGGAGATGCAGTTGGGCAGCCATGGCCATACCTGTGCAGGCATGTCCTTTGTGGAAGAAAGAAGTCCAAGCCGCAGCAAAAAAAAAAAAAAAAGAGTGACTGTATTTACGTTAGGCTGAATTCCTTGCTACTATCAAGTACCATGGCATCTGCTGATCCACTTCTTTATCATATTCTTTCTTCCCTAGCGTCCTCAAGTCATGTCCACTTCTTCATCTCAGTTATTTTGCTATGTGCGACACAATGAAATTCAACATGCTGATGTGTTTTTCTTGCCTCGTATCCCATGCTTCTAAAACGGAGCGCCATGAGTGACATGGCCTTTGCGATCCAGGCACGCATATGGCCTATGCAGCAGAGGGGCTTGAATTTTTTCTGCGAGCCCACAAACCATGGTGAGATGGCATGCCGATGATGACGGCCCACCTTTTCACAAAGGAAGTCGTCCAACTTTGCTAGGTCCACTTAAAATTCCGCTTCACCGTACTCGCTGTTCACTTAATTATATGAGCAGTTGAATAATAAGGTTATCTTACGGAGAGACATGAGATAAAAGCAGCACTTTTACTGGCGTGTGTAGGAACATTGACCTATCTTCTTACTATACCCGTTCAGCTCTTGCAGACGAAACCCAGCTCACTTTTTATGCGACGCTATAAGACATCCTCCGACCCACGATAAACCGAACAGACAAAGCGTATTCATATTGCTATAACCATGGCGAAGCCGCAACTGCGACAAATAGAAAGTGGCACGATGCCCACAGAATGTGAATTATAATTAAACCGAATCTTTTTCTGCCTTACGGGTGACCTCCATCCCGTTACAAAAACGTACTGCAGGAAAGCCAATTTGCACAATGGGCTTCACAAAATGACGACGACTACGACGACGAGGATGACGACGATGATGATGATGATTAGAAGCGAAGTCACATCAAGCGCCTCAAGAAAAACAGTTTCCCGCGGTTGGAAACGAACCTGGGTCCCTCGCGTGATGAAGCTGATGTCTATCCTATCCGATTGTGCCATTCCGACACGATCGAAAGAGGTTGGATTTAAATCGAAGCTTTCTTGTCTCTCCGATGGCGACAGTCCCGCCATCAAAACCCTGTGAACCCCTACAACCCCAACGGCAGCAAACCAGTCGCTCACGAGAATGCTGAGCGTTTCAATCATCGTTGTCGTTAGACGGAGGGGCGTTGGATTTTTTTATCGTTGGAGTCGGTGATAACCAAATCTACAATATACTGGGACTACACTGCGCCGGATCGCTGAAGTTTGAAACAATCATTCACGAGTGTATTTTGGAATAAGACGTGTTTTTTCAGCCTAATTTCATAACAAAATTGTGACTCGTTAATACAAATCACATTGTTCGATCCTAAAAAATCACTACCTTAGTATATAGCTTCGATATCGAACAATGAATAAATATTGATTTTCAAATTTACCACGGCGGGGTTAGTATCAAAGCCCAAGCCGCCAGTGTCCCACTTCCATATGGACTGGGCAGGGCTATAGGGACTGGGCACGGCTATAGAGACGGGTGGCGCCGTCCTCGCTACCCCCGCCACCGGAATGTGCCGGCGCATTTGAAGTGCGCAGCCCGTCGTTGGGTTTTCTGAGTTTGCTTTGGTGCTCTTCACGTTAGGCGGGGATGAACGTGATAATGTGCGGGGAAACGAAGTCTAGGCAGGTGTGTTGTGTTGTTGCTTTTATAAACGCAACATGAAGTCGCCCGACTATTTCAAGTCGACTTATATTTACCGGTTTCCACCCCATCTTCCGCTCCAGCATGAACGGAGCATACCTTGTTACGGCTGGTTCAAAGAGAGGTATATGAACACAAGTTTTATTACTGTGTGGTCATGCTAACGCTGTGGCATTTCACAATATCTGGCTGGAACCGGTAGCTTTGTGCCTCCTGTTCCCCAAGAATGAAGGCACGGGAACCTGAGAGAAAGAGCCGCACTCCCGCACTTGTAATCGTCATTCCATCAGCGATCCGAGGAACCTCGCATCCAAATCAACGACGCCAGCATATTCCCAACCCAGAACAAGAAAACGCCGGCACCGACAGGCTTTCAAGGCCGTTACAAAGTACACAGGAGCTTTAACCAACGTCAACCTGCATTTTATTACGTTTGAATTCTTTTCCGAGCCCCTTCAGCACGAATCATGTAGAGGCATAGTTGGCGAAGTTAACCAATTTAACCGTTAATTAGCGCAAGTGAATAAGCATAAATGGTCGAAGAGTATTTTGGAAACCAGAATAAAGACCCAGAAAAATAATGAAGCTTGACTAACGAAATAAAAATGTCTACCGTTCACACCACCGTGACACGCAGGAGACAAAAATATAACCCCCCCCCCCCTCCCACCCCCCAAAAAAACAGCAATATTTAAATAAGCGCGAAAGAGTACCAACGGTGTAACGCCCTGCATATTCACAAAAATACGTTGTTGACGAACTTGACATGCGTGTGCCTTACGGAAGCGTAACTCGACATATATTGGTCGTAAGAAACTGAACATAATTGTAGAGTAAAAAACATAAAAACTAGATAAGAAAAAAAAAACTTATGAACGATATTCAAAGCTTCTGTCAGATACACCGCTGTCTACGGGGAAGGGAAAAAATGAAATGAGCCCTAAGAAACAAACGGAAGCACAGAAAAAACTGTGAACATGAGCGAACAATGCAACGAGTTCTGTCGGCACAAAAAGACATCATGATCAGAGTTACAAGATTTAATCGTTGTAATAGCGTGAACATACATAATTTGTCAAATAAAACAAATTTAGAGGAGCATTGTGGGTGTTCTTACGCATTACTGCACACTTCTCAGTCATACGTGTTTTCACAGTGTAAACTGAAGGAATGCCATTGTAATACTGACGCGGGAACCAGGTATCTGGCTTGCCCGTAATACTTTCACAGAAAAACAAAGCGTATTATGTTTCTCACTCAGCTTCAAGATTACATGATAATTCTTTCGAGTACTAATTAGAGGCACCCACTGTCTGTGCGTATCAACACCTTTTAAAAGCCTTCTCTTTGGCGCTGCCGTCACCCCCCCCCCCCCCGCCACCTTTGTAATTGACAAAAGAAGTATGCTTTAGCATCCCGCGAAATACTCAGTTAATTTCCTTAATGGCGTACTTTTTCTTCGCCCAAAAGGAAACAGAAAAGCTTCTTCTGCGGACAGCCGGCTGACGTGGTCCCGGGGGCATTCCTTTCACGTTTTCGGCGTTGGTGCTAGGCGGAACTATAAATCAGAGAAACACCAGAGCCGCTGTCGTGCGCAAAGAAATTATCGCCAGGGGAGATGCAATTAGCCTCGCATGCACGCACGTGACGTCAGCAGTTTTTCTCAAACAAATGGGATCCCACGAGACGTGTGCAGACCTGGTCGAGGACTGGCGTTGCAGTAATGAGATAAAGGCATGTGCGAATGCTTGGTCAGGACAGGACGATAGATGGTGCTGCGAGAAGGAAACAGATACGTTTGGGGCATACTGCCATGGTCGCATGAAACAGAGTCGAGTGCTACGCACTGACACGACGTACGTTATAACGGATTATGTAAAGTTTTCGTACAAGCATGACATTTTTCAGCAGGTTTATAAATTACGTAGTTTCTGTGAAATGTGCGTTTCCATGTTTTAGCGTCTTTAAGGAGAGAGAGAAAACACTTTACTTGAGCACTAGTTGGGCTAATGACGATTGATATTCCGCATATGCCTTTAAAACACTTTAGAGCCTCCAAAATCGGAGCTACTCTATCTCGACTGCTCAGACGAAGTTCTACGTGCTTTGATTAGACATTGTTTGATAAAACATGGTTGCTAAAACGGGGGCTATAAAGGAGCGCTTCTTGCATGTAGGTATCCTCTTTTCTCTCTGTGCATTGTGTTGTTTTACACAATGGAAAGCTCGGCCGTATGGCGACATCTGCCGCTGTTACGTGTAATAATATTTCCCCCAACTCCTTCCAGTGACCAGTATTTCTTACCACAGTCCCACAGTGCTTAAATATCTGCCCCACAAGCGTTCCTTGGCGCCTAAATGATAGGTGACTTAACAAGCTGTGCACACACAAACAGGCCTGGCTGCTTCTCATAGCAGAACTACAGAAATCTTGCTTTCATGTCGGCTATTCTAAGTGACAAAACAATTTCTTTGGCGTTTTCTTGCCGTATAGCTTTCCCGAAAAGTCGCTTGTTCCGACAGTCAATGTCTGGTCTTATGGGATTGCCTTCGACGTTTTGACGTATTTGCGTGTTAGGTATAAAATTTGTTTATACGCCCTGTGTCAATGTCATGTGGTCAAAAAAAACCATACCCGAAGGGGGATTGGCCCCAGAAGATGTTGTCAGACAAGATGAAGAGAAAGAAGAAGCAGCATACGGGATGGTGAGAAGGATTTTGAAGTGACCAATGGAGAAGAAACACAGGGTAATCGAAGAGGAGGAGGAGGTAGCTGGTTCAGCGAATGGGCGCCGCACACGATAGAATGCGCGGTGAAGAGGAAGAGAACAAAGTTGGAGTAGACAGAGTGGAACGGGTTCTTTGGAGAAACGGTGGCAAGTTCGGGCCGTGCCCCACAACGCACCAGCGGCATCGCACCGTTTGGCAGCGGGCTGCCCGGAACCACCGATTACCAGCGGCTTTGCTCTGCTGGCCTCCTGCTGACCGGCGGCATCGCACCGCCGGCGACCCGTCGAGCCGTGCCCCACGACGCACCAGCGGCATCGCACCGTCTGGCAGCGGGCAGCTCCGGACCACCTATGACCAACAGCTTCGACCTGCAGGCCTCCTGCTGAGCTGCGCTGCTCAGCGAAGCCGAGTCATCGCACAGCGGGCAGCTCCGGATCACGACGCACCAGCACGGGCCATCGCGACGTTCGGCGACGTTGGGTGACGCGTAACCCAACCGACCCACTGGGCCACGTCATCGGCATCGCACCGTGGTACCGGCGGTAGGATTTGTTTGAATCTGATCGAGACAGTTAATGTATTATAGTGACTTTATGAGTAGAGTGTTGATAGTGTGAGGTCGTGCTTGTTTTTGCTGTTTAGTGTGATATATGTGGGTTCAGTCACTATGATTTCGTTCGTTTGAGTGGTTTTGTTCTGTAAATATATTGTGTTGCCATCGAATGAATCTGAGCCTCATTTCTCTGCCGCGTGAGACGCGTGACAGTCAACCTTTTTGTTGGACGTCAGGCTGTGTGTGGGCCCTTTTAGAAATGACCTGAAATAAAAGCGCATCCGTCAGTAGCAAAAAACAAACCCAAGCCGCTCTAGTTCCGAAGTAAGAATTGTAACTGTCGACCATGACTGATTTGCTATTAGTAAGTACAGTTGGAGTTTGATACGACATAACTGTTATGGAGTGCAAAAGCAGCGAAATAGTTCTTCATGGTTTGTAGAATTAGCTGAAGCATGCAGCGACAGAAAAAAGGCCGTTGCTGGACAGAGTTGACGGTCGTCTGATGCCACGAAGCGTATCGAATGCCCGTACCACCACTACCAACACTACCACATCCTCCTAGTCATCGTCCTCCTCCAATAAAACGCATTTGCGGCATTCTTGACATCAAACTTTATCACAGTTCCATTGCGAACGAGGGGGCAATTTTTCGGAGTGCACTTAACGAGCTTAGCCTCGTTCCGAATTTTATGGTGAGCAGCTACGCGCGTTTGCATGCAATCAAGCGGGCACTGCCCTAGGATATTCGATTGTTACTTCCACACCAAACTTTGGACGTTTTCTCTCGTGCCCTCATAGGTTAACGAGACAAAATGACAGAGCAGCGGACTCGTTAAGGCCCCGCTGTACGCGGCACACAGGCACCTGTCTCTCTCATTTGTTTCTTTCCTGCGGGGCCGATGCAATAAAGGCGCGCACGGCGCGTTGCGACCGCAGTGTCATTCCAAGCCAGCGCCGCGTCCCTCAGGGTTAACGTGAAAGAAGAACGTATTCCGGCCGCCTTGAGCGAGCGCAACTCGATCTATGCGGGCAAATTGCGGCTCCGGCGGTGAGCTGCTGTCTTCTATCCCAGTGCAACGCAGGCTGCTGTCGCATTATGCAGCGGCCAGGTTGGGTGTTCGATCGAGATGAAAGCACCGGCCTCGTCTAGCGGAGAACGATTCTTGTATGGGAGACGAAGCAGCGGAGCGAGCGAATTTCAGCGGTGATGAGTTTATTGAACGTTGCCGATCGGACTCGTCTTCTGCGGAATCACATTTCTCTATTAAAGATGGATAAACAACCGAAGCCACTTTACGAAGAAAGTTTTTATTTTAGAACTGAAAGTTTAGTGCAAGGTCAGTAAGAACAGTCTCCCTCTAACTACTGTTTTTCTGTGCTGGTGGAGAACAACATAACAGACTATTTTGACAAACAAGGTAAAGTTTGCGTGTTCATTCAACGAAAACGGTCAGGCTCATTTGAAACAATTTTACGGCATGTCAAAGATTGGCTCACTTCCACCATGTTTATTATTTTCCTTGTTCTATCACTCGTCAAAAAAGGGTCGCTTTATTTTCTTTTGCGTCTCTATAATATTTGTTTAGATCAGGACCTTATTCCTCCGAGGGGTTCACGTAAATGTGTCCTTTTGATAAAGTTTAAAGTGTAGGGAAACACTTTTCAAACATAGCCGATAACACGCATGTCTAATGGCTCATTGCCAATCTGTTGTGTTTCACCACTCCTTTCTGTTGTGCCCGCTGGCCCTTTAGAGTATCTTAAATAAATAAATAAATAAATAAATAAATAAATAAATAAATAAATAAATAAATAAATAAATAAATAAATAAATAAATAAATAAATAAATAAATAAATAAATAAATAAATAAATAAATAAATAAATAAATAAATAAATAAATAAAGCATAAAAAGGCTGATGTTATGAAACTCGCCGCGTGAAAGGCACCCTTAGTCCGGGATTTCCTGATTTCAACTGGCTGTCGTCCCCACTCCGATCACTAGTTTATCAGGGTATCAGGGTCTGGGCTGGTCAGGGAAACCGTCTATTGCTCGATCGACGTCCCACTTCATTAAAACCTCCTGATAATGTAAAATACAAAAGTCAAGCAAAGGTTGCGGTTGTACGCTCTGTTCATTAGGAAGGAAGTAGGAGGGAGGGAACGCGTTTTTTTTTATTTTTTATTGGTTGGGTGGCACTCCACCAGGGGCTCGTGCCACGTGCGGCCGTTCCCGACGGGGTCAGCAGGGGTCGTACCCTTGGTCCAGGTCTCCAACGGCCTCTGCTGCTTCGCGTGCCCGCTGGTACAGACCGAATTGGTCTTCACAGCAGGCTCTGGCGAGCAGTGCCTGCCATTGCTCCGCATTAGGGTTTCTGTTTTTGGGGACAGCCGTTGTGCTTTGGCATTCCCATGTGGTGTGGTGTGGTAGAGGGTGAATTTTTCTTGACACAATGGGCATGCGTCAGCATATGAAGGAATGCTTAAATAAAATGCTCCAAGGTCTTTATTTCCTTCCACGAAACAATTAAATAAGGCTTTTATTTATCATTAAGGAATGTTCTAGATGCCTTTTATTGATTGATTGTAGGGTTTAACGCGCCGACGCAACGCAGGCGATGAGGCGCGCCGTAGTGGAGGGCTCCGGATTAATTTTGACCACCTGGGGATCTTTAACGTGCGCCGAAATCTCGTACACACGGGCATTTTTGCTTTTCGCCTGCATCAGAAAAGTGACCGCCGCGGCCGGGAATCGAATTCGCGGCCTCGTGCTCAGTAGCGCAACGCCTTTGCCACTGAGCCACCGAAGCAGGAGATGCCTTTTATGCCCGCAGCCTCCCGGCAAACATGGACGTCCTACCGTGCCTGTTCCAAAAGAGTTAAAAAAATTACACCATCTTGCCGTGGGGAACCCTAATGAGGATGCGAAGCATCGTGGCGGTTCCGTGTGGTTCCATTGTGTTGCCGTTATGTTGAGTGATCTGGTTTTTACTAGCGCCAGAGGGAATTCCGGGTCCGGGTCCACACCGATGGCAAAGGCACGCGAGTGTTACGGTGAGTAGGCGGTGGTTCTCGAGGCGCCGAAACTCGTCCATCATGTTCTTGTCGATGTTGTCTCTGTGGTAGAATCGGTAGTCTCCGTCAGCTTTGGTGAGGTAAAGGTTGTTGACATTGGTGCACCGGCTGAGAGCAATGTACACGCCCTCCTCTTCGCAGCCTTGTCTTCTCGTTCTTCTTCTTCGGCGGTTCCTCTACGGGAAGATGACGACGGTGGTTGAACGCGAACCTATCTCGTGATGGATTCTTTGGTTGGCCAATACCTATGGGCATCCTGCCACAATCAGCATCAGAGGCGCTGCGGACGGGGCTGGTTGAGCTGCACGGCGCGCGGCGCTTCCCGCCACAGCTTTCCCACGGGAAATTCAGCATCCCCCTCTAAAGTTTTCAGTTCGTCGTTTCCGGTGACGTTCAGCTTCGCGTGCCTTCATTGTATCAGTAGCTTCTTGGCGTAGTTTGAATGAGTCAAGGACATAATGCGCGTTCGTAGCACTTGCTACTGTCCCGGATTTGTAGCGTAGTGGAAAGAGCACCGCGTACCTCCCGTTGCGGCCAGAGAGTCGTGGGATCGAAACCGGGCGCCGCTAACTATTTCTTTTTTTATAGTGTAGTATCGCGGAGCTGTGGGTGTAAGTAGGAGAGTTGCGCATGCGCAGTGAGCGTGTGGACGGCGCCGCCATCAACGACGGAGGACCAGGCGAGCCTAAGAAATGCTCCGCATTTAAAATTGCAATTTTTTTAACCTCATTGGCTGCGCCGCTGCTTAGGGGGTGTGGTCGGCCTGGGCACCTACGGGATATGGTTTGGGAATACGCTTCCCGGACACTCATTGATACCCCTTGTTGAAGGGCACGCCTTCAACGATACGACGCACCAGTCGATCTTCATTCGAACCACGACGTAGCTCACACCGGGATACACCAAGATTTCAGTGACGTCATGTCCGTTACGGAAATGACGCCAGTACAAAGAACGCAGGAGAGACTGCAAAAAAAGTCTCATTGGCGCACATGGTATTGCCGTCTAAGAGGAGTGAAGCGAAGTAGTGCATCATGACGCTAACGAGCGCCGACAGTTGGCGCCTCGACCGGGCAGAGTAAGCTGCGTCATTTCTCACTGTGATGGCACTGTGTAAGAAAACTTAGATTACGTGCCGCAAAAAGGCAGTGATGCCGTGGGGTGAATGCCGCGAACGTGACTGATTTGGTGCGAAGAGAAACCCGAGGGTGAAGCGGAACGCGTTCGCGCGTTCACGGTCCGAGTAACAAACCCTATTTTTCGCGTTCCTCAAGCTGAACCCGTAGCAACGCAACCGTCTGCCATACACGCCACTGAGCAGCAGCGAAGCGATCGCACCTTTGCCGAAGTGACCCGCCAGCGGGACGTCACTCGCCATGCACACCCACAAGACAGCCACAGAACCACAAATCATGCTCACGTGTTCACGTGCCAAACTCACGTGTAAAACTCACGTGCTCACGTGTAAAACGTTCGTGTTTTACCGATTCCTATGACAGAGCTTTGAATTTTTCATTTCCTTCTTTGCGGGAGGGCGCAAGATTAGCGTTAGTGTTAGGCACATGTGCGTAAAAACACTACAATTAGGCCGATATTTCTCACAGAGGACCATGCGGGTATTGCGAACTTGTTCATAGAAGGAAAAAAAACGCCACGCCACACTACGCGTATAAAAGAAGTGGCTGTCTTCACTGGCAGCAAGTAATGCAAAGCCGTATGTTCACACCCATGTTACGTTTGCAGCAGTAGAACATTTCTGCCAGCGCTCGCTTTATTTTCAGCTGCGTAAACGGCCAGCACTGACTTCCAGCATGCACTGCGGCGTGCATTACATTGCATTCAGCATGCTTTGCATTGTTTCTGTGCTTCCACAAGTTTTCCCTACCTTTGAATGTACTCTGTGGCAATAAAATTGTTATTTTTATATTATTATTATAACTATATTATTAGTAATAACAATAATTATTATTATTATTATCATTTTCGTGCTCTGAACGCCTGTAACAGACGCTGTCCGCTGTTCCGGTGCAGTGCACATGCTATTTATATTCTGCTGACAGATACTTTTAACAGCTTATTCCATCAATCCAGTTCAGACACTACCAGAACTATCACTCACTTGGTCACTCACAGATATTGTACTTCATAGAAACGTACTGTATATTTCTCTCTTCCGGAGCAATCAATTATTTTTTTACTTTTAGTTTGGGGTTTGTTAGGCTGCCTGCTTCTTACGTCCTCCTGCTCTCTGCAAACTATGCTGCCCACGTAACATTAGTTTGTTCATGTAAAGGATCGATGTTGCAAGTTTACATGTCTGTCTGTGTCAGAGATGTTTGTTTTAATCTGTATGCTGTTTATCTGTTCTCCTCTGCCATGTCATCATTGCTTGTGTTCATTGTGTGGACACTGTATATTATTGTGTATTATCCAATGTGTTGTGTTTTCTACTTATACGTTGATTATATACAGTGTCAAGGTTGCTTTTCTACCTTTTTTTCTTATATCCTTCATATACTTGTCAAAGTTATTTTACTTGTCATCTCACTTTATCGTCTGCACTTTATCTTGACGTGGCTTGTCTTCGTTTGCCCTCAAATCTTTTGAACTTGTATCACTCTGTGCGCCAGTGCTAAGGCCTCAAGGCTGTTCTTTGGCACAATAAATAAACATGATTGATTGATTCATTATAAGTACTGCTGAGAAGCGCGGAAGGGGTGTCAACATCCCAATAAATAAACATGATTGACTGATTGATTGATTGATTGATTAATTGATTGGTTGATTGATTGATTGATTGATTGATTGATTGATTGATTGATTGATTGATTGATTGATTGATTGATTGATTGATTGTAAGCGCGCAGGTGGTGTCAACATGGCGCACGGGTAACCGACACCATTTCATGACTTTGCAATACGTCCTGAATTACGCGATATTGAATTGCATTCATGGTTTATTCCTCAAATTTGCTGGATTGTTCGGCAGAGGTTGTTTGAACCAGTTGCAATGAAGCTTAAACTGGTCTCTCTATGGTCTACTCTAAGAAATAACTTTGTTAGATTCTAGAAAAACAGTACAGTCAAACCCGCTTACAGCAAACTGTAGTATGCACCGTGATTAGTTCGATATATCCAATATTTTGATATAGCCGAACCAGTCTATAGCGAATTTTTGTAACGAATTCGCAATACGCGAGACCCCCCCCCTGCCTTTCCCACGTCGTAGAGAAAGAAACGCATAAATTATGTCATTACCTAACATAGAACAATCAATTATGCTGTTACCTTAGACAAAGCTACTTTCCGCCTTAACTGCCTATTTCACAAAAGAGCTGCGATTTTTGTTTTAACTTTTGTTTTGGGGGAGGCGCCGTTTTCGCCATTTCAAGCCTGCTCCCTTCAATGTCGAAGTAATATTGGCAGAGAGCATCGACTCGCGAAAGTGCTTCATTAACCTTCATTTAAGCGCCGAAGAGACTGAGGACATCCCTTGTGACATTTTCAGTCTCTTCGGTGCTTCATGCCATGACATCAGTGACGCTGTCTGTGCCTGAGGGGCTCACAGTGACGGCAAAGCCGTTGTTGACACTCAGGAAATCCTCAAAGGACACTCCTTTCGGCACAGCATCTGGAATGTTGGTGGACTCTTCGCGCAGTTTGCCGATGACGCCGCCTTCGTCCGGACTCGCTGACTGGATGTGCTCCGTCGGAAATCCGGTTCGTCGGAAATAGTTACGGAAGGTGTGAGGCGTCACGTAACTCCATGCGAGGCTCAACATCTCAATCGTGACCAATCAGCACCTCAATCGCCGCTCCGAGACCATGCATTTCTGTGGCAATTGTAGGCGCGCTGAGTTCGATATATCTGATGTGAACTTCGTTATAAAGAATATGCTTCGCATGCATTTTCGTAACTGATGTGCTTTTCATCGATATATAGCATAATTTGCTCTATCAGGGTCCGTTATAATCCGGTTTGACGTAGTAATCAGGTGTACTTCTCTGGCTGTTCCCGTTTGACGAATACTTACGCATGAGCCCCGGAGTTTTGAGCAAGGTTCCGTAGTTTGGTTATCTATGAAGGAAGACACTTGAAGGCGGTGGGTGAGTTTAAGTTGTCAATAAGCTGTAGATGACGATGGTCTAGCACAGAGCATATGAGAGAGAGTTAGGGGGGCGGGGCGCTCACATTTCTCGTGAGTATGTGTTTTACTGTCGGCAGCGTTTTGATTTTGACTCGCAGGCTGCTTTATGTTTGGTAATTAACGATTAGAGTGGGCTCAAGGCGGTTTGATGTTGATCGTGGACGCTTTGACTTTGATTTTAGCGGCTTTGTGTTTCGCACTTCGCCATTTGACTTTCGCATGAAAAACAGCTTCGCTTTTCAACCATCGGAGGAGTGGAGTTGAACTTTTTCGTGGTTTCTTTAGCACCAGCAAAAAAAAACCTGTCCTGCTTTACGAAGCCTACGTACACTTCAGCTAGACCAGCTGGAAACGTGATTTGCATTAATTGACAGCTTCCTTATTATTAACCCGTGAAGGAGGCACGAGTGGAGAGAACTTTTTTATTTTTTTTTGTCTATTTTACAACACTAGAAATTTGAAAGCCATCACGATAACTTCAAATAGGCAAATTACCCCAGACTACTTGAAGGCCTAGACGGCCCCCAAGAAAAACTGTTGAGCCATTAGAACACGAATAATTATTTATAAAGGCCAGGAAAGATAACGACGGCTTTTCAAGATGTTAACGCTTCCAAAACTTTACAAGTAAGTGGGGCTGCACTAATTTATTAGGTGGTTCAGCCCTTCCCCAATTAGGGTGCGTTGCTTCCATGATTTGTTTTCTCAAATAATCTCATGCCAACCGCCTGTAGAGGCCTTTTTTTCCGACTCCCGCTAGTCAGAAGACTTCCCAAATGGTAGCACTACAACTAATCAGTTTTACCAGCCCTACTTGAGCTGAGTTCAAAATAAGATTTCACATCGTTTTCGTCTCGCCTAAGTAAAAACATACAGTGGCATTGCTTTCAGTAGCACCAATGGACATCTATACAGAAGGAGCAAGGTTTTCTGGTCGGCTCACCGGAAACACAATGTGTGGCCGGGGCACGTGTGGGATACCCAAGAAATAACCACGTACTCCCGATGCTGTTCCATCTGGAAGTTTATATAGAGGGGAGATTTGAAGGGAAGAAAAATTGCTCCAACACGCACGAGGAACAACTTGCATGCCGGTGTCAGTTTCGGCCCGGAGATGAGAGTGCTGCCAGCTGAGAATCCCCGGAATTCGTGTTGATGGCCCATTTAACAGCGCCGATGCAAAGCGTCACGGCTGTTTACCTGTTTTCGGAACTGGGCCTGTACGACGAATGATGGGAGCTCTGCAATTTAGTCTTGTTACTTTGGATCTGACTTCCCCTGTGCAGGAAAAGATAACCGGTTCCCCCGGGATAAGCATTAACGCCGTTTTAGAATGTCTTCCGGAGCTCTAACGCGGTGCTTAGTGCGGAATTTTCTATGCAGTTGATTTTGTTCCAGGGAGTAAACAACGAGTTACCTTTAATCGAAGCGTAACTAAATTTTTACAGGCGTTAGTATGTTGAAATTCGTGTTACCTACAAGCAGACAAAGCTGCTCCATCTATGAAGTTGCACCCCGAAAGTTGCAGTGGGCATTAGCGCCCTCTCATAGCGACAAAAAGCTACGTTGAGATGTCCCTATGATGTGTCTGTATGTTCTGCTAGCAGGCCTACAGCCTGTGAGTTCATGGCTGCTCGGAGATTGTGAAAACAGCTCGCGACGAAGCGCCTCAAGATTTCGCAACGCGCGCTCACCGCCGCTGGGCACCGTGGTTGTGCGTTGCCGTTCGGCGCGTTTGTTGAAAGAATTTAAGATGCACCATTAGAGCAGCAGCGGGCGTTACAACGTAATGTACCGCCAGCTGCCCCATTTGCTTACGGGCTATTAACTATGTTTAAGTGGAAAGAATGGCAGTATCTCCACTCCGCGGAGGATCGCGAGGGTGTGGAGTACAGGGACTCGAAATGACATCGAAGTTGCGGCCCTGGGTGACATCTGGAGTGACATTGGGAGGTCCTAATGTACGCCACACAATTACAGGCGAGGGAGTAAGCCGTTTGACTCACCGTCGTAGCCCAGTGGGTAAGACCACTGATACTAGCTCTGTCTGGTCTACCAGACACAGGCTCGAATCCTGCCGGCCATTGTAAGGTTCTAAGGTGCTCCGCACCTAATACAGTGTCACGAGTTTTCGGGCCGGTTTTCTGACCTCCTCGTTGTACTACATATGCACGCGCAGAATATTTCTACCACCGAACATCATACATGCCGGTTTTCAAGTAAAAACCTCTAGGTACACATGACAATACATTTAGCCTCCACCTTCTTGATGATCCGCTGCTTACAAGATTGGGATTAATATTCCCATGAATCGTAATGTCTTCATAACGTTAAAGGGGCTACTGAACAGGCATAAAAGTAGATGTTAACCTTGTTGCTCTTGAGGGAAGTGATCACCATTCCTGCACTCACCAAAGACACTGAGCCGTTATCCGGCGTACAGGGCAGTACAATCATAAACCCTTTTTTCACGGGAGACAATGTCTAGACACCCACTCCTGGCTATCGCAAGTCAAGGATTGTTGAAACTGTCCGTGTATATTTTGCACAAAATTAGATATCCACCAGCCATTACCTCGGATAAGGCGCATTATAAAAGGCATGCGGAACGACAACCAGAAACTGTACTGATTCAAGGCGCTATTGTTACACGAAGGTATATCACAAAAAGAAGCTGCTGAGGAGTATTATCGCCTCTTCTCTACAGTATCCATACCTCAAATATCCGCTAAATGTGTCCCAAGGTAGCGCAGCGGAACTCTGCAGCGCAATGAACCTTCCGTTTGTTTCCTAGCGCTCGACACGACAATCTTAAATGTCAAGAAACTTTCTTTTCCAGGTTATGATTACATGACTTACGAAGTGATTTCCCATCTTTCTCGTCATTCCCGCCTACGCCTTCACGAATAGCACAACTTAACCTGGCTCTGTGGTAATGTTCTTGCAGAATTGAAAATAGCTAAGGTTTCTGGTATCCTAAAATCTGGGAAGCAATCGACAAAATTCGACCCATTCCGACCTATAACCTTACTATATTGCATTGGCAAAATGATGGAAAAATGACATTTAAGAGAATAACCTGGTACCTTTAGAGCAGAAACCTTTATTTACCTCAAGCGAATGGCTACCGGGAAAACAGATCCGTTATCGACAACATAATCGCTCTCGTGATTTCACTGGAAGAACTACATAGTGGACAACAAAGGGAGTGAAGTTTTTAGGAGCATGCTGGAAGGCCCTGCTTCTTTCCACAACATACAGAAGGAAGTGCCTCAGTGAGCCGTCTTAAGTTTTCTACTATTAAATCTTACGCTTACCCACCTAATACATGTTCACCCTCCTGGCGTCAAGGTTACACTTTATGCGGATGACATCTGCATTTGGTGTGCGGCGAAATCACGTCTTCCAATGCCACAGAGGCTACAAAAAGCTACGAGAAATGTGTCTGAGTACCTTGCGTCCAAAGGTCTTCGCTTTTCTTCCGAGAAAAACGCTGTCATGTAATTCACCCGCAAGCGGATTACCCAATACCCTCTAATCAATGGTTGTCGTGGCCTGCAATACGTGCGAGCGCAAAAAATACCTTGGCATCGTCATGGATCGAAATCTGTCTTGTGCGCCAAATGTCAGGAGATTGCCTACTCGTATATCTGCGGTGGCACAAATTACTGGGCACCTTGTAGGACGCCTATGGGTGCAGCGACTATCGAATAATTGTGCTACTCTGCCGAGAATATGGAGACAGCTTGCACCGGCTGTCGCCCCCATGTAAAAAGGAGCTCGATGCGGCCAGGAATAACTGTCTGCGTATCTTTCTCGGCCTCCCTGAAAGCTCAACTGCATGCTGGCACTATTGCGAAGGCTGGTAGCTTGCCTTTAGACGTGTGCTGGGAACAAAAACTCTGCTTACTTTTGTTTTGCGGAAACCGAGCTAGAAGAGATCCTGTGAATTCCTCTGAACATATACATTTTGCGTATGTGTACATTTCCCCTCCCCTTCTTTTCTTTTCGTTTTTTTTTATTTCTTTTCTTTTCGCTCTCTCTCTCTCTCTGTTTCCTCTGGTCATCTCGCTGTATTCACCCCTATCTGGAGTAGAAAGCCCTACCCTTAGTGGGGATGAGCTCTTCAGCTTTCAGTTTTATCTTTCTCGCTCTCCCTCTCTTAGACTGCAGGAAACATTTTTAATTTACTTGAGGCATACGCTACGCACGAAAACCAAAATCTCCGCACGTATTCTACAACAACACAAAAATTCGAGCTGCGGAGAAACCAAAATACCATAAGCATCTCTGCACCTTTCCAACGACGACAAATCGTGCTTAATCATTTCCCGTCTTGGACTCCATCACCCCTTTGCATCGAATTTACCTTATGTGTAACCACCTAAAAAATTACACCCTAAATTTGCCTCCTTCAATTAAGACTTTCCCACACCAGTAGTTGATAGTGTCATATGACCGACATTTTTACTGGTAGCTCACCTACGCCTGACTGCAGTTCTTCTGGACTGTTCATTTCATCGACCTGCGAAACACTCTCCTACCTACTTGAGCACGCAGCATCATTTACATCTGCTGAACTCCATGTCATTAAGAGAAAACTTCGATGCATTCTCCTCCAGCCACCATCACGACGAGTTATCTTTACAGATTCGAACAGAGCGCTACAAACTCTTCGACATGGCACCTCCTTCAGCATTCCCGAGCATACATCCCGCGACATCTCCTACCTAAACCATCTACTGTATGCCACTGGACACCACGTTAGACTAAAGTTCACTCCTGCGCAGTGCGGCATCTTAGGCAACGAAAACGCAGATGAGGCTGAAAACACAGAGTTACGACTTAGCAACGTGCGAAGAATTTTCTTCCCGAAGCACGATACCTCGAGATTAGCAAAGGAGCTTGTTCTCAAGGAAAGAAACAACTGCTGGTTTCTCCCGGAAACCCAGCCCCCCTTCTTGCATCGTGTACGTCCTCCTTTGACAAGAGGACTACCGGAGCGAGTTCCACGTTGGCTAGAGTATTTGTTTATCGATTGCGTGTCAACGCATCTCTCCCAAACACCTACCTGCACCCCCTTGGCCAAACCTCGAACCTTTATTGTGACAACTGCGGGTCACCGGAAAGAGCCGAGCATATCCACTATAATGCCCTGCATACAGTGAAGCAAGAAACCACCTCGAGCAGAAGATCGAATTCCGCAACCACAGTATCCTAAATGAGCACTTCTGGGAGCATGCCCATCTTCCTCGTCTCAGCGGCTAGTGCTAGCCGGATTATTTCATCAAGTCCACGACATCGGTGTCGCTGAGACCATATAAGACTAAATATTGTCACACTATGTGCAACCATCTAGACTTTTCCCGTGACACAATTGCGGTGCCCGCCATGGTGGCTCAGTGGCTAAGGCCTTGTGCTGCTGAGCACAAGGATGTTGGTTAGATTCCCAGCCACGGTGGCCGCTTTTCTGATGGAGGCAAAAAGGAAAAATGCCGGTGTGTACGAAATTTCGGCGCACGTTAAAGATCCCCAGGGAGTCAAAATTAATCCGGAGCGCTCCACTACGGCGTGCCGCATCGCCTACGTTGCGTCGGCGCATTAGACCCTACAATTAATAAACACACTCCTGATATCAAAAACACAGACTACCTCCCTTTTTGCACTTATTATACTCCTTTTAATTCCGCCTTTCTTTTGTCTCCTCCGCCTTACGCCCGATAGTAAAGTTATTCTTTCCCTCCCACCATCTCCGCAGAGTAGGCTGCAGGCGACAGCATGCCCTACACATCTCTGCTTTCCTCCAATAAAGAGCCTTCTCTCTATGGCCGTGTATGTCCGCGTGTGTATAAATAAACACATCACCCGTCATCAATCTCGTATTCGGTGCCGCGTGGTGTTGGCTCCAGGCTCAGAAGTAGGGGTGCCAAGGCTCTCTTTAATTAATCATTGTATTTTATCTATTCTTACAAACTTGGGCAAGAGGAATGTACCCTCCATTCTTCACAGCTGCCACGCATACATCGTATTTTTAGTTAGAAAGTATCTTTCCCCGGGTGTGTTTTGTCTAGGATTGCCGTGAAAATTCTAGCACAAGCGATTCTTAAACCTATTTCTTAGGGAACAATAAATGCATACTGCTGTAGTAGACAGAGCAAAATAACAAAAAAGAATGCACACTCCAGCCAAAGCCAGTGAAGGCGAAGTCGACTACCTAACACCTGCCTTGCATTTGCTTCTTAAAATTTCACATTGCTATGCAGCCTTTATAAAAATTCTGCTGGAATTCACAGAATGGCCAACTAATGCGTAGCATACTTGTGCCACTTGTTTAGTATATGAGTTAGTTACAGCCAATATGGCTATGAGTATCGAAAGACGTGGGATTATTTTATATTTTTACTTTTTCTTTCATTTCTTTTCACCAGTGACGAAAATTTGCAGGATTATAGTGATGAAGTGCCTTCACTTCGGTATTTATGTTTTTTTCGAAGATGCAATGCGTACTGCAAAGTTTGTCCGTTTACGGTATCTTTTTATTCGTATTTTGAACGTGTTTCTGCCGACTGTTTTCGTTAATTCTTCGGTATTGGGAGGAGATGTATAAAATGAATAGTATTAGATTTGTGAGATCAATATTCTTGATGATGATGATGATTGATGATGATTGATGATTGATAGTGGTATCCCTTTTGTAGCGAGGTGATGGCGGGTCATCTTACCAAAACAAATCTAATTCACCTATGTTTTGTACTCTTCGTTTAATATCAGCGCTAATGTTAGGACACGCACAAAAAACTTATTAAGAACAGAATACTTATTTTTTATGTTAAATGTGGCAGCTGTCCTATGCAATATTCCCCTCTCGGTTTTTCGTCCACCAGCATTCTACTCTTCTTTTCGTCCCCTCGAGAGCTTTAAAGTTAACTCCCTCTGTGCTACCTTTAAATCCCAGGGCTTCTGGAAGCCGAATATTTCCCTCATGTAGATTCGGATGGACACCTTCGCTACTAACACAATGTGCCGCATAGTTTCGGTTTCTTTTCCGCAGACCACGCAGACCCCGTCATTTTGTGTATACTTCCCCTCAAAGCTGTTAGTTCGCTAGCAACCTGCTGTAGCCTCAAAAAGCAAAGCCCTGCCCTTAGAATCACCGTAGAAATTTACCTTTCTGACGTCCAATTTCTCAGGTCTATACATCTCAACCCTATCCGGCGTTTTAGTTCCATTTTTTTCTCTCCATTTATTCGTTTTTATCTGCCTTGCCTCTTTTTTGGCTACCCTGGCTGTCTTGGCTACTCCATTGTTCTTTCGGAATTTCATCGTTTAACCTTCTTGTCCTCCTTAGCCACTGGGTTTTTCACGCTTTTCGGATATATGTACCTAAAAGCTTTAGCTGTCCACGTATACGTTAATCCAGGGCTCTCAACCTCCCCTCAAAGCATATTTTACTCTGCGTTTCTCAAACTTCAAATGGCGACAAGCCCATATCTCCCTGCACTGCTTCGTTAGTTGTTTTTTTTTCTATGCGGTCCTAAGGCGAATAGCCTACCGTTCTCTGGTTCACTTCTGGACCGGCTAGAGCGTCTGATTTTAAGCAGAATATCGCATTCGCAAATGTGAGACGCGGAACCATTACTCCTTTCCACATTTCTCTCACTACTTCATCTTTGTTATACCCCACCGAGCTCTATGCTTCATTATAGCAGCGTTTCGCTTTCCCTCACACTGAACTTGCTCCTCGTGAGTTCTTAAGTACTCCGTTTATCCACACTCCAAAATATTTATATTCTTTGACTGTGGGCAATTCGTCCTGCTGGATTGGCACTGCGTCAGTGCTAGTGTCATTGAAAACCATTATTCCCGATTTTTTTAGCTAAAATTTATCCCGAGGTTGGTGGCTTCCGGATCGATAATATTTACGAGCAGTTTCATATCGGTCTGGGTATGCAAGAACAATGTCGTCTGCGTATAACATTCCCGGGATACTCTGTTGTACCACTTCGCCGTGCCACATATGCGTTAGGTTGAACGCTACTTGACTTTCTTCTAGTTTCTTTTCTCATCCTCCCGCCGCGGTGGCTCAGTGGCTAAGGCGTTGTGCTGCTGAGCACGAGGTCGCGGGTTCGATTCCCGGCCGCGGCGGCCGCTTTCTGATGGAGGCGAAAAGCAAAAACACCCGTGTGTACGAGATTTCGGTGCACGTTAAAGATCCCCAGGTGGTCTAAATTAATCCGGAGCCCTCCACTACGGCAAGCCTCATCGCCTGCGTTGCGTCGGCGCGTTAAACCCTACAATCAATCAATCAAATCAATTTCTAATCCTGCTATGCAAAGCATAAACAGTATTGGGCTTTAAGGGCATCCCTGTTTCAGTCCCCGATAGGTGTTCACCTGCTGTGCGCATTTCTGCCCTTCCCACATCAGGTACACTCGATTACCTCTATAAATTGTTATAAGGAACGGTATTAACTCGTTATCTAATCTCTGGAGTTTCAGCATTCTCCGCAGCAGTTCTCTGTTTACCTTGTCATATGCCCCTTTATTGTCCAAGAACATAATCCATAATGGTGTATTCTCCGCTTTCGTAATTTCAATGCACGGTGTTTTCAAGAACAAATTATTATCCAATCACCTGTCTTGTCTAAATCCATTCTGCAGTTCCCAAAGAATTTAATTTTCTTACATGCCTGCCTGAATCTCTGGTTTTAGCAGGGTTCCGTAAATTATATTCAACAATGGACCATATTCACACGATCAATCAGGTGATAGAGACGTGCGCTGAGTATACTGAACCCCTATATATAGCCTTCGTACATTATGAGAAAGCATTTGACTCGGTCGAAGCCTCAGCAGTCATTCAGGCATTACGGAACCAGGGGGTAGATGAACATTATGTAAGAATACTAGAGGATATCTGCAATGAGTCCACAGCTACCATCATCCTCCATAAGGAGAGCCGTAAAATACCTATAAGGAAGGGCGTCAGACAAAGAGACACTATTTCTCCAATGTTATTCACAGCATGTTTACAAGAAGTATACAAAACGTTGGATTGGGAACAGGTGGGAGTAAGGGTTAATGGAGAATACCTCAGTAACCTCAGATTTGCTGATGACGTTACCTTGATAAGTAAGTCGGGGGACGAAGTGCAAAGCATGCTTTCCGCACTGGATAAACAGAGCAGAACCGTGGGCCTCAAAATTAATATGCAGAAAACCAAAGTAATGATCAATGACCTCGGGACAGCACAGCGGTTTGAGATAGGTGGCGAGATACTGGAAGTGGTAAGCGAATATATTTTCTTAGGCCAAGTTGTGACCCCGAATCCCAACCTTGAGGCAGAGATAATTAGAAGGATAAGAATGGGGTGGAGTGCATACGGCAGACATTCTCAGATAATGAATGGCAGCCTACCATTGTACCTGAAGAAGAAAGTGTATGGCAGCTGCATCTTACGGGTACTCACCTACGGGGCAGAAACTTCAAGGCTCACTAAGAGGGTTCAACTTAAATTGAAAATGACTCAGCGGGCAGTGGCGCGGAAGATGATAGGTGTAACATTAAGGGACAAGAAGAGAGCGGAGTGGGTCAGGGAACAAACGCGTGTTAAGGACATATTATTAGAAATTAAGAAGACGAAATGGACGTAGGCAGGGCACGTAATGTGAAGGCAAGATAACCGTTGGTCATTAAGGGTAACCGAGTGGATCCCTAGTGAAGGCAAGCGTTGCAGGGGGCGGTAGAATGTTAGATGGGCAGATGAGATCAAGAAGTTTGCGGGGATAAATTGGTAGCAGTTAGCTCAGAACCGGGGTAATTGGGGATTAATGGGAGAGGCCTTTGCCCTGCAGTGGCGTAGGTAGGCTGGTGATGATGATGATAACGTCCCTCGCTTCCCCTTTGTCGCGTAGTTGGCCTTTCTTAGCAGCGCGGAGCCCTTGAAAAAAGCTACCGCTCTCCCACCTAAGCGCCACCCCACCTTGTTTCCTATCATGAGGCTGAAGTGAACCCCTTCGCACTGAAAATTTGCCTATGTCCAATGCTGCCCACTACCCTGTTCACGTCTATCACTTCGAGCCCAAGTTCACTGCCGTGCCTGTTGATCTCGCTGTTAGCAGCGAGTACTACCCGTTCGGTGTGCACGCCCTGCTTTGTCACCTCAGACACGGTGCAGACTGCAATGAGCACATTTGGGGCCGTCGGCCGCAGGTCGTTTACCCCGTTGGCTATGTCCTGGCCACGTTTTCCCTCCTCCCCATTGAGAACATCGTTAAGCACCGCGGCAATCACCACAAGGTATCTAGCTTTACTGGACAAGGCCATGTGCCCCTTAAGGCCAGCTTCCGCTAAATTAAAAAAAATACAATTTTATTTTAATGTTGTTTCCTATTTCTTATTTTTTCAAAATTCTCTTCAACCAGTCATTTCTCTTTACGATATTATAGCGAATAAAGGTGTTACTTTCGCCAAATCTGCATTTTTGTGCACATGCAGAGCGTTACACGTTTCTCCATTTTGGTATTTTTTCAGATTTTGGACTTCATTTTGCATTCTTTTGCGTTTTTTCTGCGGTTTTTGGGGGTAGATGTAAAAATGCATATTTTATTGTGTGAAAGCATTCTTGCGAAACATTTATTTTTTTTATTTTTTTATTTTTCGGTTCTTCAAAACTCTGTCAGACCAATATTCTTCATTTACGCTAATATTACGACTAAAGGTGCTACTTGCGCCAAATTTGCATTTTTGTGGAAATGCAGGGCGTTACATAATCCCGGACGTGGCGGTACTGGGTGCTACGCATTAAAACGAGGGCATTCTTCTAATGCGCGAGTGTAAAAGTGCACCAGTCACTTCGACGCCGACATAGAAACAGGATACCGTTCTTTACATCGAAGAAAAGAAACATGACCGGAGTAGCTAGTGGAGAAATTTGCGAATACAGAGCTTACAGAAATACATGCCGACTAACGGCTGAGCAGGAGAATTTTTATACGCTACCTAAAAGAGGCATGTTTTTTTTGTTTCGCGTGCGCTATCAAATATTTCGGAGAGCTTGTCTAGATGATCAGGTACACCGCAGTCTAATGACTGAGTTTCATGGAAAGCTGGTGCTGTTTATATTGATGTCTTTTATTACTTTGTAATCCTATTCTGACTGGTTGTAAGCCAACATAAACAATGCTAGCACAAATATTCGGGTTATAGTATGTTTGTAGTGATTGATGGCGGATATAGATGTGCTGAAATGTTAAGATTTCCTCTTGAATAAATGGCCTGTGTGCTCATCCCGTAAAAGATTTTCTATGACTTTAAGACATCTTTGAAAAATCGGAATTCGATCACAATGTCCTTTTGCGCTAGTTCCCCACATTCAACTAATTTTACCACTGAACCAATTTAATTCTCACGTGATATATTTAAATTTTTCGGTAATGGTGTACAAAAAAGACGTCGCACTGCTAGATTTTCAGTAAGCTTTTGAAAGTTTCTCACAACCTCCTCTTGTACAACCTATATCTTTTCTTGGTTTACCAAGCAATATTCTGTGCTGACTTCAAAAATGTCTAAAGAGCCAGTCCCAAAAGTTTTCATTAATGGTGTTTCGTCAACAAACGTATCCGTGTCATCCGGTGTACCCCAAGGGTCGGTCGTGGGACAGCTTTTATTCTTTATTTATATCAATGATATCGGTGCGCGTATAACTTCCAGTGTAAGGCTATACGCAGACGATGGTGTTTTATACAGAGATTGGGGACGATTCTGATAGGCTGACGTTACGAACTGATTTATATAGTTTCGGTCTTTGGTGCAGCCAGTGGATCATGTCCCTAAACGTATCTAAATGCAAACACATTTAATCTTGCCGGAAACGCAGCCCATTCTAAACGCAATACAATCTTCATAACGAAGCTGTCCCTCAGGTAACCCACGCGTAAATATTTAGGAGTCGCATCTTCTTACGACGTAACATGAAACCGACATATAGAATCTATAACAATAAAGAGAGCCCGCACTCTTCACTTCATTAAGAGAAATTTCAAGCAGGCTCCGCAAGACGGAGGAGAACTCTTATACAGCACAAATATCCGTCCTATTCTGGAATACGCTAGCACTATATGGGATCCCTTCACGCAGAATCTGATAAGTAGTCTCGAGGCCATACATAACCGCACTGATCGTTTTGTTACAAATATTTACAAATTTCCAAGTAGCAGTACTCGGATAAAAGATTCCCTTGGCTGTCATACGCTTGCATCGCGCCGAGCATTTTTTCGTGTGACTTTTCTAAGAGAGGTATACTTCGACAGAACAACACTCAACAAATATGCTTATCTGGTTCCCTCTACATATGTCTCGCAACGTCTTGACCAGGCGCTTCAGATTAAAGAAATACCCGCTCGTACAACTGCTTTCATGAATTCTTTTTTCCGCGCGCAATAAAATCCTGGAATCAGGTTCCCGGGGTAATTATCGAAGGCGCAAGCGACAACCAATTCCTTTGAGGTTTCCGCAATTATCTTCAAAGACAAATTCCTACACCATTCTTCCTAGTCTGCTTATTGCATACTTTCTTTTGTGTGCTTGTTTATACATATGTTTCTGCATACATGCCATACTTTCCATGCTGCATATTTTTGTATATTATGTATGTTTTGTATATTTGCACAATGCACATTTATATTTGTTTCTCTGTTTCTTGTTATTTATTATTCCTTTTTTGTTTGTTGGCACGTTTCATGTGTGAAAATGTGTTTTTACCCCCCTACTGTAATGCCTTCTGGGCGAAACGTAGGTATATCAATTAATAAATATATAAATAAATAAATACTGCAGAGCTATACAGGTGTCATTTGAACCAGTAAACCTGTACTTCGAACCATATAGGAAAAGTATATCCCCTGTTTACCAGTCCAACGGTTTCCAGAATTTCTATACGCAAGTTATAACGTCGCGGGGCTAGCTTTGATATTCACGCAAGGAAATGCCCAAGAATATTTGGAGTGTAACTTAATTGAGTGTACCCCGCTTAAATGGTAATTTCACTCGATTATTGAATTCGCTATTTACTGCTTTAAATAGGATTAGATTGTTTTATCTGTGCTACATGGCCAATTTAAAGGCTACTAAAATGCTTCTTCACCCACTTATCTACCCGATTGGGTAGTTTTGGCCGACCTCTATCATAAAAGATCATATAAGTAAAAACACCGGAAAACATTAGGGGGTGAGCTTTTGTTATCAGTACAATGTCATTTTGTATAAAGGAAACTGTAGCGTGCCTAAAATGACGTGTTGTGGAACACCACATTATGCTGCTTTTAAGCTAGATATATCCCTAATGAATAGTACGAACTGAATATTACTTTGTTGGTAACTGTTCGGTATGGTTTTGCCGTGGGAAGAAACAGGCAACCTGCCGCTTTGAAGTTCCGGGAAAGCAAAAACGCTTAGTTTTACTTGTCTTTAGCTATCTAGCAGCTTGTGCGGTTCGGCCCCTATAGCAGCAGTAAGCGCGCAAATTAACACTTTCAGCTAACACTAACAGCGACCTCTATATTCTAGGTTTTACTTCAGTTGGCTGACGCTTACTGCAAGTACTTGTGCTGAGGACAGTGTTGAGACCGGGAAGGAAGCTGTTCGGGTGAACTTGCAAACAGTCATCTTAGCCCTGGAACCCACCATCCTCCTTCAAACGCAAACACGCACGCGCTGAGACGGACACACAGACGCATACCCACGCGCGAATAGATGTTAACACTGCGACAGCCGTCGAGATGGCTTTTCCTGAATGCCTTCCCACCGAGCCTAAATGTTTGTTTAGCGATCGACAGCGGGAAATATGAGTTCTATGGTTTGCCTGAAGCAAATTTTATCGTTCGGGGCCAGATGCATTGAGTGCTTGATGATAGGGTTTTCGTTTATCCCATATCTTGTGTCACGCTGAAGTTTAAAAAATGATGGCAAAGGAATATTGTCGTGGATGATCGGTCGATGGGAACAGTTATTTTGTAATTGTGCATTTGACGTCATTGGATTATGTCTAGTTAAGAATTTTCGGCGATAAATGTACCGAAGCGCCGAAGCAACTATACATAAGGATCTGTCCTAAAGCGCGTGGATTTGATTTAAGCACGAAAGGTCAAAGAAGCCCCTACTTTTATCGCAGTAACATGGCTATGAAGAACACTGAGGTTATGCTTAAAACGTGTCTCTTGATATATAATCTTACTTTGATTGGTGTGTAATATCAGGTTATTTTTTACAGTCTATTGACATGAGTAGCCGACTGAAATGTGTGTATGGTCATTTCAAGATACCAATGTTGTGAGTTCGTTGCAGTTATGTGTCACAACTATCGAGGTGAATGTTTGAGGCACCTGTTATGAAATATATGAGAAAGTAATAATGTTTGCCTTTTATTGGATCATAGTTTGTTAGATTTAAAGCATTTTACCCTGTCACGTAGTTCGGGATTGGCGACGAGCTCCATTTTTTATGTGACATGTGTGTTATAATAGTTATAGTCAGGGTCATGTAGTCAGGCTATGAAATAGCTGTGCAGATAAAATTAGCACTATAGAAGAGTTATGTAGAAAAAAATGCACCGAACCGAGAACTCCCATTCTCAATAAGCCCGTCATATATTTGTAAAGAGAAATTCGCAAGCACTTTTTGCGATTCAGCAATACTTTCTGGAGAATTACCTAAAACCATACTTCGCAAATTTAAGTGCACGAGTTGTGTTTCATTGCAGCTGCTGCATTTCGACATTGAAAACGTTTCATAGCATCTGTTAATATGCCTATTGCGACGTCGTTATTGATTAGGGCCCTTAGCTTTCTTGCCCTAGTTAAGTAGGAAATAAGAAAATTAGAGTAAGAAAACGCAATGGCACAAAAGCAGTACAGGAAAAGCGCCTTCTCCCGTCGTGCTTTTTTCTGTGTCGTCCTTATCACGCTCTAATTTGCTAGGGAAAGTATGCGCAAGATTGTGAATAATCTGTTCTAAAGAGAAATGTTTTCTTTTCATTTCTTGCCAGATTTATTCCCTACTCGCAGATGCCTGCACCCGGGTTGTGAAAAACATAGCTCATGAGTCAATCTTGCTTGGAACGTACTTCTACGGAACGGAATGAATTATCAACGAAATTCCCGCATAAAGACCAGGCGATATTTTTCTTGATACCGTTCATTGCGGAAAGCTTTGAGTGCGTGACTACTTTGTATCAACAAGCTACAGATAACAATAAGTAGTGAATGCTGCGGATTTTCTTGGGGACATCGGCTCGTATTGCTTGCAGGAACTCATCAAACCGTAATAACAAAGATAATGGGAATATGCACAAATGTAATGTGTGAATACGTAGCCTGAATCATTTGTTATTGTTATTTTGTACATTGAACTGACAACTTTCGTTGAGGCGAGATAAGGTATTGCGACTGTTTGAAGCTGAAACAATGATATCCAACCTTTCTATATACAACAAAAAGCAAGCGGACAACATACCGACGATATGGCTCTAAACAGCGAGTTATTTTCGACAGCGACCACTCCCGAATGATGGGAAATGTACGGCTAAAAATGAAGAAAAGTAGGCTAGAGGAAAGCGATTAAATAACGAGAGTGTGCTACGAGCCATGGACTGACTGCCATATTTTTTACCCTAGACGAGAACTGAGGGATTGCTGACGGAAATGCTGCCATCTTCGTGTATTAGGACAGCCCAACGTACCTATTAGCCTTGTTGCCAGGAAGTACATCTTAGGCATTAATACTCGGAATAAGCTACCGAAAGCGACAGTCTTCACACAATCCATCCGACGTAATCACATTCTGACATAGCAGCAGCAATAGTAATGAGCGCAAGACCCGTGTACCGTGTACGACATGACAGGAGGGCGAGAGCAGATGTTCATCTTCACAGAAAAGACAGTTGCAATACAAAGGACGACATTGACGTAAGGCGTGGATAAGGTCAAGAGGGGCGAAGCCGGCCGCTTACTGAAGCGGGTTAGAGCGAAGAGCTCCCAAATCGATGAACCCCTGGTCAGGCCTACGGAATTATTAACGAGCCTGTTCGCGCGGAAAATGCAGGACCATTAATATAAGCCGCCTGCGTCTCTGACCCAGTATTCAGTTTTAGCCCCTTTGGCAAGTAACAAGCCGTTTAAGCCTCGTAGAAGGGTCGTGTCAGAACACGCGATGAAAGCCATTAATTACCCTCCTGTCGCAATTAACTTAATTTTAATGGTATTGACGCGTCCTCACGAAGTTATCACTCTTCGGCTGTCTAGTCCTTTCGACGGATACCTTCGGCACGTTCGAACGAAAGAAAGCCACCGTTTGTCTCGGGCAGGTTCCTCGTTTTTATTTTCCGAATGACGGGGATTCACAGACGAGGGAAAAAACATTTCTCCAGAGCAAAAGTACCTTCCAGAAGTTGACATTGCCTCCCCCTTGCCAAGCCCACAAAAATTGTGACTGTCATCTCCCTGTGGACTGATGCAGGTGCCACGGAGACAGATAAGAATATTGAGACGCCACGAACCCCTTTACCAGCTTTCTCCAGCCCTGGCAAGGCCTTGGACTGCCCTTTTGTAAAGCAAAGAATCCTCACCACCATTTCCGTAACCGAGATTACTTTACGTTCGTGCAGCACTGCTGGGGTAGTGTTGTTCTAAAACAACGTCTTCTGGTTGTTGTTGTTGTTGAAAACTTTTATTGAAACCTAGAGGTAGGGGGTTCAGTCAAAAAGTGGAACAATGCGTGACCATTATATTCCTGTAGGCTGCGGTACGTGGCCGCAGTTTTCCCCCTGAGAGTCAGAGCTTCCCGCTCTTCCCGCTGGCTGCAACACAGCACGCGCTCCCGATGCTCAGGAAAGGCGAGAGACGGGCGGGGTGGAGGGGAGTGGACTGATATGTCCACACTATGTGGCTGGGAGTGTTGGGAGAGCTACAGAATGGAAATTTGAATAGCTAGATGGTGGGCGCGACATAGCAAAGGCGGGTATGATTGTGGTGCGTCTCGGTTTGGAGGCAGCGCCATATGCGGGCGTCGGTGGTTGTGAGAGAGGGAGAGGCAAAAAAAAGCTGGGTAGCACCTTCGTAGTGCGGAAAGCCGCAGCCCGTTGCGGTTTTGCTCACAAAATTTATATCTGTAATGCCCAGCCTGAATCTTCTCCTTGCATGTTGCACTGATTTGGCTCTCCTTCATTAGCGACAAGAGCCGTTTTCTGCTTTAGTAATGCCCTTCTACCTTCTCCATTGGACCTTGTAAAGCAATCCGGTATACATACCTTGTTTCATTAGCTTGCTTGGTGGTCCAGTGCGGGTCCCCAGCTACAGGTGTCGATATAACGAAAGCTTATAAAACAGCGAATCGACCCTCTCGCTAACAAAAGCCATGGACGTTTTCTGAAGCACGACACTGGACAGTAGGTCGTTACTTCAAACCTAAAATACTGGCTCTGCCAGAACAATGACCAAATGGAAATATACGTTATGACTAAAGAGAGAAACGCCAAAACGGAACAACGCCACTGTAATTTGCACAAACTGGTGAAATGTGCACGGTCCCATCCCCAGGTAAAGTACAGTGCAACCGATTGATATTTTAGTTGTCAAAGCGGAGGTGCATTATGATGGGACGTAATTTCTGTGCTTTGTTGAACAGGTAATGAAGGCAATATCATTGCTAGGTAAAACAGCGCAGAAAAGAGGACAGTAGGTGTTCTGCTCGCATTCATCGACGAGCAGCGAGGGGCCACAAACTGAACTCCGAGCCGGCAGGTGTCTCTCGGAGGGGGAAACGTGTGTTTTGTGTTTGTTCTTCTGCTTGTGTGTGCGCGCTTCTCCTTCCCTCCCCGAGCCGGGGACGGCTGGAAAAGGAATTCGGCCTGTTTCTCCCTCTGTCCTGCAACCCCGGTGAGGTGTTGAGTTGCGTTTCGCAGAACCGTGCCGCGCCTGGGTCCAGAGACGCCACGACCAGCAGTCTGCCGCTGCCACCCCTCGAGACGGCACCACTTTTTTTACGGAGCTGAGCAAAAGAAGGAACCTTTATTTTTTTCCACTTGTAACCTTTTCTTGTTTTTCATTTATTCTTAATTAAAGTTTTGCCTTTTAATCTTTCTAATGTTTACCCGTTATCTTTATGGATAGCGGACGCATCGACCCCGTCGAATCGCGTACCGCGAGGCCAGAATAGTAAAAAAAGTGAAGTCTCCCGCTTCGGCCGCAACCGTCGGGTCCGCCAACGCAAAGGATTACGTCACCACGGGAAGCCTTCCGTCGACGGCTCGCCCATGACAGCACCTTCTGCAAGGACAGCCCGACGTTCAGCGGCCACCACGAAGCAAGGGCAACCAACGGCAAGGTAGGCTCACCTCGATACCTACTAGTCAGCTTCGCATCCTACGCATGTGACTTTTCCATTGAACGGAGGGTACTCTGCGAAAGAGGTGGCAAGCCTCAATGGATCCACACGAGCTGACCAGTCAGTCTGAAAAAACGAGCTCCGCCACAGAAGGCGACCCACGGGAAGCTAGCTCTAGACCGCGACGAGCCACTACGCTGTCCCTCAAGGCTCGAGAAAATTACGAGACGAGCCGCGACCGGCATTGTCGTACAGTCGACGCGTCATGGAGAAGTGTGGAAAGAGCCATAAGTCCATGTCCACTGGCTAATGTACCTGGCAGAGGGGCAACTACAACAAGGCTTCGGGACACTTTCCTTCAATATCAAGAGGCCAGTGACACGTACGCCGCGTTCCTGTTAACTACTGGCACTGCTGAAAGCCTTAGCGAACTGCAGCTTCACAGGGCCGTCGACGCAGACCGAGTTGCTACCGCCCGCAAAAGGTTACGCGAGAGCGAAGACGAACGAGACGGCGAGAGGGAGAACGGTCGAAAAGAGGAAACAATGTCCCGGGTGTCATCCGCTCGCTCGGTTACTTCTTCGAGATCGCGGCGAACAAACTCGCCTACGATAATCATGGTTGCTGCGCAGGCACGCGCACAGGCACAGGCCGCCCTGGCGAGAGCCTCTTTCGTTCGAAAGGAGGCAGCTATGAAACTTGAAAGGGCGAAGCTGTACGCTGAACTTGAACTCCTTCAGCACGAGAAGGAGGCTGCGGCTGCTGAGGCACAGGCGGTGGTTTTGGAGGCAGCGGCGGAGCAGGATGGCGGGGAGTGTACCCGCTCACTCCCTCCCCTAGATGTTGCACAGCGCACGGAGAATTATGTCGCAGAACAAGCAAGTCTGCATGCCATGGATCTCGTACCCGCGCCCCCCGTGCCTGGCGACGGTCACCGTAGTAGCAGCCACTCGGAACCCCAGTACTTGTCGGCTTCGCAGGCCCATCAGCGGCCACCGCCGCCAAATCTGGCCCCGCCGAACGCAAGCGTGGAGTTGGCTGGCGTCATGCGGTACCTGTGTCGTAGGGATCTGGTTTCCACCGGCCTCGCCATATTTGATGACAAACCTGACAGCTATCGGGCTTGGAAATCGTCATTTAAAGGGGTGATCCGGGGCCTCGATCTATCTTCTCAAGAAGAGCTTGACCTCCTGATCAAGTGGCTGGGTCCGAACTCATCAGCGCAGGCCAAGAGGCTTAGATCGGTGCACTTTGACAACTTCACAGCGGGCTTGAACGTCGTTTGGAAGCGTCTGGACGACAACTACGGGCGCCCTGAGGTGGTTGAAGACGCGTTGCTAGGTAGGCTGGAGGAGTTTCCAAAGCTCTCTCACCGAGACAACGTGAGGCTGCAAGAACTCTCGGACTTGCTCCACGAGCTAGAGGTGGCAAAGAGAGATCCATATCTTGCGGGACTCAAATACCTTGATTCCGCCCGTGGAGTTAACTCGATCGTCTCAAAGCTGCCCCCTGGGCTTCAGGAAAAGTGGATGTCCGTGGGCTGCAAATACAAAAGGGAAAACAACACCGCATTTCCACCCTTTTCTTTCTTCGCAAGCTTCATCATGGACGAGGCAAGCATGAGAAACGACCCTAGCTTCATGCCCAACCGCAATGATGCTTCTGCTGCATCCAACCCACGAACAGTGAACCAAGACTCCAAGCCGCCTCACGGGACTCCTTTTATCTCTACCGTGAAGACAGACGTTGATTCAGCTTCCTCAACGGACCAACAAAAACCGGGCACCCGCACTGAGCGGCATGCTGAACATAATCTGGACGCGTGGTGTCCCCTGCATAGGAGACCACACCCCCTCGCGGGGTGCCGCGCCTTCCGCATGAAAGGCTTGGCTGAACGAACGGAATTCCTCAGACAACGGGGAATCTGTCTCCATTGTTGTAAGTCGACAGACCACTCAGCGAAGCAGTGCCATGCAGTTGTGAAGTGCCTTCTATGTGGAGCTGGTGACCATGATACATCATTTCATCCACCGGCAAGGCAATTCTCGGATGCAGCCTTCGAAAACGAAAACTCTCAGACCGCCCCGAAACAAGTCTGCTCCACAAGTACTCAAGTGAACAACGAGGACGACGAAAAGTCTTGCGCCAAAATATGTCTTGCTGAAGTGAGAAAAGGAACCCCAACTACTTTCTCCAGACCCATCACCTAAGTTGTGCACTTGTTTTCGCCCTGCAGGTAGCGGTGGTGTCGAACAGCCTTGACACCAGACGGGGAGTGTTCTGCTCGCATTCATCGACGAGCAGCGAGGGGCCACAAACTGAACTCCGAGCCGGCAGGTGTCTCTCGGAGGGGGAAACGTGTGTTTTGTGTTTGTTCTTCTGCTTGTGTGTGCGCGCTTCTCCTTCCCTCCCCGAGCCGGGGACGGCTGGAAAAGGAATTCGGCCTGTTTCTCCCTCTGTCCTGCAACCCCGGCGAGGTGTTGAGTTGCGTTTCGCAGAACCGTGCCGCGCCTGGGTCCAGAGACGCCACGACCAGCAGTCTGCCGCTGCCAGCCCTCGAGACACACCACTTTTTTTACGGAGCTGAGCAGAAGAAGGAACCTTTATTTTTTCCACTTGTAACCTTTTCTTGTTTTTCATTTATTCTTAATTAAAGTTTTGCCTTTTAATCCTTCTAATGTTTACCTGTTATCTTTATGGACAGCGGACGCATCGACCCCGTCGAATCGCGTACCGCGAGGCCAGAATAGTGGGATACACGACAGGGACTGCGCTGAGAAGCGCAGTATTATCGTCTATCTCTCTGTGCTTGTCTTTTTTTTCGCTGTTGTGCCTAGATTATGTACCAACACGCCAAGGTTTCCACGTAATCAATAGCATTGCCTCAGAATGAAAATTGTTGCGCTTTCAGTTCGTCGATACCTTATTTTACGTTAGAAATGATCTCTTGCAGAGTGACCAAACAGTAGATTCTAATTCATCAGCTTGCTTAACCATGACGTGTTTCAACGTACCCACTGACACGCCCTGCCCTAAAAGCAAAAATTGCGATGTAGCATAAATTAGCACCTTTCCCGCTTCAGAAATATTGGAAGAAAAGCTAAAATTGGGCCGTACGCGGAACGAACTTAGAGTAGGAAATCGGCAACTGGCCGTGTACCTTCTTGTGCGCTGTAAATGATGTGTAAACATAATAGTGTTTCTGTTACCCTACAACGTAACGGTAATCATTCCCCTTCCCCGTCCCTTTCATTTGCTCCCTTTGTAAGCCCTTCTATAACCTCCTCTTTCTCTATACCACTCTCCCTCGACTCATTCCCTTTCCTCGAATTTCTTCTACTTCCTTCCACCTCATCCTTGCACCTCGCCCTCCACTCCTCCCTCCATCTCATCTCCTTCACTATTTCCTCCTTCCCAATTCCTTTTGCTCTCCCTAAACCCGCTACATTCCGTATTGTTCGCCATTCGTGGGTAACCGGCTAACCACAAATCGGCAGTGAGCCAGTGACCCACTCCTGCGGCCACCCACCGGTCACCAGTCGCAGTTCTAACTCGGGTACATACATACATACATACATACATACATACATACATACATACATACATACATACATACATACATACATACATACATACATACATACATACATACATACATACATACATACATACATACATACATACATACATACATACATACATACATACATACATACATACATACATTTCCGCGCTTAGCCCAAGCGAGTCTCTGGTCTCTGATGTACGCGGTCAAACGGGAACAGGGCTACTTAAGACAACTTTCACTAGGGAACTATGCACAAGTACACAAAGAAGGGCTTACAATATATTGTTTAAAATCTAATCACAGCAGGCTATTGAACCTGCGCTCGGATCCCCTGCACATTCCGAATTTGATGATCGATTTAAATGCGGGTACCAGAGAAGCCTGGCGACACACACAGTTTGTACTCGAGCGTTCTGTTGGCCAATGTTCTCGTTTTATAGTTGTGTAATGGTACCAAGCCTAGCCTTCAGCAATATCTATTTATTGTCCTCTTCAAATTGAAGGGGCCCTAAATATTTA
This sequence comes from Haemaphysalis longicornis, assembly GCF_048455015.1. Classification (NCBI taxonomy): domain Eukaryota; kingdom Metazoa; phylum Arthropoda; class Arachnida; order Ixodida; family Ixodidae; genus Haemaphysalis; species Haemaphysalis longicornis. The sequence goes on along the minus strand of NW_027526295.1, from coordinate 277,855,332 downwards.
GATCGCGATTTTAAGGACGCTCTCGCTCGATAAGCGTCATTTTCTTTACTTGTTTACATCTGAAGTCTTGCTGCCATTTAACGAAGCCTTGACGTAGCTTTTTCGCATTTTATGTAGCCTCTATGACGCAGCTGACACTTAAGACTACGGCGCCGGTATAGGCGGGTTCCATGAAATGATGGACCCAATCAGCGTTTCCGGGCCTGGAGAAAGCTGCAGGTGGTTTCGCCGGCTTGGGCGGCGTCTACGAGAGTGACACTGAGACGAATGTAGATCGTCGGAATCCGTTACACGACCTTAGCTGAGTTTATTTATACAGCGTGTCGTGCACAAAATATTAATAACGCTGACAAGCAGGATAACTCTTCTTCAGGCAAAAAATTGGTCGTGTATCTTCTCCTTTGTTCGCAAATGTCGTCAAAATTTTGTTGTGGACATTTGCCAAGTAAATTCCTCCCTTCGCTTTCCCGCTCACCTGTCATGGGTTTTCTTGCGTCGCGCTCCTTCCAAGGCAAACACGCTAAAGCTTTGCTCAAGGAAATTTAAAATTACCGCGTTCCAAGGCTCCAGGCCGGGTGCCTCGATGCCAGCGCTGCCACATGGCGGAGACTCGCGTGAATTGAGGCGCTCTACTTCAACGTTTAGAGAACCGCGTTGCCCTAGTCCACGTGCGTTCCAAGCAGAACGTGAAACCTATCAGTGGAACCTTTCGTACCTGTTGCCGCTTGAATTCTTAAAATGCTGCCAGTCGCTATAGTTGCGCGAGCGACAGCAGCCGACAGTGTGAATTTTTTCTCTGCAGTACACGTAGTATTTCATGTCGCAAAAATCAAGCATCTATGAAATTGCTTATGAAGGAACACTATAAATGTCCCTTGTTTATTAATTTTGTGTTATATTTGCGTAATGTGTTGTTCTTGTTCAACAATGTTGAAAAGTATGAATATATAAACCGGATTTAGACGGTTGGATTTTGTTGTGAGCATATAAGACTATTGGGGAGACTTCGCTTCGCTTTGACCGGGTGACAGAATCCAGTCACAGACAGACAGACAGACAGACCAAAATTTCTGGTTCAAAGTAGCCTAAGAAAGGCTATTGTCTTTAAAAATTGGCCGCGTATCTGCTCCTTTTGTTGCAAATGTTGACGGGAAACGATATTCGACTGGCGCCCCTAGCTGGTAAGTAAATGCCTCCCTTTTCTTTCCAACTCACCTCTCATGCTGTTCCTCTCCCGTCTAGTTCCTCCCTACATAACACGCTAGAGTTTTGCTCAAGTCAATTTAAATTTACAGCGTTCCGGTGCCCCAAGTCGGGTGTCTCGATGCCAGCGCTGCCGCACGGCGGTGACACGCCTGAATTGGGGCAACCTATATACTGTAACGTTTATAAAACCACGTTATCCTACTCCACGAGCGTTCCAAGAGGAACGTGAGACGTATCTAGTGGCACCTTTGGTTGCTTTTTCCGTTTGATTTTTTAAATGCCGCCAGGTAGCGCGGGCAATAGCATTCGTCGGTTTTCTGCAGTTAATATAGTAGTTTATTCGTTATCGCAAAAACCAAGCATTCGTGAATTGTTTAATAAAGGAACACTGCAAATACCACTCATGTATTGATTTTCTGCCGTATATGTGCGTAACGTCTTGTGTTTGTTTGGCAGTGACTATTGCTGTTTAGATTTTTTAGACGTTTAGATTTGGCAGTGACTATTGCTGAGTTTCTATTTCACTTTGGCCGGGTGGCGTAATTGAGTCACAGACAGACAGGCAGACAGACCAAAATGTTTGCGGTTAAGTAGCCGAAGATAGACTAGGTCTTTAAAACGCTACACATGCGACCGCGGCAACCATCCGCCTTCACAGTGGACATGGACCCTCCGCGAATCGGCTCACACCGCAGCAGCTAAAACTCGTCGCAACCTGCCCGATCCAGACTACTGCTAAACATCAGTTTACGAATGCGTGAGAGGGGATGATAGTGCGGTGAAAGATTGTGCTGGGGATGACCGTCGGCGCAGCGTCCTAAAGCGGTGACCGAATAACTGCGGCGGTTCGATCGTCGCGACGTGGGACAGTATCGCCAGGTCAAGTCTTTTTTGCGTGACCCGGTCTCGGAGACCGCGACAGCGCCGCGTTCAAGAAACGCAAGCGGGTAGCTTGTCGTAGGTGAAAATCTTCAATTATTGTCGTGAGCAACCTTGTTGTCTTTCGAGCCCTCCTATCTGGCCTTCAAATGCTAGTTTGCCCTATGCTTGAACTCATATGCCATCGCTAGCACGGCCGACGTAAAAAGCTGTGCCACGCAGCCAGTAGTAGGCGGAGAATGCGCGTCGGCTGCTAAAAATAAAAAGCCGGATGAACCGCTGAACGGAGCCAATAATTGCGCGTACCTCGGAGCGCAAGCGATCTGACGAGTGTCTCTAGGTTGTTTTGCTCCACTGCGCCTTGAGGCGGGAGGTAAGGATGAAAGCTCCAGGCGTTATAGCCTTCGCCACCCTATTAGGGCCCATTTCAACTAGTTTTTCTTCTCCTAGCTCTTTTTCCTTGAATCTCTGCACGAGCAGGTTGCATCTTGCACTGAAATTTTAATAAATTTGAAACCTAAAAACAAATAAATCTTCAGTTTGCCAACAAATATTTTTTTTCAAGCTTACACATGTGCTTTTGCACTGGTGCATCTTTATTTCTTGCTGCCAAGAAGGCATTTCTTTGCCCTTGAAGAGAGCACATCAGCTCTTTCAGGCCATATCCAGGAAACTACGTTCACGTCAAAAAAAGAAGAGTTACGTGCTGCGGCATACTTTCGCGGCGAAAATAAAACAGCAATAACAATCAACTGGTCATGCTTTGCAGTGACAGAGATAAACTGAATATCCACTCAAGGTCACGTCTCAAGCCACTGGAGTCTGCACTCTGTTCACAAACTAGTAATCTGTTTTCAAAGCGACGAAAGTCGTCAAGTGAGATGTCTGCACAAAGAGGTTAAAAGTGGGGGAACGTTTTATTAATGACGAGTCTTTGTGACGGCTTACGCACGCCGAAGGCTCTTACAACCGACATTGCAGCAAGCGACTCAGCCCTCTTTGATTTGAAGGATGGGGTTAGTAAATTTTATTTGCTAAAAAACTCAAGTAACATTTCATGCTTTCGGCTGTCGCTCTTATGCTAAACATATGTTAGGCGGGGTGTGCTCGTCTACGACCACATCGGAATCTTTGTTTTGTTTTGTTTTATTCCGCATGACTTTTATTTAAACCTCTTACAAAAACAGTGGGGTTTTCCTGGAGGGGAAGGAAATGTAAAGAGCGATGTGAAAGCGATTCACAAGAACAAGATAGAAGGCGGGAAAATAAGAAAGGACGGACAGATTTTAGCAAAAACGGCTTTAAGATCATTTTATTCTCCGTCTCTCTTCAATGCAGGAAATGTTGCAACCATGTCTTCGTTTTTTACCTGGTCTAGGCTGATGGCTCATTGGGTAGGTTGGGTGTGCGTAATGACTTCGTAATTTTACAACAAAAGTGAGTCTTAGTGAAGACCCTCATTTTCACAACGACAAGCCAGCCGGCATCAGGCGTCGCTAACGACTTACTAGTTGACCGAGTTGTAAGATTCCTCGTTCTGTGAAGTCGAGAAATAATTTCACCTCATGGCACGCCATAAGCGAGAATCTATGATAATTTGCACTACTCGATGGCTGTTTATCCTACTCCGCTTAGCCTAACGTTCGACTAAGTCGCCCAGTAATGTATATTGTGGTTTTCGTATTGCTACAGAATATTCACCAGCCCCACTTTGTCTGGGCTTTCTTCCTGGCCTGACCGTTTCTTCTTCCATATATATTTGCGTGTGATTATATCTGCTTACATTCCTTGGCCGCCCTTTGCTCTTCCACTTCCATTTCATGTATGATGATAAAAACAAACTGAAAGTGATCACGAAGAGTCGGGTAGTTTCGAAGAGTAGTGATTCGACCCGTCAGCATTATGGCGTACACTATACTCACAAGTGTGTGGCGCGAACGTGCCTATATTTGTTCTTGTTCAGAAAAAAATGCTACAAATGCGCACCTATTTAAAAACGATGGCCCCGAGTTCATCCCTTGATTCTTTTCGTCTAACGCCATTGAAATCGTAGTCATTAAACATTCTTTAAAAAAGCAAACAGAGCATATTATCCGACACCCGGTTTTCCGGGTACATGGCGAGTGTAATTATGGCGAGAGCTCCTCTAATGTCTCGGAGGCCTCACCAAAAACATGGAAGCAGTAGCAGGGGCGGACCCAGGCGCTTACTGTGGGGAGGGCGGGGGGGGGGGGGTATTTTAATGCTGATGGGAGGGATGGAGGAGGGCACAACCCACCAAGATGTCCTGATTTTTTCTCCGTTGCACACCGAGTGCGCTTTTCATCAACATATGGCAGACAACCATGTGGCCCGTATAAAAAATCCTCCCTCCTCGCGACCTCGCTGGTGCTCTTTGAACGGGAAAAATTGGCAATGGGGAAAAATGGATTAGGACGCTCTCACTATAAGCCGGAGGTTGCTTCAGCCAATATCACGCCTAACAAAAAGTTAGAAGGCAGGGATGCTTTGCTCGCCGCGGCCGGCTATAGTCAAGGTCGAGGTTACACGATTACACGTGGGTGATTTGAGATAACATCGAACAAAGTACGGCTGGTCGACGTCTTCAATTTGCTTGAAACATTTTTGTATCATTCCTTAATTCTTCTAATATCCGGACTCACCAATATTTTCCCCCAGCAAAACTTTGTCTCAATGCTAAAATATTTGGAACGCGACAAGCTGGGCCTTCGGCACTACCTGCCCTCGGGCCCCAGCCAAATTTAGCGACGTCTACCAACGAAAATATTTATGAGGGGCATATTTATGAGGGGCAATTCCTAAATTTTGAGCTTAATTTATGCCTGGTGCACATTTTTCTACAAATGTTATCTTGCTAGCAAGGGCATAAGTTTTTCGCAATAAAATGTCAAATCCGGCTCAGAGCCCTTTTTTTCGAATTTTTTGCCTAGATATTACAAAAGTACTTAGACTACTACCTTCACAGTTTACTCCAGTGTGCTCCTTGCATTTCTAAACAAACACACCGAGTATTATAGTTGTATAAAATAAGGTAAAGGTGCGACGGGCAAGCAAGGCTGTAGAAAAAACTGAAAAACACAAAGTTCAAACGTTAATAAGTAAAGACATATTCAATTTCTAAAAATTTTCTCAGATGTAGGCCTTTCCGTGTTTTTCCATTATCATTAAAAACATCCATCATTTTGTTCCTGGAGCACGTACAGCGTGAGAGAGAAACCCTACCAGCCCGGCTCTCAACGACGGATAATTCATACAAATTCCCCGAGATTCGTATGCATTATATATGTTTCGCACAAAAAGCAAATTATTCGTACACGGATACGATAAGTGAGAATAGAACAGGTAAATGGCATTTTTAATGCCCACATCGGCACCGTAACAACCTATCTGTATCGAAACAAAACTCTTAGGTTTAGCCCCATTGTTCAGTCTATCGGCCCGCTGCCGAGAGAGTGAACGTAGTATTGAACGACTACGAAGACGATGAGGCAGTAGTGAAAAACGCAAGCTCGTGCATCGAATCTGGCAGGGCATGGTACGGAAGCTGGGCACGTCGCCAATACACAGTTTTCTTACGCCTTGAGTTTCGCTTTTCGGCACTCGTGGATCAACATTTTTGGTGCCGAAACCTGGGACTATGGCCGGGAACTTCTCAGGGCTTCGAGGACACCGAGCGTAATGAAGAAACTCAAGTGTAAGCGAGCATCGAGGCGGGTGAAGAATACCAAGCTTATCAAGGAGACAAGTGCAATACTGATGGACAGCTGCCCTTCGGTAGACCAACTGGTGTCGTTATACGAAAGATTAAAACGAATACGACGAGCATAACAAGCTCAACAATGAACTCGAGAACTACATCGATGACGACACTTTTTAGGCTGAGTACAACAGCGTGTCTGAGTACCAAGACCACGAGTCACGCATCCTTTCCGAACTGCAAAGTAGTAGTGCTCGCCTGTCACAGTGTGCGACAGTAGTTTCAACCACCGCTGAGAACTCGAATCCTCAAGTCGTAGCTCCACAGAGAAATGGAGCAAGCCACCCGAAACTAGCCATCACTCGCTTCTACGGCGATTCGTGCAAATGGAACTAATTCTGGGAGCAGTTTGATTACATGGTCAACCAAAGCGGCGGTCTTACTCTCTCCGAGAAATTCAATTATCTTCGACTCTTTTTGAAGGGAGCGGCTGCCTCAGCTGTCAGCGACTTACAAAACCCAGAAGCTTGCTACAAGGATGCTATCGGAATACTAAAAAGGCCCTTCGGTGACAAGACGCGTCTTGACCATGAGTACTTCGCCGCACTGCGCATGCTGAACCCCATCAAGACATTCAGCGACACAGTGGAGCTTCGCAAGCTCTATTATTATGTGCTCGTCAATATACGAGGCATCGAGACTCTGGGTCTAAAGAAGTCTTCCTTCTCATCGATGCTCTGGGACATCCTTTTGCGGGCTCTACCCCATGACATTGTCGTCCAGTACCACTGCACGTGTGCCGCTGAAGTAACTGCTCAACGTGCAGACGCTTCTCAAGAAGAGACTGACGTCGACCGCCTGCTGCCGTTTTTTGGCATTGAGCTGGCAAGTCTCGAGAAGAGCAATTTTAAAACCAGCAACTGCCAGAAGCATATACCAGGGCATATTGAAGGCAAAGGCTTCTATTTCTGTGACCACAAAACCCATCGTCCGTATTGCACAACCACGCCAACAAGATGGCCGAGTGCTGCGCCTTTTGTAAGTCGACGCAACACCTGACAGAAATCTATAGGGCAGACATTTCTTTGCAACAAAAGAAGCAACTTATGGCCAACGACATGAGATGTTTCCGCTGCACATAGAAAGGGCATACAGCCCCCGATTGTCGTCGGAAAGTGTCATGGGGCAAGTGCGCCGGTCATCATGCTTCAAATAGGTGTGATCTCTACAGAAGCCGTTTACAAGCAGGATGGGATACCGGTGGACTGGGTGCAAGCACGATGGTGTATGCGTTTTTTCAAGCTGGCAAAGGAGTGGTCGATTATGAGCGAAGCTCTGTTCTTCAAACCTTTCGAGCCTAGGCCGTTAGTCACGATGCCTGCCGATACGTCACAAGAGTTTTCAGCGGCGGCAGCCACCGCACCTTTGTGACGAAGGAACTATGTGCGTATCCTTGGCCGGGCCGAGGACCGTTGGTTTCACCAAGACTGCGCTGGATACATTCGCCAACGTGAGGACCCAACCACCTACAAAACGTCGCGTCGTACAAATCCGGCTACGTAGCCAGTTCACAGACAGTGAAGTTGTGTTGCGGGCAATTGTGATACCCCACTTCTGCCACGACATTTAGGCGACCTGCATGTAATCATCCTTCGTGGCGACGTTCAAGAAGTCCGCGAATGACATTGGCGATGAACTGATGCAGCCGACCTGCGTAACCACAAGGGCATAAGCATGCGAATAGGTTCAGACCAGACGCTGACTGTGCTGACCGGAGAAGTCTCGAGATATGAAGAAAATTAAAGCCTTATCGGAATGAATTCCAAGTTGGGATTGACCTTTCAGGGCACTACATCCACTTTAACAACAACCAGAAGAACCTCGCACATGATGGATTACGTGATAAGAACACGTGAAGTTGAGTCATAAGAGATTATCGACGCATTATGGGAGCTTGAGAGCATGGGTATATAGGAATGGATCCACAAATGTTCCAAGCAAAACACAACCATTCATGCTCCGAAAAGATCATTCGTTAATTAGATGGGAGGTACGCGGTTTCTCTACACGGGAAGGACGGCTTCGAGCTATCTAACAAGAAGCAGGTTGCCACCGCAACAGCGCAAAGACTCTTATGCAGGCTGTCCAAGAAGGAGCGACTGCTAAAAATTTATGACAAGACAATCAGAGTGTACGTCGAATCAGGACACGCTGAAGCAGTAGAAACCCCTGCGTCAAAACCAGAGAAGCTCTACTACGTGCCTCAAAGAGAAGTGATTAGATAGCAGGCCGTTACCACAAAAGTGAGGACCGTGTTCAACCCATCGTCACATGTCAGAGAATGTAAGTCACTCAATGAAGGCCTTGAAAGAGGTGACAACCTTTATCAATAAATAGTTAACATTATTTCCGGTTCCGGACTCACCCCATCGCCATCATGGGTGACATAGAAAAAGCCTTCCTTCAGATATCTGTCAAAGAAGATGACAGATGCGTTTCGATTTCTCTGGTTTAAAGAATGAACTAGCTTAAACTACGTTGAGGATGAGCTCCAGGAATGGCGAATGACGAGATTTTCGTTAGGAGCAACATGTAGCCCATTCCTACTTACCGCAACGATCATTCAGCACTAGAAGAATACAGTTGGAGATAAATCTGAAACGGCAGAACTGCTCAGCGAGTCATTCTACATGGATGACCTGGTCACTGGTGCAGCCACAGAACAGGAGGTCATCAAGATTTGCATTGAAGTGCAAAGAATTATAGAGGTGACAGGAATGACACTCAGGAAGTGGACGACAAACTCGGACAAAGTTAGGGAGTTTCTGCTGCAAGTACAAAGGGCGTTGAGGAGAGAAATGGTTTTCCATCAGGAATCCACAGTAAAAGTCCAAGGAATCGCTTGGAATCCCGAGAAGGATACGTTTAGTTTTGTGATGAATAACCTGCTGGACTTCTTGAAATCCCGATGAAACACAAAACGACTTGTCCTGGAAACGGCTTCACGTGTATTTGTCCCCGGCGGATGGTGGGAGCATCTCGGGAGAAGTGTGAAGACTACACTACGGAGAATTATGCGTCAAGCGCTCCTCACCTTCGAAGAAATAGCAGCAGACTTTGCCGAAGTTGAAGCTGGCAGGAATTAAAGACCATTAACATTCATTGAGTCTGATATAGGTAAGCCGTGTGCGTTGACGCCCGCCGACCTCCTGTTAGGACGAACGTTTACCGCTTTACCGCGTGGGACATCGAATATCGCCACCACGGTAACGGGCACAGACGCTCTCCGAAGGCAACAGTATAGAAAGCGACTCATGGAAAACTTCTGGACAAGGTGGCAGAAAACATCTCTCCTTCAGTTGCGATCAGCCCATTTTGCAGCCCGGAGGACGGCAACAGGATTCAACGTGGGGGACATCGTGCTCGTCTATGGTGAGAAAACGCCTCGTGAAATGTGGAAGCTGGCTCTGATACTAGAAGTTTACAGAAGCGTGGACGGCCGTATTCGCTCATGCAAGATCAAGTTGATGGACGGGATTGTCACCACCAGGGCTACCCAGAGACTCTGCCCATTTGAACTTGGCGCCACTTAACAACTTTGTCGGCGCCTGGAGCATGCTGAATCTCTTGGCCCGCTGCCTCCGCCTACTCCGGAGACGACCACGCAGTAGTGAGAAATGTGAGCGCACGCATCGAATCTGGCAGGGCGCGGTTCGGAAGCTGGCCGCATCGCCAATAAGCAGTTTTCTTATGCCTTGAGTTTCGCTTTGTGGCACTCGTGGCTCAACACCATAGTTAAAAAGAAAGCGCTGTTTTATTTTCCTGAAACCCATCAAAACGTTGACCGATAAATTTATTTTGTGTATAAGAAGAAACATCTTAAATCATATAAAAGAAAATACAGCGCCACTTTTTCACAAATGCTCCACCCGCTGGAACGTACTCTGGATATGCGTGGTTATCAACAAAAGGGAACGATGTTGCTTGGATTTAGCTTTTAGAGAGTCCTTTGGATTTCTAAAGCGCTGACATTTCTTCTTTTAATATACTGTTTTGCATTACCGAGATAATTCATATCGGCAACACGCTGAATTCGTGCACATAGCAATTCTAAAGGCGCGGTATTCGCTTTATAAAATCGAATATTTCAGAATACGAGTAGTTGCACACATTCTTGCGTTTTACTTTACCAGGAATAGTGTGGGCTTGTTCCCACGTAGCCGTACCTGTTTTACTTACTCGGACGCACGCCCACTCGGGAGGCGCTCAGAGTGAGAGGGGACTGCAAATCGGGCGGTGCGGGAATACTTCACAAATGATGAGCTGGAGTTTTCAACGCAAAAGGAAACAAAACATCATCTGGGTTTTGCGTGATGGCGAGGAAACTCTTGTGAAGGAACACTTCAAGACAAAGTAAATTTGGGAAGAATTCCGCGTGTGAAAGCGGAACTATCTTTACCGCAGCACTGGTGTAACCAAGTTTAATATTTTACTCTTTGCAACTGGGTGACTCAAATGTAAACGACAGCAAGGAAAGTTCTCTTGCGCGTACTGTGCCAACTAGTACGTTTATGTTGAATTCACAGAAACATCAGGAACACAAGAAACACAAGGAATACAAATGGGAAAATTGAATTTCTCATTCATTTTCAGCGCGCCATCAAATTATTGCTATTGTGGGAAATGTGACAACTGCACTAAATGCGAGTCTCTCATGCTCTAAATACTGGATATTCCTGCAGAAGGTAGGGTTGGAGGGAGAGGGGGACGGGGATTTGTTTTTGACGCGTGGGAGCCTGGCGACGTTTTGTAGAAAGCTATTGACCTTTTAAAATTTTTCGACGAATCTGGCTTGCTTTGGCAAAGAATGCGTGTGACGTAGTTCTAGGAATCTTGAAACACTAGGAGGAATTTCTCCATCTGAGGAATGTTTCTAGAATTCGAGTTCATACGGCCAGGAACGTAGCAACTGTTGTCTAAGAAAGTGAAGTGCGCACACTTCCCATACGTAGAGCGAAACGAAGATTCCAAATACCACGGCATAAAAAGAAATAGTGATGACTAGTGCATGCGTTCCCCGCAATTCAGTACGGACACATGTGGCACAAAATTTAAGTAAACAGTAGCAGGTACATGTGAGCTACATGTGGGACGGACTGTGTGTGCTCTTTAAGAAAACTCTAAATTCCTTTAACGCAAGCAGCTTTAGCTAGACAGGTGCTTCACAGCCGTATGCAGTTTCGATGGGGTGATTATTGTTTATGGCGTCAAACTTTAACTTTGAAACTGCCATTTTTCTACTGTGCTCTGTCTAGTTTTATGTCAGCTGTGGTCTTTTGCTTTTCGTACAAAACACCAGATATTCAGATCAGAAACATCAGATATCAGATAACAGTGTAGCTATATCACTCTTTCCTGTCGGATCACTCCGCGAGGAGTATGGATGACATGGCTTCATTTTCGCGCTGCACATACTCCAGTATTGATATGATGCGAGGTGGTTTTTGCTTCTAACCAATATAACTTGAGCGGTCAACATCTTGTAAGGGTTGTACTAACATTGAAAAAGCGATATTTTAAAAATATGGTGCTGAACCTTACAGTATTGTCATTTTGCCCCAAATGAGCACACTTTAAAGTCGGCGCATGCAAATTATTACGGTGCTGACGTGGATACTAAAATGCAACTTTTTTTGCTACATTCTCACTTATTATACCCGTGGACGGATCATTCGCTGTTTGTACGAAACATATAAAATTTATTCAACTCTGGGTGAAGTCGCTAATATTAACAGTACGTCGTGGAGAGCCGGGCTGGTATGTCTTCTATCTCGTGCGTTGCAGGCTCTTCTGGAATAAATCGATAAAACACGGATTTGACGATAATGTAAGTACATGGAAAGGCCTACAGCTCGGGAAAATTTCAAAAAATCGAAGATGTGTTTGTTTTGCATGAGGGACTGAACTTCGTGTTTTCTAGTTTATTCTTCAAACTTACGTGCTCGTTGCCTCATTACCATATTTTATACAATTGTAGTATTCGGCGTATTTATTCAAAAATGTAAGGAGTCCATGTCAGCAAAATTCGATGATTGTCACTTTAGCACATTTTGTAATATTGTCTGAAATTTCGACAAAATTCAGTTTTAAGCAGACCTTGACACTTTATTGCGACAAATTTGTCTTTACCAGCAATGAAACGTTTTTGAAAAAATGTACACCAGGCGTGAATTCAGCATAAAATTTACGAATTTCCCTTCATAAATATTTTCTTAGATAGACGTCACTAAGCGTGGCGGAGGAGCACGGTTAGGGTGCAGTAAGGGTCTACCTTGTCGCGCTCCAAAATTAAAACAGCGCAAGGGACAGGACGAGAAAAGCTGACAAGGACGGGCCCTGACTGCTGACATCATGGTGCCAGGATTGGCTTTCGGAAGTTTCGGTTATGGGCATGAAATCATAGACCCAAGCGGGCTTGGGGGTAAATCAGAGGGCGCTAGGCAGGCTGGCACTAGGGGCCCATAGCAAAACTACGAATGAAGCGGTACAGAGGGATATGGGCTGGTCGTCCTTAGAGGCAGGGAGGCGCAGAGCACGATAAAATTTGAGGAGAGGCGAAGTGACATGGAGGATCAAAAAAGGGTTGCGATAGTGTTTACGTACCTGTATGTTAGGAGCACGGGCACGCGGTGGAAACGGAGGACCAGACAGCTGGCCTTGCGATACGGAAATTTGGTAGGGGAAAGCGGGGTTACACAACTGTTAAAGAGCAGGTAAAAACGGCACAGACGGCCAACGGACAGAAAGAATAGAAGTTAAAAAAAAACCCCTGAAGGCTTATAGAAAAGCGAAACTAGAAATCAGGAAGGAAGGATGCTATGGTAGTACGCGAGGCAGTGCACTCCTCTTTGAAGTACGGGCGGGGTGTCTGAGAACACGGGCATACACAGCTAACTACAGGAAACAGGATAAAACTCATGAATTCCGCGGCAGGCATCGGGAAACCATAAAACATATTTTCATAGACTTCACAGAGATACGACCACGACGGCACTATGGGGAAACGACGTTGACGGAGGCTTTGGGATTTGGTGTGAGGGGATCATCTACTCCAGGACCATAGAGGTGACGAAGAGGCGTCTGGAATGGTGGTGGAAGAAAAGTAGGGAAGAGATTGGGACGCAGGAGGAGTAATATAACGAATGAGAATATAGAATAGAAGGTTGGGAAGGAACAAGTATGCAATGGCAGGAAGAAGGGCGGGGGGCGATGGCAGTTTAAAACAGGGGGAAGGCGGGGAGATAGCGGGGGCAAACCCCTAAGGTTAGGTAAGGGTAAGGCAAATAAGTTGAATAACACAGCACGCCGGTTACTGACAATTCACGTCCCGATGCAAAGGGAGGGCCTATAGACATCATCATCATCGCTTCAGCGCTAGAGTGTAATGCGCCGTTGCGCACTACACTAGCACACGTCTACTAGCGCACTACTAGCATACTAGCATAGACGCTAGCATACGTCTCCGCCGGGCGCGCTACGAGTCTTCATCACCCAGTACGATAACGCTGTCGAAGTCCGGGCTTAGAGGCAAAGATTAACCGCCGTCCAATTCTTAATGCGTAGCATTCTTTGCCGAGCCCCGGACCCTCCCCCCCCCCCAACAGCCGGGGCCGTGTAACGCCTTGCATTTCCACAAGAATCCCGATTTGGCGTAAGTTCCAACTGTAATCGGTATAATAGCGTAAATGGAGATAATCGGCCCAACAGACTTTTGAAAGACCACAAAATAAGAAAAATAGAAAGAAATAGCGAAAAGTGGCGAACCGTGTAACGCCTTGCATTTCCACAAAACTGCAGATTTGGAGGCAGTTGCACGTGTAATCATTAAAATAGCGAAAATGGAGATCATTCATCGAAAATAATTTTTCAAAACCTAGAAACTTAGCTCTGAAGGACTGGCACTCTATACAAGCGACATAAGAAGACAACGCACTAGTGAAGAATTCTGTGAACTTCATCCCATATTTCACATCTCCAATTTGCGTGATAGTCGAAAGATTTTGTCAAACGGCATTTGGTTTCTGACACAAACTCAGGCTTTTTATTCTAAGAAGTGATTTATTTTAATGCTATATAAGTACTAAAATCTTTCTTTACTGACTACATGGAAATCGGTGTATAAAGTTTTGTGTTCTGGCACTCAACTGATTTGTGCACTGAGGCAACTTCCACCAGAAGCCAATCATTTGGTATTCTTGCCTGTTCAGGCGAGGCGCGAAATATGATTTCCGGAGTTCGTTAGAGCGACAGAGATATGCGGGAACTATACTGTTTACATGCTGTTCATAGCATATAGCTCACAGAGCACACACATGTTTCATTAGCGATCCGTTCTAACGCAATTTGGTCACCTCGTTCTTGCTTCAAAAATTCACTGTACGTTTCACTAATTTTAAAGTTCAGAGAAACCAGCTTCTGTCTTGTTTAAATCTAACCTCTGTAATAAATAAATGTTTCCCCCTCTCTCCAAAAAGCGGTCATCCCGCTCCGCAGTTTTCCACAAAAAAACACTCAGTATGCTATTCTGAATGACAGGTTTCTGATTAATTATTTCTAATACCAGTCGTATCATACGCTCGAATCTTCTCTCAGCCTCAGGCATAGTTGGGTTGCACCCAGTATTCAACAAGAATGCACAGCTGTTGCAGTTTGATGTTTCTAAAAGTCCTGACTAGGAGAGTTTGTTGCGGCAGGATGTCATTGCCGAATACTCAGACACTATTGCTTTGTTGGTAGCATTAATGTTTGTCTGTACTTTATCAGTGTGTGATACGCAATACATAAAATGACAAGGTGAACATTTCGTAGAATTTGTTACCCTGGGTTTGTCATACTTTTCTTTAGACTCCTTAAACTTTGTATTTAATACGGAGGAAAACTAAAAAAATTCAGACGATTCGCTACTAGTTCTACACCAATTTGTGATTTTTCAGTGTCCGCAATGTGAGTGGCACATGTTTAGACGGTCATTAGCCGTCATCTAGGTATAAAAGAAAAGGACGCAGTCCTAGCACTCAAAGTTTTCTCGACATCCCGCCTCACCTATGCTCCCCCCACGCCCCTATATTTACCTGACCAAATATGACACTCAGACGCTGAACTGGCTCACTCCCAAAGTCCTTCGACAAGCGCTCGGACTCCCCGTGAGTTCCTCGGCAAACACCATTCGTCACGTACGTCTTCAAAACACGATTGAATAATTATAATTTATTCGCTTTGCCCTCCAAAGCACCAACTGGCCATATGCCGTGCCAATCCCCCCCCCCCCCCGCCCCCCACCCGCTCCCCCCCATCCTATCACTCAGTTGAGTGGCATGTACACAGTGAGATCTCTCCAGAAGAACCTAAACCCGTACCTTCATTCTGAGCAAGGGACCGCCGAAGCTAATCGCACGAAGGCCTATACGGCAATCGTTCTAACCCATTCTACTATATTGATGTGGTGGACAACATAGGCAAACGAACGGAGGTTGCCTGGTTTCGGAGGCAATCTCCAGAAGCTATTTAATCTCATGCGCGTCTGTCCGAACGACTGCCTGTATAGGGTGCCGAACTCGTCATTGTCCTAACGATTCCCCACTCAGTCCTCAGCAATGTAATAGTCAAAAGTAGCTTGCCTAATTTTTCTGTTGGGGAGGGTGGACCGAACGACACTGCAAGTACTTCAGCGCTAACACCCTACTGAACGAGTTGTCATGTGGACACCTGCACATTTTGTGTAACGGGCAAAACATCGCCTGTCAACAGGCTCGCGAATTGACCAATCGAGCCTCTGAGATTACTGCAGACCGCACAACACGGTTAATCTTTCAAGCAGGTTATTAAATTTTAGCGGGCCACCAGGAAATATTTCTCTGTCCTCTCCCGACCACAGCAAGGAAAGGAAATCACACCCCGACTATTAATCCAACAGGCACATTATTGCACGCAGCCCGAATGCGTTTATTTTTCCCCACGAAGTACACTGCTCAATGCAAATTTAGTTGGCAAGTATATTACCCTCCAATATATGATTTCGGAATGCTCCCAAAAGGGATCGCTACCACGACTAAGCTGTGAAATACGCACTGAGTGCCCGCAGGGCGTCTTCATCACTATGCTCCAGAATGACCAATTGGAGTGGCCTAGTGTGGAAATTCGGCGAATGATGAAGCCCAACATGGTAGACTAAAAAAAAAGCATGTGCGCCGGGACAACCTGCAAGGCGTGAATGGCTTTTTGCATGGCGAAGTGTACCTGCGAAGATAACCTTTTTCACTCAAATTCAGAGCTCCGCCTCGTCGCTCAACCCCCTCTCCCGTACTCGGCCCCGTGAGTGCTCGGCGCAAAGCCACCGGCACTGACCCCCGTCGCTTTGCGCCCACCTAGCAGAGCCACTCGCGCACTTCCTCTGTGCTTTTCTGCCTCTTCCCTCCCCCAAAGCGGCGGTCCTAACTCAAGAACACACGCATTTGCAAGGCGCTACCACGTCGTTTCAAAACGATGGCTTCTCGTTTAGAGAATAGATACCTTGGTCCCTTCAATCGGTCATTCTGGAGCGCTGTGGTGAAGATGATGTACGGGGAATTCTTAGAGTGCAATGTTGACCAACTTGACTAGAGGATCGGGCCCTTCTAGTGATCAAAGCGAAGACGGCTAGGGCAACACATGTATTCCCGGACTAGGGCCGCACTCTCACTTTCGAGCCTACTAGAATGCTTTCTTACTCTCCCTGTCTTTTGTGCAGGTGTTATTTATGGGTTAGGTTGCGTGATCCTATGAGGAATCCGTAAGTTGTGTTTGTTTTTATTTCCTTGTTAAGAGTTTTTTCCCTACGGATACAAACGTACTTACGTTGTGTAACACTGCTTTAAATTCGGTGCACAAATTGCTGACGTCATATTTCGGGCGAAAGATATCGGAGTGGAGCAATAAATAAGTGATAATACTCAAGTAACTTCCACTTTTAAGTGCAATCAATATATGAATGAAGGCGAAATCGAAAAGTTTGCTGTAAATTCGTCTACCCAAATTAATGCTAGGTGTGTCCAAATTGTTTGCTGCGGTTTCCAACTTCCAGCAAGCGTGAGTCGCTTGCAGCGCGTTTCAGCATTATCCAAAGACAAGGTACTAAACAGATGAGCCAGATTATTTGTATTTTGCGCATAGCAAATCACCATGATAGCGGATTTAATGTCCCACCAAGCGCTTTTAGAGTGTTGAATGCCAGGAAGCTAGAAGAACACCGTAATCTGTTTCCTCATTTTGCTGTTCGTCGACCGTGGTACCACCGGTCATTACAGATTAGTTTATAACCAAGCGGTGCCACTTTACTATTCTCAAAGTTCCGTCGAAGCCATGTTTTATTAACCAAACTATACGCCAATCATGACTGATTAGGATGGCTTCCAGTTGTGCAATTTTGTTGATCAGAAATTTCTGCATTAAAAATGTTGAAAATAACATCATTGTTTCTGAAACAATGTTTATTACATCTTGACCTCTTTGTACGCCGAATATAGACTCGCGTGTCCATATTAAAGCCCCTAAAATCTCTATCGCTGGCGGTGAGTAATTACGTAACGCGCTCAAACCCGACTTTCCTCACTTTTAGCTTGATTTGTTTTTTCAGGGAAGGTTTCCGGAGAAGCTCCAGCAAAGCTTCTGTCGAAGAGCCACCAGCAACAAAAAAGCCGCTTCTCTGATTTTTTAAACATTTTGCAGATACTGGAAACTTTACTTTGTGTCCATCTCGACATCGCTGGATGTGGTTGGAAGTTATCACCTTATATTGATTTCCTCTGTGGTTTTTTTCAATCCCGTATTTATTTTCGGCAACGCGATAGTGGCAGCACGTTTTTTTCTGAAAACTTCCAGTTACGACTTTTCCTTTCAGTTCATATGTGCTTCCATTTTTTCTCTCCAGAATTCGCTAAATTCTTGCGTTATTTTGCCGACAGTTCTGTTCTAAACTAATCAGTTTGGAAAGAAAGAAAGCTTTTCTTCAAAGCTTTCTTTCAATCGCTCTTTTTGTACCTTAGATTTTGTAGCTGCCTGGTCTCTGCAAATCTTCAAGACTTGCTGCAACGTCTTTAACCTGTCACTTAAAGCCCAGAGGTCTGATTGAATTGCCTTCTGTCTATCACACAGTTCTTTCCGTCTCGCTTTTGTATTGGGTGCAGGGGTACACCCGCTTCGTGGTGCAGCAGAATCTCGAAGATAGGAAACCGATATGGAGCGCTCGTGGTCAAGGTAGCGATTTCGCATGAAGCGATGGTGTGATTATCGTTTTTATAGGCGTAGAAAGGGTGAGCATTTTTGTTGCCTTTACTATAAATGTGAGGGCAAAGTACGTTTCACCTTGAGATGAAGCGCAATGGCAGCATGGTTATAGAAAAAAAACGTTTTTATTGCAAGGCTGTGAACGTATGTGACACCACCCGACTGATATGACGCCCACCTTATTTGACACCCAAATTATTTACACCGCCCTCCCCACCCGCCCCCACTTAGCCCGAGTCACCATCCTTATGTCAATGATTCATTCATTTATTCATTACAGCAACGTTTTATATGCTTGCGTTTTCACATATGGCATGCGTGGATAATTTTTTAGAATGACTGGATGGATAAACTTCATTGCGAGGAGCTTCAGGCGTCGATGGTAGGGCGCGCGCCCGGTGGGGAGCTTCCTCCGTTTCGCGAAGCCTTGGTCCGGGATTGCTGTCCAGGCCGTCTCCACCAGGCTACGCTGGTTTGAGAGATCGGTGCTGGCCAGCTGGCTCTCCCACTGCTCGTAGGTTGGCTAAGGAGTGGGGGCAAGGTATGGGGTTTTCTGACACTCCCATACAACGTGGTGCAGGGTGCCGGGTTGGGGACAGAAATTAGAGGTAGCGTAGTAGAGTAAGGGGTACATGAAAAGGAGGAAAGTGACGTGGGGATAGAAGTTCATCTGAAGCAGGCGAAAGGCGGTCACCTCGGCTCAGGATAAATGGGAGTGTGGTAATGGGAACTGTCGACGTTGTTTATGGCGGTACTGGGCTGGGATTTCCGTTCTTGATGAAAGAGTAATAGGTTTGGGCAGCGAAGGGACTGCGTGTTTTCGCCTTCTTGAGAAATGGCCCGATAGCTATGAACGGCTGCAGCGACGTGCGCCGCCTCGTTTCCCCCGAAGTACTCATGCCCGGGGTCCAGATTATGTGCATTTCCTGGGAGTTGGCGTACACGTAGAAGAATTTTTACTGCCGCGGGTGACATGCGGCCTAGCAGGAAGTTCTGGCAGGCGGCTTGGGAATCTGTCATTACAGTAGGGTATTCTATCCAGCGGTGCCTGCCAAACCGTTGGCAAGTTCTTCTAGAAGACATTTTTCGCACCCAAGAGCTACCGCACGGACGCGAATGTGAGTCGAGATCTTGTTGAACCTAGGCTTGTCGAGTCCCGAGACATACTTTACCCCTTCAATGAGATACCTAAACACCTTACCGTGACAGTAGAGTCTACTGTCTAGCCCATGGTAAAATAACCAGACCACTGGGTATCACACTGCGCATGCTTCAGACACGATCGTATCCAATCTTGGCTTTATTTCACTCCATCAATCCAGACGGCTGTACTTCAGACTTCCCGAGATGTAGTCAGAAAAGTAATTTAGGGCACATGCTCTGGGGATGTCCCCTCGTTACAGAGAGGCCCGAATAGCTGCACCCGAATAGCTGCACCGGAATAGCTGCACCGGAGACAAGTGGAGGTCTGCGCTACAAAGCTCCGAGTTTTCATGTCAGTTATGGGCTATCCAGAGAGCCCACGATGCGGCAGTGAAGCTTGGCCTTCCCGTCCCAACGTGGGAGCCGCCCGCTGCTTCATCACCCCCCTGAAAAGTAGGCAATCAGAGGCTCTCAGGACCATCAATAAAGTTCCTTGTCTGTATTCCGGTCCTCCGCACTTCGTTGTACGCTCGTGCACCCTGTCACTGGAGGGAATAATATCAGCAGTGCATTCTTCCCTTCCACTTTCTTAGTGAATCAATAAACAACCACAACAACACCGATGGCCCGCCCCGTTGTGCTGGTGGCAGATTTCAACGTGGATTCCCCACGGCCGAATACGCCGGGACTGCTGTCTTCCGTAGTCGACCCGTTTGGGTAAGATGCCTGCGACGCGGGAGGGAAGCGTACAGACTGATGTTTGTCTGCTAGAGTTAAACTTTATTAAACTGGCTCATGAACTGACACCCTTCCCGTTCCACCGAGGTATGACGAGTAAATCAAATACATTGAAAATGGATGTATGTATTTAAAAAATGTAAAAAGGTAACTAAAAAGATAATTACGCAGAAAATGACTTACTAAAGAACAATGATAAATACAAAAGATCTAAAAGCTATTATCGCGGCTAGAGTTAAACTGTAGGGATTTTCAGTTTCATTTAGCTAATTCCCGAAAAAAGTATGCTCAGTCGCATATTACAAACAAATGCCTTTTGTTTCGTGCGCACCTTTCACTGGGCCACGCTTTAATGGTCATTCTTCTTCTCCGAGTGGAAGGGCGCTGAATATTTTAGTTTATTTCAGCCGCATTTCTTAAAGTTCCCCTGTTTTTACATGAACCAGCCAGCACCAAAGATACAACGTTTATGTCTTAGTTCTTGAAAACATTTATTAAAGTTGGAGAACGAAGGGCCAAGAATATCAGTATCTGATGTTGGACATAATCAACAACAACTTTAGTAACTGAAAGTCATTCTTTTGTTAGAAAAACACCGTTAAATTCCACGTGAGATACACACTCTTTCGCTTATTGTTTTTTATACCGAAGTTTCTACCAGCGGTACGTGTGCAACCGAAGCTCGATGCCGTTAACCACACACACCATGAGAACAAACACGATAACGGTGCAGAAAGAGGTACACGCTGCGTGCGTCGCTGCACTCTTAGGTCGTGCCACACAGCCCTGCGAACCTTCGAGGTATTCGAGGGAGCGTCGGCATTTCATGGCGACTCAAAACTGTGTTTTTTCTTACATGCCTCCACGAGGACCCGCAGACCCAGACAACACGCGCGCTGCTAAATCATACACATTCTTCGAACGTGCTTTGGTTCCAACGTCAACGTCGCTTGCTATGCGTTTTATCCGTGCTATTTTAAGTGCTTATCCGCGTGAAAAAAAAAAAGTTAAACACACGCGTGGCGACGCCTTTATTCCCCACTCTCTTTTGTCTTATTCGCTATTCTTGAAAAGGCTATCCTTTCAAAAGGGATAGCCCACAAAGATTTAGCACCGCTGTTTACTTTGCCCTCCGCAAAATAAGGTATCTGCCACATTGCATAAAATACACGTCACACTCACACTCCATACTGAGGAGGCTATCTTCACAAAAGGCCTATTCCCCCTTTTATTTATGAAAAAAAAATAACATTGGCCAGAGCATAGAACATTCTTTTGGTAGTGTTTCCGGCTGTCGTGGTTTGTACAAACATGCATTCATTTGCTCAATGTTCTGTAAAGGGATAAACTATGAGACTGTGTACTTCAAACTTACTTCCAAATGAACTACCTAATAGCGACAATTTTATCAAATGATCAAACACCACGCCCGCAATAACCACACAATTTACATTGTCATCGAAGCTACTGTGTTTCTACTTTTTCTTAGTTGTTTTTTTTACGTTTAAGATAATTACTCTGCAAAATGTAAAATGGTAGTGCGCCAATGACCCAGAAAACGATGCGGCCCAAACTGATGTGCATTTTATTTATTTGCAAGTTCTGGGGTCACAAATGTCCACCAAATACAATTGTTCGTTTTTTCAACATCCTTCACCACTTTTTAATCTATGGATAGCAGCTGCATTCGATAAACTACGGGCGTCAGGTTCTCTATTTACGCCATCAAATCTACCTGTATCGCATGTGAAAACTTCTTGAACGACACCAGCTCATTGCTATTTTTTAGCACACCACCGTGACTGTAGCGGCTTCATGATCACTTTTTCTGCGGGTGAAAACAACCGAATCCACGACGTCGTGGCGATTCAGGAACAGGGCATTCAATGCACCGTTTCTCGCCAAACTGAGTCGCTTTGGGAAACTTTAAAAACAAAAATAAATCATATACTGGAGGAAGTTCAAAAATTTGGGTTCGCCCTGTACTCCTATGAACAAAATAATAGCAGCGACGTCGATGGAACTGAGTGGTGCAGCTAGTGACCGGATTTTAATGCGTAGCATTTTTTTGCTCAGTATTCCCGTAGCCAGTACCGTGTAGCACCCCACATTTCCCCAAAAATGCTGATTTTGCGGAAGTAACACCTTCAGTAGTTATAATAACTTGGATCAAGATAATTTGACAGGGAATTTTGGAAAACTAAGAAAATAATGAAGAAATAGTAAAAACAATATTTTCACAAGAATGACCTCACAGAATCAGAAATATGCATCACATACATCTCCCCCCAAAACCGATGAATAAACGAAAGAAGTCCTAAAAAAACATTCACAATACGAATACAAAATTGAGAAAATGGCGAGCCGTTTAACACCATGCATTCCGGCAAAAATGCAGATTTGGCAAAAGTAACACGCGTAATCGTTATAGTAGCGTAAATGCAGACAATTTTCACGACAGAATTTTCAAAATCCGAAAATAAGAAAAAAATAAAATTTTCACAAAAAGCTCTGACAAAACGAAAATATGCATCTTATGCACTCCACCCCCCCCCCCCTTTCCACCCCGAAAGCTAAAGCTAAACAAAGAAAGACCGCAAACTAACGTTGGAGATATAAATAACAACTAGGGTAAATGGACCAACTCTGCAGTACTCCTTTATCTGTGGAAAAAAATATAATTAGTGAAGTAAGGGCACTCCATCGCTATAATGGTATAAATTTATATCATTGGCGAAAATAAACAAATAGAAAACAAAAATAATAAATGAATCCCACGTTTTCGCTACTCACAGCCATATTTGGTTGTAAGGAACACACACTATAGGGAATAAGAATGCTTACCATTAGTGGACAATTCCCGATCTTTCTGCAGATTTCCTTTTTTAGTTTTAGGATCTGACGCACCGAAGCTGAACCGGGGCTATGAAGCGCGTTGTAGTGGATGTCTCCAGCAATCTAGGCCATTTGGCTATCTTTACCATAAGCCGAAATCTCGACACACTGGCGTTTTCGTCCTTTCCTTCCACAACTATGATGGCCGCCGCCACAATGATGAAGCCCGCGGCCATGGCTCAGCAGCACGACGCTTTACCCATTCAGTTACCGCAGCGAAGTTCATGACTGGAACCGAGCCACATAGTATAAGGTTTCCGCCGAGCTACCAAAAAAGGAGACGGTTCAGCTTGTTAATTACTGCACGCAAAAGATCAAAGGGCGACCAAGGGCCTTTTGACGGCGAGAGAGAGGTCTTTTACTCAGAACATAGTTCCAGAACATCCAGGAGCAAAAACTTTAGTAGCAGCTTCTGCATGTTGAGTGATGTGCCGATGTTGCGCTTCGTTTTTTTCTTCATCTTTCATTTTCCCTGCGTGAACACACACAGAAACAAAAAATGAGAATTTGACGGTAATGCAGATTTGTCTAATACGCAGGTAATTAACGAAGAAGCTTACTGATTCTCCCTCTCTTTCGGTGGTATGGCTTTTAGAGGACCCTCCTGTCCCACATTCTTGGGGGCCTCGTTAAACTCTCGACAGCGCCCCACAACTTTGTGGTAATGAGGATTTGTTAGAAGAAGTAAGGGCCAGCCCACATGGCCATCCTTATTACCAGGATGGGAAAGAAAGAAAGAAAAGTGAATGCTCTAAGGTTATGCTTCTGTACTCGTCTTCATGATAGGTGGCGCAGCCAGTGAAATCCTCAGTTTAAAACCCAGGATACATCAATAAACAAAGGAACCTGAGCAAAAAAAAAGTGAAAGGTGTCTTTGCTAATGAAGAAATTTAGCGTAAGTTTGTTCTCCCTAACTAGCTCCAGACGAAGTTTACGCAAAGACCTTCCCAACGATGAAGTTTACGTCAGGTAATTGCTTCGAAGTATTTGAGCGAACCTCTTCTTTTTTTCTTGCGTGTTGTGGAAAGAAGCGGACAACAAATGCCACTGGAAAGCGTAAAAACTGTTTTTTTTTTGTTTACATGATCTGAAAACGTAAGATTCCTTACTTGATATAACATTAGTATGAAGGACGAACGAGATGAGATCTGACAAAATTGTCGCTTACTGCGTCTTATCCATCTAAGCCTATTCTAAAAATACCCAGCCTCTTTCGCTGCCCGTGCAACGATCCGAGGCGTCCAACGCGAAGAAAAATCAATCCTGTTGTGCGAGAAATGTGTAAAAGTAAGGATTCTGCGAGAGAGACTAAGAACGCTCAAGGAAATCCCATTTTTTGAAGTTACAATGGACCGGAACACCTTCCAACGTAGAACGAAAACCCTACTGCTCTTTTCTAAAGTTCCAACGACCCGGAACGTTCAATTCAGGGGAGTTGTCCGTAACGCCTGCGATAGGCGGAAGCAGCAAAAATGTGTGTAAGGTCCCACAAAGAACTGAATTGTCGAACAATATTGGGGCGTTGCCAAGGCGCTGTTTATTTCAGGCATAATAAACCTACTACTGCTTACGAAAAAAAATAACAGGCAAACGAATGCGGGGACCTTTTTTTCCAAAACGAAGAAGGCTGTTCCGCAGACACGGTGTATGAGCCTTTGAGCTTACTGTTTACTACTTTGACGCCTCCTTTCTCACCCATTACGAACCCTATATTAGAATGAATTACTCAATTTCAACCTAAATTAACACTATTGACAACCAATGAAGTAACAGATTTATTCTTGCTCAACACACCTGCAAACAATGGTTCAGGTCATTCATATGTCAAGCTAAGTCCTCCACCTGACGATAAACATTAGGAAATCTAAACAAGTTTTCCATCCAGGTAGTAGGCGGCTCTCCTACCTAGGTAATGAAGTGCAGGAAAATGTAGATTTATACGTTTTGCATGGGCAAATTTCCAGGAAAATATATACTACCGAGTATTAAGGAGGAGCAGATTTGTTACTGGATAGGCTGAATTCGCAAACCCAAATGCAGCGATTTGATTTTTCTATTCGCAAAAACCCATGAAACGTCACTTTACGGAACTATAAGTACCGTAATAAAATATTGTTGATGCATTGGCAAAACGGCCAGAAAAGGAAATGCATTATCCAGGATATGCCTTATGAAAGTGCTTCAAAAAGGCAAGCATAGCGCCTACTCGGCAAAGAGCTTACTTTTGCTCGTGAGCTGGGAAACAGACGGTAATATTTACTGATTTTTTTTCTTTTGAATGTCTCTAAAATATCTTTCTTGAACGTTGCAAAAATCGCTGAAGATTCCAGAGAGTTTCCTCCTATTGCGCAGCATTGTTATGTCGCTGGATAATTGGGAATGTTTTATACCCATATTTGGCTGTGAATTGGCAAAATACGTTAGGTATCTAGGTTAGCTTGTGTTAAGTCAGTTTAGGTTGGGTGTTCAAAATAAAGAGAGAGAAAGAGAGAGAGAGAGAACATCTTTATTGGCCGGCTAGAAGTTAATCAGGGGTACCAGCCTCCTGAAGGGGAGGCAGCGTCCTCGATTGCTGGTGTTGGAGGGCCTCCAGAGCAAACTGGACGGCCCTTCGTTGGGAGTCAAAGTCTTCCTTGCACACCGCACGAGCAAGGTGAGGAGGAAGCACATCCGTGGGTTCCGGGGTCACTGAGCATGTCCATAGCATGTGCGCCATAGTAGCGCGATTAACACCACATAGCACACACACGTCACTGGGTTGTAGTTCAGGATGGACGTGTTTGGCCCACACCGGGGTCCACGTCGAGCGCACTTGGAGTTGTCTGAGGATCACTGCCTCTTGCCTAGAGAGGTTGGAGTGGGGACCTGGGTACTGTATTCTGGTTTCTCTGAACCATTTCAGCACCTCTCCGTATGTGTTAATCGGGGTGAAGTCTTCATCGTCGCTGTCGTAGTTTTCCGCAAGTGGGGGAGCCGGACAGGCGTTGCGTCTAGTGAGCGCACTCGCCATCCGGTCCGCGTCCTCATTGCGGTTCGATTCGGGTCCTACCATACCCATGTGGACTGGGAACCATTTGATGCACACGCCCGTCGATGATGGTCTTAGGGCCCCGCACACCCTCACTACACTCGGATGTTTTTTTTTTATTTAGACAATACTGCAGGCCAGAATTAGGCCCAAGCAGGAGTGGAAAGATAAAAACATAGCATATCAGGCAAAATGTAATTATACAATCTCTACCAATAAAAATGGCAAACGGCAAAAAACTTTCTACATGTGAAAAAGCTGATCAATTGATGCATGCAGATTAGACGAAGTGAACACAGTGGCAGGATGACTGTTCCATGTACTTTGTTCTCGGCGAAGCGCAGGACTGCAGTCCGCGAGTGACTGAGGATGGTAGTGCAGTTGGGGTTGGAGAGGGCCAGCGCTATGGCTAACTCCTCTGCTTGCTCGGTGGTAGATGCGACGATGCTGCCGGCCGTGTAGAGCTGGCCAGTGGTGGCGGCGATGACGGCGGTCGCGTAGGTGTTCTTGCGGTCCGGGTACCTAGCCACATCGACGTAGAAGGCCCCGGTGTCGGTGGAATGAGTGGCCGTAAGCGCTCGGGCTCTGGCGAGCGTTCGTTCGTAATTCTCTTCTGGGTTCATGTGGCGGGGGAGGGGGGCGACCTGCAACTGTCGGAGTAGCTCCCGCGGAAGCGGCAGCCAGTCCCTACCCTCCTGCAGCCTCTATTGATACCCTAGCCTCTTCAGTATTGCCCGGCCTGTTCTAGTTTGTGCGAGACGCGTGAGCTGTGCTGTCTGTTGAGCTTCGACGATCTCACCTAGTGTGTTGTGCACGCCTAACCCTAGTAGCCGTTCGGTGTTGGTGTGATTATAGAGACCAAGTGCAGCTTTGTGCGCTTTGCGAATGAGTGCCTCTAATTTTCTGCGTTCTAGGTCGGTTCAATCATGGAAAGCCGCGACATAGGCCAGGTGGCTGATGGCAAAGGATTGGACAAGCTTGAGCAGGTTGTGCTCTCTCATCCCGGCATACTTGGTTGAAATCTTCTTGATGAGACTGATGGCTCTTGAGACTTTGGAGTCCAATAGCTTTACTGTGTGACCGTTGTAACGAAGTTCCTCTATGTGGAGACCCAGAACACGTAGCGTGTGGACGCGTGGTATGGTAGTGCCGTCCTTTGTGCGGAGCTGTATGTCAGGCATGTGAGCGGCTCTGAACTTGCGACGCGGCAGTAGCAGAAGTAGCTCTGACTTGGCCGGAGAGCATTGGAGACCCGTGTCTTGTAGGTGCTCTTCAACCACGTCGATGGCTTGTTGTAGGGACGCCTCAATCTCGCCGTCAATACCACCGGCCATCCAGAGAGTGATATCATCTGCGTATATGGTGTGTTTGACCTTCGGGAGGGCACGTAGGCGTTCGGCCATTCCAATCATGACCAGGTTGAACAGTGTCGGCGAGATCACGGCCCCCTGCGGTGTGCCCGTACTCCCCAGTTTCTTGGTTGGTAGTTCCAGATCCCCTGCCACGATGGTGGGGGTGCGGCCGGTTAGGAAGTCTTTGACATAATGGAACGTGCGTTCTCCCATGTTGAGGCGCGATACTTGTTGTAAGATTGCCGAGTGGTGGATGTTGTCAAACGCACTCTTCAGGTCGAGGCCAAGTATCGCATGGTTATCCATTGGGCTTGTGGTCGTGGATGGTCTGTCAATGACTTCATGTTTGATGAGGAGCATGGCGTCTTGAGTGCTCAGTCCCGCCCGGAAGCCTAGCATGGTGTCCGGGTAGAGGCCGTTCTCTTCGAGATAATCTTGCCATCGGTTGAGCAGCACGTGTTCGAGGACTTTCCCGACACAGGATGTTAGGGATATCGGACGAAGGTTCTCGATACTCGGTGGTTTGCCTGGCTTAGGGATGAGGACCGTTCGTGCCTCCTTCCACTTGGGGGGCAGCGTGCCACTGCGCCAGCGTTCGTTGAAGAACTTGGTCAGCGCCGTAATTGCCCCGTCGCTGAGGTTGCGGAGCGGCTTGTTTGAGACTCCGTCGGGTCCTGCCGCAGACTTGCTGTTGATCTTTTGGAGTACTGCCCGTACCTCCCATTCCTCAATGTCTGCGTCGAGCTTGGGGTTGGCATCCCCCGTCTAGCTCGGAAGAGGAGAGGGTGGCGTTGCTGGCAAGTACTTGTCGTTGAGGCGCTTACAGACCTCTTCGTCCCCCAACTCCTTCCGTGCCTTGAGCAGGGTGCGTGCCAGGGTGTACTGCTGTGTGCCTTTGGTCTGGCTATCATCCAGCAAGTGGCGGAGTAACCGCCACGTACGGCTCTTGTGGATCTGACCATCAGCCTCTTGGCAGATTGCATGCCATTGTTGGCGACATAGCACAGCACAGTGCTTCTCGATTTCGCGGTTGAGCAGGGCGATGCGCTTGCGGAGTTTACGGTTATGACGCTGCTTCTTCCATCTCTTCTTCAGTGAGTCTCTGGCTTCGAGTAGGTGTGCTAACCGGCTGTCCATGTTTGGCATGTCCTCGTCGGTCTCTATCTCTGTAGTAGCCTGCTGTGCTTCGCTGAGCAGTGCCTCTGTCCACTCTTCGATGTCGTCGATGTGGCTGGGTATGGTCTCAAGGCTGGCACGGAACTTGTTCCAGTCCGTGAGCTTTTGCTTGCGTGGAGGAGCAGCATGACCGTTGAGAGGGATGATGATCTCTATGATGCAGTAGTCGCTGCCAAGTGTTTCCTGGGTGTTACGCCACCGCACCTTCGTAATGTTGCTAAATGCAAGGTCTGGGTTGGAGTCGCGCTGTACTTATGTGCCATGCCTCGTAGGGGTGGATATATCGTTGATGAGGTGATAATCGGCGTTCTGGGTCTCCTCCAGGAGATTCCGGCCTTTCGCGGTCGTGCGCTGGTATCCCCATATAGTGTGTTGGGCGTTGAAGTCGCCACAGATGAGTGTAGTATTGTCTTTCGCCAGCTGCTTGATCTTGCGGATGAGGGTACCGTAGCGTTGTGATGAATACTTGGGTTTGGTGTAGATGTTCGTGATGTAAATCTGCTCTTTATGCCTCTTGCCCCTCTTGCCGACGACCACCTCGACCGTGAGATGCTCCGTGTTCGTCGTGTGCTTGAGATCGTGTTCTAGGTAGACTAGTCCCTTCTTCACCAGGGTGCATACTCCTCCCCTGACCCGTGCCCACTTCTCTGTGGACTTGGGTACTGAACTGGGGTAGGAGCGGTACCCTGGTATGTTCGTGGAGGCTTCACAGTGTGTTTCCTGCAGGAGGATGATTTCCGGCTGTTTTGTAGCATGCTTGATAGTTTGGATGAGTGCTGCCTTCTTGCCGTGAATCCCGTTCATGTTCCATTGCCATACCGTAAGTTCTGTCGGTGGTGTCCAGGTCATCATGGATGGGTGTCTGGACGGTGTTGTGATGAAAGGCAAAAATTCTGGAGTGTTTCCTGTATTTGGGAGAGAATCTTCTCTATGTTGGAGACGCGGACAACGAGGTCTGCCACTGTTGCTTCCAGAGTCGACAGCCTCTTGTTGGTAGATTCGACGTGTTGCTTGTGAGCCTCTTCTAGCCACGTAATCCTTTCCTCCGCACTCCGGCTGGTGCGTCTATTGGTGAGGAGGGCCCTTCGCTTCACTCTAGGTTCCAGCTCAACACTTAGGGTGCCGTCTTGCTTTTCGTCGTTAGTTGTGTTACACGCTGTGGGGGGGCTGTGCTCTGGTTGATCTTCTACTATGGGTTCCGGATCTTCCTCTTGCGGAGGTGATGGTAGTTGCATGGCAGAAGGTTGTGGTGCCTGCTTGTGGTCGCTGATCAGGAGCAGTTCGAATTTTCGATTCATCTCTTCCATCCTTTCCCGCAATCTCGCGTTCTCCCCGCGCATTTGTTGTAGTTCCGTCTCGAGTTGCTTAACTCTAGAATCCGCGGCGGTGTTGTTAGGGCTGGATTGCCAAGCAGTTGGCCCAGCAGCCACCGTAGCCCATGCCTTGCCTGCGCGTTGCATTGTCTGGCGGTTCACATTGTTCGTCGCTCCGCTGCTTGCATTTGCCTTGACGTCACCATTGATGTCCGTCCTCTGTGTATTAGCGCGCGCTCTTGGTTGCAGTTGCGGGAAATTTTCCGTGGTGGGCGGCGGCAGCTGTTTCACCGCTCCCGACCTTTGCCGCTCTTTTTCCCAACGTCGTTGTGTTACGACATGAGGTGTCTTATAACGTTTGCGGCAGGCCGTGGTTCCAGTGGGGTGAGCCCCGTTGCAGAGCTTGCATCGGGGTTTGCACGTGGCTTCGTGCGTTAGGCCTGGGTTAGGCTCCCCGCACGCAAAGCACACTTTGGTCTCCGGGAAGGGGCACACATCTGCTCGGTGTCACAGTTTACCGCAGCAGCGGCAAACTTCATGGTGTTGCCTATAGAGGCTACATTTCACTATCATGGCTCCATATTTGACTGTGTTGGGGACCTTAGTACGTTCGAAAGCGACAATAATTGTCGTGGTGTTGCCTATTCTGTGGGCCTCTAGGGCGAGCGGATTCGCCTCGTTAACGATACTGGCCAGGAGGTCTTGGTGCGTTTCGGAGAGGTCGATACCCCTGATAACTCCTTTCGTAGTTTCATTAGGTGCGGAGACGTACGCAAAGGTCTCATGCACGGTGTTACCGATCTGCAGCTGCTTGATTTGAACATATTTGCGAGCGTGGTCCTCACTTGGCGTGCTGATTATGATAATATTCTGAGTGGGATTAGTACATATGGTGTCTATTTTAGACTCCTGCATGGTGATTCCTACAGCTGAGAAGATGGCCGTCATGAGGCGAGTGGCCTCCGTCCTAGCTACATGTAGCCCTCCACGTGGTCGGATTATAATCTTAATGTATTCTCTCGGTAGCGAAACGGGCATGCGAGATGCGTTGCTGATTTTGGCGGTAACCTGCTTTACGAAACGCGAGGTGCGTGTAGGCTGCGAGGCTGCGGAGGTAAGGACTGGCTTACCTGTGGGTTCCTCGGCATGTCGGCGTTGTAACTTCTTGCCAGCTGTAATCGAGCCGTCGTTGTCCGCGGGTGAGGCGTCTTCGCCCGCTACGATGGCGAGCGTCCGGCCGTCTTCGTGATTTAGCATAATCGTTGCTGCAGTAGGGTCCGTGCTCGTGTACATAGTGGGTCCCTCGAACTCCATGTCCGCCGCGGCGTCGGCCGCCGGAGCGAACGAATTTGATGCGTCTGCCATTAAGGCCGACGATGAGGAGCTGGGCGCCGCAGCCGGAGGTGCGCGTGCTAGTAGCACGCGCCCGTGCACAGCCAGGCGCACGTGATCAGGCCGGTGCAGGCGAGGAGCAGGTGGAACCGAGCTGGCGCTGAAGGTCAGGCTTAGCTCCGCGGCGGCGTAGTCGCGAGAGAAAGATGTTTCTCTCGGGCGTAAAAATCACGGGAGAGTCAGGGAACTCACTTTTCAGGGTCCCGGAAGGTTAAAATTCGTTGAGGCGGTTCAGTTGCCCGGTGTAGAGGCGCACTAATTGAAGAACCATGGTTTTGTTCGGAGCTGATGCGAAGGGCGTTCGAACAGCTCGGCCACCTGGTGGCGAGTCCCTTCAAAATAAAGCTTTGTAGTTTTATTAAAACTAGGCCCTGGAGGCACGCGAAGGCCGTCTGTGCAAATCAGCTAGGCGGCCAGGGTGACACAAAGTTAGATGATAATTATCGCTGTCACCAGGGTAATTACTAAAATTGCATAATGAACTTTTTGTTGACCGTAGTAAGTGCGTATGTTCGTGCTGAAAAGTCAGAGGCAGTCGTATTTCTACACAGCATCTGTTGGAGGAAATCCTCTAGCGTGTCTGTGCTCTGAGATATCCCACTTTCAATTTTCATTGTCGTTCGCATGATTGCGCAAGCAATAACGTTAGAATCGGCGCAAAGCTTCTCCCTGGGGTGACGCGGCTGTTGTGCTTGCTGCGCTGACATGTCTTGGTTTCACCAGCTGATAGAG
Source organism: Haemaphysalis longicornis (assembly GCF_048455015.1). NCBI lineage: Eukaryota > Metazoa > Arthropoda > Arachnida > Ixodida > Ixodidae > Haemaphysalis > Haemaphysalis longicornis. The sequence continues at coordinate 277,823,439 of NW_027526295.1, read as the reverse complement.
GAAGGGAGACAGTCATAATCTTTTCCAATGCCTTCGTTCCATTGTCAGAATGATCTTTGCGAATTTGTCGGTAACCTCGTATTCTTCGGTCGCCTCGGTCGCCTCCAAAATGATCTCCTGCAGAATACGCAGCTCGCACGACGCAGCTGGGATCTGCAATGAAGAAAAATCCCCTTCGTTCCTCCATTTCATAGTCATATCATGTAGTGTTGGGCAAAAATACCGCGGCAGTAAAATAAATATAAAATACGTTATACATAGGCACGCTGAGCTGAAAGTCAGAAACGAGGTATTTTGGGGAAAAAAGGTAAAAATCACGTAATATTGTATAAACGCTGCGGGACTGTTAGCGGTTTGAAACGTCGACAAAACGGCACAGGATCAAAGGTTGGTGAGGACGCTGGGTGGAGTCAGGAGTGGCGGGAAGGGAAGAAGAGAGGGAAATATGAAGAAGTGTGGAAAATCAGTTCAGAGGAAATATATGAATTGCTGCTTTCTTCAACGGGTGGTCAGTTTCTTATCTTCCCCCTCTAAAACACCATCCACAAAATACCTTAGAAGTCCGATCATCTGTCGTTCGCTTTCATTTTTAGAGTGTCGTTGCACTGCGTGGGGCGTTCAGGTCATTTTAATGCCGGGATTAGAGCTTCCTCAACACTACTTCAACGGAGTCACGATAAGATTTTGTACGGAAATGTCTTCTCGTTAAAACATTTCCAGACGCATGAAAAACACCCATTAAAATAAATGCCCCTTGATATTGTATCAAGTGTTGGTTTCGGACACAAACAAAATCGGAAAAGAATTTACAATTTTTCTAAATAGTCCATACCACTTATCGAGGTTGCCCACCACAATTGGACTGTGCCTTCACAGAGAGCTTCTCACTTAAACATGTAAAGAGGGTCGATATTTAATCCTACAGCTGCGCAGAACGGCGCCCTTTACCCGAAGAAACGTCGTGGATTTCATTTTCCTTTTCTCGTTTTCATCCTTGGTTACACGACATGTTTCTCATCTTCGGATGTTTTATCTTCGAAGGAAGTTTACTCTATCTTCGAACGCTTGTTTTTGGCTGTAAGGGATGGCTAGAACCTTCGTTATACATTATGCTTTTCATCTTCGGATGCTTTATCTTTGAAGGAAATTTCCTTAATCTCTGAGTGCTTTTTCGTGGCTATGAGGAATGGCTAGAAGCTTCTTCGTGGCTAGAGAGCGATCCATATTGGAATTAAATAAGGTGTCACGCACGTTTCCTAAAGCCTTCATGCACCTGCAAAAGGCCACTTTGTTTGCGACACTCTACTGCCGATCCTTTCAGGCCAGTTTCGTTACTGTGTAGCGTCCTGCGTCAGCCGTTGCGGTCAGCGAAAGGGGAGCTGCCACTCCACGAAAACAAAACTATCGAACAAGGTTCACAGCTCCCTAGAATTAAGACCAGCACTTGAATATTTTTTTATGTTGCACTCACTAACATAAAACCTACTGTGACTCAGGACGTAGCAATACGTACCATAATTCCCTACGAAGTGGTAGCGTGTGTCTTAATAACTGTATCTTGTAATCCCAAAACGTATATTTGCCGGTGTTATGATCTAAGGACGTTAAGGTACCCGCACTAAGTCTTTCAGAAGTGGTAACGTGGCTCCTGATAGCTATTGGTTTCAACAACAGACACGGAGGACTGATTCCCACGTGTCTTGAATTTCACGAAAGAGGACACGAATAAAGCACTCAAATGTATTGCCCAGCTAATGGCGCCCACAGCCATCACAACATGCAAGGGGATTCTGTTTCTGCTGCGAGGCCCATATTCCCGGAAAGCGTGCAGAATGCAGACCCCAAAGTCAACTGCGACACAGCACGCACTGTTGATTTTGTCAGGTCGGCTCTGCCGCAGGCAGCTCCTTTATACCGGCGCCCAGTCATTTCATTCTCCAACGCATACTGTTGCAGTAGTCTGTACAAGCATTAAGCTTTCCCGCTGACTCAACTGGAAGCAACATCCCTACTAATGTCACGCTCTGTTGACGATACAATGTTTTCTGCACCCTTTTAGGGTTATTCTTTGGATTGTATTGTTTCCCGAGCATGGAAAAAACACAGCCAAGCGATCTAATCGCTGCCTTAGTTTTGCGAGAAAGCATCCGAGTATAACCCCCGAAGAACAGGACGCCAGAATCCAAAAACGTGTATTGCGACAACGTATGACACAGTCTGCTGGTGACACTACTGGAATACTCTTTCACCGCGGATCGGCGCATGCACCCAACCATGAGCTACTTGCTGGTGGTGTTTTTTTCTTTCTCCGCTTCTATTCTAGGCCTAGGCATGAAGGCATGCGTCCGGTTGCTGCTGGGAACGTTGCAATGAAGGTCTACTGCTAATCAACACAGGGAAAAAAGAAGTGTGCTTTATGGCCAAGAGTTAATATGAATGGTAGGCGAGCGTGTTGGAGAGAGGAGATTAATGGGAAAGGACAATTACACAGGGGAATGCAACACACACAGCCTAGAAGATGAGGCCGGCGCACTGTGTTGGCATTTGTGGCATCCTATTTCGAACGTTGCTTTTTTGAAATAATGAATAGCCTAACCTTATAACTGATTTTTAACCTCATCTACGGTACATGACAAAGAAAAAAAAGGAGAAGAAGAACAACCCGATACCTTAACCACTTTGTGGGGCTGTGTGCGGTTTCATTGGGCTTTGTTTCCGCGAAAGAAAATTATGGCCTTTTGATTCCATTAACGTCTAGCTAATGGGCTGCCCCATGATTTCATCGTTGGCTCGGCTATTAGTGGGATTAAACGATGCAAGCTTGCAGTGACCGGCGACAACGGGTAAGAAGGGAGCCCGGACTTAAAGGGGAGGACAACCGATTTCTGTCGAGTATATTTACTCTTATCTCAAATGAAAGGGCATAACTTCAGACAACTTAACCAAAACGTTTTTGCTATAGCGCTCTAGAACTTTTGAAATCAGGATTGTAACAGCAGAGCTGTTGAAGGTCTGGTTGCGCCATCAATAAACAGAGAGAGAGAGAGTGAAATAACTTTTATTCACATTGTGGATTAGGGTGCGGTGGGCGCAGCCCTGAAGGTTGCGACGACTTCAGCCGCTTATAGTATCTAGAATATGCCGAGCGCACGTGGGCGTGCGTCTCGTGAGAGCGCCCGGCGGCACATATGCATGCGGGGGATGGGCGAGGAATCGGGGATAACGAGTGCTAATGCGCCCGCGTCTCAACACTGTAAATTATAAACTTGTTATTTTAATGAAGAAAGCGCATATTATCACCGGCGAGAGTAGGTAAAAAAATTCGGAAGTAGAGGTTGGAACAAAGCAATGGGCTCTGCGTCTCGTGAGAGCATCCGGCGGCACGTATACCCACGCGGTGGATTCGCCAGGAATCGGGCGTGAGGGGGGCTAATGTGCCCAGTACACAAAACTGTAAAACAGAAACTTAAGCATTTGAATGAAGAAAGCCCATATCGATAATTCGTAAATAATTCGTAAGTTGAGGTTGGAACAAAAGTATGAGCTTTGCGACTTGTGAGAGTGCCTGTTGGGTCGTGCCCACATAGCCCAGGAATTGACGTCAGGAGGGCTAACGCGCCCGCTGCATCTAACTGCAAATTAGAAACTTAAACATTTGAATGAAGAAAGCGTCTATAATCACAAGCGAGAATTGTTAGAAATTTCGGGAGTAGAGGTTGAAAGAATGAGCTTTTTGAATAGGGAAATGGTAAAAGCTAACAGGGCAGACGCCTAGTCTCCGGTACGGATCCAGGTATCCTCGTGAAAGATCGCAAAATAAAAAAAAAAAAAAACGAAGCGCACGGGGCTCTCAGCGTTTGAGCAAACAGCGTCTCCGACAAAATGACTGTCGTCTGCTCCTGACGTCATTCGATGGGCGTTGCTAGTGGCAACCACCTGCGCTTATGGAACTCGGAGTCGCTGGTGGCGGCGGAATTTCCTCCGACACTGTGCCGCGCACATGGGGGATGAGGCGACCAAAGAAGATCCGGACGCCCAAGGAGAGGCTGCTCTTCAGGAAGGGCGCCACGCTGCCAGGTGATAATGCAATCGCCCAGAAAAAGAAGAAGTAGCAGTGCAAGATTTCAACGTTGAGGGAGCCCTCGACGAAGACTTTACGGCGGCAGACGATGAAGTATGCGAAGACTGCAGAGGTCGTAGTACAAATACGGCACTTATATACTTTACGTTGCGTTTCATTCGGTCTTCTGCTGACCAGCGCCATATATATACACAGGGTAAATGGCCCTTAGTGACATAAATGGCGCTCGTCCAGTTTAGCTTATGAGACCAGAGTCCTTCGAGGCCTCTGGTGAGACGAACTTAGCTGTGGTAGGACATCAGAATTACACCCTTGTGCAAGCTGACTGATTTTTTTTACCTCCCAGCATTACCTGGCCTGCCAAAAGAAGTGCTGGCCACCATGCCAGTGAGCCATGAGGCAACATTCTCTTAACTGTGCGTCAGATGAAAAGAGATATTGAAAACCATGTCTCCAGCTTAAACAATATTAATGTGCAGTCTTTGCTATTCCTTTATGTGGTTTTTGAATCACGCATTGAGACTGACGGAGTTGCTTGGGCACGTACGGTAGTGTCACGTTTCGACTCTACATGGCGCCGCCTTTCGGACTTTAGAAAGTTTTGTGCCAAATTAAAAATATTCCCGCTAATTTATTTAGAATTTTATGGTGGTTACCCAAATATATAAAACGCTGACTTTCATATGAGCTGGATGACATGCCCCCCCCCCCCCCCCCCCCAAAAAAAAAAATTCACTTGTCTGTCTCTTTAGGTTACCGAGTGACCTTTTCTCTTCAAATCAACGACGGGGCATTGCCTCTAAAAGTGATGACAGGGTATATTACGGCTGTTGAGGAATACACATATTGGTTATTACCTCAAAAAGGAAGACCGCTTGCTATAATCCACCAAACTGTACTTTTTAAGAAGAAAATAGATAGTTTCAAAAAAAGAGTTGAGTTGCACTGTACAAGCCAGGGTTTAGCAAAAAAAGTACTTGTATGTTATCATTCATTGAATTTGAAACGGGAGTTAAGTCACTAAAGGATTAGTTATGGTCCGTTAGCCTGATGACCTAGTTTTGGGGACAATAATTCATACATAATAAACAAAGTCATGCTTTGTCCTCATGTGAATCAGTAAGTTAGTTCCTTTCATACGCATTCCCCCAAAACGATTTCCTATTTCAACAGCTTATGCCACCATAATGCACGCCAAGCAAATTATAGAGCAGCCGAGTTTGCGTTTCGTCTTAGGTTATAACCCTTATTTGTTGAGGAATTTTTAAGAATCTCAACAACGGAGTCTCCGTATTCTCCAAATTTTTGACTGGGTGCAAATGAGTGGCTTAGAACAGGCGGTAGGTTGCGTAACGTTGTAAAACCACCACTTATGAAGCTTCCAACGCAGATAAAATACTTAGGCACTGGCTCAGTGAACTAAACGTTTGTTTTAGAGCGAAAGCTGTGCTATGCTGCATATTTTAAAGTCATTAATCACGTCGCAAGTGACCTAGAGCTTCCGGCATGCCCGGTGGGCTTTCATTACATACCGCTTCGCTCGTTTGGAGCCTTGCCCCTGAGCAGGCGAGCAACGCACTTAGGGCGGCCTCCACCGACGCTGCGTCCCTGGCCACGGCTGCCGACCCGGACGCTGACGCCTGCTGCGACGCGCAGCCAGCGACGCGCTCCGCGGGCCCGCAGCGGGGGAACAAGAGGTTTTTGTGGCATCCTCAACCCCTGCCGAAGCCGAAAGCAACGGACTTTGTCGTTGTGCTCAAACCCCGGACTCAGCTGTCCCTCGCCAACGCTTTCCCCGAGAACGGGGCCGGTCGCGCGCTCATCGCCCACCTCGGAGCGACCGCGACACGGCTAGTCACTGTTGTGATGGTGCGGGAACAAAATCTCATCTTAGTTTACACCTCGCACCCGCACATAGCGGACAAACTTATCGGTGAGCTTGCAGTTCCCTCACCCGCCGGACCGGTGCCCTTGTTCGGGTACTTGCGCGCAGACACTCATGACTCCTGTTATGGAGTAGTGACGGTGCGCAGCTCCGACACCGAAGCCGCACTTCGTGAGAGCCTTTACTGGCCTGAAGGCGAGATTCTACACGTCCGGCGACTGGGCACCTCTAATAAGGTGCGCCTCACCTTTTCCGGCAAGGTGAAGCCGAGGTACGTCTCCTACGACGCCCTGCTGATCCCGGTGCAGCCGTACAAGAAAACTGTTCCAGCCTGCGGTCGGTGTGGCTCTGTTGGACATCGACCCGACGCCTGTCCCGGCCCCAAACCTGACCTTTGTGGCATCTGCGGAAAGGCGGTGCCGCTCACGGATGGCGCCCGTGCCCCACATGAGTGTACGCCCAGGTGTGCTCTGTGTGCTGGTTCCCACGTCACCGGGGACCGGCGCTGTAAGGAACGCTACAGGGCGCCGCCACCCAAGCCATCCACTCCTCCATCGGAAGGTCAAGCCGGCCGCAAGAAGCGAAAGCGTCGACGCCCACGGAAGCCGCGGAAGTCGGGCTCTCGGGAATCGCCGCAGGGGGCTCAGCCTCCTGCCACCAACACTGACCCGCCCCCGCGCCCTGGAGCGGTGGCTATCGGGCCTTCCCGGCGAGGCCCAACTCCGGACGGACCTACGGCCAAGAAGCCTAACACAGGGCAGGCTCCTCCCGGCCCATCCAAACCGAACCAGCCATCACCTGAGCTCAAACCCGCTGCCCAGGGGGATTCATCGTGGGCCGCCCGCGTTCGGAAAGGATCCCAGGTGAGCGGCTCGGGCGGGGCAGCCTTTTCGCCCACACCCTACGTGATCTCCCAACCCAAACCGCCAACCCCTTCCACTCCCACACGGGAACAAATTGAATTCCGCAGGTTACAGGCCCAAGTTGCCTCGTTAACGCAGACGGTGGAGGCGCTTGTGAACCGCTCGTCCGCACCTAATTCGGCACCACTCGGGCAGGCGCCGGAGGCGATGGATAGTTCCCCCTCCGAAGACAGGGAAACCGCTGCGAACCTCGGCCCGCTTGAGGAGCGCCTAAGCAACCTAGAGGCCCAGATGGCGTCCATAGGGACCATGATCGAAAATCGATTGGCGGCCGCCCTCCAAACCGCTTTTGACCGCATCCCGGGCAAGATAGCGGCCCAGATGTCCCAACTCACTGTTAGCACCCGCCGTCCTAAGCTTAAGCGAGGATCTCGTTCTCAAGCATCCCGGCCCCTTTCCAAGGTGACGGAGGTAGACGAGCAGTCTAACAGTGCGACTGCGACCTCGGAAGTGAGCACCGGATCGAGCAGCGGAGCCCCTATGCAGCCCTTTGCTCTCCTGGAGGCCCCCCACACGTTTAGTTCTAACGATGGCGGGCAACGGCCCTAGATCGCGCTGCGACCGTGCAAATTCGGCTATTTTTACAATCCTACAGTGGAATTGCCGCGGATTTAAGGCACGCAGTAAGCGGGCTGCTCTCCGGCTCTACTTAGAAACCTATCCGCAGTTGCCCGCGGTAGTGGCCCTTCAGGAGACGGGCGAGCACGTAGCTCTCACAAATTATACCGTGCACCAAAGGGATTCACAAACCGCACTCTGCGTACATCGAAATTACACCGCCAAATTAGCGGATCTCGACTGCGATCCGCTTTATTCGTACGTTATGGTGACTCTCCTCCCGCTTAGGAAGCAAGATCCGTCCCTACACATCCTGAACATCTACAGTTCTCCCAAACTGCCTAACGTAACTTACGCTGATGTGTTTACCAAAGCCCTTACGGTGGCAGGTAGGGAGCCGCTTGTCATTGTAGGGGATTTTAATGCCCCTAGTCCTCACTGGGGTTACCGTAAGGAGGAACGGCGTGGTAGAAAGTTGGCGGAACTTATTTCCACCTTGGGCCTCACTATCCAAACGGACCCCGCACACCCAACCCGCATTGGCAACTCTGTAACTCGGGACACATGTCCTGATCTCACACTTACCAAGCACATCAGGCATGCAGAATGGCTCAACACCGATGAAACCCTCGGCAGCGACCACTGCATTCTTCTCACTACAATTCGGACGCATCCCCTTACCCGTCCCCATCAACAAGCGAAACTTCCGGACTGGAACAAGTTCCGTTCGGAGTACACGACTTCGGCCCCCATAGCTCAACAAGGCTACGCCACTTGGTCTCAACACCTTGTGACGTCGCTTCGCCAAACTGAGCAGACGGTTCAGCTCTCAGAGGCCACGCCGGCGGTGGATAAACATCTACTGCATATCTTGGAGGCTCGGCGTAGCCTTGTCCGCCGTTGGCGCCGACAGAAGCATAACCGTAAGCTCAAACTCCGCATAGCAGCCCTCACTCAGGAAGCGGCCGAGTACGCGGCCCAGCTCGCTGACTCCAATTGGGTAGAACGCTGCAACAAAGCCGCCAAGCATATGTCCAACCGCAGCACGTGGCGTTTCTTCATGGCTCTCATCGACCCTAGCCAAACGCGCACAGAAACGCAAAAACATCTTCAACGTGCGCTCCACGCTTACGCGGATAACGCAGATAAATTGGCACAGGCTCTTAGGGATAAATATATCTGTGGCCCGCAGGACTCCATCGAACCGGGTTCTCATATGCAGGCTCGGAGAACGCAGACTTGGATCGTTGCTTTGAACTCCATGATCTGAAGGCGGCCCTGTCGAAAATGAAGCGAGGAACGGCGCCGGGTCGGGATCAAGTGACTGTTAAGCTTCTAGCCAACCTCCCAGACCCAGCATACCTTCACCTCCTCGACTACTTCAATCAAATTTGGGAGGGGCGCGAACCGCTACCAATTGATTGGAAAACGGCTCTGGTAACTTTTATTCCCAAACCGGGCAAGTCTATCAACATCGAAAATCTACGCCCCATTTCGTTAACCTCGTGTGTGGGGAAGCTTATGGAAACAATGGTTAGGGATAGGCTTTCCGATTACCTCGAGGCCCAGCACACTTTTGCCGACACTATGCACGGCTTTCGTCCACATCGCTCTGCTCAGGACATTCTCCTACAACTCCATCGTGACGTCATTGAGCCGATCGAGCATCCAAGTAACGATAAGGTAGTCCTCGCCTTAGATCTTAAGGGGGCTTTTGATAACGTTGCCCACAAAATCATTCTTACCCATCTTTCCCAAACGAACTGTGGGTATAATGCTTTCAGGTACATCCGTCAGTTCCTGACTGAACGGCAGTCGTACCTCCGCATTCAAGGCAAGGAGCATGGCCCATACCCTCTGGGTACTCGAGGAACACCACAGGGAGCGGTCCTCTCTCCTCTTTTGTTCAATCTCGCCATGGCTCATCTCCCCCCACTGCTGAAGGATATCCCCGGCGTACGGCACGCTCTGTACGCGGACGATATCACGCTGTGGGCAACCCAGGGTTCCCTTGGCAGCATTGAGGCCAGCCTGCAGCATGCAGCATCGGTCGTAGATGAATACGCGCGCCGCTGCGGCCTCGAATGTTCCCCTGAAAAATCGGAGTACGTGCATCTTCGCCCCAAACCAAAAGATACGACCCAAATCGCACTTTCCTTGCGAACCGGGCCAATCCCGGAACGCGAAGAAATCCGTGTCTTGGGACTCTTCATACACAAGAGCAGGAAAGTCGACACAACCCTGCGCAAGTTACGTATGGTCGGGGATCAAGTGGGCCGCATGGTCCGTCGGGTCTCAAACAAGCGGGGGGGTCTCAGAAGCCGCGATGCTTTGCGCCTCGCCAACGCTTTCGTGACCAGTCGGATCCTATATTCGACACCCTACCTACGTTTGCGCAAATGTGATGTGCACACGCTCGAAGGCATTCTCCGCAAGATATACAAGCGCGCCCTCGACCTCCCGATCTCCACGTCTAACCAGCGTCTTGAAGATTTGGGCATGACCAACACGTACGGAGAACTCAAAGAGGCCCATCTCCATAACCAGTACCTGCGGCTTACCAAGTCGCACGCTGGGAGATGCCTCTTACAACGCCTCCACATCTCCTACACATATCAGGCAGAAGAGCGAACCCCGATCCCAGAGGACTGGCGTGGTGCGTTGGATATCCAGCCTCTACCCCAAAATATGGCTAGGGGTACTCACGAAGGCAGGCGAACTGCGCGGGTTACAGCCTTGCAAGGACGCTATGGGTCCCGGCCTGGAGTATTCTACACGGACGCGTCTGGCCCTCACCACGGGGGGTGGTACACGGCAGCCGTAATCCATCAAAACGTGCCTGTTCAAGGACTCACTTTTCGAGCACCGGACATCTCTCATGCGGAGGAAGTCGCCATAGCTCTCGCCGCAGCGGACCCCGCATCTCGGATCATTATTACCGATTCGCGGAGTGCGTGCCAAAATCTTACCAAAGGTCGCATCACCATTCGCGCTGCTCGAATCCTCAAGGGCTGTTATTATATGGACCGCCCAAATACACGTTCCGTCATCTGGACTCCAGCTCACGCAGGACTAGGTGGTAACGAGGCTGCCGATGCCTCAGCCCGCGCGCTTGATTCCCGGGACCCTCCTCGCCCTCCATCTCTTGACGATCCAGAACCTAACCCGGTCAGCTCATTTCGCGAAATCACAGCGATGTACAAATTGAACAGGCTCCGATTTCCGCCTCCGGCGCCGGGCCTGACTAAGGCTGACGAGCGCTGGCTCTTACGGCTATACACTAACACGGTATTGTGCCCGGCGATACTCAAGCACTTCAATCCGGCCTTCTCCGGGGAATGCCCACACTGTGACCATCCGTTTGCGGATACTTTTCACATGGTGTGGGCATGCCCATCCAACCCGGCGGTCCCCCCAATCACGTCCCCTTCCCCCCCTACCCGTGAGAGCTGGGAGGCTGCCCTGCTCGGCTGCTCGACCTTGGAGGGCCAACGAGCCCTCGTGGCCAGGGCGCGCGCCGCCGCGGAAGCCACAGGGGTCCCGGACTAGGGACTCCTCCTAGAGTTTGTACAGGGTCGGCCCTTAAGGCCGCCCCTATCTCTCACTTGTATATAGACTTAATAAATGTTTTTACTACTACTACTACTGCGGTACCACGTGACTAGGCGAGGTAAAATTGCTGCTCCGCCGACGCTTGGTAGCTCTGAGGCGGCTGGGCCGTCTGGGCCTGCGCTTCAGCGCAAGGTAAGCAGAAAAAACGTTTATGGGGAGCGAATAATGCAATTCACATCAATAATAATCTGGAATAGTTCGCCCACTGAATTGAAGAGATCACACAATGCTGCGGGGAAACTGAAAAAAAAAACAGTTTTTGAGCAGGCTCTAAATGCTTTTTCTTTCCATTGGTGGTAAACACTCATTATTTGTACAATTATACACGGGGGAATCTTGTAAACGTAGCCTTCTTTTTCCTCTTCACAAAATCCGTGACGGCTATCGTGGTTTTTGTATTTTAACTCACGTTTCTGGGTGTGTCCACAAAGTTCTCTGTCGGAAATTTTTTTATTGTTGCGCACGCGTAGTTTAGTTTTTCAGGGACCTGATTCTTTCGGAAGAGAAAGACTTCTCTACTGTGCAAAAGCGTATGCTCATAATTACACGAAAGTGATATTTACAGTGTCTGTACAGCTATATCTGTATTACGTGGAATTGATATTTCCCGCTTCTGTCCATTACTTTTCTTATTGGACCCTGCACTAGACTCTGGCTACGGGTCCAATCAGTGTTTGTAAACATCATGTGACAAATGGTATTAAAGTTATATCACTCACTCACTCACTCACTCACTCACTCACTCACTCACTCACTCACTCACTCACTCAATCAATCAATCAATCAATCAATCAATCAATCAATCAATCAATCAATCAATCAATCAATCAATCAATCAATCAATCAATCAATGACTAGGCGAGGGTTTAACGGCTGCTTCGCTGGCGCTTGCTCCCTTATTCTCAAACATAAACGGCACGCCGGCAGGGCTGTCTGAGCATGCCTGTTGCCGTCAGCGCAAGCGGAAGAAAGCATCCAACCATCCAATAGATTCAGCTAAACAGCAGGCTACATAAGCAAAGCAGACTGTCAGTAAATACTGTGCATATCATTTCTTAAGCTCTTGGTGAATATTTTTAGAAGTGTTAAACCTAAGCCAATTTTTCTTATTAGGAAGCAAACTTGGGACCTCCACAGAGGAATGCACTATGTTAACAAGTATTTTCTTACGAGACAGGAAATGCAGGAACGCCCGCTCCCAATAGTCGCGTTAGCGTAGAATTTACTAGGCAAGTCCGGTCGTCTTTTACCCGCCGCGGTGGCTCAGTGGTTAAGGCGTTGCGCTGCTGAGCACGAGGTCGCGGGTTCGATTCCCGGCCGCGGCGGCCGCTTTTCTGATGGAGGCGAAAAGCAAAAACGCCCGTGTGTACGAGATTTCGGCGCACGTTAAAGATCCCCAGGTGGTCAAAATTAATCCAGAGCCCTCCACTACGGCGCGCCTCATCGCCTACGTTGCGTCGGCGCGTTAAACCCTACAATCAATCAATCAATCAATCAATCGGTCGTCTTTTACGACGTTACTACCACATACGTTACGTAAATCCTTCCTTCATTTGTAGACAATTATCTGCGCGCGCGCGTGTGTGTGTGTGTGTGTGTGTGTGTGTGTGTGTGTGAGTATGTGTGTGTGTGTGTGTGTGTGTGAGTGTGTGTGTGAGTGTGTGTGTGCGCGTGTGTGTGTGTGAGTGTGTGTGTGTGTGTGAGTGTGTGTGTGTGTGTGTGTGTTGTGTGCGCGCGTGTGTGTGTGAGTGTGTGTGTGTGAGTGTGTGTGTTTGTGTGTGTGTGTGTGTGAGTGTGTGTGTGTGTGTGGGAGTGTGTGTGTGTGTGTGTGTGTGTGTTACAGCTGTTGAGGAACATACACCCCACACGCGCAGGCACACAAACACACACGCACACGCACGCAGACATGTGGGTGTGTAAAGCACGTGTATCTTCGCAAATCTGGTTCTGCAAAGGAATTGTATGCTTCCACCATCAGAAAAAATGATCAAACAATCGCCTACTCGACTTGCAATGCACTGGAAATTTTCCGCAGGACAAAAAGGTCCTGGCATATGCCAAGAATGCGAAAGTAGAAGCTCTTTTGCGTGCGTTCTTGTGCATTCTGAATCGAGTCGATTCAAATGTGTCCTCTTCCCTGTTTTTATGCAGGTTGCACTTTAGCGGGAAATATTTAGGCCTGCTTCTTGCTGTCCGGCCAGTTTTTTTTGTATGAGTTAGCAGAGAAGCAGGAAACAGCGCTAACGTTTCCCTACCTGGGAAATATCACTATATTCTGGGGACCAACACCAGAATAAAAATATCGTTTCCCAGGACAGCTGGCGGCCTCTACGGGCGGGAAGGAACTTTTTAGCACGTACCAAGGCTCATCCATCACGAAACGTTGCTGGTCTCGCTCCTGGCTCCAAGAATATAGGAATAGATGAAGAGGATTGCTGGCAGGTCAACGTAAAATGTAGCTTGCTTCGAGTACGGCACGTGAGAAGTCTACAATGACGTTCACACTCCCGAAACAAAGAACACAGACGTTTTTTATGGTTGTATTTCAAAGCTTTTTCGTATCTCTAATAACAGAGGACTTTTAGCAGCAGCAGAAAACGTTTATTGGAGAAAAAGGAAAAGGGGAGAGGGGGGTTGTGGAGCGTCCCTAGTCCGGAAAGTCTCTTGACCAGGCCGAATCGATGGTCCCTGAAACCAAGGTACTCTGGCGGGCCGGGTCAGGAATGGTCAGCTCAGCTCCCACTGCTCCGTGTTGGGGAATGGGGTGGGTCAGGGGAGTGGGGACAGGAGTATTCGAGATGGAATATCATGAGTGGGGTGTTGCAGTGTTGGCATTGATTGAGGTAGATAGTGGGTGCGATCTGGTGGAGGATGAGGGATATTAGAAGGTGCCAGTATGAAGGTGATGATAGATTAGGGCTTGCTGATTGGCTAGTGGGGTGTGGAGGGGGTAGACCCGTCGAGTAAGGGTGTAATGAGACATAAGGGTCTTGTACGTATTATCGAGAGGAATTTTTAGGTCGTGGGCTTCCATGCGGGGTAGCGGGATCACTTGGCCATCGGTAGAGAATGCTCAGGAGTGCAGAGCTGGGGCCGCGGCGTGGGCCGCTTCATTCCCCTGAAGGTCCGAGTCTCCGGATGTCCCGATGATCGTAATAGTGGCCTCGACGTGTAGACATTGGTGGAGAGGAATAGCCTGATGGTGGGGCTAGACCTGCCAGGTAGAAGCGGCGTGCCTACTGTGATTTGGAGAATCAGTGATGCGGGAAACGTTGACGTGGGCGGTGGCTGCGAAGGCGATCGCCAAAGCTTTTGCCCTCTGAATTTTGTTGTTCGTGGTGACGGCCGTTGAAATTAGGCCGGCCTGATTGAGGGTGACCAAAGTTGGGCGTCGAGTGCAGGAGTCATAGGTGACATCACTGTAACGGACCTGGGGGTCATCCACTCGCTTCTTCATGAAAAGTAGGACCCGCGCTTCCCGACGGCCTTGGTTGAAGGTAGGATGCATATGGAACGGTATGGGGAAACGGGGACACGGTGCTTGAGGGTAGTTGGGAAACGTTGCGGCCGGTCTTGATTTGGCAGTGTAGGGTAGCCGAGCCTGTGGAAAATGGAATGGGCAGTTGGCGTGAAAGGGAGGCGTTGGAGTTGGGAGAGTCTCTGTGGCTCCGTGAGCTCTCCAAGGATGTTGTGTTGTCCCAGTTTGTGTAGTTTGTTCGTGGAGGTGTAAATGGGGAAACCAAGAGCCGTTTTGTAAGGTCTGCGAACGAGGGCTTCTATTTTCGTTTTTCTTGTGGTCGAAGATTTAGGTACGGTGTGGCGCAGGCGATTTTGCTGATCAGGATAGCTTGGACCATACGAAAGATTTTCGATGCTGTGAGGCTATGCTGACGGCTGCGGATTCTTCGGATAAGATGGGTGAGACCAGTAATGAGGGTCTGGAGTTGCTGAAGGAGCGCTGTACCCGTGCCCGCCCGATGGAATGGGGCGCCGAGGAAGAGGAAGGTGGTCACCAAGGGGATGCGTTCGCCTTGTATGGACACTTCCCAATCATGGGTGGGAGGGAGAGGATGGCTACGGGATCGGGCCCGCAGAATGAGGTCTGCTTTGGCAGGTTCGCATGTTAGGCCCCTAGGACGCGTAGTTGCTGGTGTCTACAGCTTGTTGGAGGGCGTCTAGCTGTTCTCTACTGGAACCAGAGGTGGTTAAGAAAGTGATGTCGTCTGCGTACACGCCTCGAGCTTCGCCATCGCTGCGCCGCCGGCCGCCGCTTCTCCGATGCGTTTACGGGATTAGCGCTGCGTGGCTTATAGGCGGTCATGCAGTGTATTGGTTCTCTGTTAAGTGCGAATGCACTTTATAAGCGACCCTGAATTCCGTTGACCGCCGTCCGTCCACATAGCAACAGCTGCGGGTGCGAGCGCTCCTCGTCTTCCTTGGCAACGGGGGGAGATGGCACATACCCACGTGGGAGATTCGCCAGGAATCTCCTCGTCTTCCTTGGCAACGGGGGGAGATGGGCGCGCGCTGCCTGGCCGCTGACATGGCACATACCCACGTGGGGGATTGGCCAGGAATCGGGCGTGAGAAGGGCTAATGCACCCGCTTAAAGGAGTACTGACACGAAATTTCAAAGCTGAGATCCGCTCTAGCAATCAAGTACAACGACAACACAAATAGGTGTCTGTGCATGGCACATACCCACGTGGGGGATTGGCCAGGAATCGGGTGTGAGAAAGGCTAATGCACCCGCTTAAAGGAGTGCTGACACGAAATTTCAAAGCTGAGATCCGCTCTAGCAATCAAGTACAACGACAACACAAATAGGTGTCTGTGAATAAATGCATCTTTCTTTCTTTGTAGTTGTGTGTGTGTGTGTGTGTGTGATCTCTCTTTCGCGAACATTACCGAACCGCGCAAATTCAACTCCTGCATTCGCACTTTCACATTCTTCCCCTAGGGGAAATGCGGGGAAATTTTTGCTTCTCTTTGAATTTCCGCCAACTAAAAAACTTGTTATGGTGACAACTGTATGCAAATTGTACGTTTAGGGTACTTAAAAAAAACAGCTGCGTCTTGGTAGAGCGCTCGAACGCCAAGAAGTTACCCGGGGAGGCGGTTCTGTGCGCTTCTTGGACGCTCTTGCGGGCGTCGGTGACGGCAGCAGCATATCACCACGATCACCTTCGAACACGCCAGCACAGGTGAATTTTATTCATTGCCGCCTCGTTTAGACTTGATATTGGCACTGTTAGAGGTTGGTTCGTTTTGCACCGCAGACAACAAATGCGGCTTTGCTCCGAATATGTACGTCGTAGAAAAATATGTTTTGGGGATGTAATAACCCGATAACTGACAATACCTTGTGCTTTTTATGGGAATATAAGATACACTCAAAGGCTGTGCGTTGTTACATATGTGGCCACTCATACCTTATATAGCAAGAACCAAGGTATAAGTTAATGAAAGCACGGAAAAATTAATTGTCTGCAATTCAAGAATAAATAGAATAGTCGTACCGAAATAAAAAAAACCAGTGCAGCTTCGAAAAGGCTGAAGACGTTTGTTTAAGCAAGGTAGTATTCGCCAGACCAACTAGATGCGAAGTCCAGTGATATTTCGCAAGACATGGGGGTGGAGGAGAGGGACCCTCAACTATTGTTGTTTACGAATGCGTAGCGAAATCAACGAATGAACGTTTTAGTATTCCCACACACAAGCTGTGCGTTCACTTTCTGTTTGTTTTTCGCCTTCAACGAACAGCTGATAACTCGGCGGACGCATTTTTTGAAGAATACAGGGTAGGCAGTTCACAAGCGATATGAGGCGTCGTTGGAAGAGTTGATTGATTGATTGTATGGTTTAACGCGCCGACGCAGTGGAGGCGATGAGGCACGCCGTAGTGGACGACTCCAGATTAATGTGACCACCTGGAGATCCTTAACGTGCGCCGAAATTTCGCACATGGGCTCGTTGGAAGACTGTGGTATCTGATAAGGCCCTCTGATTTTGGTTTACGCTGGATTCGGCAGTCTCCCTGTGTCATATGACTGATGGTGTTTCGAAGAAAATTTTAGTCGCTGACGCATATTACTCTATAAGCCCGTGTCCGCGCTTTTCGTGGAGAATAAATGTAACAGATGACTCTTTGCGAGCGCTCACCTCGCGACAAGATGACCCAGCATTTATTTCGTCGTCCTGTGCTGACTCCCCAGTGTGATTTTGCAGTATCCGTCGTACTTCTTTCGTAAAATGTTTGTGAAATTTATGCCGCATTGGCTTGTCCAGGGTAGTGATCAATATCTGATAAGTGATATTGCAAGCGTAACTTGCGTGCTGTCAGGTATACGTGCTCCGCTAGATTATGAAAGCGTAGAAAGCCGATTTACATTATATTTTATGGACATAACATGACAATCGCAGGAAAAACTGCTTACGGAGACACTGCCACTAAATTTCAGGCCATCGGAATTGCAATCAGCTGCATGCATATGCCAGCTTCGGGACGCCGGCCTGTTACACACACCTATCGCTCATACAGACCGAATTTACACACTAAGATCACGTCCTAAACGTTTATACTCTCCTAAACACACCATGCTGGCAAACAGAGTGCCTGCTTCACATTATTCTGTATTTCAAACACGTACAAACGGTAAATCGCAGTCTTGAACGAGCTCCAAAAGCAACGGTGGCAGGGGGGAGCGGGCCGGAGACTCCCGCGACTGCTTTCGAAACTAGCCGCTAGGGGGGTTTCAATGGCGCCCCTACAGGCTGCCCTCGAGGCGTATATAGCATGCTGCAGGTTGGGTATTTTGTTCAGAAAAGTGGGTAGCTCAGGTAATGCAATACTGAAAAGCAGGGGGGGGGGATTTTTTATCCTTCCTTGAGGTGTGCCTTTAGGGGGTGTGCTGATGATGTGCGAGGTCAGGGGTCTGAGCTTGATAGTAGCCGTGCGATCCCGGAGAAACGCTGCAATGTGGTTGAAGGTGCGAAATTCGCAGTGGGTGGTTTAGGTTGCCTAGGATCGCTTGGTGGATCATGTTGTCGAAGGTGCCTTTTGTGTCGATCACAAGGATGGTGCGTGGCGTGGAGCGACTGAGGTGGTCGAGCTTCTGCTCCTTAAGCTGCAAAAGAATGACCGGCGTGGACAGTTTGGTGCGATAACCAAACATGGTAAATAGGTATAGGTGTTTGTCTTTGAGATAGTAAGGCGATGATGTACAAGTCATTCAAACAGTTTTCCAATGCATTAGATAAGGGCTATCGCACCCACTGACGTCAGCGAAAAGGGTTTGTGGAGTTTTGGAATTAACGCAATTTTTGAGTACCGCCGCTGCTGGGTGCTGGAAGGGTGCAGGAGAGAGTAGAGGTCAAGGATGTCGAGGTTATGAAAGAGGTGGTTTAGGAGGCGATCTTTTCCAGGTGTGGTGTTAGGTTTCAGTTTGACTAATATGGGCTGTGATTCATCCAAGGTGAACGGGGCGTCAAGTGCGGAGTTGGGTCTGCCGGTGTAAGTCCGGGTGGTGGGAAAGGGTGGGTTGCGGGCGTGCCAAACGGCTGTATGAAGCAAATCCTTGGGGTGAAGTGAGCTGTTTCGGATAAGTCTCTGTATTGGATGGTTACTCTGCGTACAAGAGGTGGTGCGGACAAGTAGGTGGCGAAGTAGATGACAGACACGTTTTGAACTTAGCGTGCCTTTGAGTTGGTCGCATAGCGAGAACGAGTTGTGCCGATGTAGCGTGGAGGTATATTACTTCGCTTAGATAGATAGGAGGACATTGCGTTTCCCAAGCGTTTTATCACAGCGTTGATGTTTCCAGCGTTAAGTGAGGTTACGGTGCACAGGTGTCAGATGGCCATCGACTTCTGGGCGATCGTCGTTAAGTGACACTTGACCAGTGCAGCGCTTAAATTTTTGTTCTAATGCCTCCGTCCAGGCATTGAGATAATCCAGAAGGGGTGGAATGGACTCGGCGTCTTTTTGGAAACAAGGTGTTGTTTATTATGTAAGTGTTGAGTAATAAACCTTGAGGCTCGCGGACATTGCAGTCTTGCCAGTATACTGCTCTACAGTTACTGCATATCCCTACGCGTCCGTACTTGCACAAATATAAGGCCCAGAGTTCAACTTCAAAAGCTACGGCCCAGGCTGCCGGTCACACATCTCGCATGCCAAGTTGAAAGCATCTCCCACAATACATGCAGGGATGCAGACGTAATTTGTTAGCTCCATCTTGCCCGATGAATAAATTGTGGGGTCAACTGCTGTCCCACACCCCCTGGGAATTACTCTACATTCCTTCCAGACGCAAAGGTCAAAACAGGAGAGAAAGAGAACTTGCTGCGGAAGCATATTTTTCCCGCTCGCACTGTCCCAGGTGTCGCGACGTAAGAGATGTTGCTCCCTCTAGGCGCGATTCGACACGAGGCCGACCGACGCTGATGTGTCTGGAGAAGCAGCACTACGGAATCAGCAATACCGATGTACCGCTATTCGACAGCTGCGATTTGGCGCCCGTGGTACTGGGGAAACTGGGCCTGTAAACAATCGCTCCATTGTCGCACACATCATCGCATGACGTGACCGCGTGCACCCTCGCTTCCCCCGAAGGGAAATTAGTGGCGGCTACCCCGAAAGCCTCCGAGGTGTAGGCTTCCCAGGCATGTGCCAACATGTGCGCGTGTGTCTTGCACCACGGAAGTGCTTGCTCATTTCTGCCTTTTCGCAGAACGCATAGTGGCTACGGAGAAGAAATAAATGATGGCCTTTTATGGCAGTTGTAAAAATGGATCAGTCCGTTACACTAACATAGGAGCCAGCGTGCTCATTTCTCTAATACTGCCTTTTACCTTCTAGACAAGCACTTCTACCGGTGGTACAACGTTTTGATGTCCCTCTTCTTTTCTATCTCACGTCACAACATAAAATTTTCAGCTGCATTGTTCGCCTGCGCAAGCTTTAAGGGCAAAAAGCCACATAGAGGAAATTTCGAAAGCTACTAAGGCAGTAAAGTAGCCTCCTCTGAAGCGGTTCCTGGGCAATGAAGCATAGGAATACGTTCTTCGTCTTAACGTGGTAAGCAGACGCTGGAGCAAATAACGGTGCTAGGTTAAAAATATATTGCACTACACTCTCGGAGGCAGCAAATGCAAATATGTAATTATAAGTATATTGAAAATTGGCCCCGCCACCTGACATGATTTTCTGAACTTAATTTGTTACGCTGTGAACTGTAAAATCAAGCAGTAGCAGCTCCTTCAGAGACCCCATGAAAAAAGTAACCACTAGGCACAAACTGCAGACAAGTTGACAGTACATCTGGATTTCGGAAACACATAAGCTTGGTTGGGAGAAATTGTACCAACAGACAACTTTCAAACCCGCTCCAAGTAGCAGGCAACTTTTGGCGCTTTTTGCGGCGTCATCTAAAGTGTGCAGCAAGATTATCACTCTCGAGTTGCGCCAGTGAAGAAAACAGGAAATAGTTGTTTCCAGGATTTCAACGGTCCTGATAACACTCTCCCTTCCTCAGACAACGTTTACATTTCCTCAGCCACCGTGCCCTTGCAGTGAACGTTTAAGACATTTGCACACATATTATGGTGGTGTGGTGAGCTGCGGTCAGGTTTCCGACGTAGATGGAATCTATTCACGTTCGGCTGGGCACACCATCGCGCTCTTGATTCGTCCCCTGGGACTCAGCCGGGCGAAATGGCCGCCCCTGGGCAGCCATTCCGAGAACAAATGCGCGGGCGATGGGGACCTATCGTCGTGCTACATTTCCCGATACCAGCCATGTGTGGAAATGGGAACGCATCCACGGGGCATACGGGGGATATGATTTAGTGATATCAATTCCAGAGCATACTTCGCCTCTATAGTCTAACCGGTCTGGTTTGTTGAATTTATATACGAATTCGGTTGTCGATTGCGTTTAGTACAAATTTTTTTTTTAATCTTGCGAAAGTCCTGCATATACTTCTCAGTTAATCTGCGGCGAGTGGTATACTGACGGGCACCGTGCCATTCAGAAATTGGAAGGAATATTGTTTCTGATAACTTGGTTGAAATACAATTATTCGCGGTTAAAATGCTTAAATAACGAAACGTAAAGGTACCCTAAGCTGTCCTTAGCAATGATTTACCTCTATCAGTGCCTGTGTTGCATGAAGATATGACTGATTTCAATTTATCGCATCGCTTAGCATGAATTAGTGTACGTGGAACCTCGTATATACTTAGCTTGCGACACTTGTAGTCGTGACTTTACGCTGTTCAAGAAAGTGCAGGCTTATAAAAATATTCTGAATTATAAATATTTCCCGCACAATCGAGCTTCTCGCTTAAGTGCGTTTTACTTCCCTCCCTGCAGTGACTTTGGTTTGCTTAAAAAGGCAGCTTTTGCGAAGAGACCAGAGTTGAGACCCGTCAGGTACACCACCGGGCAGCAGGTATTTACTGGTACGTAACCGAAGTAAAGAAGAAGAAAATGGCGCATACGGTCATCTTATTTTAGTAGAAAGCTTTTTGGCCTATCTTCTACCTAGGTGTGTGCCTGATCTGAAGCTACCAACCAGCCCACGAATACTGCTTTTCTCAACAGCAGCTGGGTGGTCATATCGCAGCTCTGCGAACCGCCAGTTTAGATATTGAAGGTGCCGTCACTGCTGAGAACCGGCGGCGTCGCTGTGACACACCACCCCTTACTGCGGCTTCTGGATTAATGATAAAAAGGAATGATTCAAAGTCTCGGTGCTTGATATCGCTCCGTGGAGGATTTTTCAATTGTTCTTCATAATTGCAGATGGTGTATCCGTCGTCGTAGCTGATAACCGCCGCAAGAAACTTGTAGAGAACCTGCTTCATAGCCGGCACCTGGACTCTAATAATCGCCTCATGCATAGTTCAAGGCCTCACACCTCCGCCTCCTCCCTGTGAGGTGAGGTCCCGGACCACATACAGATTTCCGAGTAAAGGTCCAGAATGCTTGCATAGGTCCCAGAATTCTTACAGCCGCCTGCCGCTGACCAGTGCAAACCTTCAGCAGGTCTGCGAGTAGAAAATTCTCCTATGTATAGAGTGTGCATGCGCAACATGCCACATTGGCTGGGAAGCCACTGCGGGCTGACATCATGATCCACCTGGGTAGCACAGTCGTACACCATTCTTATTTTTGTCAGGAGCTGTTCGGGAGGTCCCCGGCACAGCGCTGACTTGAGTGACTGAAGTGCATCCTTCGAATCACAGAAGACAGCCCATCTGTGGCACGAAGTTTGCTTGATGGTGCGAAGAGCGCAACGGATGGCTGTAAGTTCTGTAGCCGTATACAGGTTGTAGGATTGGCTATCTTGAATTGGCCGGACAGTGACATTTGTGGAATAATACCAGCGCCGGCAGAACCCGACGATGTTACCGAGCCATCCACCCGCCGCGGTGGCTCAGTGGCTGAGGCGTTACGCTACTGAGCATGAGGTCGCGGGTTCGATTCCCAGCCGCGGCGGCCGCTTTTCTGATGGAGGCGAAAAGCAAAAACGCCCGTGTGTATGAGATTTCGGCGCACGATAAAGACCCCCAGGTGGTCAAAATTAATCCGGAGCCCTCCAATACGGCGCGCCTCATCGTCTGCGTTGCGTTGGCGCGTTAAACCCTACAATCAATCAAGTTACCGAGCCATCGGTGTATACATGGGTTCGGTCATTGTATGCCTCGTGCAGGTATGTCAAAGTTAGCTGTTGTTGGGCCGGTATGCGAAGATCGCGTTTTTTCTTTACTCCGGGAATATCTAGGCACACTAGGGGCTGCATCACACACCACAGCGGAAGGAGCGATCGCATCGCTGGCGTATAGTTCGACGGAATGCTGGTGTTAGGGGAAGCTACTACCCTTGCGATCGACGCCCGCGGACGGGTCGCTGGTAGTCCCGCGAGGAGATGATCAGGTAGACGGGCGAGGTGCCTGATATGTGTTCTGAGTATTTCAACTTCCACGAAGGTTGCCAAAGGGTGATTCCGAGCCAGCGCAATGGTCGCTGCTACGGACGTACATCGTGGTAGGCCAAGACAGGTTCACAAGGCCTGAGCTTGTATACTCTGAAGTGCCCGAGTAGTTGTGCGGCATGCTCCAGAAAGGACAGGAGCACTGTACCGTAGACAGCCTAAGAACAGCGCGTTGTATAACTGTAACATTGACTTCATTGGTGCTCCCTAAGTCTTGCCGCTGATGAGTTGGAGCACATACACCACTGCAGAGAGCCTCTTTTTTATAACGTTTACATGAGCGCTCCAAGAAAGGCCTCTGTCGACAACTATGCCGAGAAACTTGTGATTTCTCACATAAGGCACCTTTTCGCCATTAATATATAAAGGGTACGTACACATAGACTTTCGTGTAAATGGAAACACGGTGCATTTGCTGCGGGATATTTTCAGCCCTTGTCCGTGTAGATAGGAGGTTGTCAAGTCTGCGGCATTTTGCAGTCGGGCGCGCACATGCGAACGAGTCATGCCATTTGCCCAAACACATATATCGTCGGCGTATATCGACACGTGAACCCTCCTTAGAAGGCAAGAAGTCAGGCCAATTAGCCTAAGGTTGAACATTGTAGGGCTCAGGACACCTCCTTGGGGAACACCACCATAATTATAGTGAGCAGATGTCGGACCATCTGCAGTCATAACAAAGAATGACCTTCCTGTTAGGTAGTTCCGTATCCACTGGTAGACCCGGCCACCGAGCTCGAATGATAGGTCTCGAATGATAAAGCATTCGAGATCTAATCGAAAGGCGTGGGTTCGGTCCCCACTCTGGGCGCGTGTTTTTCTTTCTTTCTTTCTTCCGTATATTTAATACAAAATGTTAACTTCACTAACCGTAGTAAAAAAAGAGACTAAGAACACCCCTATGCCTCCTTTGGCGTTGTAGACTGCCGATATATATATATATATATATATATATATATATATATATATATAGAAAGATAGGTCGGCAGTCTACAACGCCAAAGGAGGCATAGGGGTGTGGTTAGGCTCTTTTTTTTACTACGGTTAATGCATTAATATTTTTTTTTAATATATTGAAGAAAGAAAGAAATGCTGGCTACCACCCTCAAGCGTCAGATACACTTCTAGTAAATATAAATAGCCCAGAAAGTGAAGAGGAACACAGTCGCCCAGATAGCCGAATTGGTAAGGCATTCGAGATCTAATCGAAAGGCGTGGGTTCGGTCCCCACTCTGGGCGCGTGTTTTTCTTTCTTTCTTTCTTCCGTACATTTTAAAAAAAATATATTAATTCATTAACCGTAGTAAAAAAAAAAGAGCCTAACCACACCCCTATGCCTCCTTTGGCGTTGTAGACTGCCGACCTATCTTTCTGTATTTCCCCAACGAGCCCCTCATTTCTTTAGTGTATTATATATATATATATATATATATATATATATATATATATATATATATATAAGTCTAGCTGGACAAAACCCTGGATTCACCAGCAAAATCAAACCTTACTTCTAGCGGGTTCACGCCTGCCCATGTTCACGCTGCCCGACTCTGGTTCATGCTTTGAAAATACCAAATAATACCCTTGACCGTTACGAAACACGGTTCGGATGGGGGAAGACAAAAAATATCAGCCTCATGAGAGGGATATGCCATTATATAGTAAAGGTGGATGTTCTCCTGCCTTCCCCATAAAAGAGACAAATTCCAGCCGCTATCGGGAAGCCGCTCACGTAGCGAGTCTTTTATGCCCCTGTTCGGATTTTGTCTCCTGGCTTATTCCGACGGTGACGAGTAATGCAATTGATGGCCGATATTAGTTTTGGTAGACCAATGAAGTAGTTCCGAATGTTTCTGGCCGGGCAACGTTATTACGTAGTCCCTCTAGCGAAGCGTCTTTATATAAGGTGCGTTTATATTAATACACGCCGGGTACGTCTGTCGCAAAAAATCATCATCTTGCCGCTGGGCTGGTGAAACGGAGCAGTTGCATTTGCTTAGGAGGACTGAGAGACGTGTTGAATTCCAAGTGCTGCAGACGAGAAATGGCTATGCCTAGATGAACGCCAATAATTAGGTTAAGTCGCTAATGTTAAATTCTTGCCGCATACAAGGTCATTTTTAAGGGTTCTATTTTTTCGGTAGGCATGTACCCTCAACAACCACAAAAAAAAAACATTTTTTGCGATCTTTGGTACCACGCCCTTCCCTCGAACCTGCATCCAGCTCGTACCATTTGTTCACAGCTCCTCAATTATTACTGTGGCGTCATTCACAAATGTGCTATGTAACGTTTTAAGGCTGTGGTGCCGCCTCACATCGAAAATTCCATTGTGTCACTGGCGGCTAGAGACAAGGGATAAAAAAGTCAGTAGTAGACGCAGAATGTCGCCATAAAGAACAAAAAATGAGCGAAATACATTTCCGAAATTCGGCAGCCTGCATTCAGCTAACATAAAATAAGTGGCCGACGTCACTGGAATGACGTTCCGGCCGCTCCATTTTATTTTTCAAAAGCTAGTATTGCATTACTTATGGACATGAGTTTAGAGCTTACGCATAATCTTAGGATTTACATTATGTGACGTAAACCTGTCTTCGGAGAAAATGTGCCCTTATGTATGTATTAAAAGTGACGAGATCTGTCCAGCACAATATGGGTACATTGTGCTGTACATTGTGCAGCACAGTACATTCCTCCCCTCGTCTTTCCTGCAGTGGCTTAACAACTAAGGCAGGTAGCACTGAACTGTTGAAACGCTGTGCTTCTGCACATGAGCTCGCAGGTGAGACTCGCAGCTAGGGAGGTGGCTGTTTTGAAATGAAACACCCTTACGCCACACGTGCACGTGACTGACGAGGAGTATACCTCAAGCCCCACATCCCACTTGACTTGCGCTCCCATAGGCGTCGCGAACTATATAACCAACGCTTGCGCAAGGTGCAGAAAAACAGGCAACTACCCTACCCGTCTAAGAGGAAATATGAAATGCCAAATCATTACATGGCTTATTGAGCTAAGTTGCCGGCTTCAGCGACGAAACATGCTATTTGTGAAGGGTTTTATAGTGCGAGCCATTGTGTAGCTTGAGCTAAAACTCGGCCGTAGCAAGAGATGACCATCCACGACAGTACGGTGCAAATGGAGTGAGGGAACGGAAGAACGCATCCAATCGAGCAAACAGGCGCAACAAGCTAAATTCACCATCGTCGTCAACTGCCACCGGGACTGTCGAAGCGGGTAGGAGCAATTCTACATCGGATGCGCTTGAATGTTGCGTGCACGCGCAACTTCCTCTGTAAGATGAAACGAACTACGTCGCCACTCTGCCCACACAGCGATGTGCCCGAAGCCCTCCAGCCCCTGCTGTGTGAGTGTGCTTGATTTAGTGCGCAAAGAGCGTCCCTCGCAGTGTCTTTGGGACTCTGGCTTTTCACGGACAGCAAACTAAAGGACGTTTTAGGATCATGGTCATGCCCGAACGTGATTTACAGGCTACAAAAGCTCTGATATAGTACCTGCAACGCACAGGTTGTGGGCATTATCTTATCCTTACCCTTAATCCTTTCCATTAAGGAATAGAATAACAGTAATAGAATAACGCGCCGTCGTTATTCTCACTGCTCTCGCGCAGTACCGAACTTGTCCTGCTGAGAGACTCTGCCCACAACGGGTTCGAGAGCGAGCCACGACCTCGCCGCGAGTGTACGTTTTCAATCACTTCACCGGGAAGCGAGATATTTCATAGTACAGGGGTTTATTACGCGGACAACCACGATACAAACACTACACTGTACTACGCACCTAGCCCCTGGGGCATACACCCGCCAGCGTGTGCCCAGCCCGTAGTCGGGCAGCAGTTAGCGTCCGCCGGCGTTGGCCGGCCGCAACGCTCGCTGACGTAGGGGAAGGGGGGGGCTCTCTGTGGCCGCTACACATTTCAAAGCCACTGGACTCGACGGGGCGGCATCGGCGCTCGTCCGCTGACCTTAGACAGCGCAAGCCGTCACATCGCGGACGCGGGGGCAACCCACCAAGAAGTGGAATATGCCCGCGGAGACTCGCCGGGCATCCTAGATAAACGCACTGACGCAAATCGAGGCATGCGCTAATCGACACGGTGGGTGCCGTGACCCACGCAAGTGGGAAACAACGGCCAATGCAAGAAACAGCCAAAAGTGGCCGAAGGGCATTTACGTACCGTGCGATCGCTGCTCGTCCCAAGGGCGGTCTGCCCCCGGGCAGTCTCCTGCGCGCATCCCCCGTCGCCTCGTAGGGAGAGGAGGGAAGCGCGCGAGGATCGCCCTCGCCCCACAAAAGAGAAGGACGTCGCTAGCGCCTCCTCGCCCCGATATGAGGGTCTTGGCCCCCACATCCCCCTCTCCTTAAATGCCCCCCTGACAGTCGGAAAGCCGGCCATCAAGGTACTCATCCAAAAAGAACAATCTTAATGTAAGTAAAACAAAGCTAGTGCCCACCAGCCTCTACTCCAGCCCTTAAACAAACACTGCATTCACAACGCACGCTACACATACTTAAGATATACATACACACTACGAACAAGGTGTGAAACAAGAAATGTACACTATAAACAATACTCTACTCACTTGGTGAGGGAACTAATGTTACGCTATACAGAGGAGGTCAACTAAGGTTGCACTACGTACACTATATTACACGAACACAGCTGTTACTTATATTACACAACCTACGGTTAAATATAATGCACTAAGAACACTTAATTACATTACATTACGTACACTTCATTACATTACACTAGATACACAGGTGTAGAAAGATACACAGAGGTGGAAATATTGCACTAAGTCCGCAAAGGGTTGCAGTATTCATCACGGGGCTCCGCATTGTTCGGCAGTACGGGGCTCAAAGGGGCGAAAAGATCCTCCCGCTGTCAGCGTTCGTTGTCGTCACTTTGGGGGTGCCACGAGGCTCACCAAGGAGTCTCTCATCGCAGGGTTCTCGAGGGGCGCAGATAATGGGCGGACGCGCAAGCGCGATTCCACCGTTGCGTCGAGCCGTGTCGCTCCGCAGAGGGGTGGAGGGGAAGGAAGCAGCGCGTGAGCCGACGATCGAGCAGGAAGGCACCACAGCGCGTGCACCTGCTGGAAGCCAGGAGTCGAGATCGGCGCCGATGAACGGGACAGCAGCCAGAGAGAGGAGCGGCCCGAGCTTCAGCCCCACGCAAGGAAGGGAGGGGGGTTAGGCTGAGTCGAAGGCAGCCCAAGGTCAGCTCGGCCATTCAAGGCGCCCGCATTCTTGGAGACGAAGGGCACCTCTGCGCTAGGCTGTCGGCGTCCCTGGCCGCAGCTAGCTAGCCGAAGAGGCCGCGGTGCCGGCACACACCACAAGACATGGTTCGCTTTCCACAGACACGCACCACCAGCGGAGTACTGTTCGGCCGAATGAAGCTGGCACACACACACACGCACGCACGTTCATACACGCAGGTCTGCGGTGTTGTACGCGAGAACAGAACGCGGGGGTGGAAACAACCACCGGAAGCACAGTGGTCCCCCTAGGCAGGCCCGCACACACGTCACATTCATCAAGGCGGCAGACGCACAAGACTAGCCCCGGCGAACGGACGAGGCCTCCGACGGAAGTTCGCTCACAGCAGACGCTGAAGAAAGCGCGCGCGCGCACGCACACACCCCACCGCTTGGGACGAGAACACGCAACAAAACAACAGCATACGCAGTCCCCCGCGCGTCTGGCCCGCGAAAATCGTCCTAACGGCCGAGAAAGCGCGACGAACGAACCGTCGGGTAGTAACTCACTCACTTCACACACAAAACGAACACACACACAACAGATGAGACAACGAAAGCTACCGCCAACCCCTGCAAAACGCCGCTCCCGATCTCCCCTCCCTCCTCCACGCAAGGACGAGACGGACCGCGGCGGCGACAAGACACCCGGAGCCGAGGGAAACCGGAGCACAGATGCCCCAAGCAAGAGGGCCATCACCCTCTCTAACCCAACATTACTGCTCTAACCCGCGTCTCGTTGCCGCGGAGAAACCGAAAACAAAATACAAACCAAACCACCCTCGGAATTTCCAAGAACCGAAGAAGGGGACATAGACGGCCCAGCAACCGCCCGGAGCTCCCCCTCCATGGCGAAGGCGAAAGCCATTGCGCTTCTGTTTTTTTTTTCGTCTCCTCAACACTGTCAAAACTAAGTCTCTTTTACACTTCTCTATACAGGTTGCTTGGGACTAGACAAATAAATGCACAATTCTTATCACAACCATACGAGCACTACCATGGAAAGCTGCAAGCATGTACACACAGCGCAAACACTAACAAATACACAGCAAAGAATTCACAATAAGAAACATGCGTTCTCTCACTTACATAGTGGGCTGGAGAAAGGGTCAACTGGCACACCAGGAATCGCCAAAGGAGGGTTGTTGACAGGCTGGTGTGCGCGTGCGGGGTCATCAATCGGCTATAACCGTCATCAGACCAGGCGACTCCACAAAGGTGATGTCGGCAGAAACGGTACAATTTGTCCGCCCAAAACAGTCGGACATACCGAAGGTGCTCGGGCCACGCCGCGGATAAGCCGGGCGCGGTATTGCGACGTGCTCTAGGAATAATCCAGGGGCACAATTTCCACACTATGCTGGCAGCACATGACTAAGGTCATCACAGGCCAGGTGTCTCCCAACAATGGAAAACCCAATTAATTAACTAAAAACGTCCCACTTCACACCTGCCAGTGATACTGCGGCTGATCATTTACAAGATCTTCGAGCCTACCAGACTGTATGGCCAAGGTGAGCCAAGACAATAACGCAACGATGCGCCTAACTGACTATTCGGGACTTCCGCCTTTAACCGTTGATACTCAATAACGGTGGCGATCTATTACACCACGAGCCCCCAGTCGGCCTAGCGAGACACTCATCCCCGGAACCACCAGCAATACAAGCTGGTCCCTGTCCCCAGCGCCCGTTGCAAAGCAAGTCAACGTCACGGCGCTCCGCCTACCAAAGGCGGCCGAGAAACTGCTCGGAAAAAGGAATCGTTCCGCCAAAACCGTGGCTAGCTCTTCGGGGTGAATACGGGCGGTACATGGCATCCCCACAGAGGGAACCGGTCGCATTAATCCGTATAGATACGAGATCAAGCACTAGCTTGAACACTCTGAGTTGTGGAATGAGGCTACTCGAATGCAAGCATCGCCTTTAGCACCCGAGCGTGGGTTGCGTCAAAATCAACCTCAAAATCGAACACAGCACGAAAGCCCTATGTTCTCATGCTCGAAGCGAGGAAGCCCTCGCGCTCTCGAGCTCCGCCGGCATCCACAAAACGAGGAGCCGGTCCGGCCGGCGGCCCGAATGCGGGCTCTCACCGGAACGTACGCTGCACGCAACTAGCGTGCCTGGCGCAGCCAGCCGATTGCACAAGCAAAGCTCGCTACGGTATGGCAGCAAATGAGCAATCAAACGCTGCCCCAACGTCGGGCGCCAGAGATGTGGTCATTATCTTATCCCTATCCTTAATCCCTGCCATTAAGGAATGGGATAGAACAATAATAGAATAACGCGTCGTCGTTATTCTCACTGCTCTCGCGCAGAACCGAACTGCCCTGCCGAGAGACTATGCCCACAACGGGTTCGAGAGCGAGCCACGACTCTCGCCGCGAGTGTACGTTTTCAATCACTTCACCGGGAAGCGAGATCTTTCATAGTACAGGGGTTTATTACGCGGGAAGTCACGATACAAACGCTACACTGCACTACGCACCTAGCCCCTGGGGCATATACAGCCGTCAGCGTGTGCCCAGCCCGTAGTCGGGCAGCAGTTAGCGTCCGCCGGCGTTGGCCGGCCGCAACGCTCGCTGACGTAGGGGAAGGGGGCTCTCTGTGGCCGCAACACATTTCAAGCCACGCCACTGGACACGACTGGGCGGCATCGGCGCTCGTCCGCTGACCTTATACGGCTCAAGCCGTCACATCGCGGACGCGGGGGCAACCCACCAATGAGTGGAATATGCCCGCGGAGACTCGCCGGGCATCCTAGATAAACGCACTGACGCAAATCGAGGCATGCGCTAATCGACACGGTGGGTGCCGTGACCCACGTAAGTGGGAAACAACGGCCAATGCAAGAAACAGCCAAAAGTGGCCGAAGGGCATTTACGTACCGTGCGATCGCTGCTCGTCCCAAGGGCGGTCTGCCCCCGGGCAGTCTCCTGCGCGCATCCCCCGTCGCCTCGTAGGGAGAGGAGGGAAGCGCGCGAGGATCGCCCTCGCCCCACAAAGGAGAAGGACGTCGCTAGCGCCTCCTCGCCCCGATATGAAGGTCTTGGCCCCCACAAGGTCTAGACCAATTTCTGTAAATAACTGAACGCCTCTGTGCGCATCATGTTCAACATCATCTCCAGCATCTTCATCACGTCATCAACTGCCGTAGCAAGTTAGGCATTTTAGCCCGGCTAACATCGCCAGACTTCATTAAAGATCTCTCTCTCTCTCTCTCTCTCTCTCTCTCTCTCTCTCTCTCTCTCTCTCTCTCTCTCTCTCTCTCTCTCTCTCTCTCTCTCTCTCCCGATTACATGGCGGCAGTAACGAGAGAAGCAGCGCGATTCGTTTGAGACAGATCAAAGCCATTAGGAAGAGTTAAGGCGGATCGCGAAGCAAAACGACCCAAGTGGAAACAGTACAAACCGCCTCGACAACGCGAGGCCGAAGCAAAACATCAGGTGTTTAACTGGACATCAATGCTTTCATATTCACAACCCATAAAAATTCTTAGGTGTTTTCTTGCTTGTTACTTTCATTCATGACTGATTAGTAGAGGCCGGATTTTTAAAGGACCCTGCAACACTTTTTACAACTTTTTTGAAATCCTAAATGCTCGCAGAACGTGGTCACCCAACATACCCAGTACTTAGATTAGGGGGTCGCAAATCATCTCAGACAAAAATTACTGCTCTATGCCCATCAGATAACGTGTAAACTCGCTCAAAAGGTTTTTCTCTCTTTCCCGGTCTTGATGTTCTTCCACGGCTCCAATTACGTCACGAAGGCCATGTAGCGGCTCTTGGGTCTCTTTCATGAAGTTGCAGCAATGTACGCTTTTCGATAGCAACTGAAAAAAAGGCAAAAAAAAACAAAGCAAGCATAAGTGGAAGTCGTATCTGGTGCGACAAGCAAATCACGCATCACGCAGTGGCGCTCTGTACTGGCGATAACTATAGCTTTCGCAGTGGTTCCAGACGTGAAGGAAAGAGTGAAAGCGCTTATAGAAAGTGTTGCAAGGAACCTCTAAGCCATTAGAAAAGCGCGGTTTTAGGTGTCAGAAATAGACAGGCAAAACAACATTTTAAGCCTCGAGCGTCGTAAATATAGGCACAATACATTTTCACATATTAGCAAATAATTTCAAAAGAGCACGTGCATGGCACGTATGTAGGACAGGAAAACCAAAAATATTGTTGTTTATTGTGGCACAAAGGCGACAACAGTTGAACATATCCGTTCAATTGTCGCATAAAGCGCGGACTAATGACGATCAATTGTCTGAATTAAACAAGCGGACTGCTCACTTTCACGTTCTTGTTCGAGCGTCTCATACCGTGTAATAAACATGAAGAAGAATACTTGAGAGTGCGGAATACAGATTAAAAAGCGCGCTACTTTATGTGGGACTAATTTAATTACAGTATGACAAAAACACAGGGGACGAAGATTTATCAATAAATTAACATGACCTTATATGAGTACTGTTAGGTACGATTCTAGCATTTTCCTCGTATGCAATGATATTATCCGAATGGTTCTGGCCAGGCATTTTAGCACTGACAAACACACTTCCACACATTTGAAGAACATTTTTCCAAAGGTGTTTCGCAGCCGAACAGATTTTTGATGAAAAAGCGCATTTTTGAGCCCGTCGGCAGTGCGCTGTTTAAGGCGTGAGGAACAACCTCTAAAGAGTGATAAAAGCGAAAGCAGAACGTAATCGAAGAATCACTGTGAAAACTGGGGAAAAATAGCAAACTACCACAATATCCAGATTTTTGGACTGAAGGTTGTACGTGTTGTTACTGAGAATGAGCGTGAACATTTCACTACCGATAGCGGTTGTTTTCCGTAGGTTGGTAAAACTAGAGAAGCAGGGTGAAGTTGATAGGGTTCCGCACAGCCAATGCTCCCCGGTAATATCAATAAAGATCTGAAACTGCACTTGATAGCGAAACTTTAAGATAAATAGTGTTCATAAAGGCGCCAAATATGAAAACAGGCATTTATAGGTATTTAGGCACAAACGACAACTTATGCACGTATAGGCACTATAAAAACGCCATAAAATCCGTTGTTAACCTTTAGTCGATGCTTATATATTGAACTGGGCCATAGTAGCGCAAGAAACAAAATCGGCATTTTCCTAAAATCAGGTGTCTACTGATTAGCTAGGGTTTTAGGCCACAACCACAAAAATTTTCCTTGCTTCGTTCATAAGAATGCTGCAACTTGCAGACGATGTTTGAAAACGCAAGTGTTAACAAGTATGGTTAGCCTGAACTTTTAAGGGCATTTCATGCTTGAATTACTTTTCCTTAAATTACGGTGCGATTTACGCAGCCTGCTTCAATTAACCTTCGCAATGACCTGCTCACTGTGTGCATTCACACGTTCCGCTCCATTGAGATCATCTGAGTGACTACCTTTGAGAAAAGCAGGGAGTTTCTCTACAAAAAAAAAATTGCATAAACTCAGAGAATTATCGACTAATGCGTAGCATTCTTATGGCGCTTGCGCATAGAATGTGAGTTCTTCACAGCCAAATATGGCTATGAGTAGCGAAAGACGTTCGAATATTCCCTTCTTTATAAGTTTTCATTTGTTTGTTTCGCAAATTATGTAAATTTATAGCATTACAGCAATGAAGTGCCCCTACTTCGCAAATTGTGTTATTCTCTGCAGAAAAAGGCGATCTGCATAGTTGTTCCGTTTATGCTATTTTTATATGCATTTCTAGTGTTCTTTTGCGGGCCTTTTTTGTTTATTATTCTGTTCTTGGGGAAATAAGCATATTTTTGAATTTGTGAGACCATTTTTAC
Organism: Haemaphysalis longicornis; assembly: GCF_048455015.1. Classification (NCBI taxonomy): domain Eukaryota; kingdom Metazoa; phylum Arthropoda; class Arachnida; order Ixodida; family Ixodidae; genus Haemaphysalis; species Haemaphysalis longicornis. The sequence goes on along the minus strand of NW_027526295.1, from coordinate 277,789,280 downwards.
GTGAAAATTTTATTATTTTTATTTTTCTTATTTTCTGGTTCTTCAAAATTCTGTCCGACCAGTTATCTCCGTTTACGAAATTATAACTACTCTCGCCAAATCCGCACTTTCTCAGGAAATGCAGGGTGTTGCAAGGTTCGGCGTTCTGGGTAATGTATGAGATGCATATTTTTAATTTTGTCAGATCATTTTTGTGAAAGAAAACTTTCATTTTTTCGATTTTTTATTTCTTGTTTTTTTTTTCAAAATTCTGTTGCAAGAATTATTTCGATCTCAAAGAATTATTTCGATCTCCACTATTATAACGATTACACGGGCTACTTTTGCCAAATCTGCATTTTTGTAGAAATACATGGCATTGCATGGGTCGCCATTCTCCCTATTTGTTATTCGTACTTTGAACGTACTTCTTTTTCTTTTTTCTGGGGGGTGGGGGAGACATTTTTGTTTATTCCTCATGTTTTTGATGGGAGATGTTTAAAATGGCCAATTTTTATTTAAATTTTTCTAGTTTTCTTATTAAGATGCAACCCTTTGACGGCCGTCTCTGGGCTGAGCCGCGTCGCCGTCGTAACCGAGGGAACGATGACCGAAGAGTGAAAGAAAAAGCAAACGATGAAAGAAATCAAAGGAGGAGAGTGTCGCGAAACTGGGAGGGGAGGACAGTCGCCGTGGCGGCGCGACCAAGCACTCTCCGAAAGTGTGCAGTGGGGGAGGAGATGGGGCAGTATGCTGTGCTCGCACGAGGCGCTCGGCGGCGCGACGCTTGGCGAAAACGTAAGGGAGGCGTGTGCGTGACGATGATGTGCGCTCGCTTAAAGGAGCCATGAAGACAAAACACTAGTTTGGTTCATTCAAAATACTGTCATGTTAGAATCATACTGACACCACTTTTCACGTAAACTGCGCTCAAATAAGCTATATCATCAGGAAAAAAGGGAATGGTCATGCGACCCACTCGCTCATTTCCCGCAACACAACCTATGATGTCATACCAGCCAGCTCTGCGATTGGCAGAGGCCGGCAAAAACAAACGCAAATTAGACAGAGCTTAAGCTACACAGTCTTTTTAAAGCAATAAGAATGGTGGGACAAACAGTGGACGTTACGAAATCACACGTAAACATAGAAGAACCGACTCGGACTACGGTTGGTACTGCGCGAACTATGCTTGGCTTAGCTGCACAGGACTGCCTGGCTTTGCGGTTGTCTCAGACGACACTGGCCGATTGACGCAAGCAACGGTGTCTTACGTGACCATATTTATCGACCGAGCACTATGTTTCACGAAACGATTATTTTCTCGCTGGACAAAAACAAGCCAGGTTCAAATACGGTCAAAAACAAAGCAAAGCCAGAAAACGGCTTGCCACGGTATGTTGGCGCCACCTAAGTTCACTAACGGTAAGCAAGGCTTCACAATCGGCTGCAGAGCGGTCAGTTCCAGTGATGTCATTGGAAACCACAAAAACAGACGACATAGCGGGAAAATCAAAATTTTACCTTAAAGTGATTAATTTCTCAGTGAACAAAGCGTCGTTTGCACCAGGAAAAGCGCTGAGGGCACTACAAAACACGAAATCTTTCGAATAAAACCAACTTGTACTTTGTCTTCATGGCCCCTTTAGGCCCCAGTTCTCGGCCCCTTTCTGCGACGCAATTCGCGCCACTGATGCAGAGGCCAATCATCACTGCTGTCGAGAGAACCCACGAATGAGTGCTGCTAAGCGCACTGCTGCTGCGCCGAAATATCGCATTAGGGAGTATCGTAATCGGCAGCCGTTTTATTTTTCGGTTTGTCAGAATTCTGTTGTACCAATTGTCTGTGTTTACGCTATAATAACGATTACAAGTATTACTGCCGCCAAATCTATGTTTATATGGAAATACAGGGCGTTAGATGGTCCTGGCTGGGGGGGTACCCGAAAAAGAATGCTAGGCATTAAAATTACGGTGAATGGGTAAGTAATTGAGTTGCTGACCTGAAACCTTAGCAATTCGTAGCGTTTAATATTTTGGCCAACATTTTTTCGTGGCAAAACAAAACAATTCGCGGTAGTTTGTTTCTTAAGCATAAAAGTAGCGGATCAACACTCCCGCCTTTCAGCACTTTTGTGTGCCTGGCGTTGCGACAGCTGACGAATCAGCGTTGAGGTCGGCAGCCAATCGGCGTTGAGGGTTTTAGTATCGTTTAAATACACGACACGCAAACTTGCACCGACGCACGCGACTCGCAGAGGTGCCTAAACGTGGTTTATGGTCTCGAATTTACGGCACGCACTACCCGCAATTCGAAAAACTACCGTGAGAACTTTTCACTTCAGAAAACTGGGTACGGCAACGCAACTTACAAGTTCTTTTTATTTTGTTTATTTAGTTTCCTGCAGCGCCAAGATTGCATTATAGCAGGGGTAAATTGAAAATTGGTCATATACATGTGGCGGGAAGGCTAAAACACATCGCTGAACATCTTCACAAATATACAAATAAAAAGCATAACTAGAGGTTTAACAGATACCGTATTTACTCGCGCGATGGTCGCACTTTTTTTCCAAAAACGTTGATGCAAATTTAGGGGTGCGTTCATTGCGCGGGGTAAATTTTTCGCGAAAAACATTTGAGCACATAAAAGGCAAGCAAGTTGCAGGTCAAAATTTTTACGGTCTGTCTCATGAACATAATAAACATAATGAATAAAAACATAACAACTTTCCTCACACCGCTGCTAGCCGCTTCGCAAAGTGACGCAAAATGCACTGTTTTCATGAATTACGGAACCCGGCGGAAAGAGTTTGCTGCGAGATGACAACAGGGCGACCTATAAGTGGCTGCCGCTATCACAGTGCGGGACATCAAAACCGACATGGGGGCCGACGCAGCAAGCTGAGCGTATTTTTTCTTTGTCTTGTGAGTACATTATGTGTATTTAGAGAGAGTTTCTTCCTCATCAATATTGAACGCATGCTTGCCGATATCGCTAATATCGGCAAGTCTGCGGCAATAACGTAGCCATGTACGCTTTGAAAGGGAAGGAAACAGAGATAAGCACGATCATCATCAGTTAGACTTGGCACACGTACCACATACTGCTGCGGCAAGTTCAGGGTGCGTTCATTGCGCGGGAAATTAAAAACAAATCGAATTTTGATGACAAACTTCACGGGTGCGATCATTACGCGAGTGCGATCATTATGCTTGTAAATACTGTACTTACTAAAAAGCGCGTCAGTGGTACAACCAACTGTAGCACTTGGCAACTTATTCCACAAACTAATGATGTGAGGGAAGAACGCACCTTTGAAAACATTTGTACGGCATGATATTTCACAAATTTTCTAACTATGGTCCCACCGTCTAGATACAAAATGGGGGGTAAACAGAAAAATGTCAGGATTAATGCCAGTTTTTAAAATAGATAAGATGAGCAAATTAAGTTTGACATGCTGCCTGCGTTCTTTTAGGGGTTCCCAGTTAAACTGGTTTTTAAGTAATGTGATGCTGAATCGGAAATTGTAATTACCCGTGGAAAAGCGGGCGACATGGTTTTGTACACGTTCTAACATTTCGCATAAGTAGGCAAGTTGCAGGTCCCAAGCGCCGCAGGCGTGCTCCATGATGGACCTTACGTGGGTGAAATAAAGAAGTTCTTTCAGTTTTGGAGGGGTAGCTCTGAAGATGCGCCGAAGAAATTTAAGTGTAGGGGAGGCAGAAGAACGCACATTCTTAACCTATCTTTTCCAGGAGAGGTTGGATGAGAAGTAAATACCGAGGTACTTAAAATGTGTAACTGTGTTAAGGGGCACATTTCCAAGGACATATTTCGACATAATGCGTTTACAACTGCGCGAAAAAGTAATGTGCTGGAATTTCATTGCATTCAACGTCAATTTCCATTTTTACACCAGCGCTGAATTGAATGTAGATCATTTTGAAGATGGCATGTATCATGCGAGTTAGTTCTACGGTGATAAATGACACAGTCGTCAGCATACAGACGCACTTTGCACTTAAGATCAGCTACAATGTCGTTGATAAAAGCAAGAAAAAGCAGAGGCCCCAGAACAGACCCCTGCGGAAGAACGGAAGAGACACTCACTGCATCAGATTGGCACCCGTGCAAAAAAACACGCTGCGTGCGATTTTCCAAATAAACCCCTACCCACAGCATTGCGTTGCAGTGTAAGCCAAGAAATAATTTGTGTAAAGGCAAGGCGTGAACAATGCAATCGAAGGCCTTCTTAAAATCAGGAGAAAATGTCAAGACCAAATTCAACCAATTGAGTCGTACAGAAAAAGCCGGCTCGGAAATTAGTAAAGTAATGATTGCTTTCCAAATCCTTATTTACTGCGCTATAAATTGTGTGCCCAAGAGTTTTTCCGCACGCGCTTGTAATAGAAAGGGGCCTATAATTTTCTCGGTTGTTTTTGGAACCGCTTTTGTGAATGGGACCACATTAGCGGTTCTCCAGTCATGAGGCAGTTCACCTGTAGCCAGCGTTATGGTGAACAAGGTAACCAGAAAGTAGGGAATGATTTCAGAACAAGCATGCAAAACATAATTCCGTAGCCATCCGGTCCACCAGCTGAATTAACATTAATATTTTTAAGCAGATTGACAACACCATTATAACTGATAGTCAAGGGGCCCATAGGTTAGTCTATCTTTTCAGCCACAGGCGAAAGGTTTCCGGAATAGGGGAGCGTAAAGACTGATTTGAAATAATGATTAAAACAAGTAGCTTTTTGAGAGTCGTCAGTAAGTATTTCACCATGAACTTGGATACTGGGTACAAAGGTAGCTTTGCTCCCCTGGGATTTAACAAATTTTCCCATTTCCTTGGGATTCTCTTGAAGCTTCGGTCCTAGAGAGCAAAAGTACTTCTCCTTGTAGTCGTTGATACGACTCTCTATATCGTTTCCAAGCTTCCTAATAGCATATAGAATGCTTAGTTTTTGGGCTTCCAGTACGCGTTCAGGAGACGACGTTTTTTTTTTCTTTATTAGTAGCAATGTATCTCGAGTCATCCATGGCTTATCAGCACGCTTTTTACGCGAGATAATTTTACTAGGGACATATGTTTCTACAAAGTGTTCCAATTTATATTCAGTGCGTCCCCTAATGAATTGCAATTAGGTGAGTGGCTCATTTAAAAAAATTCTGGGAGGAAAGAATGAAGTTCTTCCGACAAAGCTGCGTAATCACCTCTGTTTTAGAAAAATAGCTTCCTCGGATTGGTGTGCACTCTTTTGCAGTTACGCCGGGACAAACAGGCACGAAAGCAGTCATGGTCGCTGATGCCTGGGATGATATTAGCATCTTTAATAAGTGACTGTTTGTTTGCAAATAGTGGATCTAAAACAGAAGCCTGCTCTTTCTCTTTTCTAGTAAGTTCGTTTACAAACTGGAAAAGGTCGTTAGCCAGAACCAGTTCATGAAAGCTTAACGAAACGGCAGACTAATTAGTTAAGACAGATTTGTGATTTAGCCATAGCACTTGCGGCATATTGAAATCGCCTTCTGGTATGTAATCGTTTTTTAGAGTAGACAGGAAGTCCTATAAGGACCGAAAAACATCCAGGCTGGTGCATATGGGAGGACAATAAAAATAACCATTGTTATTGCCTCACCATTATTATTTAGATGAATATTACACCACATCGATTCCGCGTTTGTGAACGATACTGTTAGGGGACTTGATTGCAGACTGGTGTCAACGAGCACAATAACGACCCCTCCCATCACGTCCTTATCACTACGGTATACTTCAAAGCCAGGCGGGAAAACTTCTGAATCACGGATGCAACTATGAAGCCAAGACTCTGTGTCAATGATAATGTGAGGACTAGCTGTTCCAACAAGCATTGCAAATTTGTCAAGTTTATTTTTAATGCTTGGGCAATTTACGTTCAGAATGACGAGGTCAGATGTCTGTGACACTGAGAATGCGCGGCGTGAATCGTTCCGAGCAGGCAACCGTTTCCACTTCTACTGTCTTTTTGGGCCAACCAGGAGATCCAAATTATTATCGTAGATGAAGGGTTTTTTGTTTACAATAAGCTTATTGCGTCTTAGTTTATAGGGCGAACCAGAACTGCGGGCGAATTGTAAAAGCTTGGATTGTGTTAACCTTGCAGCAGGGGTAAGGTTTTCGCGCAATGCGAAATTCGTGTTTTTAGTTTGTATGCACGAGAAAGCATACGTTCTCTATCTTTGTAACTGCTAAATTTAAGATTATCGGTCTATTTTTGTTTTCCCGGAAAATTCCAGGACAATGTGCCCGTTCGATACGGTCAGGCGCAAAAGGTTCACCCAGCTGCTTTTGAAAGAAACAAAGTGCTTTAACCTCTAACCTCTGAGCAATCGAATGGTTGAGGTTACAGACTCAACTGAAAATCAGCGAATGTTTACATATACTTCTGTTTCTGTCACAAGGGATGCACAAAGGTTACGAGGTTGTTGCGACGGTTCTATCCGTGTTGACCAGATATTTCCCCAGAAAAAGAAAAACAAAAAATTGGCGAAGCTTGAAGTAAGTCGCGCAAAGCTTGAACCAAGCGAAGCTGGAGGATTTCACTGAATGACACACAACCACGCATTACATTAGGTTTGAAATTGTTTATTTACATGTTCAGGCATCGCTTTTCGCTGTCAGTAGCAGTCATCGTCATATCAGTCTATATCGTCGTCTTCCTCATGCATGACTGGCGGGCCAGGATCGTTTTGTCCGCAGGCTTTGGCATTATTTCCAAAGTGGAACGTCTCAGCACAGGCTAGAACCGGCGGCAACCGGCTTCGAGACGTGGGCGTCTGTAGCGCGAGCTGTCTTGTTCGCCCCTTCGAGATGTAGACGCACGTGAACTGTTTCCCTGGTATTTATTTTTTTAGAGTGCCACGTATAAGCCTGGATGACGCCGGGTGCTCCTCGTGAAGCGCGTGCTCACGTGCATGATAAATTGGAGAAGTAACTATGCCCCGAAAATTTTCTGAGGCACTTCAAGAACTCCGCAAGCCCTTCAGTGATCACCCAACTGTTCACGAAATCCAACACGTGATCGCCATTTTGGCTCGCAATGGGACCACTGCCCGATTGGCATGGGTGCCGGGTCACACGGACTCGGATGGGGGCAACCAGGCTGCACACGATGCAGCAAGGGAGTGTCTCCTAGTACCCCTCCCCTGGACGATGACGCGTCGCGCCCTTCTCCTGACCCTCGCCTTCAACTTGACCGCACAGGCCATGCTCGCAAGGTACGCCTTGCGTCCGTTACTCCCGCTGACTACCTGGCTCTGGCTCCTCCGATGCCTCGCTCTGCGGAAATCTTCATCAACAAAACTATTGCTAACGCGGCCCTCACACCCCACATCATGAGAAAATGGATTCACCCGGCAAAATCTCCACCTCCTTACTGCCCCTACTGTCAAACGTTAGAGTTCGCCACACTCAACCACTTAATCTGGCACTGCGCCGCATTTTCTTTGTACCGCCCAATACTCGTCAACGCTTTGCCATGTTATTCTTCTCAAGACGACCCCCCCTTCGAAGACGCTAATTTTCTCTCAGCCCTCGGTGTGTTCGGCCTAGAGAGTGGTCTCTCGAGATTAGTGTAAACCGGGGCCTATTCCGGTCGTCAAAGTTGACTCACATGATCCCAATAACCCTAGCCCGGCTCTGCTGACGGCAGTGATCTCTTCTAAGGCATTCAAGGACCCACCATTTGTGCTACTCGGCTACTCCTCCCTGCCTCTTCCCCTTCTTCCCTTATTATGGCCGCATGACATTCCCTTTGAAAAAATTGACTGCGTATCTGCTCCTTTCGTTGCAAATGTCGTCAAAAGACGATAGTGTTTGTAGACATTTGCCAAGGAAATGCCCCCGTTTGCTTCCCCGCTCACCTCTCATGCTGTTCCTGTACCCTCGCGCTCATTCCAAGGTAAACAGACTAAAGGTTTGCGCAAGGCGATTTGAATTTACCGCGTTCCACTGCTACAGGCCGGGTTCCTCGATGCCAGCGTTGTAGTACGGAGGAGACGCGCGTGAATGGAGGCGGCCGATTAGAAGTTTTATAGAGCCGCGTGGCCGTGCTCCACTTGTGTTCCAAGCAGAACGTGGAACCTAGCTAGTGGAACCTTTCGTTGCTGTTGCCGCGTGATTTTTCATTTGCCGCCAGGAGTCGGCGGTTTTCTGTAGTAGATGTAGAACATCATTTGCTATCGAAAAACCAAGCATCCATGAATTTTTTAATAAAGGAACACTGTAAATATCCCTTGTGTACAAATTTCCTGTCTTATATTTGCGTAATGTCTTGTTCTTGTGCAACAAAGTTGACAAGTGTGAACATATAAACCGGTCTTCGACGTTTACATGTCGCTGCGAGTATATAAGACTATTGCGCAATATCAATTTTACTTTGGCCGGGTGGCTGAATCGAGTCACAAACAGACAGACCGGTTTTTGTTTTGGCGATATGTGCGTGACCCGTTTTTGCTGAGTGTCATGCAAGTATGGCTGGCGCGTGCTATGCCGGAATATGTAGTATCAACATGGTGCATGCCAGGTGGCGTGTATGGGTATTTTAAGGAAATAGTTATGACGGCCCGTTTTCTATTCGCACGTTTTTCTGGCGAGTACCTGTCCTCTGTGACACGCAAAAAACTGTATGAGGACATTTGCGATGTTGTTTTCCCCGTCCCTATGTATAGATATAATTACCGTGCTGGGCCAGGCCATAATGTGCTAAAGCGCGTCAAAAGAATGGAGGTTCACCCTGGTGTGAAAACCTTTTTCTTCAAATTACACACAGGCACCTTGTCTGCTGGAACCTGGATGCAGGATAGAGGGATATCTGTTCCATGGGGAACTCAGTGTTCAATTTGTAAACAACCAGAAACGATAGAGCACGTTTTTCTGCATTGTTGGGCTGCGGTATTTTTGTGGGATGTCCTCCAGAGGACCCTTCATAAAGATTTCCCGCTGAGCCCCCATGGCATACGCTATCTAGCGGTGGAAAACGAGGAGGGGGCGCCCTTGGACCTCGTTATGTTGGTGGCCTTGCATAGCGTATGGCGCTCGCGCATGGCCAGGCTCCACGGTGATGTGGACGCCCGCCCTACGCGGCAATGTTTTCGTGAGTCTATATCCCAGTACGTAGAAGTCCAGAAGCGCAAGGCATACACTCCTGAGTGGCTGTCAAGGATAGAAGCCTTGACTACGCTTAGGGAATTTTAGAGAGACATCAGCCTTCATATAGGTTGGTGGCTTGTCGCTCGAGTTGATCATGTGAATAAGTTTGTTTTGTGTTTCTGTGTTGTGTCGAAGACCGACATTAAAGAAAACAAAGAGTCACAAACAGACAGACGGACAGACAGACAGACAGACATACATACATACAGACAGACCGAAATTTCTGGGTTTAAGTAGCCCAAGAAAGACTATCATCTTTAATAAAGGATTGCAACAACAACAACAACAACAATTGCGCCGCACACATTAATTACGGCCAGCAACAACAGCTTCGCTGTTAAAAATGAATACCGAAAGTCATCAAAAGGCTATGTAGAACCACTCCCTATATTACACTTTTAATTTTCGTCCTTATTAGCTCAATCCGGAGTTTATTTTATTGTGCAGCAGTATACCTCTACCAGCCAAGGGTTCTGTCGCGACCGTCTTCGTCAACACGTAACTCCCGAAAACAAATAAAAGAAGGTAATGGAACAGCCAGCAATCTAAACTGGACCCGAATACAGTAACGGGGTCACAGCCGATTGTCTTACCGACTAAGCTACACCCACACAAGGAGACGGGGTGACAGACGGTGCAGTCAACTAGCCGAGCGACATGTCAACCACATGCGCTCACTCAAAGCCCTCGTGTGAAGTGCAAACTCCATAATGTATGATAACGGTGTTCACATGGTTTGGATTAGCGGCGAACGGACAGCGTCTGGGGAGGAGGAGGGCGGGGAGGTCGCTTTGTGGTGGCGATGCATGAAACAAGAGTGAGGGGGAGGCAGCGAAAGAGATGACGGTATAGCCGCAGTTCCACCCTCCTGATTACCCTTCGCCAGACGCTCCTCTCCGTTTTCTTTCTACTGTCGCTGATGCGTTCCGTCGTCTCTGGTTTTTACACTTTGTAGAGCCTCGTGTGTGAATTCAAGTGACGTCGCAAGGGTAATCCTCGTGGGTGTCCGTTGCAGCTTCGCATTCCAACCACCTTCACATCGTGGATTGGAGCCAATTTGTTTTTAATTTCTTTGCTCTCGTAATGTTGAGAGCCTTGGCCTGCTCCGGCCTCGAAGATCAGCTGCGCCTGATCGAAAGGGCTGTCGACGCGGCCCGAGCTCAAGGCATCCTGGAATGAGGACGCCTCTCTCAAGCATTTTCTTGATTAATTAAAGTTTTTTCTCTCTCTCTCTCTCCAGCTCCTGTTTTTCGAATGGTCCTCTTTCGTTCCCCCAACCCCCGAAATACAATCCCTTGTGCGCCGCTTACCTGGAAATCCTTACTAAGCAGCGAAACCTCGCACACAGCGGTGCTGTTCCGTTTGCCGTGATGAGCGGCATCCATGGTAACGAGGGTACATCCCGAGAAACCATCACAAGGAACGGCAACCCGCTGGACCCACTTTTTTTCCTCACGCTTTTAGCTCAATTTTTTCTTCCTTTAAAAAGGAGCCGGAGAAAAAAAACACCACCAAAAATAATGAAACAAGATTTCTGAATACGCCAGACCTACATATATCCAGCCCTCGCTCTCTGTATTTTTTTGCCAGATGTTTTCTAGTGCACGCCCCGCTTATAGCTAAATTATATCCCCAATGCTAGTTTCGAAGTGCTCCCAAGGCTACAGAAGAATTTCAGCTCCAAAAATTGCTACGCCATTATCCCATCCGGATTTGGAAAGTCAAATTGAAAAGCTGTAAGACGTAATCTCTTCCTTGAAGCAATGTAGTGAAATGGGGCAAAAAAGAGGGCGCAGAAAATGGAGGGTGGGTGGTTCTTTTATTTCCTCTCCATTTATTTCCAGTAAACACAAATAATGAAACTTCGTGCTCTAGTGGAATCGAATAGGTTCTAAGTTTAGCTTCTTTGGCAACGTAACAGCAAAACATTTTGCGGTGATGGCTGAAAGCGTGCGCTATGATAACGTGTTGTCTGCAGAACAATTTACTTTTGATTTGCTTGATAGCAATCATTGAAGTACCGGCTTCATAAGTTAAAACAATATTTCTAACAACCTCATGATGCGGCCGTTCAGCAACCGCGCATTTTGAGACACGAACTGTAAAATGGTGGTGAAGTTGTGGAGTTTCGCTAGTGCAATATGTTTCATTCTACGCAAGCGAGACATTCTTTGTAGGGAAATTGCGTACCGGGCACATTACCAAGGCTCATATCTGGGATGCTTCATAGCTGCATGCTATACTAAACGAATTCCAGTTTCTTTATGCACGTGTAGGTGCCATATTGTTGTTCACCTAAAAGGCAGTGAACGGTTTTATTGGGAAGTGTTATTTCCTCACTAATGCCGATTTAAATGGCATACCTGGAATTCTGGCATCCTATCAGAAGGGCGCTCGAGTACGTCGTAACGACGGTAGTAGCGCAAGAACGACTCATAATCTCCTGAAGCCATTCAGGTAATAGCGAGTAATTTTCCCATGAGCACGAGTGGTTCGCATTTAAAGAGAACCGTTGGAGAAGGATTATTTTATTTTATTTATTTATTCAGGTATCCCTAAAGTGCCTCCGCAGGATGCTATTACATAGGGGGTGCTTGTGCATACATAAGAAAACAAGACACACATAGGTGCTAACAAAACCACAAATTACAAATGTAGAAAACACGAGCAATACGAACTCATCAAAAGAACGAGGCAATAGCAAAGACAAGGCGAGTAAAAACAAGGCAAAAAAGAAAAAAAAACAGAGAAAGAAGATACGTAAACAAGAACATAAATACGTTGTTTCATTCCTTAACAAGTCTTATGAATTTTATTATGTTAGCTTCTGTGGCAATGTGCTGTGGTAATTTATTCCGTTTTATTATTGTACGGAAAATGAATGACTCTGTGAACATAAACGAATGGCAAGTGAAACGCTTAACTTTGCAAGAATGACCGGGCCGTAAAAATGTAACAGTGGGGGATTGAAAGAAGACTTGCATGGTGATACAATTTATGAAAAAGTGTTTGGCGAGCTTGCTGCCGGTGAAGCGTTAATTTTTGTCCTTGCGTTTTACAAAAGGGCTAAAAGCACAGGGTCGTCGTCATCGATCTAACTAAGACCTCTCCTATAAATCTTCAAACGCTCCTGTCCTGCGCTCACCAAGTCCGTTCTTCACAGCCAAACATTCTCGTTCAGCTATCCATCAAGTCGATGGTGATCTAGTTCTACACTGGCATTTGGGCCACTTTTATATTCTGGTGGACCGCCGGTTGTCGTTTAGTCGCATTACATGGTGCGCAGCGCAAGTCGATATCTTTTTCGTAAGTTGAACCCGTATCTTCCGCACAAGTTTGTTCCCTGATACAAGACGCTCGCTTCCTGTCTCTAAGCGTTACTCTTGTCAATCTGAGTTCCATTGCTCGTTGAGATGACTCAAGGTTCTTCTTTTAAATGTTTATTTAGGCGCTACGTTTGTGCCCTCTCTGTCACTGCCGTATCTGTCCCCACAGGCAATACGCAAGAATTGGGCACAAACTTTTTTTGGTGACAGAGGTTGCCGACCGGTGATTTGTTGAGGGTGCTTGACTAGTGCACCTGTTACAAAACGAGATTTTACGTTTGCGTTCTCTACCCTTCTTCTTTTTGTGTTCTTTCTCCCTTTCCTTATATTGCCTGCGGACAACAAAATTCATTCAGTTATTATTTAGCACCAGTGTGTGTCTCTTTCTTGTCTTACATTTCGTTTTTTTTCGCCGTTTTTTAGCAAAGATAACAATTAAATTTACTCAGATTTGAGCAGCTTCGTGCCAGAAAAACGAAGAAAACGAGATTTTTATTAACATCACCTCAAATTCTATCAAAATGGTATTTCAAAAAACTAAAACCTCGAACGTCCGCAGTGGAATTCGTGTAGCGACTTTTTTCGCGTCGGCACTAAGACGTGACACAGGAAGTGTACGGCACGCGAGACACTTTGGAAAGATAAATAATTTACTCGTAATGATGGAAACTCAAAACTCGGCCTTAATAAGACGTCATCGAATGCTAATGTGTATGACAAAAATAAGAGATCGCGTGATTATGGGACAATAAAAGAACAAAAAGAAGAGAATAAAATCCCTGTGGCAAAACGGAGATAACGTCACTCCACTGCCTATCGAGGTTTATGCTTTTTTCACCTCCTCTTCCCCCCGCACCAAAGACGTTTCACAAGGATCCACTTTCCTCATTAGTACCTGTATATGAATATGCATTATACTGAGGTCCTGCAGATTTGTAATCGCAGTCGGAACAGTGGTATGTGTACCCGAATTTCCCCGTGCTAAAAGCGATTATTGTGCGCTGGAAGCGGTCTTTCCAACTTCCAGTGACAAATTCCAGTAGGCAGGAACTCAGAAGAGCTGGGTAATACAATAACAAGTTTTGTAGAAATTTTTGATCGCCTCATTGGCTAATTGATTTTCCGCGAGATTGTTTTCCCACAGAACTTAGCGCTTATTTTTCAAATAAAAAGAGTAATACATTGACTACACGTTGCAACGTAGACGCAACGAAAAAAAATTAACCCTGATTTCCAAATATCTGCTGGTTGCTTTAGCAGGCCAAAATTCGGTTTCGTGCGCTAGAAGCGATCAAGTTCTACTCGGACAGGTTTTCACTTGTGGTCAATATCTTAAGCCAATATATCAAATGTTATAACTAAACCACTACTACGGGGCTGTTAAAAACATCTCAAACAAAATTAAATTGTTGCCACGAATTGATTTGTTTCGGAACAGCAAAAACGGCGGAACTCCTGGCAATCCATTTAACGTGACATACAGGGTACCGCAATCGTTGCCGATTTGACAAGTGCTGGCAGGGAGCGTATCAGGTTTTCGGTAAATCCACCACACCATCAACAAGGTAGCGTGGGAACAAACAAAGAAAATACTAAAAATGGCAGCATCTCCACTCCGTTGATGATGGCGAGGGTGCGGAGTACGGCTACTCGAAATGACATCCATGTTGCGTTTCGACCGCCGTTCCATTTCAAGGGAAATTCGATTTGAGCCGTGAGTTCCACGTTGATAATTTTCGAAATAAAACTGCAATTCACAGCTGAAATCAAATTTCCCTTGAATTTCGCCTGATAATAGTGCGCGAACGGATGGACGCGGACGAACATTGGGAGGTCCTAAGGTACTCCGCACCGTTACAGGCGAGGGCGTAAGCCATTTGACTCTCGGGTACTAACTCACGGTCGTAGCCCGATGGTTAAGACGACTGACGCTAACGCTGTCTGGACTACCAGACAGAGGCTCGGGTCTTGCCGGTGCCTGTGTGAATTTTTACGATTGTAAATGCCATGCGCACGCTCGCGGACAGACATTGTGCGGTACTAAGGTGCTCCGCACCTATAAGACACACCGGGGCTCCCACGAGTGATTTCAGGGCGGAAGAAGTCGAGCCGTTACCGCATACCACGGCACCGAACAGCGATGCAATTTTGGCAGAGTATCTGCATGAACACGGAACAAAGAAATCAAAGCAATATCTGTCGTTCGAATATTTTGACGAGTTGCCCACCCGTTTCGCCATGCGTGCTCTTTGAATAACTCATCATTGGATGTATACATCTCGGTGGAGTCTTGGGGTTCCCCTTTCTGAGCCCGTTTTTAGTTCATACGGATACTAAAATTTTGGTTTCCCTCCAACCACTGTTCTCCGTCTGAAATAGCCCAAAGAAACAAAAAAAAGGAAAAATAGCGGGGCTCGAGAGAAATCACGAAAGTGATTGCTACTGAGGCAGGTCAATATTTATCACTAGTTTTTTTTAAATCTCAGGATAGTTCAAATGGCCCCATCGACCGGGCTACGCATGCAAAATACCTTTTCCGTATTTCACGCACGTAGGAAGGTTTATTGCTGTTTCTGACGCTGTTATAATATAGGTGTTCTCCAATATTATTTTCTCACGTGTTTTCCTGAGGGAGTCTTCACAGCGAGAGAGCTACGACCGGTAATGATGCATTTATTGGACCAAATCGTACTGGAGATAGAACGGGAGATGGCGTGAGGTGGTGGAAAAATTCTATAGAGGTTTATTGAGCACCGTCTAGAGGTTTCATTTTTTGTTTTATTTATACAGATTAGTGATGCGAGCGTTGAAGCAGGTAGTTCTTAGTGAGTTCTTTAAAGGAGTACTGACACCAAATTTTGACTTCTAAAAAATGATATAATTGGCTTCAGTAGTTTGTACAGATGCCTCACAGAATTTTTTGCAGCGATCCGAGGCCGAAATCACATCGAAAATCAATTTTGATTGTCTCCGGCCGCGAGCTTCCACAAATCGGCAGTACTAGTGAACTCGCTATCGGCGTGACGACACATTAGCCGGCGTGTCTGGCCGGTTTAGGGTGACGTCATATAGTCCTTTTCGGAACTGTAAACGATCCGTGCGCTGCTGTTGTCGGTGTCTTCCTTTGGGCAGGAGACGTGGGTGTACCTCTGTGAGCAATGCTTGTAAACTGCGCAATTTGCGTGTTCCACGTCTTTGCTCTTCAATCCGTGGCCGGCGCATGGTGTTCCCTTGCACTAGTGCCGGAAACTGCGCGGTGTCTGATCTGAGTGGCCTGTGCGCGTCGCCGACCTCGCCAAAGTTGTGCTATGGCAAGATCGCGGAATGCGAAGTACCGCTCAGTGGAAGCCTGTCCGAGCAAGTCGACGACGACGCCAAGATGCATTATTTTCCACGCGACGACATGCAGCGCTAAGCGTGGACTCAGTTCGTGCGCGGCGGCGGCCGCAAGAACTGTCGCCCAAGCCAGCGGGCTCGGCGTTGCTCGGGTCAACTTGTGTTTTGGGAACTGTAGGCTTAGTATCGTGGCGAATATTTCATCGTCGCCATCTGTACAACTGTGAATGACCATCCCTTACACAACTTTTCACCACACTATCATCGCCTTTTTCGAATGGTGACTTTTATTTTTGCGATAATCGCCGTTTGAGCGATCCGTGACCAAGACATCTGCCGTGGCCTGTTAAGATTATACCGCGCAGGTGGCGCCATCTTTCGACCGCTCGCAGCACCACGGTGCCGGCAGTGCTGGGTCGGAACGCCGAACCTCCGCTGCCGGTCAGCGTAGGGTTACCATCGCGGCAAATATCTGATCGCCGCTTTTAAATTCGGCGCTGATAACAACCACTAGTACAATTTTTGACCACCCTAACATCTACTTTCTCGCATGTGGAACTTCTTTTTCGCGATTAGGTTGATTAGAAGATTGGCGAAAAGCTGTTGCTATCACGGTCTCGCCTGTTCGAGCCGCAGCGATAATAAAAAAAAACGGATGACGGCGAAGACGTCGCCGGCCTAATCGCCTGGCCAAATAAAGTGGTTCTGTCTGTCTGTATGTCGGGCGGCAGAAACTCATCCGTGTCTGGCGATTCAGACGACATGTCGACTGCACGGGCGAGTGTGGACCATGTGCGATCGTAGCAGACGATGCGGCAAACGTCCCTGACGTCACGGAAACCGTGACGTCAGATTCGCCGTCGTGCATTTGAACGGCCGTTTGGCGCTACACGACAGAATTTGAAACTGATTGGAATAAATGCATTATAATTATTTCTACACTGGCGGCTGAGCGCTCTTGGTTCGATTTTTGTAATTACTGGACCACTAGGTATTCTTTACAGCATAAAAACCGAAAGCGAGAAATTTAGTGTCAGAACTCCTATAATAAACACTGACGGAGCACAGAGATGCGGCTGGCGTAAATAAACCTCAAAATGGCACATGGTGTGAAACTTCGCGAGACAGTGACCGGAGCGCAGGTTAACTTAAAAAAAATTATTCGCACGAAATGAACTTTATCCGGAGAAACGGCGCCTAATGACGACGCTCGCAAACGGTGGGGCCGAGGAGTAGGCTCGTCGTCGAACGTGGGTCTCCTCCCAAATGGCGGCGACTTAGTGGCGGGGGGCAGACTTCATAGCGATCACTCCGCCTCACCAAGAGGAAGCGCCCGCGGTGGTGGCTTAGTGACGTCAGAAGCAGAGGGCAAATAGGCGGGAAGCTCAAAAGCACTGAGCAAATAAATTTCTGTCCCGGAAATCTTCAACTTATCATTGACTCGTTTAGGTGCAAACATTTTAAGGAAACAGAGGAAAACAGATCGTATATCCACCGTTCATCTACAGTTAGAAGCGAATACGGAAACTTGACTTAAACCACGCGTTTCAAGAGTAGGCGATTGCAGAAATTTTGTGGGCCAGGCACTGGCCTGGAGACATCCTCCGCTACGCCATCGAGGAAGCATGTGCCTTTTGGGATAAATAAAATCATTTTTTTTTCTGAAGAGTGGGAAAGGGAGGCACAATTTTATTGCCTCATTGTTAACCACAAACAGCTGCGATCATCAAACAAGCGTGCGGCTTATTAGTAGGAGAAAATCCGCATGCTGGTTCGGTTCCAAGGTTAGGCGAAACATGGGAATGTCGCCTTTCTAAGAAGTTTTTATTTTGGAATTTTTCGTTCCCGGATACTGCCATCAGCATTCTTTTTTAGTGCTAGGGCTTTGAAAAAAAAATACCGTGGTTTTCGTTGGTATGATGATACGGTCTAAGACAGCCATATCAGTGCCTCCAGAGAAGTCAATCTGACCGGCCTATGACTGATGGTTGTCTGCGTTTTTGCAGAATTTGTTTTTCTTCCCCAGCAGGTGAAGCGTGCTATGCCTGCCCTTTCTTTGGAACTTTATGCAACGCCAAGAATTGTTGGCCATGTCCGCTGTGGGAGGGCAACAGTCCACGTTACTATCGATATTTTTGGGAACGGCCCGCAGTGGTCACGCTGTGCAGAGGTTATTCATTTCATTTCAATATTATTCCTGCGTGAATACCATACCAAATCTGTCATTTTTGTCACGGGCCTCTTTATGAGTTTTTAATAGTCTCTCTCAGCGGTAAGGTCGTCTTCTTTTGCATTCATTTTTAGTTTTCTTCCTTAAGAATTGCACACTTCCCCTCCGAAGTTCCGACTTCACCCAGGCCAAGGTCCTTTAATTAAACTTTAATATTTAAATCAATGCCGTGCTCAAAAACCACAATTTGTTTGAAAAAAAAATTACCGAGACATTTGAGTTTTATTACGGAGTCTCAATTAGGTAACATTGCATAAGCGAGGTTGGTGGCAGTTTAATGAGCACAGTCAATAGCACCTGGAGTGGCCGGCAAACGGGGCCGGCAAACGAAGGGGCCTGCAAGTGGATGGTTACGACCAGCTTTCCCCAGCGCAACTGTTGCTGCTGCGGTTATGCGTTGACAGATGCCGCCGTGTCTTCCTTTCTCCGCCCTGTCTGGCAAAGAGCAGACCGTTGTCCGCGGCGACGTCTTTCGGCCATTCATAACGCTTAGCCGGACAGCTGGAGAGCCACGCACACGGCAGGCGTGGACGCTGCCGACAAGGAAAGATCTGCACGAGGAAGATGTGAACTGCCGGATTCGAACCTGCACGACATGCGAGTGATTACGACCAGTCCACGCGACTGGAACAGCTGATGCTGCCATGTAAAGACAAGCCTTTCGCTGGCCATCATATTTTACTCATACTACATGTTAGCAAAAAAGCGGGTATGGTGACTGGTAAATAATATACTTAGGTTAGCTATACTTCCAAAAAAAACTGCGTACTCAGCGACGAAGCGAAAACAAAAAACAACGAGTTTCATGAGGACGCCAACGCCTCTTATGTGCAACTTTCCCGCTCATGGCAGTAATTTCAACAGTGATTACTCTGTAGTTATTAAGAGAAATGTAAAGTTTTTTGCGCAGCTAATATTGGGGGTGAAAACTTGCTTTTTGCGCAGGTTCAAGTCTCACACGCTGCGCGACTAAGTTCCTCAGCCATGGAAAATATCCCATAGGAATGCATGTGAAGTACGATTTGACAGCGAATTACACAAAAATTATGCAGAATCTTGAAACATTATTTTAGTGTTTTCATCTTCACATTGACTTCTTAAGGTCGATGCTTGGTCGAGTTGGTGTTCCATAATCTTGAATTCACAGCGTCTGTGTTCCGTGCTCTCCCTGTCGTCCTCGTTTCTTGTTTGCGCTGTCAATTCAAGGTTGACTTCTTGCTTTCAGGCAAATATCACTTTCCTGAAGTGGTTTTGCTAGATTCCTGAGAGGTCGGAATTTTGAGCGAGTAAGCTGCGTAGGTTAACTGTTCGGACAAACCAGCAAATTAAAAAATTTATACCCTGAAAGCTTCGCAGGCCCGCATGAATGGGGAAATCTGCTCGACAAGGGCTCCCTGTTTTGGTCATCTACCGACAGCTGCATTGGTCGGGCAAAGGGTTGCACGGGCAGAGCTGTTGTACACCAACGCCGATCCGCAGTGCGCTGTCCCCGGAGAAAAACAAAACGAACCCCTTAATTAAAACCGCTCCTCGGGGCTCTATGGCTCCCCCTTCAGGGCTACTCTTTTAACGCAAAAGCACTTGGCTTGGTTGGCGAAAGCGCACGCATATAGCTGGTCACCCCAAAGAACGTGACCACTCTTACCCGGAGCTGGCGGTGGCACCAGCACCTTCCGCCCACAAATTACGTCATCTAAGTAAAGAAAACCGTGTCGGGGACGCGTGATCCTTACACAGGCACGCGCAGTGACGGGCAAGTGGCCTAACCAGATCGTTTCACAGACGCCAGGTGAACACTGCTTTCGATGTGCTATACCTGACCACAAAAATGTTCTGACCACCCACCGCCACCGTTCCAAGAAGAGAAACACAACATAAAAAGGAGCTCACGCCCCTCCCTGTCTTTATAGCGCATTCTTCATAGACAAAAGACAAAGAAATGGTGCGCGTCCCTAGCCTGAACCTAGTTCACCAAAGACAACTGCTACATCATACGGTCGAAGGCTAGCCAAATTCGCTATATTGAGAGGGGGGGGTGCAAAATGTGGGGACTGAATTGCAATGGTACATGAGAAAATCCATTGTTCTAAAAGAGCGTAGAGTTAGGGACAATTGGTCCATGTGCGGGAGTGTCTAATACGGTAGAAAAATCTAGTGCTCCGCATTGTGAAAAGCACGCCGGGCTACGCGAACCTCGTCAGGAAGCACGTGCACACCTTAGCTATCAGAAAAATTTATGTATTCCCTTCCACACCATTTTCTAACCTGCCACCAAAGACATCAAATTGAAGTCGCCCTTCATGCAATGTATAAGACCGGCCTTAACGTTCCCGTACGTACGTCGACTGAGCGCATATACTCCACGGGGATGTTCTTGTGCCTGGAGAATCTCGTACAACAACATAAAAACCGGCAAATAAGGCGCATTTCTATTACAAAAGAGGGGGACCGGGTACTTGACCAAGTTGATGTCAAACCTGTTGACCTCTTTATAATTATCTTTCTTCCTCCGTTCACAGATAACTTCTGAATTGTTCCCACACCAAAAAACGTTGCAGCTGATACCCTTGGCCCTTCTGGAAATCCCCCTCCAAAAGCGACTCTAGAGACCCCAAATAATCACCAGTATACTAAACCTCTACCAAGCCCTCATCATCCTTCAGGATATACCACATAAAGAAATTCAATACAATCTCTCCGCGCCAGTCGTACGAATACGATTACGGAACAACCACAGGATGATCTACATGAAGTTTCACCCAGACTACGTCCCCACACCATCGCCCTGTGATGGATTCCTGGTCCTGCTGCAGTCCCAAGCAACGAGGTGGGGCATCGCCTCGCACTCGAACTTCAGCACCGGGCGCCGGGAGTTCCATCCACTACAAAGAAGAGATAAATCTTCACTATTACAGAAACATCAGAGAAACTCTTCCTACACTTATTGTTCCGGACCAGTTTTTCACCACCCCGCAAAGGCGCGTTCTTCGACGCGCTCGCTTAAATATCAGCGTTGCCTCTGCTCGTTCTTTTTCTTTGGGGCGCACGTGGAGGAGGTTAGGGAGTGGAACACGTTCCTGCTGCAATGAACTGAAAGAGTCTCTCGGTTAAGGTGATGATAATACTGGTAATGGTGGACGAAGTGTTAAGTTCTCTTTAGTGCATTTGGTGGTGAAATAAAGCTCACGCTTACCTTCCTCGTTGATTGATTGATTCATTCATTGTAGGGTTTAACGCACCGACGCAACGCAGGTGATTAGGCGCGCCGTAGTGGAGGGCTCCGTATTAATCTTGACCACGTGGGGATCTTTAACGTGCGGCGAAATGTCATACACACGGGCGTTTTTGCTTTTCGCCTCCATCAGAAAAGCAGCCGCCGCTGCCGGGAATCTATCCCGCGACCACGTGCTCAGCAGCGCAACGCCTTAGCCACTGAGCCACCGCGGCGGGTGCTAATCTTCCTAGTAGCGCGCGTTTGTAAGAAAGGCGTAAGCTTTGCCTTGTTTACAATGTGGGGTTGCTTGCTCAGCTGGCAAGCGTAACCGTCTAGAATATATTATTAGTGTGCTTTTTTTCTTTCAGAAGGGCAGTGCAATTAGAGCAAAGGGCTAAGTGCGTCCACGGGGGAAAAGCTTGTTGGCGTTAAGTGAAAAGCTATGCGGGTCAGGTGGTTTAAGTAATGGAGTACACGAAGCAGCGCTGGAAACAACGAAAGTATATTAGCTAATTACAACTTCCGCTCCTGGCGTGGAATCATCCTTTTCTTTGTTTTTACTCCGGAACATTTCATTGTTGCTGGGTGGGCATTTCTTTTGAGCAGCTCCGTCTCACATCTCCTAGACAGGAAGACTGCTAGTTTTCACAATTGACAGGATTGCTGTGGTATGAATGGGCAGAAATTATAACTTAAATAAGCAAAATCTGGGAACCCGTCTCTTGCTTTCCCCGGTATGGTTATGCAGTGTCAATCGTTTAAAAAGGACATTTCTGGACATATAAACGGTGGTAACGGTGGAAAACGCCATCAGTGAATTGGACCAGTTTACACGAATAACTTTAAATTTTTTATCAGGGGTACTGCTAATTACCGCTGGTTGTTGGAACTTTGGAAGGAAGTGATAACTGCCACATGGGAATATAAAGGTATCGAGACGTCATTCCGATATCCGAACGGTTTGGTTTCGCACAACGTGTAAAGGAACCTTGCGGCTGACCAAGCGTACAAGCTTTTATACCCTGAAACGCAGCTTTCGTGAGGTGTTCAAGCTTTCCTTTCAGCAGCCCAGAATTACAGACAATAGCAAACAGCTTTCTAAATGTTTTTTTTTTTAATAACTGGGGGCTGATAAAAGCAGGACTTGCTACTCAATATGGAAAACTTAGTCACCAAAGTTGAAGCAGGCTCTTACATATAGACACAACCTATTAAAATTGACAATAAAATATTGCTGTCGTGTATTCGGTATATGTTAGAGCATATAATGCTAAGCAAAGAGCTTGTGCGTATATATTTAAGTAAAGACGGACACTACAAGTGGGAACGGAAACAATGTAGCTGAGAGAGAGAGAGAACGCCTTTAATGAAAGCTGAAGAGGTCAGCCCCACTAACGGTAGGGCTTGCTACTCCAGATGGGGTGAATACAGTGAGGTGACAGCGAAAAATAGACAGAAAAAGAAAAGGAAAGTAAGAAGGGGAAGTAAGAGGGGAAATGAACACATATACAAATTGTACAAGCTCAGAGAGTTCACAGAACCTCTTCTAGCCCTGTTTCCGCAAGAAAAGTAAGCAGTGTTTTTGTACCTAGCACTGCCTCCTCGCGATTTTGCCAGGGTCCAAGGAAGTGTGAAAGTTCTAGAGTACCTCCGCGTCGTAGTCGCACAAGTGCCTTCGACGCTGTTGCCCGCTGGCTGGCATATCGCGAGCAGTGGCTTAAAATGTGCCTGATGTTGTCGGTAGTAGAGCACACTGTACACAATGGCGACTCTACCCAGCCCAGCTTAAACAAGAAGCTTCGGGTGTATGCAACATTAAGTCGCAGCCGGTGTAACACGCCTTCAGTGCGCTTTGGCAGACCCCGTGGATAGGGGAAATCGCACTGAGGGTCTATAGCATGAAGAGGCGCATAGCTGCTCACAGGATCCTGCCAAGCCGGCAGCTGGAGTTGCCATCCTAGGTCGATTGCAGCTGCATTGCTATCCTCGTTGGAAAACGGGATTCCAACGGTGAAGTTGAGGTCGTGGGCTTCTCTGGCGACCGCATCGGATATCTTGTTGCCCGTTATATCAGAATGACCTGGTATCCACTGAAGGAAAATTTCATGTCCTTCGCGCACCGTATAGTTTCAAGGCTGGACGGGAATCGGAAAGAATTACGCACCGCCGAGCGGGTCTTCCGCTTATGTAAAGAAGTGCTGCTCTGACAGCTGCTAGCTCAGTTGCCGTGGAGGTTGTTCTGTGGCTGAGCTTTTCCTTAATGGACCGTCCCGCTGACGGAATCCATACGCCGATTTCTAGGCATTACAATTGACAGTTCGTTGTCCTGGGCTCCCCATATCAGGCGACTAAAGGAGCGACTCCTTTCGTTCGTTCACGTTTTGCAGATGATGACAGGAAGCACCTGGGGCTGCTCAGTGTCAGCACTCTTGCTACTCTACAAAGCGCTTATCGTAGGCTTCTTGCGATATAGCCTTCCAGCTTTACATTCTGTGTCCAGGACAAACTTGAAGGTTCTGGAAGGCTTGCAAGCTCGAGCACTGCGAACATGCCTGGGCCTTCCAAAATGCACCTCCACGATAGGAACCTTATGTGAGGCAAGGTGCTTTTCTGCGACCACTCTCCGTTCACAAGAATTGCTCCGTACTGGCCTTCGACATGTTTCTCGATGTTTTGCTCATCCACTGGCTGCCGCTTCTGCATCTCGCGGGGTGCGCGTCCTGCCATCTAATTACCTCCGACCCAAGCTGCCTGCTACTCCACCGTGGTTGTACGCGGCATGGGCTGTGTGCACCACTGTACCTGGAATAGGCAAAAAGTCGTCTATGCCAGCATCTGCCTTGACATATTTTGTCTTGGAGCATATCCAAACCCGTTATCCAGACCACATCCAAGTGTACACGGATGGATCCGTGACTTCGGCGTCTTCGGCAATGTAGCTGAGAAGTTGCAGCCAGATATAGTGACATGAGTATTTTTACAAATGTTCCTTCACGTTGTCCTATCTGTGCGAACAAATCATGCAAAAGTAACCCGTTTTAGTGTTTGTATGATATCCTTAAAGGTCCTGCGGGTAACGAGAGAAGGGACGCTTTATTTAACAAATTTGACGTCTAGAAAGTATATCACTCTGGAAAATGAAAAACAAACGATCCCGGACGATCTCCACTAACGTAAAAAATGGAGAAGAGCAAAACGTGCAGTGTAAAAGTGTATTCTTGGTGCCTTGGCTTTTTTTCCCAAAGAGATGAAACAGTAACGTGAAACCTGAGGAGGAGCGAAGCATGCAATTTATAAGTGTATTCTTGGCGCCCTGGCATTTTTGGCTACGGAGATGAAACTGTTAGGCGGAAGAGGTATACAGCTTTGCTGTAACTCTCGTGTCTTCGAAGCACGACGTGTTCTAGCGCGAGGCGTTGAAAAGTGAATGTCCCGGTATGTTCTTTTAATACGCGTTTTTCCCACGGAGCTGAAACGTTCTAGCGCGAGGCTTTAGAAAACGAGTGTCCCGGTGTTTTAGTACCATGACTACATGATGCTTCGACGACATGACACGACGACGACACGAGACGCCGACAGCCCGGCCCTTTAAGGGGCGTCGCCCTTAAAATAAAATCATGGAAGCTTGCACTCACGTCAAGACTTGAATGAAGAAGCTGCTGTGGGAGGTCATTGACAGACACAAATTTGAGTTTTAGTGTCGTTGTGGTGTCGTGGTTGACGTCGGCAGCATGGCATTTGAATTACCTTACATTGGCCAAGGCCAGAGTGAGCTCGTCGTTTTGGTCGACGTTTTCGTACGTCGCTGTGCGAACGCGACTCATCCTCTCTGCAGATGTTTCGCACGCCGAGCCTCTCGAAGCGCAGCGTCTTCATCAGCCGTGCGAACTATTCGCGGACGGGCCACGTGGATTCGGTGATTCCCTACAGCAGCGTCGCAATTCAAGTCGCGGCTCTTCTACGGTACAGAACCCATACGCACGACGACACAAGGACGGGCGTACTCTATGACGTGACTTTCTCCTTCCGAGCAAGTGTTTCCACAATACTGCGAACCATGGAGTTTTTTATGGCTTATGCGGGTATGCTTAACTTGACGAATGTGCGCCCGAGGCATTTTTTTAGTATTTTTAACTGTGGACACTGCACTTAAACGATATGCTCAACAGCTTCATTGTTAAAAAAAATGGCCGCGGATCTGCTGCTTTCGATGCAAATGTCAGCAAAAAGACGATAGCTTTTGTGAACATTTGCTAAGTAAATGCCCTCCTTTGCTTTCCCGCTGTCCTCTCATGTTGTTCCTGTTCCGTCACACTCTCCCCAAGATAAACTTACTAACAGTTTGCTCAAGTCCATTTAAAATAACCCCGTTACACTGCTACCACGTTCAACTGCAGTACGGCGGAGACGCGTGTGAATCGAGGCGCCTTGCTTCAATGTTTATAGAACCACGTGCCCTCCTCGACGTGCGCTCCAAGCAGAACGTGGAACCTATCTAGTGGAACTTTTCGTTGCCGTTGCCGTGTGATTTTTCAAATGCCACCAGGAGCGCCGGCTATAGCAGCCGACAGTTTTCGGCAGTAGATATAGAATATCATTTGCTATCGCAAAAACCACGAATCCGTGAATTTTTTAAATAAAGCAACGCTGCAAATATCACTTATGTATTGATAGTCCCCCTTGTGTTTGCGTAATGTCTTGTTCTTGTTCAGCAATTTTGACAAGTATGAACATTCACACCGGACTTAGACGTTTAGATTTCGCCGTGAGTATGTAAAACTATTGCACAGAATTTGTTTCACTTTGGCCGGGTGGCTGAATCGAGTCACAGACAGACAGACCGACAGACAGACAGACAGACAGACAGACCAAAATTTCTTGGTTTAAGAAGCCCAAGAAAGGTTATCGTCTCTAAAAAGAGTGTGGATTTGTCGTAGATTCAAGTCCCGATTTCTTGGTAGTTAGTGTCCGTCACCTCCTTCATTTCACAAGTAACTCATAGACATACCGGAGATTTGCCAAAGCAACTCGTGTTAGTCACCAGGTTTTGTTAGTTTCAAAAGCTTCATCTGTACACGCAATTCCGGGCTTTGGAGAAATCGGCCGGGAGAAATATATGCCGCAATTTGTTCTCCTTTAAGGCGACGAAGAGAACCAGGAGCAGAAAGTGGAAAAAACAACGGCAGAATATTTTCCTTCAAAACATCTTGACTCGCTTTGCGAAAGGATTATTAAAGCGAGTAGCTTTCACGGCTGAAAGCTGAATTCACAAACCCCAACAGCGGATTTCCCGGCCGGCTGTTTTATCGGCACGAGACATTCCTTTGGCGGGCGGCACCATTTTTAGCAAGCAACGTTTTTGTTCACAACGATAACGCCAAAGATTTTATTTTCCATGCCCTAAAGGACCCTCTCTTGCAAGCAAAACTACTCTAGCGTTGTTGATAAATTCGATTAGCACTCAGAACTATCTGAAGTTTGTTTTTTAAAACCTGCTTCATAATTGGGAAACTCGTTAAGGAGCGGCACTTTTTGAGTCATTTGTGGCCCAGTTTGGTCAGACGTACCAGTTGTGGACGTTGTTTTCATATAGCCATCCTAGACAGTGCCTTCATACGCGGATATGTCGCTTTGTGTATAATTCCTGCGCTGTTTGAATATACTTTTCATTCGTGCGAGGTGAAGCTAGCACCCTAGAGGCCACGAAAATGCCCCGGGAATTTAGTTGAACATGTTCTTGTTTAGACGCTCTCACAGAGCCTTCATATCGACTTAAACTCACGAGGCCTGTGTCTGGTGACGCCTAGTGGACACAGTACTCCAAGTATTACTGCCCGAGTCTTGCACGTCGGCTAAAAGAGCTACAAAAAACTAGTAATGTCGGCAACTTTTTCTGATCGTTTCCATGCACCGCCGCTCATCCGATTCGCGGTACAGTTAAGAACCCTCACCCAAAACTCTAATGCTTCACGTTAAATGGAAGTAGCACCTTAAGCTATCAGATTGCCCACTGGTGCCCTTACTTCGTTGCGCAACTCTGCATTCACGCAGAAACTATAATTCAGTTTGACACTGTTTGCGGAGGAGACTACTTGTAATTTGTTTCAAGCCAAGCCCAGCGATAGCTGATAGGAGGCAGTTTGCAATCCGGAAGTAGTGCGGGGTGGGCTGTGGTATTCTCTAATTAAAACCTGCTCAGATGAGCCGTGACAGGTCACTCAATATCGAACGCACCTCCTGGCAACGTGGAAACGCGCTCCTGGCATTTACCGGGATGACGCGAACACGCTTCGTTGGGTCGCTAGGACTTTCTCAGCGGGAAGAATGAGCTTATGACACACCGTCGGCATACCGCGACTCTCAGACGCACCGTCGTACCTGGAGCGTGCGTAAAATGCCGCCGATGTCGTGACAGGCCCGAGTGAGGCTGCCATACTGCGGATATAAATATTCATTAGAGATGCGGTTGTTCAGACGAGGATCATGTCCCGTCTTCAATAAGAATCTGTATATCGCCATGGTTGCAAGTAAGCGCGCGAGAGAATACCACACTGTTCTTTGAAGTTGGATTCGTTCATTCATTCACTCATTCATTTAGCAATTCAACCGTTAGATGTCCGGACGAGCGTAACAAAGTTTTCTAACAAAAGATCCGAACTAGAAACGTCATTTATTAAGTACTGCACCTCATTTTGACAAATGTAATCGTTTGGACAAAGGAATATGGCAAAGATAACGGTATTTTCCTATTTAAACTATATAGACAACTTGATTAATAAAAGACGGACGCCAGTGTTAGGAAAATGTGGAAAGCGTAATGACGTCAGCAGTCCAGCTTGCCGAAACACGTTCTCAATACTCCTATTCCCGGACGGTATTGGTGCTGTAAATATCCGTCCATTGAAAAACTCTACAGAGTATTACTGCGAGACTGTCCTTCATGCTGAGGCCGAGACTTGAGAGTGGCGCAGGCTTCCCGCAAAATAACTCACGGCGTATTCATGGAAATATTGATGTTACTGCTACGCAGATAACCGGTAGAAGTACCGGCAGGTACGCCAAACGATGGAGGGAGGGAGAATCGATCCACTACTTTCCCCACCTCAGAAGCTGAAAATTGTATGAATTGGGATTATTTTGGCGCTCGTGCTTCTTACTATTGGCTGACCTTGATTTGACCAGAATATCGCAGCAATCGTTCTTGCAATGGGTCACTTGTGGAGTTTCAACCAACTGCTGTGTCAACCAACCCACAACAGTTCAATACAAAATCACGCTGTAGGACCCAGAATTCGTATTTTTTGCATTGTGGCACAGATGTTTTCACGTGAATGATTGACCGGCTTTGTTTCCTTGTTGATGCAAATTTTAATGCATTCAAATTTTTTCTCTGTCTTGCTTTCCGCACAGCAGATGTTTAAGGTTCGAGGAGGGGTGGGGCTGCTTGAAAAGACAGATAGGACAGCGCACACTGCTCCTGTGAATGCAGGGACACCGTTTACCCGGATCTTGCCCCAATCAATTTTGTTGCACGTAGTGGAGCACTTTTCAAAATAACATGGACATCGATTAGCAGATAGATGAGCCTGCAGGGTAACTGCTACATGCGCAACTAACATTAATTGAAGCGGTCGGTGCTTCCGTGAAAGGAAGCATTAAGGGATAGAACATTTTGTTGTTTACACAATTAGCTACCTCTCTAAGCTCAACTCAGGAAACGGAGGCCATTCATTTCACACACAAGAATACCACAAATATTGGCAAAGCTTTGAATTTCCAGCAACACAATTCAGCAATAACGTCACCAGTTAGGTAAAAAAAAGAGTTTCATCAAGTTGATAGCAAATGCTCGCATGGAAGCGGTACAATAACCGCACGATTTCTCTTGTATTTTGTACTTTTTGTCCGTGGTCTCCAGGTCACGAAAACTAACTACTGTGATGTCATAAGGGCATTGCGAGAAAGCAACCGGAGATTCGCCACCTATTCTTTTGTTTTTCTTATTACCTGGCTCTCCTTACTTCGTGGCTTCACTGCGTAAAGCTTGAGGTATATGAGCTATGGCCGCTGTTCAGAGGTTTCAATCTTTTCAATGATCGAAACCCATATCTTTTCTCTTATATAGTTCTTTCGAAGCATTGAATAAAGTTGTCAGGCCACCTTTAAAGCTTGCAGCTATCCAGGGAACTTATGTGGTTTTAAACGAGAACGCAGTGGATGAGGCCAGTTTGCATTTCATGTCACAAACAGCGCTGTATAAACGAGACGATGACGGAGGTGAAGGCGGCAGTAGATATTAGAGACGGTGTTCTTCACAAGACGGCTGAATAAGTCGTGAATATAAAAGTTTTAAACGCGGCTTTCGTTCGCTTATCGCAATCTTCTTCGCTACTCGCAAGCATACGACAGCGTCGACCAGCTTGCCGTGGAGGGAGTTCATTCCAAAACGCAGTGCCGGCAAACAAAGCTTTACTTGAAAGCGCAGCGCCGGTCGTATGCAAATTTAATTCGCTGAGTAGCGTGTTCTCCCGTGCGTTAAGACCGACAAGGAGTTGTTTTATGAGGCCGAGCTTTCTCCTACGTGAGTAATCTGCTTTTTTCTCCTATTTCAGTAATCTACTGTAATTCCGCGCCGTCATCACTGTGGCAGGTAAACTTTTTGCCCACTTGAGCGAAGCTTGCTCAACGTGACGTGTCATCACGTAACTTTCCGCGACTGTGGTTTACGCCCAACTCTGAGTCGACAGGACATTTCAGTGCTTTTTGCCTGCGAGCAAGCGAGATAGAATTTTCTCTCTTGCGTTATACAATGTAGGCGCGTGAGCTCGTTTGCGCTCTGCATTTCAACTGTAGAATGGCCTGGCTGCGGTTAATCTATTTCAAATTACTACCGTAATTCCCAGTATTAAGTTTAATTGTAATTTCACAACTGCCTCTCAACTGAACCTTTGATGTTCCATTACTTTATCCTGACATTGCCTAGGTAATAAACGCATGCCCCGTATTCGGATCGCTGACGCTTCCTGCTACACTTGTAGACACGCATGCCAAACCGAAGATTGGCACCTTTTATTACTTGAATGCCCGTTTCGCGAACGAGCGAGGGGCTGAGATTAAACCAAACGTTTATTCTGTTATCTAGGAATGTACTATTACTGCGACAACTTTTCGGCCCGTACGTGGTACAATATACGATACCAATGCAGGGTCTGCTTGAACTGAGTGGATTCTTTTATGCGACAAAGACAGGCAACTAGGTAGGTACACATATGTCTATATTGTCATGCAGTAACGAAGCAAGTGATCTTCGTCTGCCAAATAACGTTTATTGGATCGAACGTATGCTTCTCACAAAACTTAAAGAGTACACACGTGTGGATTAAGCAATCAACAGAGTAACGTGCGCATACGATCGTCGGCGAATCGAATTGACGCGGCGTTTGCTCGGCACGCATTTATCTAAAGTTCTACTGTTTCTGCTAATATCAGTTTAAATTGAAATTTTTAAAAACAGTCTAGGGTTGTGACCGGAAGGCAAGACCGTTTTCCTATCAAATCAGATTGTTTGTGCAGCGTGCAAAGAAAGATAACAAAAAACGCACTTCGTTTCGAACACAGACAAGATAACGCAGTGCAGCCAGGCACTGGTAACAAAACACTTAAGTAAACAAAACAGAAGACGTGGTTCACGGCACGGAGCAAGAATAAGACAGGAGGGGAAACAACGCTTCTTAGGGCGGCCAGATAACGTCACCAGAGCTTAGAATAAATTAAGTTAGGGGCATCTGTCACGGGGAAAAAACTGTGCAGACCCGGAATGAATTGTCGCCTCTTAATTTCGCCCATCAGGTGAGGCTGCCATCTCCCTCGCCGTCGCACCTAGGAAGCTTTGCAGTCCTCGTTGGCTTGCATTATGACATCATCTCGTCGCTCGTCCGCGCTTTCTTTATTGGGAAATTTCTCCTGCTACATATGTTCTTGCTCTGGGGTTAAAGGCAATAATTACGCATGTTCCTCTAGATGAGTGTGGCGACACATCCCATGTCCTATATTGTGCTGTACACATACGTAAACATATACAGTAAAAGCTCGTTAATTCGAACCGCAAAGTTACGCCATCTCAGCTGGAATTAAGCAAAGTTCGGGCTAATGAAAGGGAAAAATGATAACACTACACCGCAATTGGGAAGCTGTAGCACATGGCAACACTTTCATGCTTGAAAAAGCCAGTAATTTCGGCCCGCAGTTTGTCTCAAGAGGCGACAGTCAGCACTTGTTGTTGTAACAAATGAATTAATCGGAAAGTAGTTATTTCGCCTTCTTGAGAACTAAAGAAAAGACGGGTGGAATTTCATTCGACCGGGACTTTTGAGCGGATGGCCGCTCTATGCTTCGTCCTCGTCCTCCTTGTCACTGGCAACGACAGGTGATACGCTTCTGACCCGTGATGTTATGCCCTCATCTGTCCGTGCACCACACACACAACTATACTCGCGTGCGAGTTCGCAAGGAATGCTCCTTCCAACACTCCAGCCATCCGGGATTTTGACTGGTTTTACCTAATTTTTTCTTCTCCGTCTTACGCAGCTCTGTATGTAGACACAGGGTGCGTTTCCCTGGCCGAACTCCAGCGCCAAGGCACCGGTGCGATGACTCGTAGTTCGAATCATCCGCGGCGAAGCGCACTCGGATTCCTTATACATTCCTTATTCCTTATACCTTATATTCCTTATATTCCTTATACCGGCTTCCTTATACATACAATTCTATGGAAGATTGCCGGACCAAATAGTACAACTGGAATTATCCAGAAATTGGAATTATTGAAGTTCGAGTAACGAGCTTTCACTTTATATGTGTACTGAACAATGGTCATGCCATGTTATTTGCCTATTGATATGTTTGTAGATTTATTGCATAGACTGTGCACGTTTTTGCTGCTTACGAGTTAAACCGTTTGCCTCACTTGACAAAAAATTTCTCCGATTATTTATTCTTCCAAGAATAGCTCACGCGCATATCTTCAGTCCATTTGAGTTCATTTTGTCCGCTTTTGTCCCCTGTTTTGTTTGATTTTTTTTTACTGTGATTCTGTAATCTAAGTTTCGTAATATTTCCGTCTATGTCTTTATCATAATAGTGTAACCACTGTTTGTTAAAACATTTAATTGTTGATGCTTGTATTATAGGAGGTCCCCCTGCAGTCTTTCATTTCGGGACCTCCTCCTGTATATAAACACTGTATGTTGCTTTTTTATGGGAAAAATAAAGCACCGTCGAATCGAATGCAGGTGTTGGGAGAAAATGTATATATAATACAGAAATATTCACTTCCAGAAATGTATATGTGTGTATACAAGCTATTTTACATATTGCTACGATATGCGGACACACTGCGCGCAACACATGTGCAGTGAGAGCACGCATTATATTTTAGTGTACCTTCCAACGTAGTTTAGTTACCTGAGGTTATTATGAGGGGAAATTTATTATTTCAATACTCTAAAGTTCGAAGTAACCAGCCCCAGTTTTTGTTGACGATAACGTTGACGTAAACCCCTATGTCTCTACCTCTATGTTCCCAGGAAAAATAAAACTAAGAACAGAGTTTCTGACGTCTTTTTTACAGAGAGGTGTATTACGCTATTTTGTGCAGTCTCAACTTTACTAGTTTCTAGGTAATTTCTGAGCTTGTTAAAAAAAAACCAAGTGGTGAAAATCAATGCTGAGCCGTCTGTTATGGCCCGCGCCTTATAGTCCAGTTTACCACGGTGCGTTAAACCCTAAAATTTGAAAAAAAAGCTTAGTCGGTGGTTGTCCTCACAGCCAATCGGATGCCCTGTTGGAGGGCTTTCCTGATCATAACACCAACCTAATTTGTTTCTGCCTTGGCGAGGGGTGCATGAGGTGCGGCGGATATAACCCTGTAGATTTGGAATGAGTCGACTAGACGAAGTGTGTCTGCCTCGCGCGGCACCCTCTCTTTTTTGGAGGTCCACGTCGGATCATCTGGGGGTTATATACTTATACAGTGCATGCTTCGCCCCTCCCCAGGTTTCATGTCAATGGAGATGGCCCGAGATTTTTTTGCGTGTTTAAAAATTTTTGTTCGGCGTAAGAGACTGGACAAGAAAATATATTACCGCAAAGTATATCAGATTGCCATGATGGCTCTTCGCATTAACACAGCATTGCGAGGTCGTTTTTCTTTTTAACACTCGTGGCAGTGATGCACTAACACTGTCTCCCTCCCTCCATGCAGCATTCGTGGACGGCAACCAACTACGCTGCATGCAAATGCGACAGCCATGGCGGAAGAAGATAAAAAGGGCACTGAAGGACGCTTTTTTACTATAAATGCTGCAAAATTTAATAAAGCGAGAAAGAGGGTATTGAAGACGTCGCGAATATATTCCGTAGCGGGACATCTGATGATTTAATTACACCCATGTTCCAGACTTTTGCAAAGGCTCCTATTGACTGCCGTTACCTTCGTACTGCTTGTGTCCCATTGACAGCGTCTTGCGGCCCTCGAAAGAAAAGGGCGTTCCGAGATCGGTTCTGTCTTAATTGCACTCCACCTAGAAGACCATCAGCCTGTATATAACAGCAGGCTTAACAATTACCTTGTTTCCTCAATCCACCTGGATAGCAAATGCTTACATAAAATAGTTGGCCTAAATTTCGTAGATTGACAATGCCGCCACGAGTCACCATTCGTCCTCCAGTAATCTTCTAGTGATCTGTCGAAGAAAGGCCTCCCTCATATCGAAGTCGACACTGCGTCAAGCTCTGCTCCATCGCCCTCTCTCTTCACAAATTCCTTCTGCAAAGAGAATCGGAGTGGTGATTTCAGGCGACGGGGTCAGCCAAGCTCATTAGTGCAATGGTCTTCTTGCCGTTGAAGTTGCTTGCGAGGGCTGCACTTAATCCATTCCATTGTTTGTTTTTCGCCCTCATTGCTGTACCGACACCACGTAGACTGAATCCGCCTCTCCAGGCTTTTACGGTGAGAAGTGCAAGATAAGGGCTGGCGTTTTTGTTCGGTTCCGCCTTCAAACCTTGGGCTTTTCAGAAGGCCACACTGGCGAAGAGTTAATTAGACCTGCGTCGTCTTTTTTTTTTTCTTTCGTCATTTTTCCGAAGCGGCCGACCAACTTGATCACACTTCGATTCACGTCCGTTGAGAGGCCTAGTTTGAGTGCTTGACGCGTGTCTGCTTTTATGACCATCACGAGAGAGGCATGGAAGCCTTCACAGCAGTGTTTAGGTTTGCCGAAACGTGAGAGAGGGTCCCAATCTGATGCGTTTCTCTTCGTTCCCGGAAAAAAAAAAGAAATTACCTGTTTGATCAAGAACGAGCGGCAATAATAAGGTTTTTGACTGTGAAAACGTTTAATCCTATTTTCTCACCTTTTTTGTAAGCGCAGCCGAGAACAAACCCAGCACACCAGTTTTTTTTAATGTTGTGGTTCTTTCGGCGCTCCTTTCTTCTGGTTCAATGGGAGCAATAAGCGTTTATTCCCCCTCCTCGCCTTGAGGGGCTAACGCTTTTTTCATTGGGGCCACCACGCCGTTGATCTTGTGTTTGCCCACGAAGTGCGTAATTAGTAATGCTGCTGGTCCTGCGATCCTAAAAAAAGAACGTCAACAACGTACCCGCATTAGACTGAAATCATCAGTGAATTCTTCTGTAGCTAAATTCCCTACTATTATTTCATTTTGCGTGCCTGGTGGCGTGACTGATGCTATTGAATAATATAACGACTCTGTTTTGGAATTTTTGTGGAATAAAATTAACCAGTACAAAAATAGTCACTGTTTCTTGGGATGCGTCAATGCCCATAAACATTTTAAATCACATCCCTGTCGGCGTGGATGCAAATTATGACCTAAGATTTTCAATATTCAAAGCCAAATAATTACAAAACTTTATAGATATCTTTTACCCAGCTAGCATATACTTTGACTATCTTTTCTTTATTTACTTATATTAAAGCCAAGAGAAATGGCAGCTGGTTCGTTCAGTAGTCGGCTGAGCTGGTTGGTAGTGGAAGAAGCTTACGGCTATTGATCACAAGCTCGTTACATTCCAGCATAAGGGTACGCCAGAAGAGATAATATGAACCTGCCATGTCAGCTTACATTTTTCCCTGTTTGCGTTTGAGCACCAGCGTACAAGTTTTACGGGAGAAGAACCTTAGGGACTCGTGATGTCAGCGCCTCCTTTTGTCGTCTCCGGTAGTCACGGTGCTAAAACACCGGAACGCTCGTCTTCCAACGCCTCGCGCTAGAACGTAACGCGTACTAAAAGAAAAGTTTATAATGTATAAAACAGGCTCAAAGTAAAATAACGCTCCCAAGCTATTATCAAGCACAAGCAGAAGCTGTTTGTAAATGGGCTGCAAAGGAAAGTTTGAAATCCACCTGAATGCAGCCAAACGGCTACAAAGGAAAGCGTAACAGCAGCTGTGTTACAGTTGTATAATTTGTGTTACAGTCAAATACCCACCGGCTCTCAACTCTAGGCCTGATCGGGTCGGGTAGTCGGTCGAAGCAAGCAAAAGCATACTTACCTGTGCCGGGGCCTCGCTGATCACCGAGGACGAGAGGCGTTGGCATTACACCGCGCTCGCATTGACTCCTGCCACTACCCCCAACTGGGGCAGATGAGGGGTGCAAATTACTTAAATCCGGTTCAACGCAAGAGAGGGCGCCACCGCCTCAGCAAAGGCGCCATGACTCCTCTCAGCGGCGCTCCTCCGGCGCCCAATCAGCACGCGCAGTGTGCAAAAAGAGAGACTCACAATCTTAGAATACACGTACACCTGCATGCTTCGCCCCTCCCCAGGTTTCACGTTAGCGGAGATGGCCCACCTTTTTCATTTTGGATATCGGTGTTTTCAAAAACTTCAAAGGGCACACTCCAATTTACTGATAGCCTCCTAGGCCGACTAAAAAGGAGAATATTTTAGATATGTAATAGCCGTTAAAGCATGCTAAAGTAATGAAAATTGGAACGCTGACGCTGCCACCACCGCAGAGGAAAACATCGCAGCACACATGCCGACAGGTGCAGGCCATGCTTTAGTAAAAAAGGGATACAGCAATATAATTACCGTTAATTGATTGAAAAACTAATTAAAACGAGTTTAACCAATAATAAATTATAGAACAAGTTTAATGAAAAAAAAGTGGATTTGTTTGTTGCAACTTGAAGAGACTACGCATAAAAGTAGCGCTGGCGTAGTTTAAAGCTTAGACTGCGAAGTAGCCAGAATCTTTGCGGACTTCGCATACTGCCTTCTCACGCTGTGTACTTCGCCGTCCTCGCGAAAATTAGAACGAGGCTCAAGATGGCTACTGTCCGGCGTGGCTGGTAACTTTGCCGTCGCATGGGTAATTGGAATGCACTGAAAAGGGTTACGGAGGGCTACGAATTAAATTTCCCAGCTGCGCCCCCGTAACTCTCAAATAAGATCATCGTCATCCCCATCATCATCATCAACAACAACATCCAACTCAGGTCCACTGCAGGGTGAAGGCCTCTCCCATTAACTTCCAACCACTCCTGCTCCCCTCGAGTCCACTGTAGGCCACCGAATCTCCCTATTTTATCCGTTCATGGTGTTGATGGCCTTCCGCATCTTCTATACTCGTCTGTTGGTATCTACTCTCTTACCCGAAGTGTCCATCTGTTGTCGGTTCGTCTCACTGCATGGCCGGCCCAAGTACATTGGTTTTTGCTTTATCATCTACTCAAGTTTTTTTCCTGATGCAAGAAGCTCGTTTTCTGTGCCTAAGTGTTACTCCTATCATTATTCGGTCAATGGCCCGTTGAGCCGATCTATATTTGCTTTGAGAGAGAGGGGGCACTTTATTAGAAGAGAAAGTTGAGATGTTTGCGAATATTGACCCTGACATGCTACTCGGCGCCAGAAGGGGGAAAGGGAGAAAGAAAAGGGCCGATAAATTAGAGGGCAGAAGAAACAGAAAGAGAGCGAAGGAATAGAACAAAGAAAAATAACAAAATTGCGCCCACCTCCTCGCGAGGGGAACCCTGTGTAGATGCGACGCATCGTGGGGCTCACTTGGTGTTTCCGTTGGATTGATTCTGAAATCGCGTAAAACGTGTCGGGAACGCGTATGATTATTATGTTTTATGATTATTATGTTTTATTGGCCAATCTTGCTCAATCTCTCTAAGCGGTATGCTTGGGGCTTGGCTGTTGCAACGACCTTTACTCCATCATTGTTGCTGTAAGTGGGAGCTTCTTTTCTTTTATTGCAAGTGTTAATCATTGCCCCATCATGCGTTGTATCAGTAGTATCTTGACGTAGTTTGAATGAGTCAAGGATATAAGGCGCGTTCTTAGCATTTCATTCTGTTTCGGCTTTGTGGCGCAGTGGGAAGAGCACCATGTACCTCGCGTTCCGTCCACAGGGTCGTTGGATCGAAACCGGGCGCGCTAACTATTATTTTTTTATAGTGTAGGGGGAAGGGTGCGGACTTACAACGCCGTATGGAGGGACAAGGCGAGTGAATGAGATGCAGTCGCATCTAAAAATGACGCTCAGTTTGTGTGAGTAGTGTGATTAAAAGTCTGTTTTTTAAATTCTAAATCACTCTGATGGCGCCAATCTCGTCCAGATAGTCGAATAACGTCCCCGGTACTTCGCTTTGAGCTGGATTTGTTCAGTACAGCGCCAAAGGCTGCAAAGGCTGTACGCCACGCTTCGAAGCATGCGAAGTTATAAGGTGTTACAGGGGTGCGCACACGAGGGAGATTTTTGAAGCATACGCCATCCTCAAAAATAGGTGAAGAGTGCGGCAGTTCACCGTCTGTGTCTCTACTGAGAACCGAGATCGCGAATCTTGACAAGACCCTTGGGGG
This sequence comes from Haemaphysalis longicornis, assembly GCF_048455015.1. Classification (NCBI taxonomy): domain Eukaryota; kingdom Metazoa; phylum Arthropoda; class Arachnida; order Ixodida; family Ixodidae; genus Haemaphysalis; species Haemaphysalis longicornis. The sequence goes on along the minus strand of NW_027526295.1, from coordinate 277,751,097 downwards.
TGATTTTCAGTGCCCTTGGACTGCCACAGCCATCTTCTTGTTTTGTTTTGTTTATGTACGAAGCGATTGCTCATGCCTAGTGTCAAGTTCCTTGCTTCCCGTGTTGCGTTCTGTTTTTTGGTTGTTCTTTTGGTGGTTTTTTGGTTGTTTATATTCTTTATTTGCCCTAGGGTATCGTACATGTGTAGGACGCATTTTTGTTCATGATGTGTTTCTTTACTCTCATGAAAATCAGTTGCTAGCCTATGCCCTGTGTACCTAGTCGTCTTCGCTTGTGTCCTCTCTTTATGCACAGTTATCCTTTGCACCATGTTTGAGCTCCGTATGACAAATAAGATGTCTTTCCAAAAATCTATCGAAGAAAAAATATATGTTCATAGTACAACCCTAGCGGATTTATCAAGATATTGCAAATCATCGGTAACTACTTTCCCTTTATCAGCAAGGAGAGCGTCTATTTGCAAGGTTTGAACGGGAAATATGAACGCATAATAAAACGAGAATACACCATTTGGAATATTACCTAAACATCTTCAGCCGCTTAAGAAAAAGCTGACCGAGAACGTATGAAGTTAGGATGGAGTTCCTACGGCAGACGTCACGAGCTCAATTCGCAACGGTTACTGCATCTCGCTACCGTATTTCGTACCTGGCAGCGCAGAATAATTGCCACCTGTCAAGAGATAAATTTACTCTTTTTCTTCAATTCTTTGCGACATTTGATCCAGGCGCTTCTACTCGCTATTCATGGTGTTCTGGCAGGCGGAGTATAAGCGAGACGAGCTTATGATGTGTGCATTGTGAGGTACTCGAAAGCTAACATTTCTTGGAAAGTGGCCATAATAGGTGGCAGATAAGCACCTTCGACGAAATATCGGTATTACAACCAGGAATCTCTGGGTAGAAACAGGGCGTTTCAGTTCGGAGCTCATGCAGTTGCAGCATACAATTTTACTGGTCGGCGACCATATCAATCGAAATGTCACTTCCTGTAATAATTTAAACTGGGAGTCTTGTTTAGTGTCCTCCAAGCGAACTTCCATTCCCCGACAAGCCATTATTGCTGCCTTTCGTGCCCACGATGCTCTATTGCTTTCTATAAAATGAGCAAAACCGTTTTACTGATTGTCACATCCCGAAGGCGAGGCAGCTTCAAGCAGGGTAGAGCACACTTCTTTTTCACCTTGTAAATGGCAGGAAATATGGCAGTTTTTGAAGTTCCAGGGTTTCTTTTCAGTATAACTTATTTTCTTGTGTTCAGTTTCAAGCGAAGCGTTGAACCATCTAACAAGGAATCCCTTAAGCGCCCGTTACAATAATAACAAAACCCATTCACAGAAACATGAGCCTTCCCTCTTCAATAGAACTGAGGTCCAACCAATTCCCACTGCCAATTTATGTGTCAACTTTAGTACCCTATGACAAAAAGCACACCTACGGAGTCAGTGCGCAAGAGAAATTTAGGAACTGTCTCTACCTGAAGAAGTGGTGAAGAAGTTCGTAGAAGCTCGCGCGTGGGAATGGAAGGGTTGTGCGTAAAACCGTGTTTACAAGGACTCATCTCCACACGCGCTCTAAGGCAATCCCTTGGTTTAACGTCCGCACTACGGACACGAGGTACTGGTCCATGCCGCCTACAAAACAAATTAGACGAATGACAGCGACGTGCATACCATGTGACTCAAAAATCTCGGCGGACGCATAGAATATACTGAGAATGTGGAAGCGAAAGCATAGTTGGGCCTTCGGTTGAGCTGCTGTTAAGATAGAGAAAGAGGGGGGGGGGGGATTATATGTTTAGTTGACGAGCGTTGGTGCTGCTGTTAGGGCACCCGTCTGGTGGGGGGCGTTCCTAGATCCGGGTGCCTTTGCCTTTATTTCCTAAAAACGTTAGCTAGGACTTGGTCCTTGCCGGTCCGAGGTGCTAGGTCTCCTAAGTCCAGGAAATCTGTGGCAGTGGCTGCCGTTTTCTCTGATTTACTAGGTTCTTCCGGTTCTTCAGATCCTCGTAGGCTATCAGTGACCCACACTCTTCGGCGGTGTCGCGTTCACCGGTTGTATAAGCGCCTGATAACTGTTATCCTGAGGTGGATGTTGTGGTGCGGCAGTCAGAGTTGTTAAGGAGGCTTGGTTGTCGATAGGCAGGCGTAGGTGGCGGTCCTCGCAACAGGGCTCTAGGATCATCTGCGGCAAGGTATCGGGTACGTCGCAGTAAGGGCACAGATATGTAAATTGCGTGGGGTACTTAAGATTCATGATTATTCTGTGTGTGTACGTGCTTATTTGAAGGCGACAAAAAATTACGCTTTCTTCTTTGGGGAGATCGGGGTGTGGTGAGAGATATCTGCTACGCTCAAGGCGTTAGTGCTGCATTGTGGCCCTATAGGCGGTAGGTACGTCTGCTGCGCCCGTTGCGGCACAAGTGTTGGGAGGCAGGAATACCTGGCTAGTCTGACCTCAGGCTGCAGCGTGCGCTTCTTCGTATCGCACCACCCCTTCATTCCCCGGGATCCACGTGACGTAGGTGTCAGGAAGTTGGGGGCGCGTCTTTAATATTTTAAGAGGTGGGCGCGTCTTTAATATTTTAAGAGGTGTCACTGATACGCGCCCTTTCTGAGAGTTCTGGCATGCCGCTTGCGAGTCTGTGAATATGAGTGTTCTGTCGCAGCAGGTGGTCATTGCCAAGGAGATGGCTGCTTCTTCCGCCGTTTCGCGGTTACGAGGCGGAGCTGGCGCCGACGCCAGTACACTGCCTTGTTGGTCCGCGATGCTCATAGCGAAAACATGGTTGTGGGGGTATCGAGCAGCGTCGATGTATCTTTTGTCGGGATCGTTTGCACAATTTCGGAGAAGTATCTTCGATCTTGCCTGTCTTCTTTCTTTAAGGTAAATGGTGTGCACGTTATGTGGTATGTATGCTATAAGATTGATTTCGTAGTCCCAGTGGTAGTCTAGCCTTTTGGTCGGTGTACACGATGTGGGTTCCAGTATAATTGCGATATAGATGAAAATTTTATTTGAGCTAGCTATAGAACATTCTGGTGAACTTTGAAGCGGCGCCCTTCGCCATTTGACTAGTCCCCTGGACAGCACACACCGAAACTCGTTCCGCTCGCCAGGAGCCGCCCGTTGGCCTACTGTCGAACTTTCTGGTTACGACCGTCCCCCATCGCAAGATTTCGCTCCCCTGTGGCTGCATAACCGGCAGCCACCTACTGTTTCTTTTTGAACCCTCCCGCTATTCTATTGTGGCTAAAGGAAGTCCGCCTCTGTGGCCTTGAGTTAAGAGCTCCGTGTTTTTGCGGTGACGGCATCGGTTCAAGCAGCATCGGCTATATTTTGCTACATTTTTTTATTTAAAATCGTTTCTTGACTTAAATTCTACGCGTTTTCTTGTTAATAGTAGTGATTTGCTACTTCTAAGTTTGTTTGGCTATAGAGTATCCTATGACTACGCTTAATGGGCGTTCTGCATCACGCCGAAAGTATGAAGCCTGTAGCTACATGGAAACAGAATGTGGCGCTCCTGTAACCACTTGACCAGCCACTGGCGTCCGAAGCTCGTTCCGCTGGCTAGCCATCGCAATTTCCGTGCGCGCGCTGGGACTCAGAGCGATCCTCCGACCCTCCTCCCGTACTAATGTTTCCATTTCCTGTGGCGCGATACCGGGCTCACACACTGACGAGAACCCGGCTTCCACAACTTCAACTTTTTTTGGACCACTTATTTTCTGAATCTCACAACGCGCGATCTTGAAACATGGAAATTTCGGGCTTTCGCCTACAAAGTTACGACGACACCTGAACACTCCCTGTATGTAATGATTGTAAAAGCATGAGTTTCTAATTCCCTAGTGTGTCCTCTCACTATCATTATCGCTGTTTTTCAGTTACGTCTTGTTCTTTCAGGTACTGTTCTGAGAGCATACCGTTTTCGCAGCGCCACGCGCAGGTAATATTTCGCAAGAACTTTCAATACTACTTTGCTCGTGCTCAAATTACTCACGTAGGTCTCATACATGTCTCTAACACAAGTTCCTAATTCGAAGGTCGGAACCCATTCATAAGGTCAAACTTTAATCAGCTACATTCGCTGAAGTTACCCACCTTCGCAGCTAGAGTGCCCTTTGGCAATGTTGTCGTGTGTCCTGCAGTCCTGAACTAGCCGTACTCCACGCCTGTCTTCAAAATCAGCAGGAAACGTGCACCAGTCGTGGAGCACCTCAACGTGTTTTTGTGAATGTTGTGCCATTGTTTTCTTACACCATTAAGGTTTGTTTATCGCTAAGTCCTTTGGCTGAATTGAGGCCGCAAGACTAAGACGGCAAGAAAAACGTTGCAACGTGTGGCATCCTTACTTGGACTTGCATATATGAAAAGCATGGAACTGAATGTATAATTGCGGGTCGTTCTTCTGTATCAGATATTTATTCATGTAAATAAACCTGTTTGTTTTTAAAAAACTAAAACTTTGGTAGTCCTGGGTTGTGTGGCCGTCTCGCATTGCGGATGACCCTGGTTCGAATCCCACCGCAATCCAAGTGTACCCAAGTTTGTTTGCAACCTACGCAATTTGTTTTTTTTTTATTGTACAAACCATCTGTAATTATCTGTACCATCTTTGGACCACTTCGTGTGCCGTTTTTGAGCCTTATGCAGGATTTAGAGCCTGCCAATTTTGCAGCGAAAGACAAATTAAAAAAAAAATAGAATGATATTATACATTCTATTCATGACCCTTGTAATAATTTTTTTGCAGTCAGTCTAGAAAAAAAACGAGAAACGTTCCCACGGTTAATAAAGCGGGTTGGTGGGCTAGTTGACTCATAGTGTTCGAAGAACCTGAAAGCATTACACCAATATCCCGAATTGTTTGGCGGGCAGGAGAATTCGGATCTACTGAGTTTGTGTTACGAGAATGCACTGCATGTACATCGTGCACATAGGCGCTGTTTTGGCACAAGCATTTCTTTTTCAACACAATGATCTTTTAAGGGAAGAGGTCGGCTTCAGGAAACTGACAGAAAAATAACGACTCCAAAATATCTGCCTGTAAAGAGCTACCAGAGTTCACCAAAATAGCATTCGTATATGGAAAGAAGCACGCTGACTGAGCATATATTACCAAAATCCTAGGCCTGTACAGTGTAATCCATATGGAGGTGGCAGTCGCTGCGATTGAAGGCAGTCGCTGCGTCGCAATCGTCCCCATAACACCCATGCCGTGCTTGTAGGAGGTCTCGAGAGATTTAATAATGCGAATGATGCTACACTAATTTTTGTAAAATATATTGACTGAAAATGCCCACTGATAATCTCAAAGAGCATTGAGAGAGCGTGTACACCTATTGGTACTAAGCCCCACGTCTTCACGGTTAGGAGCGTGCGTAATCCTCTCAACATGATTCCTGGGTTTAAAACCGAGTCGTGTGGGCGCAACTCCATTATGAACAGTTTGCGCTGTACGACGATAGGCATGCCCAGTGCTTTCAAAGTTTCCAAATTCAGCGGAAGCCTGAGGCACAGATCTGAGGCTATATCAGGAGGAGGCACGAACGCCGGGACAGTACCTCGCAATAGCTCGACATCCCACGCAGCTTTCCCCAAATTGGAAACCCCGATTCCGGAAGCACCTACGTAGGTAAGTTCCTAGAAGTAAGACAGGGAGAGATATTTGAAAAAAAAATCATGGAAGAGAGATGTTTAGTTACCTGTACTGGGCCCATGATGTTTGCTTGCTACTGCGCCCACACCCGTCTGTGGTTCCCCTCTAGGTTCATTGAAAAAGCTGTACTGCACGGCGTTTATTCCGCACATTTTAGGCGCTCTTATTATCACGAATAATACTGGCCTTCACAAGAATTAATCAAAAAGATGGTCATTTTACACCCCACAAGGTGTATTCTATAGAGGAACATTACCGCCTAATTTTTTGTTCTCTGCTTCTGGCCATAAAATGACCGAAAACATAGGGTGAGTGTGCTTTCATAATAACGATCATCATTTATTTACCCATAAGGGCCTTTTACGGGGTATTACATAAGAGAGGGGGAGGGTTCGAACAGAACATACACAAAGGCATTTGCCGACCAAGAACAGAAATCAAAAGTGAATTCGAAAAGTGTGGTTACAGTCCAACAATAATAATAGAGGGTGGTGCGACGATGGTTGGAACAATTTAAAAGCTTTCCCTGAGCCAACCGCCGCTCTGTTGGCGCTCAAACTTCACACGAAAGTCGAATTTCGTGGTTTATTTTGTTTAAGACCGGAAACAACGACGCTACTTACCTGTTTATTCTGAAAATAAATAAAAACGATTTCCGCATATGGGAAAATGGCGGCCGATTTTGACGTGCGAGCCAGCGCAAGTTGATGTTGGAACTACGGTGCCACCTGGGGTATGCAGAGCGAAACACCTTTGGAATTGGTTCGCTCAGGAAAATTTTTTAAATTGTTCCAATTATCGCCGCACCAACCTGTATAACTGCTTACAAAACAACTAATAGCTGAATAAGTTCAAAGTAATTTTACAGCACAAAAAGCACACGACTGATTACGCAATAACTAGCACACATACATTACAATGGATGGTTTGGAATGTGTTTCGAGTAATGCCTTATACTTTAGGGGATGGCGTTCATTGACTATCATATTTGGAATCCGATGCCAATCATAAATCGTTAATGGAAAGAATGATTTGGTAAAAGCGTTTGTCGAACCTTTTCCATTTTGAACACTCAAGGAATTGAAGACACGGGACGAAGTTCGAGTTGGTGGAAGAAGCAGGGGGCCATGTAAATGTGTGATATGATTGGTGTGTGATATGATCAGTCCATGCAACTTGCTATTGATGAGGGCACCCAGGTAACGGTAGGATTATACTAATCTGAGATTGTTAGATTGTTGGGAATAAGTATAATTCATGTTGACATGCTTACGGAAAAAAAAAGTAAGCGTAAGACGCGATTGGGTGTATTGATGGATTCTAATCTCCGATGCACACCTCATGTTAACCACCTGGCACGCAAATCTCTTCAGACCCTGTGAGCAATCTCTCGTGCAACAAAATGCTTCTCAAGTGGATCGTGTTTTCTAGCCCTGTACAAAGCCCTAGTTATTCCCAAGTTGGCGTTGGCGTCCTCAGTACGAAACTCTATGAGTGCGTCGTCATCTTTGCGCCTGGAGAGTGTGTAAAAGGCTCACTCGCCTCTTCATTCGCCGCTACACCCCGCATGAAAAATACGCTTACAACGAAATCTTCAAGCAGCTTAACCTGGAAAAATTACAATTCAGGCGCACAATCCGCGATTTGTTTTTCTCTTCAAGTGTGTCCACTTGAAATTCAACAGTTCGAAGCTAGTGAGCTCTGTTCGGCTAAGGGCGCCAACGCGAGCCCTCCGTCCCCACTTGTGCTTTGATGTTGCGACCACTGACATGCTGTGTCCTGCATACCATGCGTGTATAATGAGAATTTTTGTGTATCCTTGGTCGTCGTTTCTGGCAACATCATGTCACTCAAGCGTGCTCTTAAATATGCAAGTATTTGAAACTCTTCATGCCCCCTCATTTCAGCATAAAATGGATCCCGAGTTCCCGTCTTCGTTTTTACCTGGTCACAACAGCATCGATAACTCCTTCCAAGATTTGAAAACTATTGTGGCGTCTGTCTTTCAGCGTAGACGATGGGAGCTAAATATTGAAGCAGCGAAAATTCTATGAAGGACCATATCAGCCTATGTTCGGCTATTTTGTGCTAACCGGAAGCTTTAAAAGAGATTAACAAGGCGTTATCAATGAAGGTAAAACGAAGGGACGGAGAAGACTATAGGAGCGCGCTGCACGACAGCGTAGAACGCATAGGATGTGCCTCGGCTCCTATTTTTAAGGTATGGGGGCGGCCGCTCCGGCTTTCTGAAAGAACAGATTTCGCGAAGCTATCAAATTTCAACGCTTTTCTGGTGCTCAATACGAACCATATGGAGCAAACTTCTGCACAGTCCTGTAGCGAGCGTTAGGCAAACAATGTATGATTCGACCCCTCCTGCCATTCTTTTAGGGGCGAAGTCGGTTAGGGCTCGGGATCTAGGCGTCACGTGTCGTCGTCGCCTCATGTTGTTTGCCATGAGCTTAAGTTTACTACCATGAGCTTAAGTTTACTGCCATAAGCTTAAGGTTCTGCCATGAGCTTACGTTTACGGACCGCGGGAGCGGTGGCCAAAACCAGCCGCTGCGCCATCTGGTTGCGCGGTGCCTGTTGTCGAGACTGCGTACAGCGCAGGCGCCGCCTCTCTGTATAGCACACATGTCGTGATCACTCGCTGTTTTGCGATTGTTATACGCCCAGATAAATTCACGCCAGGATGAACCTCGCCATCCTTTTTCCAAACCTTTCCGCCAGTTCAAAAAAAGGGGCTTTGCCGCATGGCATATTGAGGTAACGTCTCCGCATACCTAAAATTTTAAAACTGGCTTTTTGTGCAACATTTTAATTATGCAAGAAAGCTACACACACAAAATGGGGGCACAGAATTATGTGAATGAGCGACATTGGCTGCAGGGGTTGTCATACAATACGACACGTATCAACATGTTTTATTGCGCGGCCCCCATCACATTGGAAAGTCCAGAAGGGGTCCTCGACAAGCTAACGGCAGACTACCACTGACATAGAAAATCAGAGGTCGGGTGAAGACCACGTCCTACGGGCTCCACTATCTCCGCCAAAAACGCCAAACATTTTTGTTTCATTACAAACGTCTCACTGACCCTAAGCCGCTGATCGGCCACAAAGACCACCAAATCCGCATCCTCCACCTATACACTCTCACCACGGAAAGCCTGAATTATCGAGTTCACCCCAGTTCTGTGTGTCCTGTTGCGGCGGCAGATTTCGCGCTGAAAAACAACTTCTGTTGCAAGTTGTATAAAGTGAGGTCAGTATTCGAGTGGCACTCGTGGCGGCATTTTTGCGGTAGACAAAGCAAGGGCGAGCACGTTTCTTGCAAGCATGTTTCTATCTTGTCAAACTACAGAAAGCTATATCACTGCGTTGCAGCGATCGAGCGTTATATCACTGTAAAAATCACCACCTTCTGAAGTAAAGCAATGCAATACCAGCTGCGTCTCTCGGTTCCCGAAGGTGACGGAAAAAGACCGATAAATTTGCACGTTGCATGCGCTTGACCGTCGGTGGTGTGTTGGGGTTGGATAAGATGCTTGCCTTCAAAACACTGGTCACATCGGCAGGAACGACTTTAATCACTGCAGCGCCTCTCTAAAATAAAATAATCGAGATCTCGCTCTAATGAAACAAAATTTTCTTTACAGCGCAGCTGTTACTGGTACCACCACCTGGAATCTTTCGTGTCGTCGTCGTCCCTGAGCTATAACACGCAACGCTATCAAGCTGACTTTAACGGTACCCTAGAACTCGTCTTGGAATGCGGATATTTAAGAAAACAATGCACAATATTTGACATCAAAGACTATGGGGAGTTTCACGTACTCCTCCTAGTTAGTTCACACTGGACTTATAAACTTTCGGAAATATCAGCGGCAGTCAATGCATAAACGCGGCTAAGGGAGATTATAGTCGCAATGAACCGTTCAAACTCGTAAATAGCATTCTTCGACAAATCATTTCAAATAAAATTGTACTAAGGTTGACTGCTTCAACGACGTCTCAATCGCCAGGAGTTTACGTCAGTTAGCCTCATAGATAATTATTAGTAGTAGTTTTAATACGATAACATGAAGGTGCCGCTACCGAACCGTTCCAGCAGCATCACCAGGTTCGGCAGAACCAATGTGAAAGTTGGTTTGTATCATTCACATTTCTGTCTGCTAGGACATTTATGTAATAATTATAGGTTTCGTCAATCAAATTCACACAAAAGTATGTTTTATCTAAGACTTTAAAGGATCACCTTTAGTTTCCTGCGCTAATTGGGTTAAGACATTAGTAAAAAATTGGAACATCGCAAGTTATTATTGTATATCCTACATCTTAATCATTAACAGTTTAGAAAAATAAAAAATAAAGCAATTTCGGCACTTCAGCTTCGCTGGGTGCCTTCATGTCATCGAGGAACTAGTGTGCCGCCATTTTGTTAATTGATTTAGATAATTTCGGAGCATATATTATGTGCTCCGAAAGCAAGATATGCTGCGTTTTACCCGATCAATGACGCGCGTGCTGTTTCTTTTTTCTGTTAAATTTACGGGAAATATACGTACTGCCCTAAGCCGGCACACACACCGACGCATTAGTCACGAATGAGCTGCTGTGTCCGATTCAGTGCGTGTCCTTTGAGAAAATCTAAGCGGGGTTACAAGGTGTCATGTGCAGCTACTGTGGGATTTCGTTATTGGGCATAGGGGGTTGTGGAAGCTGTATACCATAGCGTTCATTGTAACGTAATGCGAAGGGTACTTTATTAGGAGACACGTTTTCCCTCCATAAGGTGCAAGAATTGTAAAACAAGCAAAATATTCTGTACTCCATTGGAAGCTAAGAGAAAGGACCCGCGTTAGTTGGCTGTTTTGTTCAGGTGTAATTAATGAAATGCTTTTACTTCAAGGAACTTGTGATACAGAAAAGTTAATGAATTGGCTACGAGCCCAATGCCGCCACAGCAAGTTTGGTGTGACAGCATAGCACCCTTTCCGCGTACCAGGTGAGTCTTGCCGTTCCCAGAGATAGGGTGGTGCCACAGTGTTTCCCTAACTACGCGGCGTAGTTCCTCTGGCGCAGACTTATCGAACCAAGAAGCAGTTGCGCAGGATCAAGGGATAGTGGCATGCATACAATACTGGTAGGCCGTGAGTGCGCTATGCGTGGTCTCGACAGCAAGCGCCGCGCAAGCAGATGGCGCAGTGGTTAGCTTTTGTCGCCGCTCCAGTGGTCCGTAAACTTAAGCTCATGGCAGTACATGCCAATGGCACTTGCCGGCACCTGCAGGTGCGGAGAGAATGTCATTACTGATAATAATTTGTTGCTGCTTGCACAACAAGGCCTGTGGAAATCAGTGCTTTAATCTGTTACTAGGAGCAAAACATTTCCGCCAGACTTGCTGCAATCGATCTTCGCCTTTGCTCAGTTCTAAAACGTGGCCCCGAGAAAGAATCGTGTACATTTTAAAAGAAGAGAATCGGGTCATTTGCAACGAGAACGACTGTATATATAGAAGTTCCAACTTTACAACGGGAATGCTTCCTGCGGAACGTTCGAGTTTCGTTCTTAGGGAGCTGACATTAATGTCGAGGACATCGACCACGCCGTCCCAGCACCGCTAATGGTCCTTCTCGTGAAGAAGTTTCCTCGCTCCTTTTTCCGGTGGCACCACGGGAACCACCCTTTGCTCGCAGGACAGGCAGCGATGGGAAACCCATTAGGCACGTACCAAAGACAGCGATTCGCACGTTCGTTGACATGCAAGGCAGACACAAGAAAACTTCCAGCATTGACAAGCCAGCAGAAAAGATCATGTAGTTTCCCTCCAGACCTTCCTTCACCTCGAAGCCGAGTAGAAAAAAGTGCCTTGTATTTTAAGGCTTTTCACTCTTCCCATCCCGGCCCTGACCTTTTCCTCGGGAGGTGCCAGTGAGGCCTACCCCTTCTGAATACGCAGAAAAGCGTTCGAGTAGAGTTCAAGCGTCCCTCCCAAATTCTTTATCTGATTGAAGCGCCGGAGCGCAGAAAATGGAGAACGCGGAAGTCCTAAATGGTGGCTGTACCGAGAAATATTTTCAACTCGTAATTACTGGCCGCTAAAAGCAAGCGATGGAGGCTAGGAACGCGCCTTAGGCACCAGCCTAATTAGCACTGATTCAAACTGTAAGCTTAAGCTAGTCTGTTAATCATGATACAGAGTTACCTCTTTTGGCGTTTTTGTTGGAATTGGCATGGGAGGCTGGTAGCGTAAAAAAGCATGAATGTACGAAACAATATTTAACACGTGGAGCACGTTTTGAACTCCTCAAGTCTTTTCACAGAAATGCTTTAAAGTGTCTACACGGAAGCGATTCTTTTATCTGCTTTCGTGACAGTTTCCCCCATTTTGAGAGCACGGAATTCGGTTGTACCACCAGGTATGCATACATTACCTTAGAGCGAACGCAAGTGGCAAGTTATTTCTCTGGCTTCAAATCACTAAAGGAAAACACTGTGACTCCGAGAACGGAAACGGGTGAGAGCAAGGTTCGATTGTTTTGCTTGCGCAAGTATTACGTACCGAATTATAGATCAGTGATTGTCTTGTTCCCTGAAGCTCACCCACCTGTGAATGCATTTTCTTTCTCTGCTTCAGGCGCAAAAGCCTGAAGAAACAAAAGCTTGATGTGGGCGAGTTAGTACATTACTCAACGCAGTGCCCATCTTCCAACTAGATTTTATTAAAAAGAGACGCTGCTTATATTCACAAAAAACTGAAATACTAAGAACATTGGGACGTCAAAGTGCATCATGTTTGTAAAAAGGCTACAAGTAGCTTTTTCGGAACATGATGCACTTTGACCGGCACAGAGCAGTGGCCCGATAACGCTGACAGACAGGCGGAAGGATAGAGATAGGTGGGGAGGGAAAGGAAACGTGCGCGGGACCCGTGCGCGGGACGTGGCGGAGGAAGGCGACGAGGCAACCGCCGCAGCGATAAGCGCGGACCCCGAAGGAAGGCCACGAGGCATGGAGGAAAGAATACTCAGGAGAGGCCCCTAACATCCCTAGCAATGCAATAAGTGTGGAGGAAGTGACGTCATTTTTCTGGAGCCCATAAACAGTGTTGCCTAGTTTCTTACGGCTGCGGTGGCTAAACCTGGCAAAACGCCACGGACAATTTTTTACGGCGCTTTGACTGTGGCTTCTTCGATTAGAATGCTGGTGGACAAAAAGCAGAGAGGGGAATATTGCCTAGGAGAGTTACCACCTGTAGCAGGGAAAAAAAGTATTTTGTGCCTAATAAGGTTTTGTGCCTGCCTTAAGCAGCGCTAGTATTAAACCAAGAGTGTAAAACATAGGTATATTAGTCCTTTTTGGTGAGATGACATGTCATCACCCCGCTTCAAAGGGGAAACTAATAGCAATCATCATCAATCATCATCATCACCTCGCTAGGTTGGCAACACAGCACGGCAGCTGCTGGGGCGTCGTCGTCGTCGTGTGCAATCTGTGCACTACAGCTGATTTCGCAGCGTTTCTTCCACTGCCACTTCCTTTGTGGTCTAATGTTCCTTGGAAAACAACACCCGCTGGTTAATAATTGGCGTGGTCGGTGAGCATAGTTGCCGTAATCTTGTGGCGATATCTCGTCAATTCGCGCAGTGCTTTTTCATCCTTATCGGTCTGCCGGTGAAAAGGTGCGCGTTGACAGCTTCGGCAGTGTCGACCCACTTTCTGCGGCGATTTGCTTGAGTTGGGAATCTATTCTCAACGAACACAAAACTAAGTGAGTCAGACACGTAGTGTATCTGTTTTTATCGACAAATAGCCCATGGGCGAACATACTTACCTGTAACCGCGAGTGCGACCGGCAACTCGGCACGCAACAGTGAGGCATCTTGCATACCACCGCAGCCACTTATTCACGTGAAGTGAGATTAGACAGTTTTAGTTTCACGAGTGTACAGAGTTCATGTACGCAAACGTGAAAAGCGTACGCAGTCCGCGCGCATGTAGTTTGCAACTCGTGCGCGACGCTCGCCGCGCCTATGGTGCCTGTATTCCTAGCGCCATCTACGAACAGACACTGCAGTAGCCACTCGTGATCCCGCGAGCCTGTTGCTATGATGACGACAAACGCTACTTTGCCAGGCTTAAGAGCTGAAAAATCGTCCTTCTATCTCAAAAACAAAGGCCGTTTTTCGATTGAAACTTTGGGTGAGGGTTAGAATGGGCAAATTGAAGGCGACATGAGCAGCTTAGAACATGACATCGCACCGAGGAATTAGTGACGAAGCTGTTTTCGCTGCGAAGCGGGAGGGTAGGGCGACGCCATGTTAGTCAAATCAAACCGGAAACAGCAGAGGATAGTGAAAACAAGTGTGGGGCGCCAGGGCCTCTCCTAACGTCAGCGCCTCTCCTAACCTTTTTTTTCCTCCATGCCACGAGGCCACGTGGAGCGCAGAACCGTGTGCGATAAGGGAGACGAACATACAGCTGCGATCCCTCGTACAGCGGCGGGTCTGAAACAACCCCGTGAGGCAAAAAAAGAAAAAAAAGTGCTACTGCTGCGCTCAGCTTCGCTGCCTTCAATTCTTACGCCAACGCCGCCTGTATTAACATTGCCTGACGCGTCGCGCGCTTTTCAATGGGAAGGGTAGGGACGCTTAGTTCAGGCTCTGATCCACTATGTGGCGCGTTCCGGCGGACATCTCGCCTTACGTCACTGCTCGCGAGTCGCGAACGCTGCACCCACTTCTACGACGTGTGTCTGTCAGCTTGCCTGTTGGGCTTCAAGGGCCGTTTCGCTTACATCTTAGCCGCGACGGGGCGCTAGTTCTGTGGCGCACTGGGGATCTCGTTCAACGTGTCGCTCGCTTCATACTTGCTGCATTCTTCCAAAGATAAAGACGGAGGCGGACTGAAATAGTGTAAGAACATACTGATTGTCGGGTAGACATATAGCTAACAGAAAAACGATATTTTCGGATGGGGCAGCCATTATTTTACTGATATTTTTTTTCTGGAGTATTTAGAGAAGAAAAACTTGCGTGCGCGTTTTTTGTTCAGGCGCTCACTTCTACGAATACTTTCCAATAATATCACGTGCTTGTAAACTTCAGAAAATTATAGGAAACAAAAGGATAAGCAGCTGGGATCCCGCCACGCTGTCCGGGCGCTTCTACAGTACAGTCCTCAATTTTAGAAGTGCGTACCGATGCGGAGTGCGAACAGCGGGGTCAAAACAATACCTAAATGCGGAGGGGATAGAGGTGGGATGCCCCACTCAGAAAATTTCAGGGCCTGTGATCCGAGTAGATAAGCGCGCAAAGCCGGCATCAGCCTGCTGCAGCGCAAGAGATTTTGCTTCGTGACAAAGGAAGTTTTATCAGTGACAGACCAAGAGAGACAGGCATGGTGAAAAACAAGAAGGCGTAGGAGCGCCGCCTCGGGAACGCTAAACAAACTTTCCACTATTTTGCATAGTTTTCGAGAAGCGGCGCTGGCTGGTGGACACGAAAGCACGCTGGAAGGCTACGGAGCGGGGAAGGGTAGGAGAGAGCAACAGGAGAGTGGCTGTTTGGCCATTTTTCGCTCACGCGTTAGGCACTGTTTATACAGGCGGCGTTGCTTACGCATTAGTGTGAGCTTCCTACATTTTTTGTAGTGATAGCGGTATACTCTTTCGAGCTCTTTAGTATCCAGCATTTTCCCTCTGTGATCACTGCTCGATGAAAAGATAGCTCTGCATTGATCAGGTCGGCGTGCGCCAGGGGGAACGCCACAGCCCCTAATTCGGCATTGAACTTGTTATCTCCAATTCAGGCTTTCCTCCTTTCAGCGGCAACCGCGCCCGCATGCGCAGTCATGACCACTACTGTCCCGGACTATGATTTTGGCCACCTTACTTCCGATCTTCCGACCCTTTTTATTTATTGTTTATTTCGTAGCGCCCACCAACGGCACTAGGCCTCCTTGGCTGGTGCACTAGAAGTACAGGGTGGCACACGGATCAAACAAACGATGACTTATGGATACTGGATGCGAAATGTAGGGAGAGGTACGGTGCAGCACCAAACACCCGCACGCACGCGCTCTCACACGCACGCACACACACGCACGCACATGCGCACGCGCACACACACACACCCCCCGGACGCCCACACAAACACGCACACACATAAACGAGCAAATTACACATGTAACAGGAAGATACGAATATTACTGTCGTGTACATTAGCATGCACGAAGACAGGGTGCCTGGCAAAATGCAGGCTTCTGCAACACTCATGTTCTAAACAATCAGATGGTCGTGTCATACTTGAGAATACAAATATCGCGAAATACATGTGCAGTAGATTGACAGGTGTGCCCAAACCATACGCGCGCATGAACACACGCATACACGCCGCATACAAGCAAAGATGGGAACTCGGGATCCCTTCTATACTGAACTGGGGGGCATGAAGAGTTTCAAATACTTGCACTTTTAACTACGCCGCGTAGTTAGGGGAACACTGTCTGGCACCGCCCCATCTCTGGAAACGGCGGGACTCATCTGATACGCGGAAAGGGTGCTATGCTGTCACACCTAACTTGCTGTGGCTGCGTTGGGATCGCAGCGCATTCATTATCTTTTCTGTATCACAAGTTCCTAGAAGTAAAAGCATTTCATTAATTAGACCCGAACAAAACAGCCAACTAACGTGGGTTCTTTTTCTTAGCTTCCAATGGTGTACAGGATATTTTGCTTGTTTTACAATTCTTGTACCTTATGGAGGGAACACGTGTCTCCTAATAAAGTACCCTTTGCATTACATTACAATGAACGCTATGGTATACAGCTTCCACAACCCCCCGCGCCCTATCACCAAATCCCGCAGTAGCTGCACATGACACCTTGTAACACCCCTTAGATTTTCGCAATGGACACGCACTCAATCGGACACAGCAGCTTATTCGTCACTAATGCGTCGGTGTGTGTGCCCCCTTAGGGCAGTACGTATATTTCCCGCAAATTGAACAGAAAAAAGAAACACCACACGCGTGATTGGTGAGGTAGAACGCAGCATATCTTGCTTTCGGAGCACATAATATATGCTTCCAAATGATCTAAATCAATTGCAAAAATGGCGGCACACTAGTTCCTCGATGACATGAAGGCATCCAGCGAAGCTGAAGTGCCGAATTTGCTTAATTTTTGTTTCCTAAACTGTTATGATTAAGATGTAGGATATACACAAATAACTTGGGATGTTCCAATGTTTTACGAATGCCTTAGCTAAATTAGCGCAGGAAACTAAAGGTGATCATTTATAGTCATAGATAAAACATATTTTGTGTGAATTTGATTGACGAAACTTAGAATTATTACAGAAATATCCTAGTAGACAGAACTGCGGATGATACAAACCAACTTTCACTGTGGTTTTGTGAACCTGGTGAGGCTGCTAAAATGGTTTCGGTAGCGGCATCTTCATGTTATCGTATTAAAACCGCGACTAATAATTTTCTATGACGCTAACTGACGTAAACTCATGGCGATTGAGGAGTCGTTGAAGCAGTCCACCGTAGTATAATTTGATTTGAAGTGGTTTGTTGAAGAATGCTATTTACGAATTAGAACGGTTCACTGGGACTATAATATCCCTTACCAGCGTTTATGGATTAAAAGCCGCTGATATTTTTGGAAGTTTATAAGTCCAGTGTGAACTAAATAGGAGGAGAACGTGAAACTCCCCACAGTAGTCTTTGATGTCAAATATTGTGCTTTGTTTTCTTAAATATCCGCATTCCAAGACGAGTTCTGCGGTACCGTTAAAGTCGGCTTGATAGCGTTGCGTGTTTAGCTCAGGGACGACGACGACACGAAAGATTCCAGGTGGCGGTACCAGTAACAGCTGCGCTGTAAAAAAAATTGGTTTCATTAAAGCGATATCTCGATTATTTTATTTTAGAGAGGCGCTGCAGTGACTAAAGTTGTTCCTGCCGATGTGACCAGTATTTTGAAGGCAAGCATCTTGTCCAACCCCAGCACACCGCCGACGACCAAGCGCATGCAACGTGCAAATTTATCGGTCTTTTTCCGTCACTTTCGGGAACCGAGAGACGCAGCTGGTATTGTATTGCTTTACTTCTGAAGTTGGTGATTTTAATAGTGATATAACGCTCAATCGCTGCAACGCAGTTATATAGCTTTCTGTCGTTTGACAAGATAGAAACATGCTTGCAAGAAACGTGCTCGCTCTTGCTTTGTCTTCCGCAAAAATATTGCCACGAGTGCCCTTCGAATCTGCCGCCGCACCAGGAGACCAACAACTGGGGTGAACTGGATACTTCAGGCTTTCGGTGGTGAGAGTGTATCCATGGAGGATCCAGATTTGGTGGTCTTTGTGGCCGATCAGCGGCTTAGAATCAGTGAATAATTTACTCTCAGTTGTGACGTTCCTTTGGGAGGCGGAACTTTTAAAATGAAACAAATGTTTGCCGTTTTTGCGGAGATAATGGAGCCCGTAGGACGTGGTCTTCACCCGACCTCTGATTTTCTATGTCAGTGGTAGTCTGCCGTTAGCTTGTCGAGGACCCCTTCTGGACTTTCCAATGTGATGAGGGGCCGCACAATAAAACATGTTGATACGTGTCGTATTGTGTGACAATCCATGCAACCAATGTCGCTTATTCATATAATTCTGTGCCCGCGTTTTGTGTGTGTGGCTTTCGTGCATAATTAAAATGTACAAAAAGTCAGTTTTAATATTTTAGGTATGCGGAAACGTTAGCTCAACATGCCATGCAACAAAGCCCCCTGTTTTTAATTTGCGGAAAGGTTTGCAAAAAGGGTGGCGAGGTTCATCCTGGCGCGAATTTATTGGGGCATAAAACAATCGCAAAAAAAGCGAGCGATAACGACTTGTGTGCTATACAGACAGGCGGCGCCTGCGCTGTACGCGGTCTCGACAACAGGCACCGCGCAACCAGATGGCGCAGCGGCTGGTTTTGGCCCCCGCTCCCGCGGTCCGTAAACGTAAGCTCATGGCAGTACCTCAAGCTCATGGCAGTAAACCTAAGCCCATGGCAGTAAACTTAAGCTCATGGCAAACGACATGAGGCGACGACGACGCGTGGCGCCCGAGCCGCTAACCGACTTCGCCCCTAAAAAAATGGCCGGAAGGGTCGAATCATACATTGTTAACCTAACGCTCGCTACAGGACTGTGCAGAAGTTTGCTCCATATGGTTCGTATTGAGCACCAGAAAAGCGTTGAAATTTGATAGCTTCGCGAAATCTCTGTTCCTTCAGAAAGCCGGAGCGGCCGCCCCCGTACCTCAAAAATACGAGCCGAGGCACATCCTATGCGTTCTACGCTGTCGTGCAGCGCGCTCCTATAGTCTTCTCCGTCCCTTCGTTTTACCTTCATTGATAACGCCTTGTTAATCTCTTTTAAAGCTTCCGGTTAGCACAAAATAGCCGAACATGGGCTGATATGCTCCTTCATAGAATTTTTGCTGCTTCAATGCTTAGCTTCCATCGTCTACGCTAAAAGACAGACGCTACAGTACGTTTCAAATTTTGCAAGGAGCTATCGATGCTGTTGTGACCAAGCTTCCGAATTGTACAGCTGATACTGAACCATGGGCAAGTTCTCCAGGTATTGCGGATTACACAGATTGTATATGTTAGATGACCCCACTTGTAAACATTCAATTGGGGACTGTTCTTCTTGGATCCGAAAAGCAAATACTAGTTAGATTATCTTTGACATCAACAAGATCACGAACACAAATTTAATACTTGTCGTTAAACTCAGCCAGAAGTATCAATTGAGGGACCGCGCTAATAGGAAAACAAGAATTAGCAAGAAGACCCTACTCCAAATGTAAGCGACAACCGTGCGTCTGATGACGATTATATCTGCTCTATTTAAATATTCGTCGCCTTGCCATTTCGTCTTTTCTTCTTATTTGCTTCTTGCTCACTATTTATACCATCAGCCTCCGGCTTGTTTGGTAACACAGACTTAAAAAGTGAAGAAGTTTTGTTTGAAAATTATAGAACGTTTATTTTTTATTCACAAGAAAATGAGGCCACCTTCTCCGTACAGATGATTATTAGGAAGGCTGTAACGTGTGGCTCCACCCCTTCCGGTCTTCGTCACTTTAGCTGTCCTTCACACACTAGCTCGCTGCGCGTGCGCTCTGCTGCAAGAGAATTTCTTTTTCGCTCCGTGCTATGCGTCGTTCCCACTTGCCCGCGTAGGTAGATGAGAGAGTGTAGCTACGTTATCTATAAACCCAGACAATCTCTCTCCCCTTACTTCTAGATTGTCTCCAACGTGTTTTTTTTTTTTTTTGCGCATATGCACGGAGTTGCTCTGGAAGAGTTTTCTCGTTCACGGGACCGCCAAATGCTCTTTTCGCCTAGCCCTGTATAAAGCTTATATCTGTAATGTAGTCTTTATGCCATCGGGTACATTATCGCTGTAAAAAAAGCTTCGCTCAAACAGAGGTTCCGTAAATTCTTCCCTGATTTTATACAGAAAAAACTGTGCTCCAGTTTAAAAGAGTAGACGTGAATTCTTCCCGTATTTTGCATAGCACGAAGGCTGCCATGGAAAGGAGAGTTTGTTTTGTAGGCAGTCAGGGTATTAATATTTTAGCAATACTTGTGAATGGATGGTCATATAGGCTCCCGCGCATAACCATCGTGAT
Organism: Haemaphysalis longicornis; assembly: GCF_048455015.1. Taxonomy (NCBI): domain Eukaryota; kingdom Metazoa; phylum Arthropoda; class Arachnida; order Ixodida; family Ixodidae; genus Haemaphysalis; species Haemaphysalis longicornis. The sequence continues at coordinate 277,730,733 of NW_027526295.1, read as the reverse complement.
TCCCGGTCTGCACTTTGGCCAGCGCCCGGCAAATCGCGTGTCGTATCCCCAATCTTTGGGGGGCTCACTAAGAGGATTCAACTTGAATTGAGAACGCCTCAGCGGGCAGTGGAACGTAAGATGATAGGTGTAACATTAAGGGACAAGAAAAGAGCGGAGCGGGTGAGGAAAAAAACGCGTGTTAAGGACATATTAGTAGAAATTAGGAAAAAGAAATGGACGTGGGCAGGGCATGTAATGAGAAGGCAAGATAACCGTTGGTCATGAAGGGTAACAGAGTGGATCCCTAGAAAAGGCGAGCGTAGCAGGGGGCGGCAGTAGGTTAGTTTGGCAGATAAGAACAAGAAGTTTGCGGGGATAACTTGGTCGCAGTTGGCACAAGACCGAGGTAATTGGAGAATAATGAGAGAGGCCTTTACCCTGCAGTGGGCGTAGATAGGCTGGTGAAGATGATGTCCAATCTTTAAGTCACGTTTGTGGTTCGAGCCTGGACCCAGTAACATAACACTTTTCTGCAGCCGCTAAGAGAAGGCGGGCTGTGTTGCAGCTTAAATTGTCAAATGATGCTGACGCTTGATGAGGTGGGCTACGCCACATGCGCAACGTAGACTGTAGCGTACAAGCAATTTGCCACCCACAACGCGCCGCCATGCGCAAAACAATGTAAACACAGGCGTTTTGTTCAGCGTAGCATGCTCAAGCATAATCTGCTGGAAATACCTCATCGATATAAGCTGAGGACTTGGGACATGGCACGACAACTGAGCTTACAATTACCGGCTATTCTACAAATGTGCAAGAAGCATCGTCCCAGGGTCGTCTGTCATGCCTGCCTGCGTAATCGTCCCTATTGTCGCACCGTATTCCCTCCAAACACGCAATCATGAACCCGAAGATTCTGTTCAATTAAGCTATATTTTCCGTGGTACTTTACGCTTATGCTGTACTACCTTCCATCCTATGCAATGTACTCACTAATAGTTAGTGCTATCTGCGTGGTTACACAGGCCTCTCTAAATATGTCAACAAACGTCCCTTGAAGTTGGCTGAATACATTTTCATTTAATTTCATCCGCCTTTTACTCCTGGCTGAATGCACTAATGAAAATGCAAGCCTGTTACCGCATTGATGGAGCGAGAAATGTACACCCGTGAGAGATCAAAGAGATGTGTATCCACAAGGTATATCTACGGGCCATAAATACGGCACGAGGTATGTTAATTGGTCCTTGCAGCGCCTTTGATCCCCGATGCTATTTTATTTATTTACCTGACTGGCCGCTCATTACTACGCTGGTACTATTTTTTAAGGAAGGAACGTGATGATTGCTCTCCTCTTGTGTCGTGCAAGGTGCCCGTACTTTAGTATTCGACAGCTTTCTCACGAAGGGTATCGTCGCTGGCTTATCAGTTACTGTACTGTAGATCTGATTGATTAAGGGAAAGAGCGATAGACAGCTAAAACTTTGGAACAGGTGGGCTGTAAGTCAGGCGAGCGTTGAGAAAACCGACAGTTCGCCGTCACCGACAGTTCGGTACCCGTGCTACATCGTTGCCCACCGATTTAATCGCGGGTTTCGCGTTCCGTGTGGTGTTATTGCCACTTTTTTTCAGTGTGTCCAACCGGAACCGAACCGGAACCGAACCGGAACCGAAAACTGAACGCGCACCCGGACCATTGTTTTTGAGCCCTTTGAACCCGAACAGGAACTGAACCGAACAAATAAATAATGTTTACCGGTTCTCGACGAAACGATTCGACCACACTTCTTAGATAATGCGTGGTTGATGTGCTTTCTTTTGTTACGGAAGATCAACTTTGTTTTTGCGTGGCAGTTTGCTTCAGGCAAACTGCAAGCGATATGAACCATCGCTTTGCCCACCCTTCGCTGCGACTTTAAGGGAACAGCCAGGCCTCAAGATGGCTGCACTGCGCCACGGCAAATGTCAAGTCCCTCCTTGTTGCATTTCATTATTTTCTTAAAGAGGTCACACACCTGAAAACTGTAAATTCCTAATTAGGTTTATCCGCATGCAGAAGTTGGAGGCATAAGTTCGGAGCATGCCAAACAGCCGTATTTTTTTAGAGTTGTACTCCTGCGGGATAACTAAAAAAAAGGATCAGCAATTTGTTTTAAATTACTCCGTTTAGAAATCATTCACAAATAATTGGTAGTTTTTTTGCTGTTTTCAGCAATGGAGTAAGCCCACAACCGAGGGTTAGATTCTTCTCCAGACGTCCCTTCTTTGTCTTACCTCTTCCTTCCCCTTCCTGATCTGTGGGGGGGTGGGCGGGGGGTGTAACCTGACGACCAGCGCCGGCATGGATGCCCAGAAACTTCTAATGTCTAGGGCTGAGACAGCAGGGTCGTTTCATGGTCTCCTGGACTAAGGTGCCACCCCCACATCAGCAAGCCCAAAATAACATTTTTCCTTCTGTTCCTCTCACATAACCAAATTTGTCGCCACTGTGATAGCAGCGAGAACACTGGTGCCTGGTATTATTGTCACGCTTTCAGGACACGTAGAGCGGATGAGTTTGTAGCGGCAATTTCTCATCTTCCGTTTATTTCAAAAGTTTGCTACAAACCATGTGCGTCATCGCAATGCAGCTAAGAAGGTCACATTCGTGCTTTGTAGCTATGAAACTACCGAAGTAATGTCACGCATTTTTTAAGCATGTTACAAAGAAAAACCTTAGCTTAGATTTCTAACAGTTCTAAAAAATACAAGATGGCACTTCTTTGAACTGCCCTAAAGTAAAAGACTTGCCTGCAATGCAGTTCATTTTTCTTTTTCTACTATAACCATTTTTACACATAGAGTAAAATTGGTGGGAAGAATAAAAAATGGTGGACGAATGATGCCAAATAAATAAAACACCCAAGCTTTTTCGAATGCAGAAAACAGCACCGGACACTGGAAATATTTGATAACGTGTAATATTTGTACTTTTTAAAAAAGAATTCTTTATCCAAGCGAGGGATTTGTGTTGACTCGTTTAACAGTGTGCAAATGTTCGACAGAAAAAAAAAAACATGCGGCAATACCTGTAATAGTTTATGTTATATATATTGATAAATGTTTTGAATTTTGCGCCATTCTTCCGATTCCCCTGCGGCTCAAGCCGGCAGTGGGATTGCTTTTTAGAAAGGGAAGGTATTTTCCTGCAAACTAAATTGAGTTATTCAGTGCACATTGCACAAAGTTTCGCCGGTAGACTAAAGATGTCTACCGGACAGGCGTGTTTCCTCTCTTGTGAAAACAGCCCTAGTGCCTGGGATGCCGTAGTGGTTGAACGAGATGGGGCTGGTGCATCCCCTGCTGCCGTTAATATGTGGCCCAGTTGTTTAAAGTTGTTTTTCAAAATAGCCCCACTGCTGTTGGGAAAAAGAAATACTTTGAGGATTTTTGTTTCTACCTTGTTTTTGTGGTCTATTTAAACTAGTGAACATTTCTCTCTCACTTTGGTGATAATTAAAGTCATCTAACCGGTTTGCCAACCGGTTCAGTCCGTACTTTAATCGAACCGGTACTGAACAGGAAAGAAATGAATTCACTAGAACCCGAACCGTAACGGAACCGGTATTTTTTATGTACGACACCCTACCTTTTTTACAGCGAAGCTATTGAAGTCACTCTCTCTGGTACTTGAGACATAATGTTGTTAAACCTTGGGGCTCGACAACCGCAACTGGCTTTCCGCACGTTCGGGGACAGCTCACTGGTAGAGCTTGGGCTTCCTGCAACCCCACAGCCTCTGGTCGCTTAATAACTGAAAAAAAAAACGAAAAAAAAGGAGTTTCCCCCGCTGTGGCCCGGCGAGCCAAGCTTACTCAGAGAACAGAAAGATTAACACACGAAAATATCCCTTCAAAACACAACGTCAAAATTTTACTCAAGCTTAGTGGGCGCCAGTCTAGGCGCAAAACGGCGATGGAGCAATTCGTGCGCCTACCCGCTCTGAGGGCAATCAATCAGGATGGCCCTCGACAGCCGCGTATACGGCGGAGCAATATGGGTATTCCTTAGCCCCTTGAAGGAGCCGCCACGTGCCCAGCGACTGTTGTTATGTATACTAATTCGCTGCAGGCTCTTGAGGGAAAGCACGGCGTCACTGTAATCAAGTGAGCTTCGGGTCATTGCATACATGCATATTTATAACGCGGCGTAAAATATGCAGATGAAATACTCTTTCGCTTTTATTGCAAGTCGCTCCTTCCGGCCTGCATGGTTCCTTCAGTAACCAATAAAAAAGAAACTTGTCCCGGTCTTTTTTCTGCTGCAGCAAGGCATATCGGTGCCCTCTTTGCAACCTTCGGAAAATGCATGAGCCGACCATGAAAATGTGAGTGAACCATTTATTACAATAAACATTCTGTTTCGGCTTCTTGGCGGCTGCACTCTATTTATGTGTTTGAACTGCATCAATTTTCTCAAGTTAGAGCAGCCCACGATGGGAGTAGGTAACCGTTTATTAAGTACGCTCAACGCAGAAACTCTTCTTCTTCTTCTTCGTCTTCTTCTTCTTCTTCTTCTTCTTCTTCTTCTTCTTCTTCTTCTTCTTCTTCTTCTTCTTCTTCTATTGGCCACTGAATTTCAGTATTTCCTCCCCCCATCATGTTATTGGCCTACCCCTTCTTCTAGACTTACCTCTTCGTAACCACTCTGTTACCCTAACTGCCCACCTGTTGTCGGTTCCTCTCACGACATGGTCCGCCAACGTTCATTTATATTTATTTACTTAACTATAATATCATCTACTCGAGTTTGTTCCCTGATCCAGGAAGCTCATGTCCTGTCCCTAAGTGGTGATCCTATTATTATCCGTTCCATGGCCCGTGGAGGGAGGAGGAGATCAAACTTTATTTGAAGCGGCCCATGCCCGGGCTGCCGATCAAAGTTTGCTTTCCATTTGTTTAGTAAGGCGCCAAGTTTCAGCTCCGTATTTCGTCACTGGCCCTATGCACTGATGGTATATTTTTCTTTTGAATGACAGAGGTAGCTTACGTTTTTTTACTTGGGAGTGCTTGCAGAGTGTCACTAGCCCATACCTATTCTGCGCCCGATTTCTCTCTCGTGGTACGGGTCAGCGCTAACCATCTCTCCGAGGTAGTTATATTCTTTTAGTTCTATTAGTGCTTCGTTTCCTTAGCGCTTTCGGCATGGTTCTTCCTCATTACTTTAGGATTATTCAAATTAACTTTTATGCCCACGGTTATGCTTTCTGATTGTAGTTCCTCAAGTATTTTTGTAGGTTTTGTTCAGACCCACGCAGCCGTATGTCGTCTCCAAACCCCAACTGACCAATTCGGCGCATGTTAAAGATCCTCAGGTGGTCAAAATACGGTGCGCCTCATCACCCGTTAAGCGTCGGCGCGTTAAACCCCGCAATAAATCAATCAATCAAATCTCAAATGACTCAAGTATTCCCCGTTTATCCTTAATCCTGTGTTTGTCTAGTCATGCATTCTAAATACCCCTGTCAATGCAAGAGGAGACAGGCAGCAGGGTTCGGTGTCATGGCTGACCGGAACACGGTTCTCAGCTTTAATCACGGGATTATGTGCACGATCGCGATAATGATTCCGACTGCGCCTTCCCCCGATGGGATTCAACATTGGCACTAAATTTGGTTCTGGCACCAAATTTGGTTTTGGCACCAAATGTTAAGGCGACAGCAGACACGCAGGACGATAATCAAGTTTGGCGATTCGGTCTTTTAGCGCAACTCTTTTGACCTCGGGCAGCACCCCTTCCAGACATACTGTGAACCATTGTGCCTGCGTGTCTTACTCCCTTCCGGATTGGGAATTTATAGCTTTGCTTGTAAAGTGTTTTCATGCCCGTGCATCTCTTATATATGTCGTCAAGGAGCCTTATGTAGATCTCTTCTATACCCTTGTTCTTTTATTCTTCTTACACGGCGGCGGTGTGTACTGAGTCAAATGCTTTCTCATAGTCCATAAATGCCATTTAAAGTGCTAAGTGTATCCTGCCGAATTTTCCCTCTCTTTATTGACAACATGTATGCGATCCATGGTTGAGTACACTTTCCTAATCCCAACCTGCTCTGTGGGTTGTTGGAAACACAGGTTGTCTCCAATACGCATAACTATAAAATTGGTTAAATAGCTTGTAGACAGCTGCGAACAAGCTGATGGGTCTGTAATATTTGAGGTCCTTAGTATATCTCCCTTCTTAGTTAATCAGAATAATGTTGACGTTTTTCCAGACTATGGGTACTTTCTGAATCTTAAGCATTCCGAAAATAGCGCAGCAAGCCTTCCCACTATTATATCTCCTGCCTCCTTCAAAAGATCTACGGTTATGTCATCATAACCTGCAGCTATTCGTCTTTCCATGTCCTTGAGAGCCTTTCCTACTTACTCTATAGTAACTAGTGGGACATCGCAAGGTGAACTTGTACTCTCAGTAGTTCCTCCTGGGGTGCTATTCCAGAAGGCCCGAGATTGAGCGGAACTCGGGAAACACGAGCTCTAGCGACGCCCACGTAACGTGGTCATAATATTTCGAGGCGGACCACCTGAAAAATGCCATTCATGCTATTTGCGAAACGTGCGGACGTAACCGGTCCAGGGCAGTGCGCTCCAAATAGGCACGATTAGGGCGTGGCGCATTTTTCAGTGAGTTCTCTCCCTTCACCGCTGCGCTGGTGTCTACTGGGGGCAAGCAAATCCGACAACTTTACTTTATCATGCTTTTATTTTATTAACGTGTAGTTTACTACAAAGTTCATTTTATTTATTTAGGGCGTTCATATAAGGTTTTTGTTTGAAAGTAGTCATCCTAATAAGCAGTTCATGCCCATTTCCGCTGTCGGTGGCAAACAACAAAACCGCGTGACTAAGGACGACTGGCAAACACGTGATGGGAACGCGCCACATTCAAAATATTTTCTGCTCGGTGTTACGTTATCGAACCCCTCTGCCTGCTTTTCGCTGCCTGGTTTGGGCGATGTTTGTGGAACCGCTCTTGCACTTGAGGACAAAGCTTAGCGATACCTATTAACAACTTGTTCACTTATACATTGCACTTGCGTTTCTTTCCTTGCTTTCATTTCGTTGTCTTTTGGCATGAATTACTTCGACCGGCTTCTCTCCTGCTATGCCGTGTTGGCGTCAGTTTCTTCTCTTTCATTTCGTAGTGAAATACGTCAGCCAGAAAACTGGCACACACCACAGCCTCTCTATAACCACAGCCTCCCTATTATCTCCTAAAAGTTCCCAATTGCGGGCAAATCGCCCCAGTAACTATGTGCCACGAAAAAAGAAGTAGCATCCACCATCACTTTTCAAATTTATTTACTTTATTTCGCTTCGCTCCTCACCGCTCTTGTTCGACGAAGCTGTCTACAGTCGTTGTTTTTTTTTTTTTTTGTCCAATCCCCTCACACCCCTCCTTCTGGCGTCACGCTGTTGGTTTCGGTCTCTACACTCCTCTTCCCAAGAATTGCATGCTCTGCTTCCTGCCAGACGACAGAGACGCTGGGCAAAACCCGATGAAATGCGTATAAATCGTCTCCGTTAATAGATACACGCTGTTGATTGTTTACTATCCTACCAGTAACGTTTTTGTAAGAATAGGGCGACCCGCAACGCCACAAACAAAATTGTCGGCCGCTATGGCGATAAATGAAACGCGCGGTCATGCAATGCTTCGCTCGAAGCAGTTTTGCAAGCGGACAATAACCGAAGCGCACGCTCCGGCTGCAGACAGATAGACTCATCGTAGAGCCTTCGGAAGGCATGTCCGGTGAACCACCTAAAAAAAGACGAAAAACATGTCTGCAGAAGTCTTATTGCGCACATACGGGTAGGCTGTCGAGTGGTGGCGGTCGCTGGGGCGGTCGCTACCAACGCTTCGGTAAAAGGTGCCTGTAGCGTAAACCCGCATTGCACGTAACACTTGTTCCTCGGCGATCATGTAGCAAAAGCCCCCTCAAAGTTGTTCCAAATGGGTCGGTCGCCAGATGATTGCCCAGATGACTGCACCATACTTTTCGGTCGGCGGAAGCGAGCTCGAACTTCATCCTCCGCCTCTGCTAAAGACAAATATATATCGGGATAGAAATATGCCTGCTACGGCAGGACCATGAACACTGAACCACTCCGCAGCAGCCGCCATAACGAGCCTCACGAGTGCAACTCGGCCGTGCAATATCAATACCGACTTTCCTCTAGGTTTTCGTGTTAATAAAACCCACCCAGCCCATTTGTGGGCGCGGCGTAGATGCAAAGCGTGCACCGCGCGATTTCGCCAGTTCCGCTCGAGGTTTATCGGATGCTCTACTATCACTACATTGCTAACTCGAGCAGCAGGAAACTTCGTTCTGCTACCTTTCGTTCTGCTACCATTCTGCTACCTTTAATCGTTCTGCTACCTTTATTATCTCGTTCATATTGGGCGTAATGTTACCCTGTTCGTGTCTGAGTGCGTACATTCTGTCTTTGCCGACGGCGAGCTTCCTTAGTTGATTTCAAAGTTTCTCTAATTTTCAGCGTTTCCTCTATCCTGGCCATGTTATATCCACTGATGTCGTTTGTTTTACTTCTGTTAATCAATTTACACAGCTTTACTAACTCAATTTGATCCAACGCACTGGACACGTTTACGTCACGCAATTACAGTATTTACTCGATTCTAAGCTCCCCCTTTTTTTCAATATCGCAATTCCCAAAGTGAGGGGGGGTGCTTAGATTCGAAAAATCAAAAATGTCATTCTCCCTCATACACACACACTTTTCGCGGCAGCACCTAGATGAGACAGGCGCAAGGAATAAGACTGTCCACAGCAAACATTAAACACATTAGGCACAGATGGTGAACTCACCGCTTACGTCTGATAATCAGTCTCTGATACGTCTGATATTCAGTGTGTAGCACCGCTTGAGCCGCTGCTCTGAGTATGTCACAGCAGGTTTTCTTTTGTTCCGTCAAATATTTCGTTTAAATGACTCGAATACAGTGAAAGGCGCCAGAACAGACTGAGGAAGCGCGTTGGTGGACTGGGCCGTATTAACTTTATTGCCTGGGAAACGCACGCTTGCTTACAGAAATGGGGGTGCGTGGATTCTCATGCAAACTTTTTTTTCCAATTTTTTTCTGTGAAAGTGGGGGGGGGGGGGGTGCTTAGAATGTGTGGGGTGGGGGTGGTTAGAATCGCGAAAGTACGGTAGTTCCTTCGCTTTCTCAGTCAGTTTTCGAGTTTCTTTACTACATGCTTCTTCTGCCACAGCTGCTGCCGATTTTGTGATTGTCGTCATTACGTGTCATTTAGCCTGCCTACACTGACCTCGTTCTGCTGTTTTGAAGAGTTGTGTTAAACTACTTACATCTGGCTCTGGCTGACTACAACAGGGGTTTCTTAGTTTCCACGCGTTTCCTTCTTTTTCTAATGAGATTTAGCTTTAGGTTCCGTTCAACCATCCTGTGATTACTGCTCCGAATCTTACTTCGAACCTCTACGTCTTGCACAATACCTGGGTTGTCACCTAAAAAGAAGTCAATATCGTTTTTTTTTTGTTTCGCCACCGAGACTTTTCCACGTCCATTTCCTATTCTTTCGCTGGTAGAAGAATGAGTTCCTCAACGACATGTTATTTCTCTCCGCATATCCCCCAGTGCATCGCCTCGACTGTTACGATTGCCTATGCCAAAGTTTCCTACTGACTTTTCTCCGATTTGTTTCTTGCCGACTTTTGTCGTTGTGTTCTCGTTTATTAAATAGCCTCAAGGCTTAGTGGACATTAAGCGAGCCCGATCTATATCCAGGAAACTAGGTTGGCGTCCCGGATATAGTCCAGCAAGGAGCGGTAAGCACGACCATGGAGCCACCAATGGTAATGCGTGTCGTGCTGCAAATTTAGGCCTGCTGCCATCAGACATTTCGTTCGATTGTCCTTAGTTCCAGTGCAATATAGGTGGTGAAGGTCCACCGGAATCGTTTCATCAGAGCAGATTGGACATTTCACGTGCTCTAGGTTGTCCCCTTTCCATCCACTCGGGGGGCAGGAGTCAGAGCCACCCCCAGCCGAATTCTTCGTTGTAAAACCCCTCCATCCTGGTAAGGTTGAGGGGGAGGAGAACCGAACACGGAGGTATGAGAGCACGCGTTCGGCGTCAAATATCCCCCTTTGCAGCTATTCGTGTGGCCCATGGGTCACTTGGGAGCTGGGCGGGAGATGATGGGGACGGGCAGTTGCGTGACAGGCAGTCAGCCCGTTCATTTCGTACAATACTGACGTGACCAGGAACCCATGACACAATCACCTTTGGTGCCATTTTGCTGTGGAGCTGGTGGATTCGTTTCAAACCGGCTGGCGACTGAACGTGCGCGAAATTTGGACACGCTGCAGTTTTGCTCCATCTGAAAATCGGCCTCCGGGGATGGTGTGGAAACCTGGCCCTCGTGCACAGCAGCAGAACCTCTCAGCCATCGAGCAAGCCTGGCAGGAGAGACACATTTATGTAGATGCAATTATAATCAAGGCCATTTGTTACTTCTAAGCACTTGAGGCACTATCGCATGTTATGTTAATGGAGCTTTCAAGACGGCCTACACTATAAATAAAATGCCAGTTGCTGGTGTGTTTTGCCTTGTCTGGTGATTTGCTGCTTCTGGGAACAAGCTCCGTGTTTTGTTTCCCTACTCTCGGCAACCACGTGGCTAACGACGTTGCCCGGACAGGCTTCGAAGGAGCTCTGGACAGACGCAATTCTGTGTTTTGCACGAGTGACTACTATAAAACAATAGAATACAGCGGACTTTGTGGATACCCACGTTTAAATCCAAGATAACATTCTCCAGGGCCCTTTACCATGTGGGCTGTATTTGATAACATGCACTTTAGGTAGCCTTCACCCAAAAGTCTACCCATTATCACCTGGATGGGCAGCATAGCCATTAGTGACGCTTGTTGGGCTGAAGAGACAATAGGCTTTGTAGTTTGTCGAGATCAGCCCATTGTACGCTCGGCCGCTCACAATAGAGAAAACCTTACGACATTGCTACCTAGCATCGCTTTCACAATGGGCTTCTAAAGCTCTTTTCCGTTTCCTCATTGATGCAGGTTCACTGTGACGTCTGTAGCTACTGAGAAAAAGACTACGACTGCGCACGCACTTCCATTCTTATGGCCCCTGCACTTTTTATTCACCTGCACTCTATTTTATTCCACAAACCCAGTGCATGCTAGTAAACCTAGTCTCTACGCCCGGTTTACCTCCCGCCCTTTACTTTTGTTTTTATTGCTGTCTTTGAGTACTCTAAAATCACAAATTATTGCGGGCCTTGAATGGAAAACTTTTAAGGCGAAAAACGTACAGCTAGAGTTAACGCAACACCAAGTTTGATCACGACGTTCAACTACCCCGTAGCCCTCTCATCGTTTATTGTGCGGCGAAAGATGCTTTAATTCCGGAAAAATAACGAATTGGAAAGCACGCGTTTTTCTCTCCCTCATTTCCCTCGTACCATTTCATGACGTTTCGCGTGCCCCAAGCAGCGACCGGAAGCAAAAAGAAAAGCGGTATGGTCTAGCAGAAAAATATAACCTGCCAAGTGAAGCATCGCGGCCGCAGGAACCACAAGGTAACAATGGCTTCGCCGAACCTGCAATGACCATTGAAACCACCAGCGGCTCCGCGACTTGGCAGCTTGCGAACGGTGGCGCGGCTTGAATTATACTTTTACATCTATAATCACATATGACGTGAAAGTTAACGTGTAACGAAGGATTTACGCGTTTCTTTGAGAAGTTATGTTTCTTTGAGAACGCGCTCTTCGTTCTGTTCGTCACGAAACTCTTGGCTCATACGGAGAGCCGCCGTTTACGTCCCCTCTGCTGGAAGACTGATAGCTTTGTTATTTGATTATTTACTAGATAATTTTAAAGGTACATCCCCAGAGACTGGTCTATTTGTTTTCTGGAGATGCTAATATATCTTTTTTGACCATCTTTAGTGTAGTCTTCAGTGTTCCTTTAGCACCCCAGTGGGCGAAAAACCTTCGTTGTTGTTGTAGTTGCTGTGCGGTACAGAAAATCGCTGCCGATGAAAAGAGTAAATAACAACACATTTGAGTTCGTGTGGGATTGGAACCCGAGATCCACAGCAGGAGCCCAGTGCGTTACCACTGCGCTACCGCCAGACGTTGCCGGCGGTACAACGCAAGTTTAAACAGTGTGTGTCCTGTGATAAGATAACGTGATGGTACGCGAGTTGAGCAGGTGCCCTCCAACCATGCACGACTTTGACACCGCAGGCGTTCTGGCGTCTATTACCAGCCTGCCTATCGAAGTATTTCGCGCTAAAAGACGAGAAAAGAAAAGGGAAGAAAGAGACACAAACATGGTGATGCAGTGAAGAAGCCTTTTTAAGTAATTCTGGCCGAGAGAGGAAGACATAAATAAAAGTGAATAAAGAGAGACATAGATGAGGTAGCACTGAAGAAGTCGTAAATGAGCGTTCCTAGGCTTTCGCCTTAAAAGTACGTATCGAAAATTGGGTGACCCGATAAATGTTTTCTCAAGCGTCGTACTCAAAACTTTATAAACAAGTAATCATCCTTCTTTCTTTTCTTTTATGGAGGAACACACTCTCGCCAGTCGCCCTTTTTATTGAGCGAATGTTTGCCAAGAGCTCTCTGGAGTCCTAACACATAATAACCACCCCATACTACTCGCTCAAGTTAGGTAGTTGGCCGAGCACTTTGCCTTGCCATTTACTCTTACCGCTGGGGTATCTTTTCTCACGATTGAAAGCGCGTCAACACTTTCTGCATAAAATAACGAAGTGATCATTCATCGTCCTGACGCCTCCCCCCACGGCTAATGGATCGCATGAGAGAATTTACTTCTTGCCTGATTACGCTATAACGCAGAAAACACAGTGCATCATAACGATCGCATGAGCGCGCACCGGCATGCCCCAGTGCTTCCGTGCATCACGCGCTGGCAACTTTGGATTGCATTTTGCATAAACCCTTTTTTTATGTTTTCTGACATCAGCTACCAGGGTGTTCTTAAGCACTTTTGTGATTGATTGTCCCAAAGCTTGGCATAGTGAACCAACTAAGGAAGGCCTCAGCTAATAGCACGTATGTAAGAGCTGTTTCACGCTTATGCTTTTGTACCGGAAGCGAGGGGGATAGTTAGATTTATCTGCATTTGCTGTTTATGTGGATTGATATTTAACTACCAGGAAGTTCATTTGCCCTGTATAGTGTTTATGTGCAGGCCCGTTTTTTATGTCTGCCTATAACGTTAACATCAGCGAGTAACACCCGTACTTTGTATGTACGGCGGATCTTTAGGTTGTTGTGGTGTTTATAAAACCTGAAACTTGTTATAAATGAATCTGCAAGTTTTTGCAAGCATAGCAACCACGGATCACAATTATACACTGTCCAGCAATCCCGTGAACGTTACCCGCCCTGCTTTCTCCTTTATTACCTATTTCTTATTCCGGTAGTGTTACTGGTCAGATAATAAAATGCGTGACTTTAGCGTTTGTGTGTGCGGGCCTTGCGCGCCTGTTTCCCGTAACTGGGCGTAAATATCGCTCTCCTGAAGCATAGAGCACCGGGGGATTGAATATATTCGCATAAACTGCGTTGCATGCTTCCGTATCCATGACTGTATTGGGCACAGAGTTCAAGGGACTTCTAATGACTTTTAAGTGACTTCTAACGGGTCTTCTAAAGATACAATGACAGAACAATTGACATGATCAACGTATTTGTCTGACCGTTCAGTTTTTCGCTTGGGGTACCTGTCGTAACAGGCACCGGACAGCGGACGGGGCGGCACCCTTTCGCTCAAACCAAAGCCGAAGGCAGCAGCGTACAAAGGGCATAATAACCGCCAGTGGTGGAGGCAGACATCAACCCCGTCTTGGGGACGCAACGCCAATTCGAGCACTGACGCTAATGCTCAGCACGGCGACAACATACGAAGGGAAGAGACTTCGCTCGCACCAGCCATACCATAAAGCAGCCGGGTATTAGTGACTCATAACATCGGGGATAGACCGACAAAGGTGGTGTGCTCTAACTACTGACGGAAAACTAAAACGCGGAAGAGATAAGAGTGCGAGCAAAGGTAGCTAGAGATTGTAAATATACGTACAGCTTCTCGTGCTAGTTGGGTCATTAGAGTGGAGGTTCAGGGATTATATACTCAACCGAAGTACTGGTCCGAGGAGAACCGCCGCTAAAGAAAGAACATACGTTAGGCAGCAGGGGGGGGGGGGGGGGTCTGTAGTGGCGAAGTGAAAAAAGAACTCAGCTAGCCGACCAGACCAGAATACAGCGTTCCCAGCGCTCAACAAATACCTCAGCGTGGAGAGACAGGTCATTTCGACTGCCTGCTGAGCGAGAACGCGGCGGGACCAGTGCTCAAATGGACTCATCTCATAAAGCCCACGCCATCACCACAAGCACCAAACAATTCCAGTTAGTGTATCCTTTGATCCGAAGTCTGTGCGCAACTACGACGTCTATGGGTGCTTTTTGCGCAGCCCTGAAACAATGAACGGCATTCCGAAATTTCATAATAAACAGGCGTAGCTGGGTCTGAACGTTGTTCGATATCATGCGTTAGCGAAACGTTACGAATGCCGGTTTGTGATGAGGGGTCACAGTCCTGAAAGTGAAGCTCCGAATAGCCGTGACAGAATTGGCGGCGGAACGTTTGAGAAGTAAAATTGATGCCAGTGAGCCCCTGAGCAGGGCAGGAAATCTGGGTACACGGACAGGCTACAAGCAGTCGTCGAAGCCATGCAGGGTCAAGAAGCGTTGCTGCTCGTTTAGTTTGGAGATGCCGGAGCCACTTTCGATTATGACGTTTCACCCGCACGGCGAGCAGGCGTAATTCTTTCCCTATTTGAGCGAGAGGCCTGGAGAGTTGTTGGCTCGACTCTAGGCGGGGTACCGAAAAACTGAATATTTTTAAAGGGACAGACAACCATTTTTTCGAGTATATTATCTTTATCCGAAACGAAAGGGCATCACTTCAAACACCGCAACCTGAAACGGTTTTGCTGATAACGCCCTAGGTAGAACATTCGGAATCCGAATTTTTAAGCCTACCAACCATTCGTGTCCCGCCAAAGGGAATGTTGGCGACCATGACAGTGAGCCGTGCGGCAACACACTTTAAACTGAACTGCACGTGAGACAAAAAAAGCTCTTGAAAAACTTGTCTCCGACTAAAAGAACAATAATTACAACCTTTTGCAATTTCTTAAATGCTATTTTTGAATTCTGCATTTAGAACTACGCTGTTATTTGGCCACGCTACGCAGTGTCATATTTAGACACTACGTATCGCCACGGTCCGCACATTAGAAATTGTAGTGCAAAGTTAATATATTTCCACCTGTTTATTTACACATTCCTTGAGGTTACCTCTGTATATTAAACGCTCTCTTTCATATGTTAGACGCCCAGCACTCCATGGAAACGCCACAGTTAAAGCGGAAAGTGGGGCTAGTTGGTGTTGACTCAGAACCATATTACTCATACTGTTACGTGAACGGCTATGGAGCTCCCTGAAATTCTGGTACGAAAATTACGTCACTCCACGGGCTAAACTTCTGAGAGAGCAAAATGTCCAAGAACACTTCAGCACTTGTCATGGGTTGCGAATGCGAAAGCACGAGTGCCTATTTGACCCCCTGGAACGTTTTGCTTCCGCCTAGCATGTTGTAGTGCTTTGTAATGTTGCCGCTTGGGACGCTTTGCTTTGCGATTCGCCTTAACGCTTTCGAGTGGCTTCGATCTGTCTCCTGCGCGTTGCGCCGTGGCTTGTTCACGCCGTTGCTGGGTTGTTGGATCGTTCAGCTGAATTCTGCCACTCCTTTTATCTGCGGCGGGCTGACGTAGACAGCCACTTCTTGCTAGTGCTATGTTTAGGCTTTTGCTGGAAATAGTCTCGTGCCATGAAACACTTCCTTCTATTGAAGGTTTCTGATGGAGTATTTCTCTGTTACAGATGCTAACGCGGGCCATTTTCGCTCAACGAGCTGTTTATTGCTTTCGCCTAAAAAAGGGACAGGAATATGCCCCAAGCCACTCAAGTAATTGCAAGCGAAGTCATTGTTATGTAGTAGTGTACGCACGGCCGTAAAAGTCAGTACAGCTCGCAAGGCGTCTTCACAAGCGTTTCATGTTTTTCGCTCTGATGGGGCCACTAAGCAGCCTTCTGATTGTTGCGCCACACAACCGCGTGTTATGAAGTACGGCGCTTCCCGAGAGGACAACGAGCTGAAGCGCGGACGTTTTTATATGTGGTTGTCTCATCAAAAAAATAAAAAAACAAAACAAAACTAGAACATACCCTGGAGGGAATTGGCCACAATACTTGAATGGCGTATATTGCAAGCAGCCTAACTTTTATATGATGAAAGAACTTCGCCATCAAAAGAAATTGTGGACGAGTGTGCCGGCACCCCTGCTACTCCCACTTCGTTGTTTATTTTCAACAAACCACGCCTAACGCATGGTTCTCTAAACACTCCCCTAATTCATACCATTGAATTCTTTCCATGCTAGTACTTACAAATCTTATACAACAGTAACAGCCAGAACAAGCCTCCCTTACAAGACCTCTGTTCAAAGAATTATTTGTGTACAGTAACTGGAAATAACTGGAAATCGCCTCACTCCATTCAGTAAATTTGGAATCGGGAAAACCACGGCGGCTCATGTCGCTTTTTTTTTTCGTTGTATCCAGCGGGAAGACGGCCACATTTGCTTGCAAACTTCTAGCGCTGTATAAACGAATCCGTTCTCATGGTAGGCAGCGTCGAGGAGCGCAGCCACTTACACGGTTAGTTGAAGTTGTGTGGAATTTTCGCTGCTTTTGTGCTGGGGATAAATCCTGATAATTTGGGGTTACCACGGATTTTCCTTGCGTATCAAATATAGAACTTGTCGGGGGGGAAGGGGGGGGGTTGCGACTTAAAGCACCTATTACTGCAACAAGTGAACTAACACCATAAACTACAGCAATAAGAAAACACAGTGAAAGGTATGCATCTGGACTCTTGCTAGGTCTAGTCAGGAACATGGACTTTTTTCCGGTAATCATTTTTTTATTTATCAGCAGTATTCAGTCCTTGTTTACGTTTGCTTTCTTCATCTAGTATTTTGTGTGTGGGTCTTTTACGGGACTCATCTGATCACATTCATGTGGTGATTGCTAAGAAATTTATAACCTACAGGCTTAAAAACTATCGTACGCCAATATGAAAAGTTTTACAGATCCGCAAAAATGTCTCTGACAGCCTAGTTTCCTTATTTTAAAAATATATCACTTTTGTGCTAGAATAAAGGTAAACAATAAACACATTTTATTTTAGCTAGTTTGCATTATATGGCGCTTTAACAGGAGGGGACTTCGTTGTTTAAGTACAGAAGGGATGTAATTGTACACTAAGTTAGGAACATTTTCATGAATCTGTAAAACGTTTTGATTTGGAGCAAGATGTTTTTTAGAACCGGTGGGCTTGAAGTGGCAGGTCCCATAGGAATTTGATCAGTCGAACCTCCATAGGCCGTCGCACTGTAGATCCTGTTTCGTATTTACTTGTCCTAATTTTCTCGATTTGCTTCTCTTGCTTTTCATTATCTCGAGGCTGCGCACCCAGAATCTTATTTTTTGTTTGCATTTGTTCGGGCATTTGTTGCCGCTTTAAATGTCTCTCGCGCATGGGCAAGGTTCGCGGTTTCTATAGCCCACAAGCTGCAGTTTAAAGGGCACCTAGTTTAACAGAGCAGACATTAGTGTGGAGATTTTTTGGTGCTTCACGCTTATTACAGACTCAAAATAAAAGGCTATCAAAACCAATGTGACATATACAGTTACGCCTACCCTTTCAGCAGCTCTAAATGTGTGCATATGGCCTTCAACTCCTCTTCCCGCGCGCAGTCATTGAGTTATCAAATGTCGCAACCATGCTTTTACAACGTGTCCACCAGCTTTCTCTTTCAGACACCTAAGAAAACGAGACTGGGCTTCAGCACAGCCCACAGCAGGGCTCTGACCATTGCGCGCAGTCTTGACCGGAAATCGGTACTGCGCCGCTGGCAATGGGTTTCCTCATTCCTACGGCCTCATGCCCAGCTTCCCCCCCCCCCCCCCCTCTTGCCCCCTTGGATCCAGCCGGCGCACTGGAGCGAAATTACTCAACCGCCTCGCTTTCGTAGGGACTCCGTTTGTTCCCAACTGTGTCGAAAGGGCTTCTTCGGGTTTTCATTCGGCTTTTACATGTCTCAGTCTACTTTAGGTGGCATCACTTACAAACAGAAAGGTTTCAATAAGGCTGCCGACTTTTTGTATTCTTCAAGAGCAACTTTCGCAACTTTCACAGCCGTTTGAGTATCCATCCCTTCCAAGAGAAGAGAAAAGGCTGTATTCAGGCCATTCTGTCGCCACCAGTATCTCGACGTGGTAGAGTAAATAAGTGTATACGCCTTGCATTTTTTCCGATGTGTGACTTGTGCAGACTCTGCCCATATCTGCTGCCTGAATTAGCAACTCTATCCTCTGCATGCTGCACTAATTGGACTCGTCATCTGGGCGACGTCCTGAAGTGTAGTTAAAATTAGCACGCTTAGCCGGCTTACCGTGGCAATTTCGCAGGACTAAATGGTTTCCCAGTTCCACAAACCTTAGTACAGCCAGTACAGTGTCACCGCCTGCATAAGAGTAGAATAAAATTTGAGGGATGACCACTCAGAGGTGGCAGGAATTCACGCGTCCTTTATTATACAATAAAATTATTGACTGATTAGAAATGTTGACTGCTTAACTAAGTTGAATACTTTATTGATTGCTAATCACTGATTTAATCCTTGTTCAACTTGTACAAATGACTGAGTCGTGGAGCCTTTCTTGCGGTGCTAAAGTTTTGATCTGTGCGTGTTTTTTGTCTCGCGAACATCCGTATAGCTACACAATGCTTCGACACTTCCGAGAACACAGGTTACTCTGCACAGGACGAAAGCAGCGGATTCAAGGTCCTTTCAGCTGACGGTGTGAAGGATGAGTAGCTGGCTCGCATAAGGACGGCACAAGCGTTCCCTTCATGCCAGGTGCGCGTTTATTGGCAGCAATATACCGAAGAAGAGAAACCAACGGTCAGTGCAAAGTTTTAAACTTTCCTTTTCACTTAGTTCTTGCCGATACTGAAACGTTATTACAAGCAAACGGTCACGAAACTATTCACTAGCAGAGCGGACTCGTGCAAGTCGTACGGGGTCCTTCTCCATGCCGTGCATTAGCTGACCGATTTCCACGCTTGACTGCTAACGTAGCTCAGCATTCCTATCAGGGTCAATTCGCTAGCTAGAGGCACTTGCAAGTATGTCGCAATCAGCAGCTATTACTTCCTAGTAGCGTCTGTTTCTTTTATGGTGCAAGGGCAGCGATGGCCAATGAGCGCCAACGAGATATTACTTCCTAATGACGCTGAGGTACCAAGTCAGGTAGCCCTTCCGGGGAATATTTACGCCGTGAACGTTGTGGACACTGCGCCAACTTTCAATACCCAGCGTTTAAGGGTGATCCAATTATCCTGGTCCTGTGCTAACTGCGACCAATATATCCCCGCAAACATGGACTTCGATAACTTCTGACAAAAAGCTTTATCCGCGGTCAGTTGTTGGCTCAAAAGGACGTCGTAGAGAAGGAAACAGGCAGTTGCGCAGTTGGTTGTAATGGCGCGTGTGACGGCGTTCCGCGTAGTGTAATCTGTCCCAACGCCCACCCACTGGTTTCCCGCGGGCGACAGTAAGAAAATACCAAATAAATCGAGGCCGACCCGAAAGAACAGCTAATTTGAATGTTGATGGGTTGAAGTTGTCCAGAAGGAAGTGTGCAGGGCTTTTTCTGACGCCCGCAATTGTCTCATGAAGCAACGTAGCAGCGTATTACGGTAAAGGCCAGGGCAGAAGAACCGACGCCGCACTCGAACATAAGTTCTGGTTATCCTTAGCTGGCCTGCAGTGGGCACGTCGTGTAGTTGGTACAGGATGCTCGAATTCAGGTGGCTGGGAACAACGGGAAGAAGGTCAGTACCGTCAGAAGCTGGGAAGGAGGTCAGGACCGTCAGAACGGAAGTTGCTATGAAACGCCATTTCAGAGGGTGAAGTTGCGTACAGATGGGTCTGGTGACAGAGAGCTGATACGTTGAATGAGTGAATAGAGCGACGGTTCACGACACTGCTCGTCCCCGATGTGACGGAAGTCGGATACTGCGAAGACACAAGCAACTTCGGCAAGTGGGGTTGTCTCGGGGGTCAACAGGGTGACGTGAGAGTCGGCGCCTTTATGCAAACGACCTGACTTAAAGGCGACGGAAAACGTATATTCCTGCAGACATCATGCCCAGCGACCAAGCCGTCCGGTTGGGCATATCGAGTTGAAAAGCCAGCTAGTGCAAAAGGTCTGCCTTACAAGTAGGGTGGAAATTTAGCGAGGGCCCAGACGAGGGCGAGGCACTCGTTTTCTGTAATTGAATAATTGCGCTGTGATTTGGAGAGCAACCGGCTGGCATAGGCCGTCACACGGTGTTGACCAGCTTGCGATTAGATCAATACGGCGCCGATCCCGGGTATGCTTGCGTCGGAACGTACTTCGGTGGGAGCGGAAGCGTCAAAGTGACCCAGAATTGGCGGTGAGGTTAGGAAGGAAGTCAGAGTACTGAATGCTCGGGCTTGATCGGGACCACACGTAAAGGTGACACCAACCTTCAAAAGATCTGTAAGAGTACGAACTACGTGGGCAAAATTTTGTAGATAACGGCGGAAATAGGAGGAAAGTCTTATATGGCTACGGACATCATGAAGCGAGTATGGCATAGAAAAATCGATGAGGGCTCGAACCTTTTCGGGGTTAGGCTTAACTCTAGAGTCGCCATAGTGCCCAAGAATTGTTATCTGGAGGTGGCGAAAGCGACACTTCTATTACGTTAGCTAGAACCCAGCAAGTCGTAATATTTCAAGTATATCCGACAGGCGCTCCCTGTGGGTCTCAAATTTTGGTGAGAAGACGATGACATCCTCTAGAGAACATAAGCATGTGGTCCATTTAAAACCGCGCAAAAG
Source organism: Haemaphysalis longicornis (assembly GCF_048455015.1). NCBI lineage: Eukaryota > Metazoa > Arthropoda > Arachnida > Ixodida > Ixodidae > Haemaphysalis > Haemaphysalis longicornis. The sequence goes on along the minus strand of NW_027526295.1, from coordinate 277,709,600 downwards.
GGAGTCCATCATTCTCACGAATGTGGCTGGAGCATTGCAGAGGCCAAATGGCATAACTCGGAATTGATAAAGGCCATCAGGGGTCGCGAATGCAGTCTTTTTGCGGCCTTTCTTATCGACGGCTATCTGCCAGTATCCAGACCGCAGGTCGATGGAGGAAACGTATCTAGCACCATGCAGGCAGTCAAGAGCGCCGTCAATGCGGGTAGCGGGTAGACATCTTTTTTTGTGATCTTGTTTAAATGCCTATAATCCACTCAGAAACGCCACGTGCCATCTTTTTTATTAGCTAAAACGACAGGAGACGCCAACGGACTAGACGACCCTTCAAAGATTTTCTTTCTGAGCGTTTTCTCGACCTCTTGTTGGATCACGAGGCGTTCAGCATGAGATACGCGATAGGGCCGTCTGCGCACAACTGCTGCATCACCAGTGCTTATGCCGTGCGTCACAGATTGTTTTGTATTCAGTGGATCGCCGCCTAAATCAAGGACGTGTTATAGGACGTTAATAGATATCGAAGAGCGTTGGCGTTCAGTTGCCAAAGGTCGGTTGCTATCATCGCTGTGATTTCATTGGCGGGAAGTGAAGACTGCATAGTGGGACCTAAGCAAGGAGGCATGGTCTCTACCGGGGTAGTTGCATCATGTGCTTCTAGAGGTCACTGTGTTGAAAGCGCCATTCCTCTTGGGAGGACTTGAGGGGAAGAACCGAAGTTAGGAAAAGATAGACGGGTCTCGGTGTCAGCAATAATTACAATAATATGGGCAGGTTGATAGTGCGTGTCGAAAATACATCCATAATAGGTGAGACACCATAGTCGTCGTTAGCAACATAGGAGCTCGGTGGTGAAGAGATGTAGCTTACGGCATTTGGTGGCAAACGAACGTGTTCGGTGTTGCAACATCGTCGCTGGGGGGAGTCAGCGGAAGAAGGCAAAAGAAATTGAAGGCGCGGGAGTCAAGTGGGGCAGTCGATGAGAGCGGCATGTTCACAGAGAAAATGAAGGCCCAGAATGAAGTCATAAGGACAGTGTTCGAGTATGCTAAACATTGCAGCTGTTTCTTAGTCAGCGATGTGTATGCGAGTGGTGCAAATTCCGACGACCGGAGGCGTGCTGCCATCGGCGAATCGAACTCGACGGGACGTGGGTGGCCTAAGAACTTTGTGGAGACGGTGGTGAAGGCTCGAACTCATTATGGTAATCCGGGCACCAGTGTGAATAAGTGCGCGTCCTGTAACTCCATCAAGAAGGACGTCATGTAAATTGTCGTAGTCGGCAGTGTCAGTAAAGGGTTTACAGGCCGGGTCGTTGATGCAGCGTCACCTTCTTGGGCTCCATGACTTAGTTTTCCGAAGGGGTCGGAGTAGTCGCTTTTTCAAGCAATCGCTTAGTAATTTCGCCGAGCGGTTTCGCCATCGAGAAGTATTTGACTTTCATTTGACCGCAGCCTGGCTCTACACTTGGCAACGCACCTTGTAACCTGCCAGGCCGAGTTTTGCGGGCAGCCGCGTTCTCTAACCACCCGGCCACGGCACCACTGCCGGCTTGGCGCATGTGCTCTCCGCATTAGCTATGGATGAGAGTGGTGCGGGGCCATCTTCTCTTCTCTGAGGGTTGCTCGGGAGTTGGAAGCTTGGAGCCACCGTCGACAAGTGTAACCTGACCACCCCTCGGCTATCTACCGGCGACATGATTCACTGGGAGAATGCCAAGCGTGCGATGCTAGCGTTGAAGGCTGAGGAAGAGCGAGCCGTTCGGCTAGGAAAATGCTGAAAGCTGGACCGCAACCGTACGTAAAGGCAGGCTTTGGAAAATAGTATAATAATTGCAGCCAAACCAAAGGTTAATCAAGTGAAACCAAGTCTTCACCAGGCTCAGCCAAGCTATTACTTTGCGTGTCCAGGGTTAGAGCTCAGCCGTAGCCATTTCTGTCGGGGCGATCGACGGCCAGACAAAAAATGCTCGAAGAAAGGCGACTCTGCCATCTTCATCCGAAGGTTTCGACGTTGCCAGGCCGACAGCTTTATCGTAACGCCGAATTTCATTTGATTGTCGAGCTATTTCACCGTGGGGTAGTAAAAAATTAGGAATTCGTATCTGCTGTCAGTACGTGCGCTGCTAGAAGAGCATCATGGTTAAAAAAAAACGTGACTTAACAAAACTTGTTGTTGAACTAGTTGGTACATATTTTAAGGAAGACGAAAACGTGGCGCAAACAAGACGTAGACGAATGAAACGAGGGAAGACATATACAGGCGTATATGTCTTACCTCGTTTCATTCGTCTACGTCTTGTTTGCGCCACGTTTTCGTCCTCCTTAAAAAAACGGCTGAAACTTTTTTTTATAACAACTATCTTTAAACAAAATTTATCGCATTGGCGCGCTCAAAGGGTTACATAACGAAGAGGAGTTTTACCTCACCAGCTGTCGGTAACAGCTTTAATGCGGCTAACATGAAATGGCCTCTCCCATGTCATTCCGGTCGTCTCAAAGCTGCCAAGGAGCGGACAGTTCCAGGTTTGGCTGCTACTGCGAGCCTGCATTCCTACAGAGTTTCATTAGGCTTGCTTTTTGAGAAGGATGTCAAATCCGAAATCAGGAGCACTCCCTTGCTTTGTTTCTTCCACCTGTTGGGGTGGCCCCCTCAAAAAGTATTGTTATACTTTTTCCCGAGTACCTTTGCAACTTTTTTGTGATGCCATTTTCATCATCATTTCAACTTCTTCTCCGTCCAATCATATGAGCAGGGATCGGTATGAATATTTCTTTTTCCTTCCGTAATGGGGGCGACTAGGGACACCTGAGCATGACGATAGCCCGGATTTACCATATCGCGATTAGCTCGCTCTGCCTCCCTTTAATGTAGCCGCCACCGAGAGAAGTGAATGTTAGCTTCCACTGGCAGACGCGGTATAATAAGCGGATAGAGGTTCACCGTACACGGAAACTTTCTAATTACGCTGCAAATTAGGGCTTCGTGGAGATCCCGTCGGCAGCATACCCTAGCCGTTTTTTCTGCTTCTTTCTTCTGTATTCGCTTTCGCCACGGAGACCTTGTAATGAAGGACAAATGCATGTCACTAAGTGGAATTTCCGGATAAGCCTGCTCATATATCTACGCAGCTGTAACGGCAGAAAGTCTTACGGCACTCCTGCTACTATAGTAGAGTGTGCGAACATATTAAGCCATCTGCAGATGACAGCATTCCGCCTTACCTCCCCCACCCCCTTTTTTTTCTTGATTTTCGTGAGTATCGTAACATGCCATAGGATGTGGGGCATTAGGCTCAACTAGGTGTCCTGAGCCGCCCCAAAAGCCAGAGTTCCTTGTACGGAAAGAGCAAAAAAAATGGATCGGCTTCTCTTGTGATGAGATTAGAAGGTACGCGCAGAAGTTCCACCCGATTATTTCAAAAAGTTATTACTCGCCGTGAGGGATGCTTTGAGGGAAGAAAAGCAGAAATGTGTGAGAATACGGTCACGGTAAGAGTGTTCGCGTTGAATTCGTTTCGCTCGACGCTAAAGTAGGCATGATATAATTTGAAGAAATTGGCTTCACTACATAGTTTGTTGCTGTGGTATCATACTGTGGTATCATGAGAGCGTATTTGGCGTGAAGCGCTCGAAAGAAGAGAAGTAATCTGTAGAAATTCAAATAATTGTAAACTAGTGCATAGCCTTAATAGGTGGCTTTTTCAGATTGTGAGCTCTTTAACCAGATTTGGCAATAAGCAGTCAAAGACGTCAGGTTGTTTTATTTTTTTAGGTTTTCTCTTGTTTCTTTTCGCCAGTGATGTACATTTATACCATCCTAGTGATTAATGTCCTTAACGTCGCCATTTATAAAGTTTTCCGACTATGCAAGGCGTAGTGCAGGTTTGGTCTGTTTTCGCTATTTTTTATTCGTATGCCCGACATTCTTTTCCAGGACATTTTCCTTTAGTCTTCATTTTTTTAGAGGAGATATGTAAACTGCATATTTTTTATTTCGTCAAGTACTTTCTGTATTTTTTTGTTCTATTGTTATTTCGTCTTTTTGTGTTAAAAGTTCCGTTCGACCAATTATCCCCATTTGCGGTATAATAACGATTAAAGATGTTAGTTCCGTTAGTTATGCATTTTTTTGCGGAAATGCAGAACGTTACACGTTCTTGCACGGCGGTACTCGGTAAAGAATTCTGTCAATTAAAATATTGCGCTATTGGCCCCGCTTACTGAATTCCCGCCATTACATTCCATTGGTTTCAAATTAGGTTCGATTCTATTACAACCTTCAAAGTTTTTATGCTGCCATATGTCTTGCTTAATCCTAACTTGTAGCTCATGCGTGAGCAGTTCATGTAGGTTAGATAAATGCCCCATTCACTCAATGCCATCGCGTGCGACATTTTTTTTTTGTTTAATACATCTTCTTCTTAGGCCTATCTCTCAGTGACCGCATTTTCCAGCTGTCGCTAGGGTAGAAGCTTCAGCGCCCGTCGCAGTAAAGCCGGCACAGGCATGCACCAGCCTGCCCGGTGCGGTGACTGTCTGTTCATTACCATCTTCACGATACTTTTCCGATACCATCGTTTTTTCTCAATGTCGCAACTTTTTTTAATGCTATCCTTGTAATTATAATGCTCATATCACTTATCCAGGGCCCCAGTAGGCGGATTGTGTCCTCCTGTTAATATCCTTATGATCTCATTTCCTTTGCATCGTTTGTGTCGTCAACGCTTTCCCAATCTCACTGGTCAGCCCTACATACCCGCTCTGGGCGAATATAAGCCTTGCTACGTTCGTAATTAGCATACTCAAAGCACTCCTGTAGGCCTCCAGCACAGCGACTGCGTCCTCTCATTACCGCCGTCGTGGCCCTGTTCCCTCTGCATCATCTCTGCTTCTCTTTGGTTTTCTTCTTCTTTCTTGGGATATTGGCGCGCAACGACAAAGGGGCGCGGTTTTCTTTTCCTCATTTTTTTTCCTTTTCCTTCGCCCTTGTAAGGCTTACATGCGCGCTTTTAGCGTACAGGTGCTTTGTTTCTCCCGTTATTAGCATGCTCAAATGGCTCCTGTAAACTTTAATACGCATCTCTACAACACGCTTTTAAATTGAAGGACCCAACGCATACGACAATCAAGAACTGGTAAAGGAATATTCCTTGAAGAAGTATTATGCCAAGAATGAAAGTGGTCTCTAACAACGCATATACGTCTTTCTGAAAATCGTTGCCTGAACATATTGTTCACAGTCGAAACATCTAAACAGCTGCACTCGAGTTCCGCAATAGTGAGTATCGTTACCGTTAGCCGCTTTTTCACATCATCTTTAGGTCATGCCGACACCAGACGCCGTATTTTCGCATAATGGGGCATTTAATGCCTTCCCATTCAGAAGGAATTTGCAGTGTGTAGGACCCCGAAATCAAACGACAGACCTTTTGCTTCCGGAACTGGCATCCTAATCACTCAATCACAATTCACAGCGTCCCCCACCCCCCTCATGTTTTAAATCCTTGCAAGGAACTGTAACAGTTGCTCTTTCTATACAACTTATATTATCGCTCTTAAGGTCCAAATAAAGGTACAAAATAGTTGTGTCTTGTAGACCTCAGCTCAACTGCAAACCCTAATTCCAAAAATAATGTGACCCCAGCTCAACTGCAAACCCTAATTCCAAAAATAATGTAGCTGCTGTGTTTATTGCAGCAGATAGATGCGTACATAGAAACACTTGACACATACTATACGTGGGGTTGGTGAAAACTGGTAAGGGCAATGATAGATCTCGCAACACATTTTCTCAACCACATCACCACTGACTACACATGCCGCGCAGGGGAATGCTGTGAAAATCAGGGAATTTATTGCCGGCACTTCTGCTTGCCCTAACGGACGCTTGACTTTCGAACATCAAGCACTCGACCACTGCTACACTGCCAGTTCACATGTACGTACGTGCGGTCAGACAAGTTTTTGCTACAGCCAGGCGAACGTCATATTCATGAACAAAATAATAACGAAAATGTTATTATAAAATTGACACAGCTAAGCCCCATGTTCTTTCCTCGGGAATTCATCTCCTATTCGCAGAAGCACTGATGATCTGACCCCTTAGGTCTCCGACTCAGCTACGACGCAGAAAACCGTATATTCATTTACATGTGGCAAATGAAAATGGTCGAATGGGGCCCTCGATGACGTGCGTAGCCTCCGCCGGCAAGTACTCCCTACCTGCATACAAGCGATGAGGCACCAAATTCAGTGCGTCTCACATCGCACGGTGCATGCATGTTTGACAAGCCCTTTCGCAGTTCAACGATCTGCCTGAGAAGATTAACTGATGCCAAATGTGATTCGCAGTGTGTGTGTGTGTGTGTGTGTGTGTGTGTGTGCGTGTGCGTGTGCGTGTGCGTGTGCGTGTGCGTGCGCGTGTGCGTGCGCGTGTGTGCGCGTGTTTGCGCGTGTGCGCGCGTGTGCGCGCGCGCGCGCGCGTGTGTGTGTGTGTGTGTGTGTGTGTGTGCGCGTGCGCGTGTGCGCGTGTGCGTGCGTGCGTGTGCGTGCGTGTGTGCGTGCGTCCGTGTGTGTGCGTGCGTGCGTGCGTGCGTCCGTGTGTGTGCGTGTGCGTGTGCGTGTGCGTGTGCGTGCGTGTGCGCGTGCGTGCGTGCGTGCGTGCGTGCGTGTGTGTGTGTGTGTGTGTGTGTGTGTGTGCGTGCGTGTGCGTGTGTGTATGCGTGTAAGGACTCTGAGTTTTATTAAACATAAAAGAAACATTAGGCTGTCCATTCCATGGCGCATATGTGATAGCTTGGGAGCCGAGGCTTTATGTTGTGGTCATTAAAACTACGGTTGACTGTTGCCGAGAATATGTGCAGAGGCAAAACTTTCCCATTTTATGTCGCCGTTTATGTCGTTTGTGCACGCTATCCTTCATTTGGCGTGTGCTCCCGTGGTCGCGCGTTGGTATCGGCCTCCGTGCTGGAAATCTATCTAAAAATGGGTACACGGTAACATCACGAACCCCGCACGTAGGATGTACAAACAGTATTTACGGGAAAAGCAATTCTGTGGATCCAAATACGGCTCTCGGGGCCGTTATTTCTGGGTTTGCCGCAACAAAGGAGGCTGTTGCCGCTTCTTCGCTGTAGGTAAAGTCCTTTTCACTGCTTTTGTCCGCGCCAGACTACGCACCGCGAACCTGCCCATTCCTTGTTTCGTTTTTGTAGATACGGAATTTCCGGCATCCATCGGAAGTGTTCCCATTAACGCGACTATGTATTTATGTTTCCGCCGTCACCTATAGCTCCCTCTATATATATCTATTTGAGCGCCTTTTGCACCTCATTTTCATTTGATGCAGGAGCGTCACGAGCGAAGCTGATTTTCTCACTAGTGGTTTGTTCCAAGCGTTGCTGGCGTTCTAATGTGCACGGAACGTTTCTGCTACTTTAGGTGTATAGTTCAGTGTTGCTTATCATCCTACCTTTACATCCTACCTGTGCCACATAAAAGCTTCTTCTTGGTCGCTCTTAAACTCCGTCCTCTTGTACGCGCAAGCATAAGTGCCCCGTCTGCGAAATGGGCGAGGCAGTGTTTCAAATCGCCCTTGATCACAGCACGTGAGGGGACGCGGCTGGGCAAGGCGCGTGCAGAGGACACTGGCCTTGGAGCTCGAAGCCGGATGCGACTAAAAACAACCGAACTCTCTCTAGCAGGCCCAGGAGACTATCAATGCACCGTGTTGGCCTGGTGACCAAATGGGCGAGCCCGAATATCCGCGGACCGGGAGGAAAAGGTCATGGTGGACCGTCCTTGCTAGATCAGATGGCTATAGCACAGTTGGCGCAGTTGAAAAATATGTTGGGAGAGGCATAGACCAACTATGCAAACCCAAGGAATGCGGCAAACAAGAAGAGTCAGAAGAGTGATCAGAAGTATAAGAAGAGTTTGATTAGGATAAGTAGGGAAAAAAAGAGAAGAAAGGAAAATTGATTGGCGTGAATAGTGCGTTATCAAATTTCCTGAAATATAAACCCTCAGCATACAATTACTGTGGCCAACCATGTTCCATATTGTATATAGAGCGAACATAAATTAAGAAAAATACCCTCAAATTTAGCCGCATGACACAGAGAATCAAAGCGTTTGTGAAACATTTGATGCGCTTGCGCGTAACCGCCATTCACAGCACGAGACATGGATGCCAACTGCACTAATTCTATTTACTCCCATGGTCCTGAAATCTTCATTTTGCTCAGTCCTACAGCACCCACATAATTATTATAGCTTCAAGGACGAGTTTATTATAGCTTCAAGGACAAATTTATATCAGCGTTCCTTTGAGTTCTAGGCCTTTCCCTAAGGAAATAGTCTAGGTCATGGCCAAGACGGCACGGAGGGCACAAGTAGATGTATTCTTCTGTATTTTCTCTAAAACGTAGCTCCCGCAGCTTCTTAGGGAAACAGCGTGTCCATCTGCTCAGTGACATAGAACGGCCCTCACTTCCTTCGGCTGCAGCATTAGCGAGCAACCGCGTAGCACCAAAATCAAAGAGAAGCTCAGGGTAGTCTTCATTAGCCTGAGTAATGTTGAGATACTTTGTTACTCACTGTTGTCAAATCAAATCAAATCAAATCAAATTTTTATTTCCAGACTCACTGGACGGTTCCCTAGCTATAAGCTACTGCAGTAGCTTGACATAGGCCAGGGAACCGTGACAAGGCGCAGCGAACAGCGCATGAAAAACAACACGTACTCTTGAAAAAAAAATTGTCTTGTCGCTTTGCCCATAGGTTCACGTAGACAAGAAAAATTTGGGTAAGTCCAAAGTTGGAATCGTCGGGTAATGCCTAAGCATTTTTTCATTTTTGTTTCGGTGTTGATGACATCTGGAAAGAATGCTGGCCGCATCCGTCGCACATAAGCAAAGCCCACTTGTGCTTTTTTGATTAGGCTAATTTACTGGAGTGAAATTGCCTTGCAATACGCAAAAGTTATGTGAGAAATCGGGCCTTACGGAAACCATGTTCCTATACAGTGGGCTTTACTGCTACCCACCAAGTCTCTGTCAAACCGGATTCACTACAACACGAATGCATTGCTGTTATGAGATTTGTTTTGTCAGGAACAATACAAGAATTCTTCCCGGCGAATAGAAAGCCCCTAGAGCGTTTTATAGGTGCTTCTATAAGACCCAACGCCTCCCTTTGAAGCCCCTTTCCAGTCACCATCACTGCTATACACACAAGCCTTCTTAAGAACACACTGGTCGGTTGCAGCAACGCCGTTTATTATGAAAATATGGCGGCCGTGGGGAATTTATTTAAATACTTGTAAATAAAGCATCCTCGGTCCTCTATCGGCGTGTAATGGCGGTGTCATACATTTACAGATCCCAATTGCGGGGAAGACATATTCTAATCGATTATATATGCAGTCTTACGTCACAGTACCGTGTAGTAAGGCCTTTCATCCAACAGAGGGAACAACCTACTTAGGGCGCATCATGCCAAGCATTACATTTTGTGAGACGTAGCCTACGAATTCTCACTCATTAAAATATACACAGTTCTTGAAACAGTCAAAATCATGCAAATGAAATAAGTTGCGGGCATCTTATAAATATTTCCGCGTAGAAAGGCGTTCCGAAGTTCACCGCCTGGCACAAGAGTTTTCGGCTGTTGTCCCCAACATATCACACAAATAAATCATTGTAGTCCTTAGAAAGTATACCATCTTTTTTTGTGGGTGAGGGGGAGGGGGCAATAAAACACTCAGAAATGGTCGAGCCCAAGTAAGCTCTGCCCTGCGGTTTTTTGCGTATCAGCTCAGCGGCCGCAGATGCGTTCAGTGGTGCAAAAGGGAAGAATGGTTTTTGTTGTGGCATCGCTTTCCGCGTACCCGGCGGGGAAGACGCTGAACGGAGAGTGGAAGCGATCCCGGCAACGAGATAAATCCCGAAACCTTTGCGCAAGGCGGAAAGACATGGGCGGCAGCTCAGCGACACGGGCCGGGAAAAGTTGTGCGGGGCTGAACGGGACAGCAGAGTTAGACCACGCTCGACGGCAAGCTCTTGCGCGACACTGCTCGGTGACACACGGCGCTGTCGGCGTACGTCGAGCGGTCAGAAACGACAAGCCTGGCCTCTTCCACAGATGGCTAGAAAACGTAGGAAAAGAAGGTATTTCTTAAGCTCTTGGTTGAAGCTACCAGTGATAATGTGACGCACTGCATTGGGCATATGCGTGTGAATGCGCAAGTAAAACTAAAGCAGAGACCAACGCCACAAGTTTTGCTCGTGGAAAGAAAAGTTGTGTTGTTTTGTTGGAAATATGAGCTTCCCGGATATAAATGTTACCATCGCTTGGACACTTACAATATTGCACGTTTGTGGAGCATCTGCCTTCGTAGCTAGCTATTTGCAGGCTTGCACCGCCACATCTTCTTGCCTCCTCAGCTATAAAGGGAAAGCAGCTTCAGGGACAATAATTTTTTTTATTTTTCTCTAGCACTATAGATTTAAACAAATCTTGTTCAATCCGCACACGTTGCTAACATACTCATATACCCTACCCGTTGTCACGCCTACATATTTTCTTTTTTGTTTTCTTAGCTCTCTTTTTTTATCTGCCTGGTTCTACTTATATTTTCTTTCAGCTTTCTCTTTTACTCCTTTACTTGGTATTTTCCTTGTAGTAATTCCTTCTTTTTTTATTTTCACCGCCTTTTTCTTTTTCATCTAGCTGCGTAATATCAGTTTCTTGTGGTTATCGGACCTCACTATGTATGTCCCCCGCATCTCACGTTGCAAGCCTTGCCATTAGCAGGGCTCACAGCTGACGGTTTTTCAACAGCCCGTTTTCTCTAGACAACCTTTGTAAGGCAAAAATAATGGCATTTATTCCTCCACTTAAAGTTTGGTTTATCACCAGTAGTTTGTGTGTGCGCGTGCCCAGGCATGAATAGTGGGAAAGTAAACAGTACAAAAATGTGCCATTGTATGTATGTAAACTCTGGCGGACCAGTCGAGAAAGTAAAAGTAGGAATTGGCTTCCAAAGTCATGTTTGGAGTTGTCGTGTTGGCTGGGGAAATAGAAATGTGTTCGTCAGGAAATGCGGCCATGACGTAAGTTGGAACGTATACCATACGCTCTGATCTGTAACACTAAAATTGGCAGTTTTGTTCCGCAATCAGCCTGCTCATGAGACTGCTCGAGGTCTGACCAACCGAGCGCCGCGAGAAAGTTGGCTTGAGACAGCGATCCCTGTAACGTCATACCAGGAGGTGACCCAATTCTACAGGCTCACCAGGCTTATGCTACCCGCTGGCCACCCCTCCCTCAGCAAGGCAGAGGAGCGCTCCTGGCGTCTCCTCCAAACCAACACCTTCCCCCACCCGACCAAACTCCACTTATTCTGGCCAACAATATACTACTCACAGTGCCAATTCTGCAACGCGCCCTGCACCTTGTATCACATGGTGTGGGAGTGCCAGCTTAACCCCTCACTTTCCCCGATATCTAATCCCTCGATTGAGCAGTGGGAGGAAGTGCTGGCCAGCTCTAGCCTCGAAGAGCAGCTTCGGCTGATCCACCGAGCTGAGGCGGCTGGACGCTCCAACGGGGTCCTGAACTGAGGAAACCGCCCGCTTGACTCCTCTCATTAAATAAAGTTTATTCTCTCTCTCTCTCACGACTGTTAATCTTTCAGCTCTCATCTCAGCCAGAATCGTCGTCCCTCATTCTAAGCTTATTGTATGTTTTCAACTAGGGGATAGTTATTTAATAAATCGCAGCACACAATAGCGCGTTTTACTATTTTTAGCCTCGGTCTGAGATTTAACAAAATTTCATTTTTTTGTAAATCACGTTTTTTTGTAAAAATAGCTGTAAATCCTTTCCGTACACCGCAGAAGAGGCAACTGAGGGATGACTGTTGTCTTAATGCGCAATTCACTGTCGTGTCTCGAAGTTCGAGGCGTTCAGAGTTAGACGCCCAAGTTGGACCATGGACCGCAGCACGATGCTGGGCGCATTTACGACCAAGGCACGCATAGAAAAGATCCCTTCTAGGGTGGCTCACGAGATCCGAGGCCTAGATTGGCTTATTCTCGTAAAGATACGCACTCTGAGTGGTTTTTTGTCCGGTTTTCATTGAAACAAGTCCGTAATCCATCGGTGATTTGAGTTGTTTTGCTATCAGTCTCAAATTACACCGTTGCGCTTTTGATAAGCAAATGGGAACGCAAGGGCTAGTTTGGGCTCGGTAGTTCTCCCACGGACCGAAAATGGTGCCCGGTGCGGCTTAGCTATTGTACGTAGTGCCGTGGGCTACGTCAATGGCACCATAAAGCGTGGCTACCCGCGTGACAATCCCTTCTGATGGGAAAGTATGCCTTCGAAAAAGGTTGTCGCCCTATAACTGCAAAATTAATACACAACTGGTCAACTTGACATCTGTAATCGCTATAGCAGTGTGATTTTAGATTAATGGTGTTTTTACAATCATTAAGGCAGCATCGAAAGAAAACAAATGCTTGGCACATTGTGATCATTACGTACACATGGGGCATTGCCGTGATACGACGCCTTATATAGCAGAATAAATGCATAGGTCGTCCCTTTCAGCGAAATAAAACGTGGTTGCATCACAAGCTTTTTAAAGGAGCCATGAAGACAAAATACAAGTTGGGTTTATTAGAAAGACTGCTTAGTCCCGATAACAATGATACCAATATCATCGCAATCGTCGAACAAATAACGGAGATATTAAAGAAAACGTGTGAAGCAGTCGCGACCCCCTAGCCAATTGCCCGCAACTTTTCTATGACGTCACGGAACCTTGTTTGTGCGATTGGCGGCCGCCTAACTGACCTGTCGCGACGACACGTGACTGGACGTCTGTAATGGGGCCTCTAGTTCCATTTGACCACATCACTTGAATGATAACGTGCAGTTAACGCACTGAAAATTATGTTTTATTGTTGGCCCGTATGACGTCATTGTTGCTCATAACACGTCACTGTGGCGCAAAATTTGAAAGCTTTTAAATACTTATTGCTTTTTTTTCGTTAGAAAACATCTTTTGTGGCTGTAATGGAGCTGAGTGAGATACTGAATCCTAGTTCTTTCAAATTAAACGAAGTTGTATTTTCTCTTCATGGCTCCTTTAAACTGCTCACCCCTCCCGCTGATTTATTTACCGCTGCTGATGGCCTTAATTTCCGATTCTACCCGTTTATCCTCACCATTTCTTAACGCAGTTTCCGCCCATACGATTAGCGAACCACCAGCGAGTACATTATTTAAAGCAGGCCATGTTTTTCAATGGAGTTCTGACTGCAAGCTCTACCTCACTCTATAAAACTACCGATAGGTCGCGGGTTCGATTCCCGGCCGCAGCGGCCGCTTTTCTGATGGAGGCGAAAAGCAAAAACACCCGTGTGTGCGAGATTTCGGCGCACGATAAAGATCCCCAGGCGGTCAAAATTAATCCGGAGCCCTCCACTACGGCGCGCCTCATCGCCTGCGTTGCGTCGGCGCGTTAAAACCCCACAATCAATCAATAAAACTACCGATAGAGAGGAACGGGAAACTTGGTACTTTCCTGGCATTCTGAAAGTAACATCTTAACAAAAATGCGTTTTTCTTACCGTCGTTTACCAAACCAAAGCTGCCACCAATTTTCTATTGCGAATGTTTTTCAAAAGAACTGTGATCGAGCATTTAAAACATGAATGTTTCAGTTAGCGTTTCGTGTATATATTTATCAAAACAGCATTCTGTCCCCACCACTTTACTTGATAACCTCTGTCACAAAGAATAGCGCCACTGGGCCAAATATTTCCCTATGTAAAACATTTCGAATTTTAAACTAGGTGAAACAAGTGGTGCACATATCAGTTTAGCTCAATCCCTGCATTTTAGGTTCGCCGTGCAAAGTGCACCCGTACAAAGCTTTTGTGCGCCCGCAAGTTTTGTCTCTTGCAATAATGTATGGCGAATCAAGTTCAACTGGGGCAACGCGAAACTTCGCACGCAAAGTAACCCCGTCACAAAAGTTCGCTTCACGGCACAGCGATCGATCCGTTTTTCCGAAACGTGCCACCAAAGTTTTCTAGTAGAAATGCCACTGGCTTTCTGTAGTCGACATGCGGGCCGAGTCAATTAGCTTCTGCAGGGATACCCGGAAGCAGTGATGCACTTCTACTGGTAACAACCAGGCCTTCCAGCGTTGTCGTCTGGTAATGATACAACACACACACATGTTTCGTTTACTGTATTTTTTAGAGAATATTTTGCGCGAGCATTGCCTAATGGGCCTCCAGAGGACTTCGTTTCCGGGCTCTTCGGGACAAACGTGAGTGAAGAAAAAGCAATTAACGCGGAGGAATAGAACAACACGTTAATGGCGCTATCCGGGTAATCTTTCATCACGCACGAGCGCATACGGTGACCCGAGAGCTCATTTGGAATAGGTGCATTTCTCTTACTGCTTGTTGTTTTTTATTGTCCCTAAGGCTTAAGGTAATTGCAAGCGCGGGCTTCGGCTTCCCTTTTCCAGGGATGTTTCGCCTGCACCATCACGTGAATGCCTCTTCTTATAGGGTGCAACAAAAACTCAGAAATTCAGGTTTCGACCAAAATTGTGAAATAAAAAGGTAGGAAGGAAGCTCATACCAACTCTTAAGACTTGAAGGTAGCGAAGCTGTTCGCAACCTTCACGACAATCACGATGGTTTAAGTTCACAATGGCACCAGATTGGCTTCTTCTTAGCTGACGTAACGACCTTTACTCCATCCTTGTTATTATAAGTATGAGGTTCCACCAATTTTTTGGAAGGGATAATCGTTGGACGCCACCTTCGAGGGGCGTGCGCAATGACGTGTCTTTCTTGTTCCGAGCAAGTGTTTCCACGATTACGGCGAACGCTGTAGTTTTTTTGCCAATCTTGGCCAATGTCACTAGTGGGTATGCTTGGCTTTCAATCGTGCGTCCATGACGCCGGGCTGTCGCCGCGAGGAACGCACACCCGAGCTCTGGGCATGTTTCGGGTTTTTTTTAACTACCGGGTGGTCACTGCAATCTTGGCCAATCTCCCTAAGTGTGTCTTTTTTTTTTGCGAGAGTTTGTCTTACGGCATAACAGTTATATATACAACATCACGTTTGTGTCACGCAGAAACGTAAGCAGAGACCGGTACTGAGGGCCCCAGATCCACCACTGTAAATCAGGGGGTCTCCCAGGCTGGAGCCCTGTGCCTCGGAGGTGTTGCAGGCGAGAGGTTTGCAGGGCAGGGCAGGTCCATAGAAGGTGTCTCGTGTCGGCTTCGGACGCAGGGACCGTACAAAAGGGCAGGTGTCCGCAAACGGTGAATGATAGCGGGCAGGCCAAGGGTGGGTCACTGCTGGGGATAAGGCCACCCCAACTCGAAGCCTCCGCAGCAGCACCTCCTCCCAGCGAGCGAGCCTACTGGGGAGGTCAGTTCCACGCGGTAGAAGTAAAGCACGTATGGCACGGCGGAGGCTCTCCTTTTCCACCAGCAGTTCTTCTAGGGTGGACACTGGAAGAAGTGGCAGCGGCCGTGGAAGGTCTATACGGCGACAGGCACGATCCGCCACTATGTGGGCGGGAAGCATGTCCCGGCGAACCCACAAAACACGCACAGGGCATGGGTATGTGTCCAGGATCGCGTGAATACGTGCCGAGATGCTGGTGCTACGCGCAACGCGACGTAGATCACGTATCGCTGTCGTTGAGTCCGTGTAAATTTCCAGTTTCAGGCCGGTAGTTACTGTCGATGCAAGTGCTTGGAGACCATCCGAATAGCAGCAAGTTCTGCCAACAGGCTTGGTAGAGGTCGGAGGGTCTCGTAGGCGCAGCTCTGGTTTAAGATTGGGTGATAGGGGCAAGCCAAGGCTGTGGTTACGAGGGAGTCGTGTGCCCCTGCGTCCACGAAAGTCTGCATGACTCATGGCCGCGTCGCAGGCGCCCAGTGACCGACATGAAGTAGGGCTGCATCCGGAGGTTGATGAAGGCCAGAGGTTCGGACATGTAGCCTTGCCAGAGGCTTGTTGTCCGTCACCTGATGGTAGAGCCAGGGCGGCCTTGCGGCGGAAAAGCTGGCATCGTATTCGGCGGCTGGCCCATGTACGCGGCGAGGGCTGCCGTCTCTGGAACCAGCCCACGTTTCAGCAGGCGTGCGGAACGACGCTGATGAAGGAGTTCATCAAGTGGGTCTGCTTGGCTTGAAAAAATGCGTCGGGGACGCTGGGCTCTCATCGCGAGGTACGATGACACGAGCGGTCGGCATTTTCTTGGTTTTGTTACCTTCCCGGCGGTCGCCGCGCGGCTCGCGCTCACATGCGCGCGCTCATCAAATTCTTCGTATTTTTAACTGCGTACACGAGAAATTACGATATCTAAACAGCTTTGTTGTTAAAAGGCACTTAAAGAAAATTTGAGATACCATACAGCGGCAGTTGTCAAGGCACTCTACCTGAGGCGTTATAGAGGGCACATATTTTGTACTGTACCAAGATAGGGAGTAGCGACAAGCAAAAAAAAATCTTTAAAACAACTAATAACACAATCCAACATTTCGGGGACCTGTAAGAACGCCTGATGATGATGAACGCCTGGAGACGAAAACATTTGTTTTCTTTAAGAATATGCTATTGAATCTTGGGTCTCTGAAGACTGCTGGGCTTTTACGTAAGACAGCGTTGTGAGTGCGATGGTCGACGCGGTCAGCGATGAAATCGCATAGTCTCTCATAAGCATGTGTTACCCTGGCGCAAATGAGTGCAGGATGACCGAAGGACCCGCAAAGTAGGCGGGACACGGCGTTATACTTACGTCTACTTTGGTGCCCCTACTACCTGTCCATTTATCCGCCGCCATCTTTCCCTTTTTCTAATAAAAGTTTATCTTCCATGGCCAATCATGCCTGAAGTCGCATGTTTTCCCGTAATCATAGTCGTTATTCTCCCAACCCTAATTCCTATCCCCACCCAATCTACAAGCAGTGGGTGGGCTCGTTGACCAGCTCATACATTGCATCCTAGCGCCAGCTGGTGGTGAGGTCCGGGAGGGCCAGTGAAGTGAATGAAGCCCAGAGCTTCCGACTGGGGGGCCCCTCACCGGGTGGGCTCCCCAACATCAGCGCTTGCTCGAGATAAAAGTTTATGCTCTCTCTCTCTCTCTCTTTCTCTCTCTCTCTTCTCCCCCCTGCAATGAGTGATAGCCTTTGCTAATCACCCATGTTACGCCTGTGCCTAGGCTTAACGCAGCTAGCCGTGACTAGGTTGCTTGGCACGCTAAGACGTGCTAGGTAACGTCAAATTTAGGTCAAGTAAGCCCTAATTCACACAGCCGTCACCTTCTCCGTCACGGCACCGTCACGTCAACAAAAAGCGACGTTGACGGGACGGAGAAGTGTTCAGCCTGGATCTACACGGAAGCTTTTCGTCAAATTACAGGGTCGTCTGCCTAGCGATCAGTTTAGCCTAGAATTGAGCGATTTTAATCTGAAAAGTAAAGAAAATGGTTTATGCCCACTTTTCGCTAAATTTAGCCGTAAAAATTTGTTTCCTGATTAGCTGGTTTAGCGCGGGCCATGGTCCCGTCACGTTGACGTGACGGAAACGTAGAGCTCGTCCTCCCGTCACCGTCGCACCGTTTTCGGCGTGAAATCGGTCAAAAAACGGCGCCAATGACGGAAGACGGTGAAGTGACGGTGACGTGACGGGATGAAAAATGGCTGTGGGAATGATGGCTGACGCGCCGAGTTTCGATTGACGACGTTAACCCGGAAGTGTAGTGTTAGGCCCAACGACAGACGGGCACATTCCCGCGTTCGCATCTTCAGGTTAAGCGGACTTTATAGCGGAAACCTCTTTTCTACTCGCCTAGCTGCTTCGCTTGCAATTACCATGCGCCTTGGGTAGAATACGGAGGCGTTTGTGCAGATGGGTAGAATAAGTGGTAGCTTGACAAGGCTGTCTAGCCTTTCGTTGTCTGCAGCCATAAATCAACGCGCATCCCTGCTTACTTTTTTTAGAGGCGGAGCCCTTTAGGTGCTCGGACTGTCGGCGTATCCTCTCGTCGTCGTCGTTTCAATGACCCGAGACTTTTACGGCAAAGCTGCATAACTCCACCCTTAACGCTTTCATCTCATTGGGCAAAAACGCCAAAGCGCCGAGAATACACTCATACGCTGCATGCCTCACCCCTCCCTAGTTTACAGGTTAGTTGAAATGGCCCGGGATTTTTTCGAATTCTTCTGGAATCAAGAGATTCCGCTGTCCTCGCAAGGTTGGATCCGCCTACTCGGCGTTCCTATCAGTCAAAAAGGCAACGCCACAGAATGGCTCAAGCAGGTCCGACAGGGCTGGGATGCTACAGCCCACCTTATCCAAAGAATCGGCACAAAATTCGGTGGCGCAAGCACCGCCCTCATCCGGAACATCGGTAGAGCCATTCTAACTTCCCGGCTAACATATGGCGAGACCTGCTTCAACCTGACGCAAACCCAATTAAATAAAGTTCGAACATTGCATCACAAACTGCTTCGAGTCATCACCGGACTGCCTCGGCACACCAAGCTAAATGACTTGTATACTTTTGCATCGCTGCCACCAATTGAAACAACGCTGGAAGCAGCGCGCGACAACCATTCCGACCGTCGCGAACTCACCGTTCAAGGCCGTCATCTCATCGCCTACGATGAGACACGAACTTTTACACCTGGCCCGTCAGCAGACGCTTCTTTGACCCGAAACCCGCCTTGGCAATGGACACAACCGGGAAATCACAAACCAAGGTCGACAAAAGAGCGCAAAAGGCACAAGCATCAAAGAAACACCCTATCTCGCTTCCAGCACCTACTAGAACCAGGCACATATGCCATCTACACTGATGCCGCACTAGCATCCGACCGATTTACGTGCGGGATACACCACGTCAACAATCCGAGCTTGACAGAGTACTTGACGTTCTCTACGAAAACCGAAATCGACCCACTTACAGCAGAACTTAAAGCCATTCTAATGGCCACCGCCCTACTTAAGAGGGATCTCCCGTCCATCAAAACAAAACACAATCCCTCTAAAGTCGTCATATATACTGACAATGCAGAGGCAATCAGCACAATGCACTCTCCAGATCCGCATGACTATATCTCCAATGCAATTAGACGAACCATCGACAACCTTGCCGAAATGAATGACACCACAATTCTTATAGAATGGACCCCCGGTCACCAGTCCAACCCAGGGAACGAGACGGCCCATCGCATGGCATCTGTGTCACTTCGTACCTCCCAGAACTCTCGTGCGACGCCCGCCCCACTTCCCGAACCTGCCCTCAACAGCCCAGTCGTCGAACGCCGTATCCGAAAAATGCGGCGACGCCGTCACCTCAAGGAAACGACCCCAAGGCCAGACACCCCAGTTCCCGAGGACATCCGGCGAGGCCTTCAGGTCCTTCTGCACAAGGCGCGCTCCGGCACAGCGGTCACTCCTGACGTCCGCGACCGATGGACCTGGTACTGACGTTTCGGCAGAAAAAGACAAGATGGCTCCACACCTGCTCCCCCTCCTACCCTTCCCTGCCCTTTGTGCAGTGCCGACCAACCCACCATACACCACCTTCTCTGGAACTGTGCCGGACTCTCCGAGGAACGGCGTAGGTGTCTACCTCCTCACGTCACTTCCCTTCAAGAATGGATAACGCCTTCGAGCGACGTGAAAGAAACTTTACTGACCCTGTGGGCATTTGCTGAACGTACAGGTGTAGTGAAAATGACCTAAATCAAGTGGTCCGTGTGCGGGGCGGACATGCTTTGTGATTGAACCCAATCCCCCCCGCTGGTTTATTTCCCCTTTTCTTCCTCCCCTTCCCCTGCACGAGGCGTTCGACCTCTCCCTTCTAAATAAATTCATTCATTCATTCTTCTGGAATAAAGTGCAGGCGAGAAATTTATTATGCACAGGTGCAGCAGTATCTAGGATTTTCAGGGAGTAAGCCTTAGAGTCCCAAAAATTGACTATAAATGAAGCGCATACGTGTCTACGGTGAATGTGCGTACCGTGCGAAGGCACATAGGACGATGCATCGGTGGTGGGGGCTTCCTGCGGGTGAAATGAGGATTAAGTACTTAGTGTCTGTGGCTGCCTTAAATATTGCGTGTAATGCAAAAGCGCTAACATTGCGACTTTTAGTGCTGGCAAAGAACCAGCGGTATAAAAATATGATCGCTGCCTTTCAGCAGGTCTCACTTCCAAGGTGTTGCTCCGGCTCGGAAAATTAAATTTGACCATTTTCAGCTTGATGATGCTTTAGTTATACCCCGCCGTGGTGGCTGAGTGGCTAATGCCTTGCGCTGCTGAGCACGGGGTCGCGGGTTCGATTCCACGCCGCGGCAGCCGCTTTTCTGATGGAGGCAAAAAGCAAAAACGCCCGTGTGTACGAGATTTCGGCACACGTTAAAGATCCCCAGCTGGTCAGAATTAATCCAGAGCCCTCCACTACGGCGCCTCATCTCCTTCGTTGCGTCGGCGCGTTAAACCCCAGAGTCAATCAATCAATGATGCTTACATGAGAAAACTTTCTGTTGCTACCAAACTCCCAATGACGGCAGTACTACCTTCTTTAGTTCAATATCATGCAATGGCTAGAAGCGACAGATTCAGGAAGAAGGATCTTTATTCTCAAGCTTTGGGAAAGGTTTTAATCTTAGGAAAATGCATGAACTCATACACGTTAAGTTAGACTGACTGAAAATTAACTGGAGCGTGGAACTGTTGTGGCGGGAACGTCATATCTTGCTCAATGCCTCAGGCATGAATTCATCGTTGCAGACATCTGACTATTAGCGCTCGCATTCTTCGCCAGCAGTCCCTTTTACGCAGCTGGTGCTTATCTCGTTAGCTAACGTCGTTTGCGCAGGTTTCTTACGCTATGGATGCAGGAAAAAGATTAAGGCCCTCGCGAAGCCCCTAATGTGATTTTTTTAGCGAGAACCGTTGACTTCAGTTTCTAATGGCGTCTCCTTCTCCATAGGGGGTTGCTGCTTGGGATGAACGCAGCAGTGAGCTGATTTTCTTGTTCAATTATGTTCTCGCGCGATTCGTACCAAGAAGTTTCCATTACACCTCAGTGAAAATTCTCCGCACGTACATCACACAGTGCTGCTGCGGGCACCTTGCGCTATTGGGGAGGTTACGCCAGCAGACAACCTTTGAAGAGAGCAAGAAAAACATAACCGCTTCAGAGGCAGCCGTCTGATAGAGTCAGGTGTAGCGTTAGCCTGAGGGGTTACCTTTAATTTGTTAAATATGAACAAAAATAAATCCCAATCTCATGAGCACCAAGAAGCATCAATAGCGGGGGAAGAACGAGACAAATGTTTTCGCTGCTCTCTGTTAAGGGCAAAGCTGGTGAAAGAGATTATGGGATTACGCCCTGCACTCTTCCATTACATGAGTGTAAAAAGCATTGACATTCGCAATTTAGGTACTTTTACAAAGTATGCATGCACAGATATCTTCTAGGAGTAAAAACGGAGACACCGACCAAAAGAAACTTAAAAACTTTAAAAACAACAAGACGGTGAACAAGGCTTCAGTAACGAAGCCGAAACGTCTTGTTGTTTTTTAAAGTTTTTAAGTTTCTTTTGGTCGGTGTCTCCGTTTTTACTCCAACATGTTTCCCGACCAGATGGGTTTCCGTCAAACCCTCGACTTCAGATATCTTCTAGCATTCAAGTTATACATTTTAGATGGAAAAAAGGCAATCCTTATTGGCGGATGTATATCGCTGCTTATTTTAGGCTCACGTCGCTTTAGTCGGTATCAGCAGCATGGCTTCTTGAAATACTGAGAGATTTTTGCTGTGGGTCGGTCCTGCAATCAGGCAGCAAGGATAAATTTGGCCGTGCAGAATGCCGCCATCGTAATTACGGCTGAACCTCCTTATAAGCGAATGGTGGCGTGAAATGAATGCAACAGTGTCCTGGATAGTTCTCAGGCTTCAAAAGAAAATACTGTTTCTTACTTCATGTTCTATAAGCTAGGCTATATTATTTAAATCAATATATCATCTTCACCACCTTTTAATATTAATCACTGCAGTTGTATTACCGCAACATTCCATATTCTACTTCACAGAGCCTGAATTATTTTCAGAATATACGCGACAAATCAGTATAGTCGTACGGCATTTCGACGTTGTTTTTCGTACAGAAACAAGGTACTTCTAATTGGGCTCGTGCATTTATGTACAAAAAAAACCGAATGCAAAAAGCTAACTCCGCAGTGCACCATGGACTGTTATCACCTGTGTTTAGCTGTAAAAACACTGATAGCTGCCATCGTCTTGACAGAGACAGAGAAAGAGAGCTCTTTGAAGTTGAAGTTGAAGTTGAAGTTTATTCATAAAAAGTAAACGGTTACAGAGGAAGTTTACAGACAAAGGTCCCGAAGTCAGCGACTGCACTGGGACCCTCGATGATGAAGTACACAAAAAACGTTACAGAAGCAGCAGTGGAAGCGAAAACAAGTGCAATAAAACATTTGTGAAGAAAACAAATAAGCAAGAACATGTAGTGCATCGTTTTCATATGGAATTTACTAAAATATTAAGCTATGTACATAAACACGGCATTCAAAAAACAAATTATCATTATACACAATTAAATACTAACGGTTTACAAAAGTACACAAAAAACTACGGTGCAAACAAATGACGAAAGTCAAACCAGCAAAACAAAAAATTAGGAAACATATCAGGTTAGAAGAAGATTTTTTAGAGATTTTTTAAACGCTGTGATAGAATGTGATGATTTAATATTAAGTGGTAGGCGGTTCCATAGATTAATGGCGGCAAAATGAAATGTTTGCTGGCCATAATTACTTTTTACCTTAGGCAACAACAAGTTATTATTCAAGGCAAATCTAGTAGTATTATGATTCACTAAAGTACCCACGTCAAGAAGTTCAAAACATAATTGGTTATTGAGTAGTTTGAAAAAAGAAATACCTAAGTTATAATCAAACAATGCTGTGACCGATAAAACTGAATTTTCGCGGAGTAGAGGTGATGCACTTGAATGGCGAGGGCTGCTAGTAATTATACGGATAGCTTGATTTTAATGTGCTGAATGGATGATAGGTGAGTGTGATATGTGTTACCCCAAGCAGTGATGCCATAGATGATATGACTGTGCATGAAAGCGAAATAAAGTGATAACAAAGCTTTGGTTGGAAAGAACGGTCATGCCTTGAGCAATGCCCGGATGCCAAATGCCATTTTTTTTTCTGGTATGATCAACGTGAGATGTGAACTTAAGGTTAGTGTCAAGAATTATACCAAGAAATTGGACGCAGTCGCATGATACGATCCGATTAAAGCCAAGTCTTAATTCTGGCAACATACCTAACACTTTCTAGTGGCTTCTAAAGATCATAAATTTGGTCTTAGTAGGATTAATAGTTAAATTATTTCTGCAGCACCACTCAGTTACATCCGTTAAAGCAGCGTTTAATTTATCAGTTAGAGATACTATAGATGTGTCTGATAATGTTATTGTGGTATCGTCAGCATATAAAAGACAGTTGTATCGGTGTAAAAAGCTGGGTAAGTCATTGATATAAATATTAAACAATAAGGGACCGAGAATGGAACCCTGCGGGACACCTTGGTTAATAGTTTGACATTCGGAGAACGAGCCAGCTGCAGCTACCACGTATTGCCTATCAACCAAGTAATTTTTTAATAGAGTAAGTGCTGGACCGGTTATACCATCTGCTTCCGGTTTCATGAATAAAATTTTGTTATTGATGGTATCAAACGCTTTTGTGAAGTCTAAGAATACTGAGCCAACATATTGACCACAATCAATAGATTTTTTAATAAATTCGGTTAAGGTTAGTAAAGCCAAGCTAGTGGAACTTCCCGCACGAAAACCGAATTGTGAATTATCTATTACGTTAATTTTTTTAGATAGTTAGTTAAGCGTTTTACAAGTAACTGTTCGATGATCTTGCTCAAACTCGAAAGGATTGAAATTGGTCTATAGTTGTTAATTAACTCCTTGTTACCTTTCTTAAATACTGGAACAACCTTCGCAATCTTTACGTTTTTAGGAAAAATGCCAGACTTAAAAATAGTATTAGTTATGATACTTATTGTTTCCGAAACGATATGAGCAACAAGTTTCAAATGACTCATAGAAATGTTATCCAAACCGGGACTGGTATTTTTGAGGTTACAAATCGTTAAGTACACTTCATTGGCAGTAACGGGGTACAGATAAAACGAGTGTGGGGAGCGGGGTAGGGACTGCTGATCAGTAGTGGTAATGCTTGGGGTTGATAACGAGAAAAAGTTGCTGAAAGCATTAGCAACGTCGGATGGCTGAAGAAAGACGGTCCCGTTAAAGTTAATTTTGTGAAAATTATTACGCGAGGACACTGTATTTAAAAATTCACCGAGTAGTTTCCATTGTTTTGGGGGGTTATGGCTATTATTCGTAAATTCAGTTTCATAATATTGCCTTTTAGCAAGCTTAAGTAGATTACGGAGAGTATTAGTATATTTTTTATAACGTTGGGCTAAAGCAGTGTTAAAAGGTTGACGCTTTGTTTTCCGGTAAATGTTATCTTTTTTGCGTAAACTGGTCAGTAAGGCATTCGTCATCCAAGGGTTGCATGCGTGTTTGAACTGATTTTTACATTTAACAGTTGTTGTGCTCAACGATACAGCCTTCAAAAACAACGTACAGAATTCATCGACAGCCTTCACAGGGTCAACAGCGGTAATAACACCAGACCAGTCAGTACTGAGAATGGTATCAGTAAATTTATGCTTAGAAAAAACAGAAGTAAAAAAGGATTTATCAGGGAGTGAAGCTGAACGATCTAATAAAACAAAAATAGGATAATGGTCAGTTATGTCAGTGCACAGTACACCAGATACTGGAGTCGGGGTTAGATTAGATAATGCGTGATCTAGAAGTGTTTGAGAACCCCTAGGGCTGAATCTTGTGTAGGTGTTAATCAGGGATTCGAGTTCATAGCCAGAGAAGCAATCAGTGTAGTCAGTATATACTTTAGCACTTGTATCGAGAGGGTTAATGTTTGTGTCACCTAATATCAAAACGTTCTTATTTTCGAATGATAGCTTGTTAAGAATGGTATCACGAGCATGAAGAAATTCAGTAACAGAAGATGACGGGGAACGATAGACTGAGCCAAGAACGAAATTTTTACGATTATATGCAAGTAAAGGATCTTCTATTTTTAACCAAACAGCTTCGCAGTTGCTAATATTGAAAGATAGATCATGCCTGCGGGTGTAAACGACGGTGGGATCAAAGAAAATGGCAGCCCCTCCGTAGCTATCCGAGGGTCGATGACAGTATTCAGCCTGATAGGTGAAAATCCATGCAAGTTATTATCTCTATCAGAAAGCCACGTTTCAGAAATGCATATTGCTGAGAAATGGTGGTCGGGGGAAGTGATAAAGTTATTGATATCATCATTATTTTTTCGTAAGCTTCGCGCGTTGAAGTGAATCAATGAAAAATTATTTTTTGGCAGAGTATGATTGAAGTTGTCTGGAGATAGCAGCGACATGAAAGTTTTGGGCGCGCAGTTGCGCGGGCAAGCGGCAAGAGATGAGATGAGCGATATTAGGTGAAAACGTGCAGGTCAGATTCGGATGAAATGCGATACGTCTTACTGCCGCTTGTCTTACGCGCCAAGATGTGGCAGTTGTCAGTCCACAAAAACTGCCAGCCCTTTTGCTTTCCATTACGAAAGCCAAGAGGTTTGGCGACATGTTCCCGCCTACATGCTACTCTGAGGGGTTGAGGAGAAGGGAATAAAGACCGTAAATGTAGTAGGGCGGAAGAGAGAGGGAAAAAAAAGGAAAGGTAAAAAAATGAACATGAAGCTTTGCGGGGGCGACGTGAAACTCCGCATGATCTCACAGGTGAGGATATGAAGTTCTAGATTGTCTCTGCGATGCCAGTTTTGTGTAGATAATCAAATAAGGCAACCAACCGTTCTCGCTGAGATGATGCAGAGGGCCAAGGTCCAAGGAGAGATTTCAAAGATATAGATCCGCAGTTGGGGCACTAGATCTTTTGTGCGACATGATTTCTTTCCTGCCTGTATGCCGGACACTCTAGCAAAATGTGCAACTGTGTCCGGAAATCCACAGTTGTCATAATAGGGATTTGCGGTTAGACCGATGCGGTAGGAGTTGGTGAGTGCTGCGTTGAGACACAAACGGTGGTAAGGAGTTTTAAGCGTACGTGGAATGCGCTCGGGTAGCCTCATTTTGAGTCCAGAGTTTATACGGGGCAGGAAAAGGTGCCCAGTTTCAGGGAAAGCCCAGAGGGGGTTTCGTTCCTCTAATGCAAGCCCCTTCGCTAGCGCTGCGGCCTCGCGCTTTGTGAAAAAAAAAATGACCTTACATTTTGCCGCTGTAGCCCTCTGCGAACTGCCTCATCCGCATTCTTGTTTCCCAGAATGCCTAAGTGTTCAGACATCCATTGTCGAGGTACACGGCGCCCGGAGACGTAGGCTAGATGGTGCAGGTAGGTGACGTCACGGGATACGTGCCCGTGAAGGCTGAAGCAGCTGACATGTCGTGAGGTTTGCAACACCGTCTTCGCGTGCGTGAATATAGCCCATCCTGCAGGTGGCTGACGAAGAATGTAGCGCAGGGCTTGTTGAAGTGCATGGAGCTCGGCAGACGTGGATGAGGTCGATCGTTCAAAGCGGTAGGACAGCGCTTGGCCGGCTGGCAAAATAAAGATGCCGAATGAACTACCGTGAGGTGTAGATGAGCCGTCATTTAAAATGTGGCCCATATGGGAATATCGGGAACTGATGTTGGCAAGCCCTAGCTGTAGGAGGCAAATTTGTGGTAGAGTTTTCTTTGAGTTGATACCAGGTATCCTACTTTTTGTATGCACAGGGGTGAGGTTGTCTAGGGTGAAAAATCAAACGGCATTGTTTGTTGTGCTTGAGAGGGTAAGGTTATGTTGATAGAGTTCATCTTTTCTGTGAAGCTGGAATTTTCGTTGAGGTGTACAATACGTGTCGAGAAGTTGTTTTTGTGTGTGTGTGCAACCAACGCCTCATGTAATTCGAACTGATTCCTGCAGCCCAAGGACACCTAAGGGCAAGCAACCAGGGCAAGCAACCAACTGTCCCAGCGCACGAAGTGCTCTTAGGCAGGCCAAGGCAGGCACGCAGACAATTATTTCTTGCTGAATCAAGCTGATTTTTGCTTGCGGTCGACAGCCGCTGTAAAACAGGTATGCTGTAACGCAGCAAGGAATCGACATGAGCCTTGCAGAGAAGCACCATCGATCGGGAGTCACTGCCCGCTTTTATTCCTCGGTGGATTTCACCAGCTGTTAGTGCACAAAAATCTGAGAATAATGTTACCTGGAGGTTAAATAATGCGAGCAATCAAACAAATAAAATTCAGGATGCTATCTCTAACCTTCAAGAGGAGTTTTGCAAATTAGAGATGCAGCCTATTGTGTCTAGAGCACCTTTCAATGATAATACGCCTTTTTTTCTGAGTTTTTCTGTTTATTGAGAAAATTGTTTTATTCGTGTTGCAATTTTTTCAACTGGCGTATTATCTAGCGTTTATTGGGAAAGAACTATTTCCTTTTCTTTCACAATATGTTCATTGTTAGAAAATTGGTAACCACCTTAACTAGTAACCATGGGAACAAGCTCGATACGGTGAAATGAATGCTCGCGCATGTATTTTTAAGCTTTCATTTTTGGGGCCGCTGAGTTCTTGAAGTTGCAGAAAATTGCAAAATACTCAGGATCTTTGGCCTAGTGTGTATCGTTGAACCGGAAATCTACAACTGCGGTACATCAAAGGAAATTTATGTAAACTTCAAGGAATACTGTGTGGGTACACGACAGTGGTCGCGACCCATTTAGTTCTGCTCGAGGGATTTCATTTAGCATGATTGCAACCTTCCCTCAAACGTGAGATATAATGCAAAGCAAGTTTAAACGTTCGATGCTGAGGAGTACCAAGACTATTTGCTGATCACCCAAGAAATTGTGAACACCGTAGAAGTGTGTTAGCGCCCACCAAGATCTTGAAAATTTTCTGGTGATTACGATGCTCCCTAATGCGATATTTGGGAGCAGCAGCAGTGCGCTCAGGCCGCACTGACTTGTCGGTTCTCTAGACGGCAGCGATGATGAGCCTCTGCGTCGGCGGCCCGAAGTGTGCCTCAGGAAGAGACCGCGACCCGCGTCTTAAGCGGACGCCCACCATAGTACGCGCACGCCCTTCTCACGTTTTCGCCAAGCGTCGCGCCATGAAGCACCTCGCTAGAACACAGCATACTGCCCCCTCCCCTCCCCCACCGCACTCTTTCGGAGAGCGCTGGCTCGCGCCCCCACGGAGAACCGCCCTTCCCTCCCAATTTTCACGACATTCTCCTCCTTTGCCTTCTTTCATCGTTCACGTTCGCTTTCACTCGTCGGTTTTGCATCGTTTATTCGGTTACGCCGACAACGCGGCTCAGCCCAGAGACGGCCGCTAAAGCGCTGCGCAAAAAAAAAAAAAAAAAAAAAACAGATCGTCTCCTCTCCCATTGCCAGTGGAGTAGCATCCGAGGAAGTACGATAAAAAAAATTCCGTGCGTGCACTCGTGGTGCAAGGCTGGAGAAACCGCAGATCTGTCGGACCCTCTCCCTTCGTCGGAGACCCGGCTTTTTGCACCTTACGTGTATTTGCGAACTTGCCGCTGAAAGTTGTCCGCGACTGGCAGCCCCGGATGGTTTTGCCAGCAGCCTTTCACATCTCCTCCAAAGGGGACCGCGTTAGCACGCCCTAGAACCCACGCCAACAGGCTTCGCGAACTGCGTGTCTGTACCACGAACTAGAGGTCTGTGCTCCCCACTTCAGGCGCGAACTCACGTGAACTGGCGGCGACAACATCACGTGAGAGGTCACGCCCCGAACGCTGAGCTCGAAGTGTCCTCGAAGGTCGAGCTGGCCGACGCCGGGAACAAGAAAGACACGGCATAGCGTACGCTACTCCAAGCTGATGTCCAATGATTATCCCTTCCACAAAAATGTAGGAAGCTCACAGTTATGGCGGCAACGATGGAGTAACGGTCGTTGCGGCAGCGAAGAAGGAAATCGGCTGCAGTCGTGGACTCAAGTAGTCGTGATGGCGGTGAAGGTTGGGTACAGCTTCGCTACATTCAAGTGTGACGCATTAGTGTGAGCTTCCTTCATTTTTTCGGTATTTTGTTTCTGGTAATGCTCGACGGCGGAGCTAGAAGCTTAACAGCTGTGCCGTTGAAACTTATGAGCTGCTCCATTTCCGTATTCTCGGTGATGTCGCAAACGTTTCTTGTGCATACCTGGCGCTAACATTTCAGATTCTATACGGCAAAAAATACAAACTATCAGTGTTGGATTTGTCTGTGTAATACAACGACCAGAATAACGTTCTCAGACGATCCCACAAAAGTCAGATAGTAGTACCGAGGCGCCTTCATTCGCCTAAATGCCGAAAATACAAGAGCGTAAGCTTGTACGCAAACAAAGCGGGGCTACATTTTTTCTAAAAGACGGCAAAGCAAGTCTGCACGTCTTCAGCCTATTTACGGGTGTTTACCAGTACGTTTCGCTCCGATTAATTGAACCAATGCGCTGTGTAATTAGGAACTTACGCAAAATAAACTTCCTACTATAAACTAATATTATCCCAGGTATTCTTTACAAGTTAGAAATTTTCGAGTTTTGGTGAGTTAAACTCTGCCGCAACTCGAGAGCTTCGGGACGCGCCGTGGCGAAGGGATTCAGATTAATTTTGGCAATCTGAGGATGTTTAACACGCGCCAAAATTTCGATAGACGGGCATCTTTGTTTTTCGCTTTCACCTGGACGGCCGCCGAGGGCAGAATAGAACCCGCTTCTTTGGGCCCAGTAGCACAATGCTCGAGTCACTGAGCCAACGCGCTACAGGATTTTCCCCTTTATTAAAAAAAATGTCACGTTATCCAAGAATTTCCTGAGTAATGACATAATGAGTAGGCTTTATATACCTAACGTTAGCAACTCGGCCTAGTTAGTTAGAGTTAGAGAGAGCAGCGTGATTAAGTTATGATCGGTTACTAAGGTATTCTACGCTGGTGTTCGCACGCGCCCGCCACTCCCAAACTTAGCCCAGAGACCACCATTGCCAAACTGAAGCGAACAGGTGAACAGGTCGGACGGATGATACAACGCGTATCCAACAATCGCGGCGGGTTACGGGGCAGGGACGCGCTCCGGCTCGCCCATGCCTTTGTAACCAGTAGGATCCTCTTCTCCGTACTCTACCTACGGACGACCAAACAACACGAGAAAAGTATTGATGTCATCATTAGGAAGGCCACAAAACGAGCCCTTGGCCTCCCGGTGGCTACCTCCAACACCAGGTTATCGGCGCTGGGAGTGCTCAATTCGTATCAAGAGCTGAAAGAGGCTCATCTGCCAAATCAGTACACGAGACTCGCACAGACGGCGTCGGGGCGCAACTTGCTTAATAGCCTACAAATCAAACACGAGTGCATCCCAGAGGAGACGCGCAAACTCCCGGAGTTATGGCGGCACCGGCTCTGGTTGCATCCACTTACGCGTAACATGGAAAAGAACAATCACGAAGGCAGGAGGGAAGCACGCGCTAAGACCCTGGAAAGGAAATACGGAAATGGGTGAGGTGTGTTCTACGTTGATGTGGCAGGACCGTCGCCTCTAGGATTCTTCACTGCCGCTGCAATTCACAGGGACCAGCAAGTCGATGGGCTCCTACCGGGCTCCTAACTCCACGCAAACCGAGGCGATTGCCATAGCGCTCGCCGCCTCGGACACGAAGTCAAGAACAATAATCACGGACTCTCGCCGAGCCTGTGAAAGCTGTTTAGCGGGCACGGTACCACCCTTGGCCTACAGTATTTTAAAACGAACGGTGCGGTTCGTAGACCCCGCACCTAAAGAAATTGTGTGGCCTCCGAGGCATCAGGGTCTGAGAGGTAACGAGGCCGCGCACGCAGCTGCCCGAGCGCTTACCCACCGGGCCCCTCACCCATGCTCTCCTGGTTCGGAGATTAGCAAACCACTTTTGCGGTTTAGAGCAATCTTAAAACATTACTGTGATAACCGCCGGCTTTACCCAGCCCCTGCAAAGGGTCTGAGCAAGGTCGATGAGCGAATACTGCGGCGCCTGCAGATGAACACATTTATGTGCCCTGAAGTAGCAAAACATTTCGACCCTAAAACAGATGGGCGGTGTCTGCCCTGTGGGGAGGTGTCCGACACCTTCCAGAAGGTGTGGGCATGCCAGAGCAACCCTGCGTTATCCCCCAACCCTTCCTACCAGAGAGGCATGGGAGGCAGCCCTGCTCAATTGCTCGGGGCTGGAGTCTCAAAGGGCTCTAGTTCGACGGGCGAGAGCGGCGGCCTTAACCAATGGGGCCCCTGAATAGGGACTGCACCTGTGCGGAGGGCCGCAGGCCCTAACTCTTTTATTCTTATCAAAAATAAAGTTTCAATCCTCCTCCTCCCGCTTCGCGAATGACAGAGGTAGGATAAGAAAGCACGGTGGCGTACTAAAAAGTGGGTCACCTTCGCACTAGTGGCGCAAAGAGTGGTAAAGCAGTGAAGCTGGCGGCCCCGCCCAGCTCATTATTGGCTGGGCTAAGTTTATGCGTAATTATGTTTGGAGACTCAGTGAAGTTTTCTGCGAGGTGTCGTCGTTAGCCCCCCAAAGAACAAAAAAATCGCGCCAATCCACCCCGTGAATGTGGTTGGAAAGCAAAGCTGTAAACGGCACCCATAACGATTACCCATGCGACGTCACTTAAATTCACTCACATCGCTCTACAAATAGTAAAACCAGAGAGAAGTGAAATGCACTTACCCACGTCATTTATTACTTCAAAGAGATATACTTGGTAAGGTTAAATCAATGCATGATGCATGAACGGTGTTTGGTTGAGTTGTATTGGTGTAGCACAAGAGTGGAAACTTTTTTTATAAAATTAAAGTAAGCTCATGTTAGACGATCTGACTTCTCCGTCTCTGCGTCGCGGACGGAGGCGACGAGATTTGCGGCAGAGAAGGAGGAGAAGGAAGAAATACTTCTGTTCAGATTTTTGAACGGCCCAGAGTGCAGCCCTGGGGAGTGATTCCTTCTTCTGTGGGGCCCATATGCAGTCCGCGAGGCCTGTGTTCTGTCCACCCGCTGAAGCTGGGTAGCTAGAGAGGGCCTGGACATCAGCATCTCCCATTGCTGTTGTTGGGTAGTTGACGGGAAGAAAGGAGGGTGCTCAGGGCTAAAGTCGCACACCCCGATTACGGGGCGGAGTGTTCCTACTTCTGAGCAAAATTTACATTCAGCGTCGTAGCGATTCGCATGCATTAAGTGAAGACGCGTAGGCTGTGGGAAGGAGCCCGGATTGTATGAGCCGTAGGGTAGTTTGTTGTTCTCTGGAAAGGTCAGGGTAAGGCGAAGATAGGGTCTGTCTCTGAAGGCGATAATGCTGGGTTATCTCCCTGAACGTCACAAGCGGGTGACTGTCCTCGTGCAGTTCCATAGCACGGGAGGTAAATCCGCAGGCTTGTTGGGTGGGCGTATTTGTTGCCCTCCATTGAAGCGTGAGGGGGTGTCCAGATGAGCTGAATGGAACCGTTTGGGGAGTGTTTGTTTAGCTCGCGCAGTGCAGGTCAGGACACCCAATCCGACTGGTAATTCCAGTAGGCTTGCTGGGAATCAGTGACTACCCTCCGAACACCTGGTTGATTGAGAGCCAAGGTGACGGCTGCCTCTTCTGCTGCCGTCATTTCTTGGGTTCTAAGCGAGGTACACGCAAGGAGGTTGGTTCTGGAGGTAGCCACAATGATGGCGCTTGTCGCCCTCGATGGGGGGGCGGGTAGAGGTAAAAAGCTTTGCTTTAAAAAGTATCTGTAATTAAAGTATGTACAATATGCTGTTTCACTGCCGCTAAATTCGGCACTGGACTGAAGTCGTCGCATTCGTTCTCGTGTAACGGCGCGGCGGGTTTCGCGCCGCGCTTCCTCTTCTGCGCGAGTGACGCTTTTTTTCGGTTGCCCATTTCTCGCTGGCTCGGAGACCCGGCTGTTCTGTCGCCATGGCGGTGGAGCGGAGGTCCGTATCTGCGCATGCGCGGTAGCCGTACGGCGCGTCGAGGCAACGCTACGGAGAGGCGGTGCCGGCGCGTGCAATGACGGCATCGCGCGCCGAGGTTTTTGCTGCGCACGTTCGCCGGTCTGCGCACGTTCGCCGGCCTAACAAACAGCTTAAACAGCATCGCTTTTAAAAGAAACCATCCCGGTGTTCATCTTCGCGCAACTGTGCTGCTCTGGCCACGTCGAGCTAGTTCTAGCACATAGCGTGGGTCCCGTGCCACAGAAAAGCCGGGGTGGGCGGGAGCAGAAAATGTCGTAGCGCCACCCTGTGGGTCCCACTGACTCCCCGGGATCGTAAGGCGCTGCCCCAACAGATGGCGTGCGAGCAGGACATTAAAGTACTAACCGCTCGTGGGAGAAGTGTAAATGAGGGAGTGTTACGTCATGACAATTACGGCATTGTGTGACTCAAAAGGGTGACAAGTGAATGATAATTGGAGCGAACGCAGCCCCATCATAGAATTGCATACTGATAAATGATTGAGGGTAGTCTGACGCCAGTGTCTAGTCGAGTCACGTTTCCACAAGCGTGCCGTCGTTCACCGCGGAGACGCGTTCCATTTTTACTTGGCATGGCTCGTCAACGAGCTCAAACGTTGTCCGTGGCTCCAAAAACCACAATTATTCTTGTTGTGCAGTTATTTTATCAGTAGAAAGTTACATCTAACAAAAACATTTTTGGTACGAATTTTCATGAGCTTCATGCAACCTGAACAAAAAGAATGCAACCTTTTTTGCTGCATTGTCATCAGTTGCCAAAGGAAGGGGCCAGGCCCAGTAAGAGAGGACCGTTTCCAGCTCCTATGGCGGCTTCCGTGCCGGCACGCGGCTGCTGCGGCAGATCTCCTTCTGGTATATATTGTGCCAAACTTTACGGGTCCAAAAACGCCATCTTGTTTGACGAGAAAAGACGAAGCTTAAATGCGCGTCAATTTATACCCTTCGCGTAAAATGGCAGCGCCCCAGTTGAAGGTTTTGTCTCATAGACTCTTTAACGTTGCCCTTGGTGAGAACATCCAAGATTCCTTCTTCCAATTTGAAGAGTCAAATTAATGAGATTCTCTAAGGCAGAGTATTAGTGCACATCTGAATAATGGTATCACTTCTTTTTCTGTCGACGCTATTACGCCAAAGCCTTAGGTCCTAAGCATTTTCAAAGGACAACTCTTCCTCTCTCCCAAGACCAGGCGCACTATTCTCCTTCGTGTAGAAAACTAGAGCTCTCGCAGCTTTTGCTTCGTATCCCCGTGTCTTGCCCAATGCACCCTTGAAATTAACGAGCTTCTGGTATTGCGATACATGCCCTTCTCTATCACGTATAAGCTCCCTTTAAGCGCCAACAACTTTGGAAAACCCTGCATGTCGCGCAATGCAATTCCGCCAGTGCACAGCAATTTGCCTCGATCCCTTCAGAGGATATGCACTTGCTAATACCCTGCAATATCTGGGCCGTGCTTTATGAACGCCGTTCTCTTTTGGCGTTAAATTAAGCGTGCATATGAAATGACAGCTCACACACGTATTTTGACATTGCTGAATGCGGGTAATGACAGTGGTAACAAGATTACCCTTACGTGTATATTGTAAACTAATCAGCAATTAAACGCCTGCTAATGGGATAAAAATGGCTGCAACCATATGTAAACAACTTGTTTTATATGTGAGGCTCATATTGTCGAACACTTGCAGTTCCTTTGGTGCCGCGTATTTTTATTTCTCCTTTCCCCTTTTTTCAGCCGTATTTCGTTAGTGGGATTGAGCGGGAAGAGCATGGCTGCACAAATTGGATGCGCCCTTGTGTTGATGCACAGAACATCGCAAGAAATTACATCCAGCTTATCCCCTATGATGAATATTTCACCGGCTTAATTTCCATGAAGATTATCGTGGTATGAGGCCCTTCTCTCTCACAGTTCCGAACCATTGTTGATTCTCGCTTCTCAACCGTTTTCCGAAGGCGTCCTGGGGTCATTCAGGACAGAGACCGTGGTATGCGTGTTTTTGTTTTACGCATTCGCGCTAAATATTAACTAGGATTGGACGACAAAATAATTCCTAAAAACAGTCAGTTAGGCTAACCGACAACAGCCTGTTTACGTTTCCTGAACGACACAAGCTTAGACGAACGACTATAGTGGCAACAAAGGGACTAGAACGCGTACGCGTGTCCGTCCCACCTTCATTTTCGTCTACCCTCTCTTTGATAACCTGAACGCCCCTCCCCCAGTGCCGAGTAGCAAACCGGGCTCTACGTCTGCCTAAGCTCTCGACTTCTCTGTCCGGATTCTCCTCCTCTTTCGAAACGATGCCCGTTTAACGTTCCTTTCCGAACATGAACGCGGTTATGAAACTTCAAGTCGAACGGAGAGTCTGTGCACGTGAAAAAATGCTGCAATTTG
The DNA here is from genome assembly GCF_048455015.1 of Haemaphysalis longicornis. Lineage (NCBI taxonomy): Eukaryota > Metazoa > Arthropoda > Arachnida > Ixodida > Ixodidae > Haemaphysalis > Haemaphysalis longicornis. Next base: position 277,673,952 of record NW_027526295.1, on the reverse strand, counting down.
CATTCGACTGCGCCTTGTTTACCCTTAACTGTTACGAGTAACGCTCTCATGACGTACTGATAAAATGGGAGATTTCGTGGCGCTCGGTGCGTTAGGAGCGCCTCAAACTGAAGTTCGAAAATGACGCTTGTTTCGCGTGAGAGCATAGCGTTAGCGTGCTGAATGATCCCAGCGCTCGGCCCTGGACGGGCTGGTATAAAGACAGCAGTGGCTTCAGAGGAGCTGCTAAATGATAACGTGCGCGGGTTAAAGGGACACTGAAGTGATATGTAAACATTGCGGGATTACTAGCGCAAATTGTAGTCCGGAGTCCCCAGGCCATGTTTCGACCACTCTAGGCGCGTTTACGCGATTTTATTTAGTAGAAAAACTAATTCGAAAATGCTGTCCTCCTCTCTTTACGCTCGCTCATTTTCTGTGGCGTCTTCGTTTGACGTCAGAAGGGGATGAGCTGGCAATTGGCTGCGCCACGGCTGCGCTACTGCACGGCTCCCCGGCCGACAGAGTCAGTCGGCCCAGCGTTTCGTCCGCCGGCTGCCGGCGGGTCGTCGCAATCAAGGAGGTTAAAAAAAATTGCTTGGTCGCAATTCGTTCGCTTAGTTGAAACGAAGCCAGGACACGTTTGTGAATGGAAGAATGTGCCTTTCTTTACTTGGTTTGTTTGTACACTGTATCTAGCTCCAAGTCAAGGTCGCTTCACACAAGCGCACATGCGACGCTTCGCTGACTGGTACGCCAGTAGGAAAATATAAGGCCTCTTGAAGGCGGGAGAAGAGTCATCGAAGTCAATATAGGTACTAAGGAAATAAAATCAACTGATATTTTTACCGTACAGCGTAAAACTAGGGCGCGGGAAGCACTTTTTTGCGCTGGGCGAACAAGCACAGTGGTCAGCAGCACGACTACGCATCTGCGAACGCTTTTCCGTCTACGAAATGCAATTGCTAGACGTGAGCTACTGTGGAAACTCGGGCGACGCTTACTGCAAGATCGCAGTACAACAAATAGTCACCTAAGTTGCTTGAAATGCCAAAACTAAATAAAAGTGTAAACCGGTTGTACAATATATACCCTATATTAGCAAGGCCTCCGCGTCTCGCTCCGTGGCTCAGTGGTTTGGGGCGCTAGGTATGTCGCCGGGAATGTTTTGCAAGTCACGAGTTCGAATCCCCGCGGGTACGTGCTTTTTTTTTTTTGTAAGTTAACTTTTTTGTTTTCCGCCGATGTTTTCCATACTGAGTTCACCTTTTTTTGGGCCGTAACGTTCATGGCTACACGAACTAGTTCACAAAACGCGCGCAGGCTGGCACTGGCGCGCTAGCGAGTTCTCGTTGGCGTGCTGTTGCCATAAGCACCGACTGCTTGCAGGCAGTGGGCACAGTCCAGAATGAACAGACCCTTGGCCTGGTGCGAACACACTTTTTACGATACAGGCATGAGGGAAGCAAGCTCCAAATATGGGGGAAAAGCGCATGACATTTGGGCGTCTGCGGGTACGCGGAGGGCGTTCATGCACTGCGTAGGTCTCGGCTAGTGAATGCTATGACTACAAGCCGTCCTGGGAGGCTTATCTTGTGCATTTTACAGCCGACAACATGGCAGAAGCGCGGTACGATGATTACTGAGATATTGAGAATGCCCATCCAACAACGCCATTGGTTATGTTTTACAGAACCGAAACCGAAACCGAAACTTGTGTGATTGCTAACCTTGGGCATCGTCCAATCACGGCGCCCCTCCTCCCAACGTCACAGCCTTAGTTGGTGCGGCCGCCGCAAACCGCGCATGGTAGTTTTTCTTCTTTCGCGCTTTGTAAAATAATTACCGATTTGTCAACCGGATAAACGATGAAAAGTGGGCTAATTTGAGCCAGTCTACACAGTGCAAGCAAAAACGGGAGCTTGACAAATTCACTTCAGTGTCCCTTTAAAGGGGCGTGAAATTTAAGGCCACTTCCGGCGAACACTAGTTACGTGGCCGATGAATACTTGCTTCTCATTCATTTATAAAGTACTGAAGAGAGGTCTTTACCAGATTTCACGAAACAATTATTTTGCGGTAAAACGCTTTCATGCGGAGACGTATTTACACTCGCAATTGCAGATGCGTGTACCCCTAATTCGTCCAGAAAATTAAACAAAAGAAAGGTGGCAACCAGTTTATTGTTATTGCTTTCTTGTTGTGTTGTTGTTGTTGTTTGAAGATCTGTTTACAATAGCCAAAAAATAAACATTTACGTAATGCAACGACATATACAGTAGGTGATCTTCACGTGAAATTTAGAAGTATTCAAGTGCAACTTCGAATATATGTATTATTTTGGCTCTCGTTTATGTCATCAGCCGTGTAGCAAAAAAAAAGCGTGAAATATAACGAAAGCACCCTGCTCGTACTTGCGGACTGTGCGACGAAAACTCCAGCAAAGGTCTTGCCTGGGCTGACGTGATCACGCGAAAGTAATAAGGATGGTTCGAAGGCACTCTGTAGAACCTGCTGCCAAAGCATCTCTGACATCAGCGTCAAAGGGCTCAGCGGCCTCTGAAATGTTGCACAAGGCCTATCAGTAAGTCGCTCCAGGTGGCTCACCATTGGCGGGAATCTGGGGAGATCTCACTGGTATATACGGCCACGATATGCGTGGGAATGTCTCCATGCGCGGGAAGCGCGCCGCTTACTCCATGACACATATTTCGTCTCTGCGTTCGACATGTTGCGTGCCAACATACCAACAAACTTGCGTACCAACCATTTTGGCGAGCGGTAGGTCCTCGGTCATCCAGAGGGCGACCACTTCGATGTCTGAAGGGTCAAATCTGGTCATGCCGAATCTCTCGGAGGTATACTGACGCGGGACTTGCCGCCGTCTTGGCTGATACTAAACTGCAGCAGGTTCCTGCGACAGCTTGCTCCCACGGGCAGTCGTCCGCCGAGGTGGGTTCTCGTGCGCTCAATATGTCTGCAGCCTAGAGGCACGTTAAATATCGTCAATCGCTTTCCTGCACTTGACGGCGACTCCAGTGAGCCGTACGCCTATTCTAATGACCTCGTATGGGGTCGCCGCGATTTTTTTCGATCTGGTGTCTTCCCCCACAACGTTCACGGGCACCCGCAGCGGGACAGCAAGGTTGCGGATTCGTATGGGGTGTCGACGGCCGCTGCCTTTAGGCAAGGGGCTGCGCTCCATACTTCTTAGTAGTCTTACTGAATCGTTGAGCTCGCGCCGTTGGACGTTCTTGTTTTGCCCTTAAAGGGAAGCAGGTGCCGCGGGAAAACAACGTACCCCGTGAAGATGCACAAGCAGTGTACTGGCCTTTCGGTGAGGATCGGGGTTAATTAATCGCGAATATGAAATATTGCGGCACAAATGTTAACAGTGGAGCTGTTGTTACTGGCCGTAACTTAGCCGTTGTAGGAAAAATACCAAGAAAATGCCCAGCGCTCGTGAGCGCGTGCCTCGCGGAGACCGCCGAGTCCCCGGTTCGCGCAGTGGCTTTAGCAAAAAAAAAGGCGAGAAAAATTCCAGCGTTGTCGTCAAGCGCTACGGTGCATGTAGAAAACAAACTTCAGCGCGAATGCTAAAGATGAAAAGCCACCATGCTTGGGAGAGGTCACTGCGGCCGACGCATTCTCTAGAAGTCATTATGCGTGATTGGAAACGTGGCCACGAGTGTACCAGTCCTTGCTTGCTTGCTTGCTTGCTTGCTTATAGGCAGCTGATGCCGAAGGAGGCGTCCACCGACCGAGCACGCGACAGAAAAGAAAAAAGATCCCGTTCGCCATTTTGAATTTTATTTATATTGTATCGTCGTAATGGCCAGACCGCGTAATGACCGGACTCCCGGACGCCCGGATGTTGAAAATTTCCTGTTGTGCGGGGCATGTTGTGCGGGGAAATTCTCCTTCACGAATGAATAAGTCTACTCCCCGACGCCAGACTCTCCCCCAAGATTAAATGTTGTCGAGAATTGGCTGTAGCAGCACGACTTTGTAGTCGCAATTTCACTTCCCGTCTGCTCGTTGTCAGTTATTTCCACATGGATGTGTCGGGACCGAAAAGGGAGTGGTTTACGCGTTTCGGGTTGGAGACGTTTCGCGAGCCATTTACGCCGATTCGGCCAAGTAATTACCCAGCGGCGTACATGCATCGATTGGAAATTAAGAATGTGTACATTTGCGACTGTGCCGGTAAGTGTATATCATAGCCACCCCAAAGCCATTGTGAACATCATTACTAAGTGGCAGTTACGTCGCAGTCCTGCTGGTCGTTCATATTCATATCGCCTTTAATTATTATGACCAGTATTTCTAGCGGAAGAAAACATGGTGCTAAACGTGGCAATCTCACGACGAAGGAATGATAGGCAATTTTAAACAATCGGTTTCCGCCAACGGCGAGAAGATTACTGTAAGCAACAGCATTTCATAAAATACTAGTGTATATACCTGGCTACAACGGGACCGGAAAATGCGCCCTGTAATCTACCTAGCGCTTTTTACTACGCGCTGCTGTTGTCGTGCCATCTTGGGTAAAAACAAGATTATTGTAAGTTTTCAATTACTAGGCAGGCCTCGCTTTCCAAAAGACGGCAATACGACCCCCTTAGAATGTCGTTTCGGCGTAACGCAGCCTCTTTTAAGTTCCCCGTGATTTTTACCGATAACAAATGGCGCCTTCTGCGTAAGTGGTTCAGTGCGCTTAACTCGAGTTCGCTAATCCACGCTGCATGAACGACTTTTTTCTACGAGAAAAGTAAGCCTCCGTCACCCCGTCAGAAACACGAACGCTCAGAAAAAGCCGGAGTATTCAGTCGCGTCTAGAACGGGTACCCTGTCTGTGTTCGCGCACGCTTCACGCAGGATTCGCTAATCTGGGCGAAATCCCAGAAGACCTTCCTAGTATTTACCAGCCCATGGCCCGCGGGGATAAAGATGCGCTGGTTACAAAGCGCCAGGAAAGGCGCCTGCTTCCCCCTACGAACGAAGGCTGTCAGATTCTCGCTCGCCTGCTGGCGGAAACCAGCTCTCACTTCAGGGTAATGTATACGCTCCCTTTCCAGTGTTTCTTCGCCATTCAAGAGGGCTTTCCTTAAAGGAAAAGTAATTTCCTACCTGACACGAACAGCTTAGAAAAACCTAGCTGCGTTCAGTGAAACGTGCTTGGGACTTCACGCATGAACTTCCAAGTATTGCCTTTCTATACCCGCCTTCCGCCGGAAAGTTAACATTCCTTGGCGTTCACTCGTGGTGCTTACGTTCCGAACGTATCCCAATACCGAAATGCGTTGGTTTCCGCATGATGTACTTTTATCTTCTTTGGAACCAGTACTTGCAAAATGACTCGGGGTTATGTTCATGAGTAAATAGATGGCGACTGAAGGAATTCGGAAAAAAATCAGAAAGGTTGTTGCCGTTGCGTTTGAAAGAACGAATTCATCCCGAATAAAACAAGATCAACAGTCGATATTAAATCTGAAGAAACATAATTTTTTGTGTTCTTTTATGGCCTTGAAATAATAAGTATAGCACTGCAGATAAACCTTTCTTTCGCCTTAAGGAAAAGCACCGAAACACTTAACCCCGATTCACGAGAAGCCGATACTTTTGTTTTCGTGAAGACGGACGACGCCACTTTCCCGCGAAGAGACCCGACAAGGCGGATAGGGCGCCCTTATATACAATAATTACTGTTTTTCATCTACAAATTGCAAGGTTATGACAGCAACCAATCTTATCCAAACAAAGTACACCAAAAAGGACCCCCTATGTGCAAAATTAGAGCACAAACACTCCGAGGTTCACTGAACCAAAGTCCCAAGTGTCTGCAACAATAGGGCAGCTAATTCTATATTAATGTGAGCGCCAGCAAATAACAATGAGCTCTTGCATCTGTCCCATGCCTGAACGGCATTAATTCATGATCAGTAGATCATCTACATCTTGGAACAGCGTCCATTCAATACAGGCACAAAATGAGCACCTTCGGACTGAGCATATTCATGATAATCGTTTCCGGGTTTCTCAGCGTGGTAAAACGTCTGCCAAATCCCTCAACATGAATACGGGCTTTCTTGTCAATGGCACCGCCCCAATTCGGACCTGTTGAGCCAGTCCTTTATGTGGTGGAAGCACATTTCAGCGACTTGAAGTCGGCTCCGACGTTTTCGAGGAGCTCCGTTGACATTCATAAACACTTCAGTCACACCTGGGCTACCAGGCAGGTGGCAGCCCGGGTGACGCTTGAGCTGAGGTGCCTTCGACATCCTGTCACCTCCCTGGCCATGGAGGAGGCCGTCATTTCGGGAAAGCCACGGATCTTCGCAGAGGCATTCCTGACGGGCCATACGGTGCAAGTGCAGGTGGGCAATGCCCTGTCGGTGCCTCGGGCAGTGAACGTGGGCACTTTACAGGGCTCGGTCGTCAGCCCCTTACTCTTCAACCTGGTCATGGCGGCACTGCCAGACTACCTGCCCAGATGAGGGGCGCGTAGGTTGTACGCCACGATCAATTTGAAGGTGATCACGGCAGCATCGATCAGCGGGCCTTTCAAGCTGAATAGCGGACGTTTTGAGAACGTCGGAGGTAAAGATAGCGCTGCCTTCTCCCCTGCTTGTTTCTTTGCCACTTGTTTCTTTGTTTCTGCTTGTTTCTTTGCCACAAATTGATCGCATACGTCGACGACGTTTTCTTTCTCGGGCGCTGGGCCCCTAGACGAGCTGCCCAGGAGTCGCGCTGAAGCTGCAGGTCGCGTTAAACAGAGTGCACCAAGGTCACCAACATCGGCCTGCAGTTGTCGGCCACCAAGACGGAGGCGATGATCCTGCACCCGGGCACCCAGGCCCGCCCAAGGGTCACCTGCTTGCATATTGACAGCGAGCAGCTCAGGTGGATGACCAGGGCTCGCTACATGGGGCTTACGTTGGACCCCCGGGTGTATTTCCGCCAGGTTTCCAAGAAGCTCCGTGCAAGAGCCCAGTGCCACCTCGGTTGTATGTAACATGGCGCGCCGGGACCAAGGCTGCTCCTAGGTAAAGTACGGCTTCCACCTGGACTGGAGCTCACTGACAATTCCGCCTTCTGGCACTGCCGGGAGCCCTACCAGTCCCTGTCGCACCTGCTCTTTGAGTGCCTGGAGTTTGCGGCAGGGAGGCCTGAGCTGTTGGCCCACCTTCGAGGCGCTCGGCAGCTAAACCACCTGGTGCGGGCGTGAGGCCCTGGGCTTCTACCTGGATACCACGGGACCCTTCTTCGCAATGTTTCATCCGCAGAAGGATGAAACATTGCGGACGGTGCTCCTTAGACTTTCCTTAATGTATCGTTTTTCTCCTTTTGTTCTTCTTTCTTTCTCCCATTGTGTGTGTGTGTGCGTATGTGCGTGCGTGCGTGCGTGCGTGCGTGCGCGTGTGCGTGTGTGTGTGTGTGTGTGTGTGTGCGTGCGTGCGTGTGTGCGTGTGTGTGTGGGGGGGTGTGGGTAGGTGGGTGCGTGCGTGTGCGTGCGTGCGTGCGCGTGCGTGCGGGCGTGTGTGTGTGTGTGTGCGTGTGTGCGTGCCTGCGTGCGTGTGTGCGCATGCGTGTGTGTGTGTGTGTGCATGCGTGCGTGCGTGCGTGTGTGCGTGTGTGTGTGTGTGTGTGCTTACACTACACACTCTTTCCTCTCCCCTCCTCTTCATCTGCCCGTCATCCCCTTCCCCAACCCGCCCCAGCAGCCGTTCCGGTGCCCACCTCCAGGTGGGACAAAGTACGCCTGCTGGTGGACTTTACAGTCAATTTTCTTTTCAATATATGCATCCATTCATTTCGGCAGGCTGGACGAAAGATCCAACCACGCTGTAACTAGTAGAAGCGAATCTTCCTCTAACTTCAGAAATAAGCTTAAGTCAAGGTGGAGGTTAGGTCGAAGGTACTGGATTTAGTCTGAGGTTACGTCACTGCAATTGAGGTCATTTACCCAGCCGTGCTTCGTAGCCAAGTGGCACCTTCTTTTGCACCCTCTTGCCATTTCATGCGTAGTAAGCGCGTTAGAACAGTCTATTTCGGCTAACGTTTTTTGTTCCTGAGTTCCTTCCTGGCCATGGATGCCTCAACAGTGCTGGAGCCGCTTTCCTTACCTTTAAATGCCACGTTCCTCCCGGTATGCATGCGGAGCTTGAAAGAAATCTGCGTGCCTCGGAGAGTGACGCTGGCACCACTATTACAGGCGGGAAGCTTTATAAAACACTGACGTAATGGAAAATGACTCCCTTATCGCTAATAAAGTCTAAGGATGCCACAAAGGAAAGCACGAAGATAAAGGCATCCCTCTTCGTGGCGCTGCTCGCGCTAATTCTTTGTTACAACGTGGTCTACTCGGAGGACCCAGTGTTAACGGGGCTATGCAGACAAAACTCGACTTTGTTTTATTCGAAAGATTTCGCGTTTTATAGTGCCTTCAGAGCTTCTACGGCAGCAAATGCCGTGTTCACAGAGAAATTATTCAATTTCGGTTAAAATTTTGGTTCTCCCGCCAAATCGTGTGTTTTCCTGAAGTTTGCAAAGAAGTCACAAGTGCGCGTTTTCAAGTGATGTTCTACTGCGTCATTCGGCTCTGCAGCTTCGATTTCCGTCAGTCCTCTCAGATCGCGCTACCATACTCAGCCGTCGCCGTTGGTTTGGTTTAGACCGTACTTACACCTGACTTGTTTTTGTTATGATAGAAATTAATCGTTTAGTGAAACAGGGTATGCTCGTCAAGCAGGGTCACGTAAGAAAACGTCGCTTACGCCAATCGGCCAGTGTTGTGTTAGACAACTCTAAAGCGGCGGGCTGCTGTGTGCCCAGTACCAGCAGCAGTGCGCATCGGTACTTCTACATTTACATGCATGTTCGTAACTTTAATTGTTTACCCCACCGTTCTTAGTCCTGTAAAATGAATATGCCTTACATTTAAGCGCAAATAGATCGTTCGGCAAGCTTATAAGCCCTGCGTAATTTGCGTTGGCTTTGGCCGGCCTGAGCCAATCACACAACGGGGCAGTTGACATCATAGGTTCTGTTACTGGAAATGGGCTAGTGGGTGGCATGGTCATTCCTTTCTTCTTCTAATTATACAGCTTATTTGAGAAACGTGGTCGTTAAAACTAGTGTCAGTATGATTCTAACAGCTCAATCTTTTGAATGAGCCAAACTTTTGTTTTGTCTGCGTGGCTCCTTAAGCTGGTAACAATTTCTGGCAAAAACATGTTGCTAACCTTAATACCCATACATTGTCTGTTGTCCTTTATACCGCGTTTTAAAACGCGGTAAAAGACAACAAACAAGTAGCGTTTTCCGCAAAAGATATAGTCATTAAGGCTTTTTCGTCCAGTGCCTACATTCAACTTCTTTCAAGTTCAACCCCCACAAAGAACCTCTTTCATGTGAGCGCTTCGGGGTATTCTCGCTGGAAAAATAAAAAATTGATTTTAAATATTAGGCGGCGCATGATGTTATTTCATTATGGAGAAATATTACGATAGTTTTTGAGTTGGAGCATGCGTGCCTTGAATTTTAGGGGCGAAGCCCCTTGGGAGCTGGGGCTGTTGGCGTCTCCTGTCGGCGTCGTAATAGTCGTCGCATGTAGTCACGGTACTAAAACACCGGGAAACTCGTTTACATCTTGTGCTAGAAGGTCACGCGTACTAAAAAAAAAAACACACACACCAGGACACTCGTTTACACCTCGCGCAAAGAGCTCCGGGCTTCAAAGACAAGAGACTTTTACCGCAAAGCTCTATACCTCTACCCTCCAACGGTTTCATCTCCGTCGACAAAGACGCAAAGGTGCCAAGAATACACTTATACACTCCATGCTTCGCTCCTCCGCAGGTTTCACGTTAGGGGAAATGGCCCGGGTTTTTTTTTTTAGAACGCTAGGGATGGTGATAAAAAAGCGGTAGGGGGAAAGTGACAGTTCTAAGTAAGGTTTCTTGGTGTCTCTACTGTGTGAAAGAAAAATCTCCAGACATTCAGAGAATTGTCTATTAGTGCGTAGCATTCTTATGCCACTTGTCTTGAGTGTGAGTTCTTTACAGCGAATTTCTTGGTTTTTCTATGTCCTCTCTATTTACGCTAATATAACGATTACATGCTAATATAACGATTGCTAATGTAACGATAACGACTCTACCGCAGCTGACAGAATAGAACTAGCGGAGCTCTCGAAGTTAATCAATAAGCGTAAGACAGCTGACATACGGAAGTATAATATGGAGAGCATCGAATACGCTGTAAAGAACGGAGGTAGCCTGAAAGCACTGAAGAGACGTCTTGGCGTGGGGAAAAATCAGATGTATGCACTTAAGAATAAGCAAGGCAATGTCTTCACAAATAAGGATAAAATAGTCTCAGTGGCCGAGGAGTTCTATAGGGATCTGTACAGTAGCCGGGACATACAGGATAATGCCGAACGAGACAGTAGTTCAGAGGAGATAGACATCCCACCAGTAACGACCGAAGAAGTAAGGAAGGCTTTGAAAGAAATGAAAGGGGGCAAAGCACCTGGTGAGGATCAGATAACAGCAGACCTCTTGAAGGATGGCGGAGAAATTGTACTTGAAAAACTGGCAAACCTGTATACGCAATGCCTAATGACCGCAATGGTACCGGAATCTTGGAAGAACGCGAACATCATCCTAATCCATAAGAAAGGCGACATGAAGGACTTGAAAAATTACAGGCCGATCAGCTTACTGTCAGTCGTCTACAAGGTATTTACCAAGGTAATCGCTAACAGAATTTCTGCAACCTTAGATTTCAGTCAACCGAATGAACAAGCAGGGTTCCGTAAAGATTATTCAACAATGGACCACATTCACACGATCAATCAGGTGATAGGGAAGTGCACTGAGTATACTGAACCTCTATATATAGCCTTCATAGATTATGAGAAAGCATTTGACTCGGTCGAAACCCTAGCAGTCATTCAGGCATTACGGAACCGGGGGCTACCATCACCCTCCATAGGGAGAGCAGTAAAATAGCTATAAGGAAGGGAGTCCGACAAGAAGACACAATATCTCCAATGTTATTCAAAGCATATTTGTAGAAAATAGATCTACTTCAACAGCCGTACTTACTTTATCACAGGCTCTCAATTCCGCGATGCATCAGAATAACATAGCTGTCGTTGTTTTTCTGGATATTAAAAAGGCATTTGACACGGTTTATCATCCAATCTTGCTGCAGAAATTAGAAAGTTATGGCTTTACAGAGTGCACACTTAAATTCTTTCATAGCTATTTATCCTCCCGGAAGCAAAGGGTTCTTATTAATGGTTTTATTGTCAGACGTTAAAGAGATAACTTGCGGTGTACCACAGGGCTCCGTTATGGGTCCCATATTGTTTTCACTTTATATAAACGATCTCCCTAAGGCTCTTTCCTCCTCACAAATAATAATGTATGCAGATGATGCCGCTCTTGTTGTTTCCGGAACATCTCTTCAGGAAATTCAAACCAGAATAACCAGTGAGCTGAAAAACCTATCTTCTTGGTTTTTTGAAAACCGCTTAACACTTAATGCAGACAAAACTAAGTACGTCGTTTTTCACTCTAGGTACAAGACCACCCACAATTATTTTACACTTACTCTCGGCAGCTCATTAATACAGCAAGTATCGCATTTCAAATACCTAGGAGTAATTTTTGACTGTCATTTACACTGGAAAGAACAAATAAATAGCACATGCAAGAAACTCGCTTTTGGTTGCCACGCGCTCTTTAAGGCGAGATATTATTTTCCGTACGATGTACGACGCTCACTCTACTATGCATTCTGTCATTCACATATCAGTTATTGTTGTGAATCTTGGGGGCAAACGTATAAAACCTACCTGTCGCCTTTACTTCGTATGCAAAAACGAGCATTGACTGCGTTGATAACTGATTCAGGTCTTTTCAGAAACAACGTTTTCCATGATAATCACGTACTGTCGTTTTGGTCCTAGCGTAACTACAAAATTTCGCTCGTGTTCAACAATATAATAAACACCAATTCTCCCTTTCCATTAAGCCTTTTCACCTTACCCTCTCGTAGTACAAGGCAAGCCTCGAATTTCAATTTCAACCTTCCCAAATGTAACAATGTATATGGTGAACGCCTGATCGAGTTCAGTGGAGTCAAAATATGGAACGACCTTCCGATAGAGGTGAAAACAGCGAGAAATTTGAAGATGGCCGCTAAACAGCATTACAAGTCTTGTGAAATTTTATCGGAAACTCTTGCTAGGTGAATCATCTTTTTAGTGACAATATTTTTCTGTTGTATTTGTTGTGTCTATCTGTGAATATGTACTTTTCCAGTTGTATGACATGTAGCCCTGTGTACATCTCAATTTTTCTTGAGCCCTCTACGCTCTGACGTTTAAGTGCTTGTGAATTGCTTGTGAATTGCTTGTAATTTTATATTGGACCGGCCACTAGCCTATGCAGCTATCGGTCCAAACAGTGTCTGTACATACTTCGTGTTTTTATGAATAAAGTTTCTCATAAAAAAAAAAGAAGTATTCAGAACGTTGGATTGGGAACAGGTGGGAGTGAGGGTTAATGGAGAATACCTCAGTAACCTCAGATTTGCTGATGACGTTCCCTTGCTAAGTAACTCGGGGGACGAATTGCAAAGCATGCTTTCCGCACTGGGCGAACACCGTAGAACCGTGGGCCTGAAAATTAATATGCAGAAAACTAACGTAATGATCAATAACCTCGGGACAACACAGCGGTTTGGGATAGGTGGCGAGGCAGTGGAAGTGGTAAGCGATAATATCTAGTTAGGCCAAGTTGTGACCCCAGATCCCAACCATGAGGCAGAGATAATTAGAAGGATCAGAATTGGGTGGGGTGCATATGGCAGACATTCTCAGATAATGAATAGCAGCCTACCATTGTCGCTGAAGAAGAAAGTGTATGACAGCTGCATCTTACCGGTACTCACCTACGGGGCAGAAACTTGGAGGCTCACTAAGAGGGTTCAACTTAAATTGAGAATGACTCAGCGGGCAATGGAGCGGAAAATGATAGGTGTAACATTAAGGGACAAGAAGAGAGCGGAGTGGGTCAGGGAACAAACGCGTGTTAAGGACATACTAGTAGAAATTAAGAAGAAGAAATGGACGTGGGCAGGGCATGTAATGCGAAGGCAAGATAACCGCTGGTCATTAAGGGTGACAGAGTGGATCCCTAGAGAAGGCAAGCGCTGCAGGGGGCGGCAGAAAGTTAGATGGGCAGATGAGATCAGGAAGTTTGCGGGGATAAATTGGTCACAGTTGGCACAGGACCGAGGTAATTGGAGAATAATGGGAGAGCCATTTGCCCTGCAGTGGGCGTAGATAGGCTGGCGATGATGATGATGATGATGATGATGAACGATTACATGTAGAACTTTCCCGAAATCTGCACTTTTGTGGAAACGACGGGCGTTACATGGTTAGCCACTTTCCGTATTTTTTAATATTTTTCTTATTCTTGTTTTAGTTTTCAAAATCTCTTTCTACCAAGTATCTGTACTTACGTTATCACGATGGCAGGTGGAACGTCCGCGAAATCTGCATTTTTGTGGAAGTACAGGCCATTATACAGTCGTAGCTGTGGGCGTACACGTCAAAGAATGCTACGCAATAAAACTAAAACATTCAGCTATTTCACAAGAAGTTTTGTTATTTGTTCAGCCTAAACCTTGATCATTTTAAGAATAAAGGTACACAAATGCGCCGCAGGCCACAGTGTGATTCCACTCAACCCACCGAAAACAATGCTTAGATTAGCATATTTTTAAAACAGAAATTTCTATTGCCACTGATCGCGCGTTGGCCCCAAATCCACTGCAGAAAAGCTAACTTTCCCTGACGAGTATGATGATCGTTGGTGAAATGAAAGATAGTTGAAACGCGAAGCTTTCTCTGGCAGAAAGCCAGTGTCTTCAAAGTACAAAGTTAAAGTCTAAAAGTCAAATCTTTACGCCCGAGACCCACCCCAGGAAAGCCAACTTACAAAATGGGCTTCCTCAAAGGCACGTGAAGCACCTCACGAAAAAGGTTTCTCTTGGTCGGAATCGAACCTGGTTCCCTGGCGTTATAAGCCGACGTCATTCCCATTTCGCCACTCCGACACTGTCGAAGCAACTTGAAGTTTGGACTCTGGCTTTGTCTCAGCTTACACGGGAGAAAGCTTCGGAGTTTAATCTCAAATTTGTATTGAGTTGTTTATTTCTGTAACACGCGAGATATTCACGGGGATTTCGCAAGAGGCGACATTTGTGTTCGGCTGGGGCCGCATAGCCCCAGCCAGCACAAACACGTGAAGAGCAGCTTTCTATTTGCAAAGAAAGGCGGCGGTCGACCTAAGCACAAAATGAAACGGTCGGGATCAATAATGCAATACGTAGGGTAAAACACGTCCACGACAAGCGTGCGTAATCCAGCTGCTCCATGCATAACTAAGCGAAGGTTCACTCTAGCCCTATGAAAGACGCACAGGGAAAAAATGCCCCACTACTGGAGGTCGTTGCGAAGAGGGGTCGAATCGGGTGATTGCAGGCAACTAATTGCTCAGAAATGTTTCTTCGGTCAGGTTGTTTTGTAACTGGTTATGTTAAAACAGCCCTGGTGGTGTGTGTGCCCAGATATTTGTCCCTATTTTTTATCCTCTTTTTTTTCTATCAAGTAATGGTCCTCACAGCGCTGACCCTAGAGCAACCACGCGCCCCATGAGTGTTCTCACTTCGAAAATGTAGAAAAAAAGAACACACCAGCCATAGTAAACGCCTCAGAAACTTCAGGCAATTTAACAGAACTTGCTTAACTAGCATAGCCGAACTGCATCTTTGGGAACTACGTAATATTTTCTGCTTTACTCCTTTGAAACATATATACCTTTATTAATGTTTTGTTACTTCTACGTTTCATAAATGGCAAATTGCACATTTGAATGTTTTATTTCTGCATCTACCCTAGGTGTACTTCCTTACAATTAGCCTGTTTAATTTTGTTCAACACACGGGCGAGTGTAGTTAGCCATTTTAAAGAGGTTATTTCTATTTTGCTGCATTTCACCTATTGTTTTTAACACCATTGCTTTATGCAAAACTTAAGTGGTTTAAAGGGCACAAAAAGTAAAAAAAAAATAGCGCAATGTTTTGCGGTAAAGTTCATGACTATGAAATTGGTACATGTTATATTACCCGCATGCCCTCTTTTGTGTTAGTGCGTTTTAGATCGATGACCGGCCGCACGGGGGAGAAACGCCGTAGCACGAATTAAGATAATGACTTTCCAAAATTATCAGCAGTTAGCTTCTCGCTTAGCGCATTATGGCATGAAGCTGCGGGTGCATAACCCACCAAAAAAGTAACGCTATCAAGAAATTACTCAAGAAAACCGTGCTAGTTATGCTATGTGGTGTGGTAGTTGCCTCATAATACAAGGCTACGACGTACGTTTCTCGCAAAAACACACGAAGGAACACTTCAAGCATTGGCGTCCTGAAGTTAAAAATGTGTTACAGTTTAGGATAAGGCCACAGAGCCGAAGCTCAGAGAACGGTGGATCACAAATGACAAGGGGGTTATATTTCGGAGTTCAATCAACCGATGGCCACGCAATAGCTCTGTGTAATGCTTATACATACTTTGCCGATTGCGCTAATATTTACCATAGGAATTATTCAGTTTATTGGTTCAGTTACGCAGTTATGTGGTCTGATTGAACTAATTTTTGTGTGAATACACACCTTTTTTTCGTAGTCCCAGGTTTTTTTTTAGTTATTTACCCGTATATACGATGCAAATTCGTACATGTGCATGTACACCTGGCGTCAAAATAAGCCGGGGCACGCGAGCGCGTGGCAAAATGCATCGGCGCGACATCTGACGTTGCACATCTGGTGTCGAGACACCGATGTGCGCGTGCGCGTCCAACCACGCTCGCTAGCCTGTCTTTTCATTCGCTTCAAACGGCAACGCTTGTCACATTCAGCGCTTGGCGCCAGGGGCCACTTTCTTTGGGCAATCCCTCTTGCTCGCACACGCTTCAGCGGCCGAGGGCGAGGGTGAAGATGCGTTGCTCGCTCTGCGCTGCTCTGACATAGGATACATGGAAATGGGACTGCTATCTTAGTTTTAAATGCTGCATTCTTTTTTACAAGAAAGCTGTCTATGGCTAGGATCCAGCAGATCGTCTCCGGTAATAGAACAATGTAGACAAGAATGTAGACAAGATGTAGACAAGAACTGCGTCTTAGGCCGGGTTCAGAGTGTTGTCGCAATTGTCGTAATATCTTTAAGTAATGACGTCCTTTGACGTCTCAGCCAACCGAACTGTGTAAAACGCTGTTTTTTTACGTCCATAGCGCACGATACGGCTGTTACGTATTTAGTCTGAACATAGCATTAAGCGAACGCACATCATTGTCGCGTGAACGCCCCCCTCACGTTTTCTCCAAGCGTTGAGCACCTCGTGCGGGCAGAGCATACTGCCCCTTCCCTTCCCCCACAGCAATTCGGAGAGCGCTGCCTCGCGCCACCACGGCGAACCTACTCCCCTCCCAATTTCTTGACATTCTCCCCCTTTCCTTTCCTTCACTGGCCGGTCTTCCCATCGTTCGCTCGGTCACGACGACACCGACGCGGCTGAGCCCAGAGAAGGGCTGCTCTGGGCTCAGGGCTGCTCCTTACAATGTCTTCCCAGCAATTCATTTGTGTTAGGAGGTGAAGCAGACATTAAGGGGATCGTTGTAAGCTTGATCTTTGTAAGATGGCTTTCCCACATCGACTGTTGAACAGTTAATCAAGTCAATCTTCGGAGGGAATACCATCACATAAAGTGGATCTAACGCTTGTTTCATTGAAACTATACCGAAACAAATTATATGACAATTAGCCGGTGAGACGAATCTAACACAAAGCCGGGTTTTATATTTTTCAAAATTGCATGGTTCACAGTGAAATTGTCAATACTGTGTAATTCACGTCCGCCGTCAGTACATATGGGATTCTACGGGAGGGATACGAACAGCCCCATGTTTGTCCACCGGAAGAAAACTCTAGGTAATCAAAAGTTCATTCAGCCAATTAACCAGGAACTATGCGGAATCGCAAATTACAAACAAACGTGTTTTGCTTCGTGCACACCGAGTCAAAGCTCACGTTGAGGCTCGGCACCGCAGCTTTGATGGTCATCCTTCTTCACAGAGTGAAGGGCACGGAATTCTTTGTAAATTTTTTGACAAACCCCGGACCACGCCGAACTCCTCTCCCGTTTCCCCTTGTTTAATTGTTTCGGAACGTGTGCAAGGTGAAGTCTCATCACGCCTTCATAAAATAGATTATTTCTCGCTCCAGTTCGAATTCTGTTTGTGTGCTCATTCTTAGTTAACAACCAATTGTATGTTTTACGAAAAAAATATTAAACTCGTTCCAGCGATTGCGATTGATATCTACTGAAACAGCGCGGAGCCGCAGTTACGACCGTTTTCTCCAATACATGGCCATCTCTCTCCGCAGATTGCGTTTTAATGACAACAAACTAATTCTCCAACGCTTACAACTTCACTACCTAATTACGATAAGTAAACGAAACTCGGCATAGCGGTATAATCGTCCTATCAGCATAGTTTTATAGAACTTGTTTTTGGGTACATTTAATAACACCTGAGTTAAAGCCGTTTTCTTTAATCGTACTCCCTCCGTAGATTTCCATGCTTCGCTGCGCAACAGGCAGTGTCGGAAGGCCAGCTTACAAAGACCAAGCTTCCGCCGATCTTTATGAAGTCGGCTTTACCTGTAAACACAGACGCTTTGCCGGGAACTCCGGAGGGAGCGTAAAACGATGCAAGGACAGGCTGTAGTCAAGTCCAGCCCAAGAACAGCGTAGCTGTTGGAAATAGCGAAGTGGGAGAGCATATGTGGGACACAATTCTGTCACCGCGAGACGGGCAAGATTAGTTATCTGTTATAACAGGGCAGGGCGAGCAACGCATCTTCACTCTCACCCTCGTCCGCTGAGGCGTGTACGAGCACGACATGTTGGGCAAAGAAAGTGACCCCTGGCGCCAAGCGCTCAATGTGATCAGCGCTACCGGTTCAAGCGAAGTAAAGTAAAAGACAGGCTTGCCAGCATGGTTGGACGCGCACGCGCACATCGATGTCTCGACACCAGATGTGCAACGTCAGATGTCGCGGCGATGCATTTTGCCACGCGCTCGCGTGCCTCGGCTTATTTTGACGCCGGGTGTACATTATAATAACTGGGAGGATTAAAATTTAGGTGCTTATAGTTCATTTTAGGCGTTTACGGCGTTCAGGATAAGAATTACGGGACACTGCCAATTCGAGAATCCTCACACCTCTAAGCATAAGAACGAGCGTTTTTTTGTCACTAGTGAATATATTTATGTAATTATTCCAGTTCAGTACGCGGAAATCGAACAGTGTTCGCTAAGGGCAGGCACGCAAACATTACTCGTGCTTAAGCCACACTGCCCCACACTAATTGAATCTCGCAACTGCGCTCGCTGAACGCCCCAATTCAATTAAAACTTGCTAATGGCGCGACCCTGGATAATGTAGGCAGGTTCAGGTCAGAGGTGGAGCCTATCTCGCGGTACCTGCTTGTTATTAATTCATGAAGTTCCGGTTGTCGTCACCTAGTCTAGTTCACTGCCTTCAGCCTGTAAGTTTGCCTTGTCCGGTAAGACACAAGAAACAAAGACGGCGGGTAATCGGAAATGCGTATCGATAACTCGGCTCCATATATAAAAAAAGCAATGGTCACTAAGAGCCGTTAGGAACCCAACAGCCAGGTTTTACGAGCTATTGGCCCACAGTTCGCATATGCCTAATACGCCTGGTTTTCGGCTATTTTGCGGTCACAAAAAAACGAGAATATTGATGCGTTGTTTCTAGGCACCATCAAGAACCAAGGATTGCTGTGTTGCTGACAGCAACAGACTAGCGAAAGTGGATTAAATTTCGCTGATACCTTAGCGTTAGATCTCGCAGCGCCTCACTGAATTTGATGATAAATTTGGCCCTTGAATAGATGCTTGACGCCAAAAATTTGCAAAAACAATATTTATCTGTTATTCTGTGAGACAGCCAATGTAAGCCCTGTGAACAGCCGACGTTCCTCTGATACATCCAGATTTACCGCCAAGCACTTCAACAAGCTGCTCTCTGTTTGCAAGGTACGCTTGCATGCACCGCGGAATGATTGCATTAATAACAAATTATCCAGTTTGTATTCCATTCCACATCTCCATCGTCTTACAATTCTGTCTGTAGTGCTTAGGGTTCAAACACGTGACAGCAAGATTTTGAACAAAGATAGCATCCTCATCACACCCAACAGGCTACTAGGTCCACTGTAGGACGAAGGCCTCTCCCATCGACCGCCAACCTCTCCTGCCATGCGTATCCCCAGTTTATTCTCTGATTCCGAATTTTTCGTGTTTTCTTCCCTCCATCGTGTTATTGGCTTTCCCTTGGTTTTAGACCCGTCTCTCGGTATCCGCTCTGTTACCCTGATTGTCCACCGGTTGTGGTTTCTTACCTACATTGCCAGCACAAGTGCATTCCTTTTTCTTTGCTTGAACTAGGATATCCTCTATTCGAGTTTGTCCTTTGATCCAGGAAGCTCGTTTTCTCTCCTTCAACGTTACTCCTATCATCCTTCCTCGCACGGTTAGATGAGCCGACCTTTGTTTGCTTTCGAACTGTCTAGTAAGGCGCCAAGTATCCGCACTACTAGTCACCACCAGCAGGACGCATTGGTTGTATATTCTTTTTTTCAGAGATATGCGTAGCTTACTTTTCGATATTTCGGAATGTTCTGTTCTTTCTTTCTTTCTTTCTTTCTTTCTTTCTTTCTTTCTTTCTTTCTTTCTTTCTTTCTTTCTTTCTTTCTTTCTTTCTTTATTTCTTTATTTCTTTCTTTCTTTCTTGTGGTTGGGATCAGCAAATACAATCTGTCGGTGGATGTTATAGCCTTCTACTTGTTGAAGCAGTTCGTTACATATGTTGAACAGGACGCCTTCGGCATGTTTATTCATCGTTGCTTTAGATTTATTCATATTTATTTCTAGCCCCACGTCCACGCTTTCTGATTGCAGTTCCTCAAGCATTTTTTTTTCAGGTGTTCTGCAGACTCACTTAGCAAGACTGTGTCGTCTTCGAGCCTCAGATGACTCGAGTATTATCCGTTTATCCGTAGTCCTGTTCTTTCTCTCTCAAGTTTTCTGAATACCCCCTTCTTACAGCCTGGGAACACTTTCGCCGAGATGGTAACTCCAGGTCGTACGCCCTTCCAGATCTGGAATTTGTTGCATTTCTTATAAAGAATTATCGTGCCCGTACATACGTCGTCTAGGAGTCTTACGTCGGTCTCTCCTATTCCCTGGTCCTTAAATGCTTCAAGCACTACTGCCTGTGTACAGAATTGAACTTTTTTTCATAGTCTAGAAATACCATGTTTACGGTGCTTATTCATTTCGCGGAAACGTATTTATACTCGTATTGATTGTACCAGCCCACTGTAACGTCTTGGGCGCTGTACGTTCTGTATAAATAAATAAATAAATAAATAAATAAATAAATAAATAAATAAAGTTTCGGAGTACGTAATTGAAGGAAGTGAAACGTTTTGGCTTGTTGTGTCATATTACAGAAACAAACAGCGCTCCTGGCGGGGCACACACACGTGCTAAACGCAATCAGCGCCGTGTCTGTGGGAACTTCCTTTTCGTCCCGCCCTGAAGGCTGTTTTGTTCCGGAGTAACGTGCGGAAGTTGGTGCACAGCATCAAAAATATAAAGAAATGGCGCTGTTTGTTGTCGTCAAAGTAAGCAACAACAGTGTGAATAGTTAGTCTTTTTCTTGAAAAATTTTCTATAAAACCATGTTGGCTGAATGTTGGAAATGGTTATATTCGGAATGGTTATACTACAAGTTCGTCGCCTTATATATTTCTTATGCTTTGCAAATGTCTTCTGGGTGGCTTCCGTGAATGCTGTCTCCTCGTTCACATAGTCTAATTGCGTGAAAAAGAACTCTGGGCGGCCCTCACTTGCTTACCGTCTCTACGTATGTTAGTCTGAACCTTCAATAATTCTGCTAGCTATTCAATGACTGCAATCAGACCAGGATTAGCTTCGGCATCACCCTTCAACATCATCAGCAACAAAACCCATTTCAAGTCTGAGGCGGCACTGAAGAACAACATTAAATCCCGTGTCGCTTTGACGACACTTTTAAAACATACTAACCTTCAAAAGCAAGATAGAATTTTGAGTTAGTTAAACCCGCAAGTCTTTGCAGCGCCCCCGCACAGGTTCCTGGAGACTATAGCTTAATGCAGTCCATGCGCCATGTTGTTGCTACCGTCTGATGACACAAAAAATTAGACACACTCGTGTTTAGAAATTTCGGTGCACGTTTAACGTATAATACCTCTCTGCAGCCATCCATCTATGTGTGTACAGGCGCGACACTCAGCCAAAGACAAAGCCCTCAAAACATTATTCTGTATCTGTAATCGCTGCGCTAATGTGTTATGTCGAAAATATTGTCGTTCTGCGTGCGCGGAGGCAGGAAAAGCTATTCAAAAACTATCTACTATGTCGCAGACATAGGGGATAGTTTGACCTACTGTCGACAGTTTGGCCTCTGATAGACGTAGGCCAAACAAAGCGTTAACTCTGAGAATCAACGAAAATGTGCTGGCAAAGTTACAAAGTATACATATCCTTATGAGTATACTACACTGCGTATACTTATGAGTATACTATCTCACTGCGACGCATTATTCCGGCAGTCGGTTGACATCGACCGTTAGCGAGCTGCGACGACAAGGCGAGCCCATAAAGGGTTTTGGACTTAAAAAAACAAATGAAGCGAGGAGACAAAACTGTGTGCCAAAACTTCACTAAATCAAGAATTGCTGCTGAGTAAAAATTGGCGTGGTGGGCGATGTCCTTTTACCAACCGACATTGTATGCTAACGAAGTTAGGAGAATAATGAATTTACACGGAAATAAACGACGTAATGTGTGTGTCCTGCTTCGTATTTTGGGGTTCACGTGTCATTTTTACATGCGCTCCTCCATTATTAGGCCTTTTTATGTGCGGCTGTTCTGTGTAATAAGTAGCCCGAAGATTCTGCACAGTAGACTACCTAGAAAGAAAAGAAGAGAGCCCCTGGGTTGAGTAGGGAGCCGGCTGGCCCCCGTTTTGGCGCCATATGCTCCGACTGCCATCTCGACGCCCGAGGAAGGCGAGCGCTAATCTTTGATGGCGGAAATTGTACCCGAAGCTGCAGCTGCCAGTTGCCTGCCTTTGCGCGCATTGAGAATTGCTGACTGCTTCCTCTCGTTTACCTGCGCACCAGTGCACACAGCCCTTGCATTTATTCGCGGCTTCCTGCCTACCCCACCTCCAAAGCGACAATTCATCTTCACAAGTTATATGTCTGCGTCAATCGCGTTTGCCAATTGCTATAGCAGAAAATAAAAGCAATGAATGATATTTCGCTAAAAGTACTGTTGCTTTCTTCCTTTATTTCATTCACAGTTAGAGAGAAAGAGAGAGCGTCGTGGATTGGCAGCGGCAGGGGCACCCAGGACACACCGAGTCATCACTGACGATGTTTTATGCAGGTTAGTTACGTGAAAAAGCCCAAATCGTTCTTGTTTTGTTTAACCGCCTGCTACTGCTGCCAGATATTGTTTCCTTGCGATGTCTGAATCAGTATGTTCAGCCTGTACAAAACTGCGCTCAAAAGCTGACGCCCTCGAGTGCAGCATGTGTTGCGGTATTTACCATTTTGGTACAGGCTCTTATGTTGTCGAGGGATCGCTAAGGTCGAAAGGGGATTCATTTCGGAAAACATTGAAGCGTAAAGCTTGCCGTTACGACCCTCCAACCGGTAAGTGCAACCCCACACCAGACGATATTACACTGAAGCTTGCCATGATTAATGCAAAGCTGAGACAACTTATGTTGTGCCAGCAGCGGTCACTGAAATGCAACGCTCAGTACAAATAATGCCTGATAATTTTGATGGTACGATAAAGCGCCTAGGCGAACACCGCATAGAAATTAAGTCAATCGATAAGCATCTAAATGCAGCCGAAAAAGCGGAAGTTGTGGAAACGCAAAAGATACGGCAAAATGCTTGTTGTACATGGCTTTGAATGGCGCAGCCGGCGTCTTAATTTGAAAGTACAGGCGGTGACTTAAAGGGACACTGAAGTGATATGTAAACATTGCGGGATTACTAGCGCAAATTGTAGTCCGGAGTCCCCAGGCCATGTTTCGACCACTCTAGGCGCGTTTACGCGATTTTATTTAGTAGAAAAACTAATTCGAAAACGCTGTCCTCCTCTCTTTACGCTCGCCCATTTTCTGTGGCGTTTTCGTGTGACGTCAGGAGGGGATGAGCTGGCAATTGGCTGCGCCACGGCTGCGCTACTGCACGGCTCCCCGGCCGACAGAGTCAGTCGGCCCAGCGTTTCGTCCGCCGGCCGCCGGCGAGTCGTCGCAATCAAGGAGGTTAAAAAAAAATTGCTTGGTCGCAATTCGTTCGCTTAGTTGAAACGAAGCCAGGACACGTTTGTGAATGGAAGAATGTGCCTTTCTTTACTTGGTTTATTTGTACACTGTATCTAGCTCCAAGTCAAGGTCGCTTCACACAAGCGCTGCACATGCGACGCTTCGCTGACTGGTACGCCAGTAGGAAAATATAAGGCCTCTTGAAGGCGGGAGAAGAGTCAGCGAAGTCAATATAGGTACTAAGCAAATAAAATCAACTGATATTTTTACCGTACAGCGTAAAACTAGGGCGCGGGAAGCACTTTTTTGCGCTGGGCGAACAAGCACAGCGGTCAGCAGCACGACTACGCATCTGCGAACGCTTTTCCGTCTACGAAATGCAATTGCTAGACGTGAGCTACTGTGGAAACTCGGGCGACGCTTACTGCACGATCGCAGTACAACAAATAGTCACCTAAGCGGCTTGAAATGCCAAAACTAAATAAAAGTGTAAACCGGTTGTACAATATATACCCTATATTAGCAAGGCATTCGCGTCCCGCTCCGTGGCCTAGCAGTCTGGGGCGCTAGGAATGCACCCCATATGTTTCGCGAGTCACGAGTTCGAATCCCCGCGGGTACGTGCTTTTTTTTTTGTAAGTTAACTTTTTTGTTTTCCGCCGATGTTTTCTATATTGAGTTCACCTTTTTTGGGGCCTCAACGTTCATGGCTACACGAACTAGTTCACAAAACGCGCGCAGGCTGGCACTGGCGCGCTAGCGAGTTCTCGTTGGCGTGCTGTTGCCATAAGCACCGACTGCTTGCAGGCAGTGGGCACAGGCCACAATCAACAGACCCTTGGCCTGGTGCGAGCACGCTTTTTACGATACAGGCATGAGTGCGGCAAGCTCCAAATATGGGGGAAAAGCGCATGGCATTTGAGCGTCTGCGGGGACGTGGAGGGCGTTCATGCACTGCGTAGGCCTCGGGTAGTGAATGCTACGATTCCAAGCCGTCCTGGGAGGCTTATCTTACGCATTTTACAGCCGACAGCATGGCAGAAGCGCGGTACGATGATTACTGAGATATTGAGAATGCCCATCCAACAAAGCCATTGGTTATGTTTTACAGAACCGAAACCGAAACCGAAACTTGTGTGATTGCTAACCTTGGGCATCGTCCAATCACGGCGCCCCTCCTCTCAACGTCACAGCCTTAGTTGGTGCGGCCGCCGCAAACCGCGCATGGTAGTTTTTCTTCTTTCGCGCTTTGTAAAATAATTACCGATTTGTCAACCGGATAAACGATGAAAAGTGTGCTAATTTGAGCCAGTCTACGCAGTGCAAGCAAAAACGGGAGCTTGACAAATTCACTTCAGTGTCCCTTTAATATTCCAGACCACGCGAGCCCGTGGCAAGAGCCACCGAGGCGCACTCTGGAGGCCTGGCGCCTGTTGTCGAGACCGGCGCGGCGCGCATGCGCGTTCTTTTTTACTCGCAGGCACGCAGATTTTCTCGCTTCCTGCTGCGGTACTGCGGCCGCCACTGAAGGAAGGAAGAAAGGAAGGAAGGAAGGAAGGAAGGAAGGAAGGAAGGAATACGTTTTTTCATCCATCGGGATCAGGGGTTGGGGGTGGAGGAGGCCCACAGTGCTGCCGCGACCGCCAGGGCCCGGGAGGTGGTCAGGACTTGGCCTGACTCCCCCCGGTCACGCAACATCTGCTCCCAGTGGTGAGGGGAGGGAACGGGGGGGTACTGGTCTGCGGGGCATTCGCCGAGGGAATGGTAGTGAGTGTCGAGTGCCCTGCAGGCTGGACAGGTAGCACCGCAGAGCGACGCTTCTGCAGCGCTGCTTTTATCTAGATGGAATGTTTGCGGCCTATTAGAGAGTTATATCAGATCGGAAAAACGGTTCCGGTACGGTAACGTCTACCGTCTGGACCCCACCGCGCATGCGCAGGACCCTACAGTAAACCGGAGCGACTTGGCCAAACGGTACCGAGACGTACCGTGTCCGTCGTTCCAAAGCGGACGGCCGCTTTGGAAGAGTTTGGTAGACGAACGCTTGGCTCACGCCTAGTTGAACGGATTGCAAATATGAGATCGTGTAAGAAAAATGAGGTTGCAACAAGTGAAATCCTCGTGATTCTGACAGCTCAAGCAGCAAGCGAAACCCGGCCCCGACCCAACTGCCGTGGCTTGTGTCGTCGAGCGACACATGTACGATAGCTTCTTTTAGGTTAAATAAAGGCGATCCGGCTACATAACTAGTATTACCAGCAACATGGGGCCCGTCTACAAATCGGCGGGTGAGGAACAGGCGGTATCAGTGCGAGGGACTCTCAAATACAACGAAAAGCTAGAAGCAGCTAGCCGTATGTACTGAGGGCCCCTATTGACCAGCTGGCGCCACCTGTTGAGATGGCGTAGAACTAAAATGCCCGCTTCATGTTCACGCAGTCGCTAGTTCGAATCTACGTAGGGGCGTTGGATATTATTTTTATTCTGCCTTTAGCGCTTTTGAGAACTGAAAACTAATATTTCAGCACAGGATACGCCACAGACTCACGAAGAATTGCCAAACGACGTACAACCCAAGTCGCTCCCAGTCACGGTAGCATGTGCGGTAGCTATGGTCTGCTATATCTCTTAAAGCGAGCCTTCCCGGTACTGTTCGGTAACGGGTACTGCGTACCGTAACGGAACCGTTTTTCCGATCTGCTATAACTCTCTATTATGACGATTGCGCCCGGCTTTGGCGCAAGTGCCACTCGAGTCATAATGAATGTTTACGGGGATGGTTTTGCTTGGTATTTTGCTCTTTGTGCTTTATCGTGCAGACACACTGAGGCTAGCGGCTTGCGAGCGTCTTCAAATGAACCGTCTGTGAAGTACAATCACAGGGTGCTGCAGCGCTACCGACAACGAAATGCCAGTGAGATGAATCGAGAACCCTTAATCTTGTTGATTGTGAACAAGGCTTCCGTGGCGAAGCCGAAGCCTCTTGTTTGTTGCTTTTTAAAGTTTTGAATTTTTTTTGAAAGTTTCTTTTGGTCGATGTCTCCGTTTTTACTTCTCATCGCCTATAAACGATAAAGCATGAAGAAAAAAACACAAAAACATTCCGCTTAAGATATTTATCAGGACGCGACGAGCACTTTCGCCAAAGCCGGCGCAATAGTCGCACTAGGTCGCAAATGTGCCATCGGGATGACGGGACTGCTGTAAAGGTGTGGCTTTTGCCACGCGCTCGCGTGATCCAGAATATTAAGTCCTTGCCTGTACATGGAATCCCTGTGATGCCTGCTGAAGACTTGATAAAAAAGCTAAATGAGCTCATGCCCATTCTTGATGCGCCTTGCCTCTCGCCAAACCATGTCACGGCGATCCACCGGCTTCCAGCGAAACTAGATAAGATACCCGGAATAATCATCCACTCCAGCCACAAGTCAGACCGAGATCTGTAGCTTGCTGCTCCCCAGAAGTGGACGGCCCTAAACACCAGGCTTTGATTCTCAATACATGACTACGCGCAACCACGACCTTCTTCGCTAAAAGCGAGACTGGGCCACTGAAAGCAGGTTCCCTTTTGCTTGGCACGCAATCGGCAAGAAGAAATAAGGAGGTGATCGTGCAATCGCTGTGACGTCAGAAATGCAACTAGGGGGAACTTGCACGTTAAGCTAGCCTATGCAAACTTGCACAATACGGTAATCACGCCACACAAAGTTTTAGGGATTGCAAATTCGTTTAAAAATTCTTCCTACTTTATAACTGAACTGCCGTTCCACCAGCTCAGAAATTCATGAATTAAGCTTGATTTTTCAGACGCTCAGTTTTAAATTATCAGTATGTATGTATGTATGTATGTATGTTTGTGGTTTATTGGCGCAAGGGTTTCTAAGACCAAAGAGCGCCAGAACTATGTTATGTGGTCCTTCAATAGTCATGTTTGTGCTTAAAATATGTATGAAATGAGTATGATACATCTTAAAATACTGTATATATGGGTGTAGAGGGCCCGTCCACTAAAGCATGAAGATGTTCATAATGGTGGCTGAAATGGATTATCGGTGCAACATGATGCACCTCGAGCCAAAGAGCATGCGACGAGAGTGGGCCTCCCGTGCGGACAAAGGGAGCATGAGGGCCTCACTCACTGCTCGTAGGCTCTGAGGTCACGCACTGTACGAGATGAGTTTTAAAAACTTGATGTCTGCAAGATAACTTAAAAGACTTTGGTTTGTAAACATAGGTTCATCTCCTAAAAACAGTGAAGGATGTAGTGGAATGTTGTAGGTATATATTTTCGGGAAATGCCGTTTTCTGGCTTCATTGCAGAATGTGCACTCAATTAATACATGGAGGATGGTGAGCCGTTCCCCACACTTGTTACAAACAGGTGGGAGTGTTCCATTCAAAAGATATGCGTGTGTAGCGTAAGTGTGGCCTATTCGCAGTCTGCAAATGGATACCTCAATGAATCTGTTTTGTTTTTCTGTTGTGTATCTTCCTAGGTTTGGTTTAACTGAGTGGAGCTTGTTGTCTGTGTTTGTGTCCCACAAATGCTGCCAGCATTTACGGATTCCCCTCCGGATTACTGGTTTCAGATCGAGGTGAGGGACCTGCGCTACATCAACACCACTACGTAGGGCCGCCAAAGTGGCGTTCTGGTCAGCAATTTCATTGCCCAGAATGCCACTGTGTCCAGGGATCCAGCAAACAAGTATTTTTAGCTTTGACTTATAGGCAGTTATAAGAGCTTTAAAAAGGCGGTTTAGAATAACGTTTTTTGTGGGCTTAAAGGAGTCCAATGCAGTTACTACGCTCAGGGAGTCTGTGTAGATGACTGATTTTTGTATTTTGTTCTGTGTAATGTGTTCCACTGTGATTAGAATACCATAGGCTTCTGCTGTAAAGATGCTACAATTTCTGTTCAATGTCCTTGTGCTGGCAAAGTCCGGGCCATGTGCAGCACAGGACACAGAAGAAGAAGACTTGGAAGCATCTGTGTAAAAAGAGGCGCAAGGATATCTGTGTTGTAAACTTAAGAAATGCTGTAAAATCAATTCGCGAGGTGCACGACGCTTGTCAATTTGTTTAAAGGATGTGTCACAATGAATAGTTGACATGTCCCAAGGTGGGACTATATCGGCGATACAGGTTTTTATGCCATCATCTAAAGACACCCCTATCTCCTCTGCAAGGCCTTTGACACGCAAGGCTACAGGGGCAGGGATCGACGGGCGCGCTAAATACAAATGGGCGGATGAGATGTCATTCACAATAGAATTGCATGGGTGATTCGTCATAGACATTGTCCTAATAGCATAGAGGAGTGCTGTATAAGCACGCTGGTGCTCTAGGCACCAGTGGTCGCATTCTACATAAAGACTCTGGATTGGACTTGTCCTGAAGGCTCCAGAGGCAAGGCGAAGGCCCAAATGTAGTACTGGGTCTATCATTTTTAAGGCAGTTTTAGACGCGGACCCGTATGTTACACTTCCATAGTCTATACGTGACCTAACTAAACTCACAAAGAGACGTAGAAGGCAGTCTTTATCAGCACCATAAGACTGATGTGACAACACTTTTAAAATGTTAATGGTTTTTAGGCATTTTTGTTTGAGTTTCTTTAAGTGCTCTACGTACGTTAGTTTTCCGTCAAGTACAACACCTAAAAACTTGTGTTCTTTCTTGACAGCAATCCGTTCTCCGTTCAGTGTGACATCGGGTTCTCGACGAATTCCACGCTGTCTTGTGAATAACACACATGTACTTTTGTGAGGATTCAATTTAAAACCATTTTCTTCCGTCCATTTTGCAAGCCTGTTCACACCTAACTGTATCTGCCTTTCACATATGGACTGATTGCATGACCTAAAGCTTATTTGGACGTCGTCAACATACATTGAGTAGGAGATTGAGGGTGGCAATGATTTCCCAAGTGAATTCATTTTAATTATAAACAGAGTACAGCTAAGGACTCCACCCTGGGGAACCCCATTTTCTTGTATGTATGTTCTTGATACCACTGTCCCTACTCTTACCCTAAATGTCCGCTCCGACAAATAACTTTCAATAGTGTTTAGCATATGTCCAGACACACCGAATGCCTTGAGATCAAGCAGTATGCCGTAACGCCAAGTTGTATCGTATGCTTTTTCTAAGTCAAAGAAAACAGAAAGACAGTGCTGTTTGTGCATAAAAGCATCTTTGACATACGACTCAAAGGCAACTAGCTGGTCAGTTGTGCTTCGACCTGATCGGAAACCAGCCTGACAACTGTCCAGGATGCCGTTATATTCAAGAAAATGGATTAGCCTCTTATTTACCATTTATTTAAAAACCTTTCCTAAGCAACTTGTCAGAGCTATTGGTCGGTAACTGGCAGGTAGTGAGGCATCTTTCCCCTGTTTTAATACGGCAACTACAACTGCTTCTCTCCAAGCTCTCGGAAAGTATCCCGCCGCCCATATTTTGTTGAACAAGTGCAAGAGTGTTCGGAGAGTTTCTGGGTGCAGATGTTGTATCATTGTGTATGATATACTATCTGCCCCAGGCGCTGAAACCTTACATGTTCCCAAGGCGACCAAAAGCTCTGTTATGGAAAATTCCGTGTTGTATGGTTCGTCAGATCTTTTGTTATCACGAATCGGTTTCTTCTCCATAGATGTTTTGTGTCGTAAGAAAGCATTCGTGTAATGAGCAGAACTCGATACATAAGAAAAGTATTTCGCAAGCGTGTTTGCCTGGTCCTCTAGGGTATCGCCTGTACTGTTGACCAAAGGTAGGGTGTGTGTTTTCCGTCCATTAAACTTTTTAATTCTGTTCCATACTTTGCCTGCATCTGTGTACGAGTTGATAGAAGTCACGAAAGAGCGCCAGCTATCTCTTTTTGCTTGCTGGCGGATGCGTCTTCCTTGTGCTTTTGCACGTTTGAAGGAAATCAAGTTTTGCGTAGTGGGGTACCTGCGAAGGACACCCCACGCCTTATTTTGAGCCTGCCGTGCAAGCCTACACTCTTCATTCCACCACGGCCTCCTAGTGTTAGGTGTGGCACCAGATGTTTGCGGAATTGAGCCCTCGGCAGCATGAAGAATGTGTGCAGTCACCAGTTCACAGGCTTCGTCAATGCCCAAATAGCTTAAGGACGTGTATGAGAGCTGAGATAATTGTTTAAATTTTAACCAATCAGCACCAGATTCCTTAAACTTTTTATGGCAGATGGAACTGTTACGGGCTTTATCAATGCCTTTCAAGATGACAGGGAAGTGGTCGCTCCCATAGGGGTTGTCGTCCACTTCCCATTCAACAGCCGGAAAGAGGACAGAAGAGCCGATCGCCAAGTCTATGTGTGAGTATGTATTGTGTGTAGTGTTGTAGTATGTCGGCTCTTTTTTGTTAAAGAGACAAGCTCCGGATGAGAAGAGGAATTTTTCTATCAAGCGGCCCCGGGAATCTGTGCGTTCAGATCCCCATAGTGAGCTGTGTGCATTCAGGTCACCTACGAGTAGGAATGGTTCCGGCAGCTCATCTATGAGAGACTCAAATACAGAGCTAGATAAACGATATCCGGGGGAATGTATAGTGAGCAAATTGTTGTTAACCTGTTGAAAATAATTGCCCGGATTGCAACCGCTTCTAGGGCGGTACGCAATTGAAGAGATTGGCAAGGGATAGATTTTTGCGTAACTATAGCTACGCCACCAGAGCAGTGCGTGCAGCTATCTCTGTCTCTCCTAAATACTGAGTATTGGTTCAGGAAATTGGTGTGCTTAGGTTTCAAGTGTGTCTCCTGTAAACATAGGATGGCTGATTGCGTTTTGTGTAGGATTTCATATATATCATCTAGGTTTTTAATAATACCCCGGCAGTTCCACTGTGTAATTATTTGTGCTACCATAAATGTTTAGGGAGGAGATTTTACCTGGTGTAGATGAGGACTCGGGCTGGATGTATACTATCTATCAGTTCTGACTTGGGCCTGTGACACGGGTGGCTGGTGGCTTTTTGCCTCGCCCCGCCATGGTGCGCGGTTCTCTTTCCGCCTTTGGCACTGGCAGAGACGGTGTTACCTAGATGTCATCATCTGAGTGGTGTGACAGTGACGAGATGGAGTCCTTGCGGGCTCCGCCTCGGGATATGTTCGAAGTGGAGGCAGGAGCCCCTGCCGTCCCCGACTGTTTGTTGGACACAGAAGTGGTCGTGGGACCGACCACATCTACGTCCATGGCCGCCTGCAGTCTGGCAGCCGGAAGAGGAGGATTGACGACAGAGCCGTCACTCCTCACACTCGCAGCTAACACAACACTTGCGGGCGCCACAGGTGTCGTGTCGGATGGTTGGGCTGCCTTGGGCAGCACCTGGGGGGGCTGGGACGGCACCAAGCCTGCTTCGCAGTACTGGGTGGCCGCCGTGACTAGACGCCGCTCCGCCCCCCGGCGAGCTGCATCGGCATACCTTTGCGAAAACATTGAGTGTTTCTGTCGTGCTTCTTGATAGGTAATGTTCTGGGTGACCTTCATGTTTATGATTTCTTTCTCGGCTTTGAATTTAGCACATGACCGAGAGTATGCAGCGTGGGGTTGTTCACAGTTGGCACATTTCAATACGTTATAAGCACAGTTCTCTGAAGGGTCATGATGTCCTGCGCACTTGGCACATGTCAGTTTTCCGCGGCAGGTGGTAGTACTGTGCCCATACCGCTGGCACTTGAAGCAGCGGCGTGGGTTGGGTATGTAAGGTCGTACGTTGCAATGAAGGAAGCCTGCAGTGACAGATTCCGGTAGGACACTTCGGTCAAAAGTTAGGATCACATGTTTCGTTTTTACTTCTTTGCCATCGCGTCTGATCATTATTCTTCTTACCGCAGTAACGCCCTGGTCACGCATGCCCTCGAGGAGGTCAGACTCACTTTCATTGAGCAGGTCCATCTCAGATATGACGCCCTGCGAGCTGTTAAGGCTCCGGTGTGGCGTTACAGCTACTTCAAGGCCAAGTAGGTCGGTCTGGTTCAAGAGACTATCAGATTGTTTTTTAGTAGATAGTTCTACAAGCACGTCCCCCGATGTCAGCTTCTTTGCCTTGTAGTTCGCACCAACTACACTCTCAATGAACTTGGCAATTAAGAAGACCGACTTGCAGGTAACTGGAGATTCCTTGTTCTTAGATTGTATCACTAAGAAGCGAGGAAAGTTGTCTGGGGTGTTAAATTTCATGTTGGGCAGAGGTTTGAAAATTACATCGGTGCGGGCCCTTTTTGGGGCCCGATCATTTGGAAGAGAGGATTTCGAAAGTACCATGCGGCATAGTATAAAGCAGGGAACTGGGGTACTTTCTTCTTTGACGTTACCCTGATGGTCAAAGAGGTCCCGGAGCTCCCAGCCTGATAGACAGACAGGGAGCCCATCGGCCGGAGCTTGACCAGGGCTCCGACGGCCACCGTTCACGGCTTCTAACCCTTCACCTTTCAACTTCTCGCCACGGTAGGTAACAGCTTAAGTATGGGGGGCTCGGGGTACGCGGTGTCGCCACTCACCGTCACCAAGATTACTCAAGGTGCCCCGTGCGGGGGTAAATTATCAGTAATTATACTCACACAAACATGGTATGATGAAGTGTTAGAAATGTACATACCGTCAGCCTATTCGCACTTTTTATAACACGACAGTCCAGCCATGGTGGAAGGGTATCAGTTATGCTTCAAAAGTATTTTGAGTGTATAGCCTTCAATACACTTTCACGGTTATAACCGAGGACCATGAGGCTGTAGCAGTCAGTGATGCAGCACGTATGTTTTTAGGGCTCTATAGACCACCAACAGGTTCCTTTGACAATTTTCTTACGTTCCTTGAGAAGATTCTTAGTTTTGCAAATGAAAACAATTTTGAACTTGTACTTAGAAGCCCCTTTATTACAACATACTCGACAATGGCTTAAATAAAACGTCTCTGCTTGCACCCGTCGCGTTAAATGGCTTTGACATAATATCCACCGGGCTAACCAAAGTTATGGCGGCTCCTTCCACGTTACTATGTTGTTTTTATTTCAGATTCACTGCACTCACTGATAAAAGCCGATGTTATGGCTATAGATATCGTGTGTTTCATCTGTTTAGTGACGTCTGCCATG
Source organism: Haemaphysalis longicornis (assembly GCF_048455015.1). Lineage (NCBI taxonomy): Eukaryota > Metazoa > Arthropoda > Arachnida > Ixodida > Ixodidae > Haemaphysalis > Haemaphysalis longicornis. The sequence continues at coordinate 277,640,289 of NW_027526295.1, read as the reverse complement.
ACGTCACAAGAACGGGTCTTCAAGCGAACTTCCAGGGCACCGTTCAGTCGGCAGCGAAGTTCGGAGCTTTGTTTACCGTCATTCCTCCTAGATGGCGCCACAATACATGGTCCGCACGGCTTTCCGCATTTGCTTAGTTTTTTTTAGTGTATTTGAAGTTGAACCTGGTATTTCTCCATACCGTCGGTAGCAAAGGTTTACTGAAACGGCGCATGTTCGACAAATACGGTCACGTAACATAATGACGCTTTACGCCAACCAGCCAGTGTCGTGTCCGACAACCCCAAGGCGTTGCACTGCTGTGCAGCTATAACAAGCATAGAACGCGAAGTGCCACCAGCTGCACGCACTGATACTTGTATGTTTATCTGTACTTCCGTAACTTACATTGCTTACTGCACCCTACTCCCGGCTTAACTTACATTGCTTACTCCACCATACTCCCGGCTATAAAAAGAATATGCATCACTTAAGCAAAAATAGCTCGTTCCGCTAGCTTGTACGGGCTACTTAAATACTCGCGGTTGCTTTTGCCGGCCTCAGTCAATCACACGGGTGTGCATATGACGTCACATGTTCTAGTGCGGAAAATTCGCTAGTGAGTCGCATGGCCATACCCTTCTTTAATAATTATATATCTTATTTGAGCGAACTTTACGTGAAAAGTGGTGTCAGTATGATTCTAAGGACCAATCTTTCGAATGAATCAAACTCAGGTTTTGTCTGCATGGCCCCTTTAAGGCCACCTTTTGATGTGAATGCGAAACCATCACTACACAATTGCCGAACGGTTCCTCTAACTATCATCATTACCCTTTTTTCCATTACGTGTTCCATGATTATTATCATCATTCTTTTCCCTCATCGGTATTTGGAGTACGCGCTTAGATATGTTATCAGGCGCCGTCCAATACAACATTATGACTATGGGCCGCTCTGTGGCTGCTTAACACTTTTCTACACTAACAGTACAAACTGTCCGGTAGGCGCCGCTATTTATAGGCCAAGGCATTACGCTAGGCTTTAAAGCCTTGCGACCGCAACCGGTACTCGCAATTTCTCCCACCAATAACTGTACTCCTTCCAATGAGTACTGGTTGGCCACTTCAAACGTGAAGGGAAAGGGTTAGGCCTAACTGCCGCTGTTGGGCTTATCGTTAACTGAACTTAATTTTGGGCCCAACGTCGTGCCAAGCAACGTCATTCTTGTTGTGCGCCAGACTGTGGTACCAGTTGGCGACGTTAGAAAATCTGAAGGTAAAGGGTAGGAATAATGTCAGGCAATCGCATACACGCGTCGCCCCTCCCTCTGCTGCGCATCTACCGGCATTCCCAATCTCACTCAGAACCAATGGAAATTTATTGACTGCGAAGGAAAATATGGCAGCCGTGTTTTATGATCCAATGAGAAGTTTTGTGCCGCGCTTCGTTTCCATTGACTGAGATACCTAATGCTTTCCCGTTAAAACCTATTTTCGTAATTCAAAAAGTACACAGTCAGCGAATTCGACAAAAACAAAAGGAATAATTGCGCACGTGTGTATGGCATCAGCTAGTGGCGTGCTATTACTTCTCTAGAACAGAATTAAAAAATAAAAATAAAGCCATTATTCTTGCTAGAATTGGAATGAAGGAATGAGTCAGCAGATCAATTTTTATGGCACGGGTGAGGGAAGGCGTGTGCCCAATTCGCCCTCAATTTTGCCTTCGCTATGGGACGCGTAGCGTTTTCATTCCTGCTTCTTTCGGGCTTCCTGCTTCTTTCCTGAAAGGAAAACAGCAGTTGCTTGCACTGCCTTCGTAGCGTATACCATGACACGTGGGTATACGCGGCAGCAGAACCTTGCATCTCCTTTTCGTTGTCGTCGTAGATTGGCGAATTTGCGCGTGCAAACTGAGATATTACTCCTCAGGAGAGTGTAAAGTTGGGATATTCCATACGAATCCATCTTGGTGGGAAAAAGCACTATAACAATACGGACGAAGAAAGAAGCAGACAACAAGGCGCTCACATCTGCTGGGTGTCCGTGGGGGTCACGTTGTGAGAGGGCTGGATGAATTGTGGGAAAGTAAAAAATAAGCTCCTAAAGTGTGTGCCATTCACTGGTGCTATAGGCAATGTCGTGGAGGGCTGTGCTTTGAATGAGACAGCATAACATGCGTTGAACCATCATGGAAAGTTTGCATGGTTAGAAACGTTTACATTTACCTCGCTTTTGCACAAATATCCTCCCCCATGATCATCGCTTGCGATGTTACCCGGCAGAAATTTTTGTCCTAACATTTTCAACTCCGAATCTACGACTCTTCTTTTCGTTTCAGCTCATCCTGTCCCTTTGCATCGCACTTTGGGCAGAAAATGGTGACCGTCATTGCCTTTACGCAGCACAAACGAAAACAAATTCCGGCAATTTTTCTCCCGAGGGAGAGCGGTCGTTAGTTTTGACTGTTGTGCTGGGGTATTCCTTGGAGGCGCGGCTGTACGTGGTTACCACTTCGGATTTTTTAAGCAAGCCATTTTGATCTCGCTCGTTTCCAGAAAAGCGGACATGCGTGCTGAAAGGAAGCCCGAGAAAGGAGAACAGGAAGAAACGCATAAGAGAGGGCAGCATGTACAAAAGAAGACATTCGGGTGCATTCTTACTCTTGCTTATAACTGCAGCTTCCCCAAAGCCGCGGTTCTGCGTATCAAAAGCTGCATGTTTTGAAGGAATTTCAGAGCTAAGACTTCGCGTTTGCGAACTAGGTCGTGAATTGCCCAATTCTTATTCCTGCCGACACGCTGCAATAAGAATTCGGAAGAAATATTGAGGGAATTTCTAAAGCGTAACTATTGTGTACCTAATTTATATCTGCGGAGGAGATTTTTTCATCACAACGGGCGCCACTTCTGCATATCGCGTAAACATGAAGTAGGGCAATGCAGTGTCACCATAATAACTTTGTGAACGCTTTTACTTGAGTCTAGGGTGCGGACTGACTTTTCACAGTCATCGCGTTAATTTGCTTCGAATATTTGGTATCAGTAAATAAAATCTAAACATACATGTCACTAATTTTCGTTAAAATTAGTCTTTTGACCTATGAACTTCTCGCTTTCCTTGTTGTGATGCTTGTGTTTCTGTACGACCATTTCCTACTGTCTGAATAAGCCCAAAGACGGTTAGATTATAATAAACACAGCGTAAATTCTGGAACTTTCAAAGGGTATAGGACCGGTCTGCGAAATAGGACATCTTTTATACCAACCAGAAGAGAACAAAGCTAGAATCGGGGATTAGCAGTGTCGCGGAAAGCAGATTGAGAGGTTCATATGATTTGACGAGCCTACAATGCTGCTCTCGGCTTGCCATTTACCCAATAGACAAAGACATTATTGTCCTTAGAACTTCATAACATATATGACACAGCCATCGCCATCACTATGGGCACTGCCGAAACGATCGCTATAGACTTAGCAGCTTCCATACAACAACAAAATTATCGCCATTTTAACCGTTTCGCAGTTGGCATGGTGAACCTCCCAATTTGGAAGGATTTCTCCAGCTGCTTCGCGCATTGTAGCGATATTCCCGGTGCTCCAGCCAATACCCATAATTTGGATACTATAGGCCACGCTGCGGTAAATGGCAATGGAGTAGCTCAGGCCATGGGTTGCCAGTTTGTGCACAGAGTCATTGCCGAATATGGTGACGCGCCAGTACGTGACCCCCAGGACTCGCTGCAACCGCTCAGAATATACACAGACATCCTGGTACAATACCACCACACACATTTGCACGTTCACTGCACCCACATTAGCTCTACACAACCGTGGAATCTACCATAATCAGTAGACTCAAGAGTCAAGACCAACACTACAACCCCCCGCAACTCGCCCCCCAGACTTATTTGTTCCACTCAATACTTATTACCCTGCCACCACTGCACTAAGCCCGGTACATATATACCAAATGCTGCAGGAGGGCTAACAAGTTTCAGACCTGACTCCAATTCTCAATCCCTCTACCGAACAGTGGATGGCTTTCGTGCCCAGTCCACATACCGACATCCAGTGCACCTTGTTGACGAGAACTGCCAGCTGAAGCGAAGCTATCCCAGAATAAGGACACACAGGAGCCGTTAACAACAGGCCGTAGCTGGTTTTGCAACCATCTATTCAGTCAGTACCAATTGCGAATCACCAAGAGCTAAGTGCGGGAATCGATGGGCGAAGCTATTTCAGAAGATCCCTGTAGGTCAGGCCACTCCCAGATTTTTGCTGCTTGAGTTAGAAAAGCTGTATTTAAAGAGCGTTTGATACACCCCCGAAGTTCTGGGCATTCCGACTTCCCCTGCAGTGCCACGTAAAATAAAATTGAACTTGAAATCTGTAGTATAACAAAACGTCTCTCCTCTATTTCTTTTTAATCTGCAGTCATGCCAATTGCCCCACTTCTTCAAAGCTGGGTCTATAGTTTTTGGTATTCTGTTTGCCACTCAACTCTGCTTGCTGCTTCGATTGAGTATATCTTCATTGCAGATAGGGTGTAGCTTAGGCGTTTAACTAAAAACTGTAAATTTATATGCCCCAAAGGGAAAACCGCTAGGCTGTTAAGTTGCAAGTTCTTTGGCACATTATTTCTTGGCAATTGCTATTAGGTCAGCAGAATTTCCTCGCCACAATGAAAGCTTTTTCTGAGGGAATCCCGACAGTAATTTTGTAACTTTTCCTTTAGCATGTCCGCGATGAATCCGTCGTCACCTGCGGCTTTGGTTACCTGCATTCCCCTGAGCGCATTTTCCACCTCGTCGTTTAGTTTTTGTTGGAACCTCAGGAGCCAACGTAGTCGTTCAATTTTGTTTCCTTCTGTAACCTGTCGACACAGTGTAAATCTGCAAAAAACTTTCCCACTGCATTCGTCACACTAAGAAGTCGAGGATTGCTGCTGGGCACTCTGTCTATGAGTAAACTTCTGTCCCATATTTCACCACCTTTGGAAGCATTCGGTTACTCTTACGAGGAGTAGCGCGTGGCGGTCAAAACGAGAGGCGAAATACTCCTCGTTTAATTTACTTGCTGCTTTCGAGGCGGAGTACTTGAACCCTGTATGGGAATTGCAATGCCATCTTCAGGGCAGCGTTCCCCCCCTCCCTTTAGGCGTGAATAAGCTCTGTTGGCTGCGGCGTTCCCGGGTACTGCAGAGGAGTACTGCTAATCTCTATTGGAAAGCATCCCGTTACGCCCCCAGAGTGTTCCGCTATTCCCCACGAGGCAGAGTGTTTTTGCTCCGCCTGCTACTAGCCCCCCCCCCCCCCCCATTCCCCCTTCCCCACGATGGTACTATAGATAGTTACAATCAAACAGAACAGGACAAGCTATTTTGAAGCATGGAAAAGAAGGAAAAACGAACTCAGACTTTATTTTGAAACAAAATACCACAACAATCGGTTCATTCTGCAATGTTACAAAAAAAGCCATTTATTTGGAATTAAGATATCACAGCATAAAAACGGTTCCTACTACACATGCACACAGAAGAAGACGTAGCGCTCATTTAGGATACATCCAAGAAAAATTCACAAATAAAAATGCAGCAAAGCAACTGAAAAAAACTAAAATACAAACATTAAATTCAGACAGTAAAAATGACACTAACACCCACAAATAAAAAAGTACTGGCATTAGCACGAAGAGCATCAGTAGAAATTCAGCAGTGGGAGAATAGTTAACAGTATTACAATAAAACAAAATGGCCTTAGTACATCAGTGAGTGCTTCATATGGACTGCAAAGCCAGCTCTTATTTAGGACACATTAAAACATTAACAATTAAATTTTGCGAAACAAAAATCTGGGACTAAAACAATTCAGCGTGGATTACAATTAACGTATTGCAAGGTGCCATCAACACAAAGATACAAAGCCATTGACACGGGAACTTTGCAACACATATATGTTGGTGGGACAATAGGATACCGCGAAAAACATTGCCACCGGGTTTTTAGTCGAGGCGGTTCTAAAACGACGATGCGCTAGTAAGATTGAAAAAAAAAGGTATAACTTGGTATTAAAAACAAACACGTTCGAGCTGATTGCTTCTTAATGTTGGTGGCGGCCTTCAGCACAGTACAGACCAGGGTACCGGGCTTCAGCCGAAGTAACGTCTCCAGAAGCAAGAGGGTGCGCTTCGCCTTTGAAGCGTATTACACATTGAACGGCCAAAACACAGACAGCAGCAATGGGAACCCATCCAAGATGTCCAAAGCTGTGAGGAGAAATGTCTGGAATGCGACGGCCACTCCTGCTGACGCCTCGGGGATCTCTCTCTCTCTCTCTCTCTCTCTCTCTCTCTCTCTCTCTCTCTCTCTCTCTCTCTCTCTCTCTCTCTCTCTCTCTCTCTCTGTCTGTCTCTCTTTAAAAAAAAAAAACTCTTCGGGCACGTAGCGTCTTTCCGTGGTTCCTACATCGGCAGAAAGAGGGGGGCAGCAAAGATAAGTTCTAAAACAAAAAAAACAAAAAAAAAATTGACGAGGTAGAACAATGTTAAATGAAGTTTATTGGGTGATATTTTAGTTTTTGCGTCGAGAGCACGCACTGAACCCGTATTGGAAAGCAGTACTGCTTGGCGCAGTCACCAGTCTAGATGCGAATGTGCGGTGAGCTTGGATGCAGCCATGCTCCTTGTGCCACTTGGCCAATGTCATGTCAGACAGCGCGCCCTACAGCTGTCTGCCTGCGTACTGCGCGCCAAACCCATTAGTGCTTACGTGTCCGTGGCTTCCATTGTTTGCCCTGCTATCGTTCCCGGCATAAAAACATTGGAAAAACTTTAAGTACAGATAACTCTTTGTGTAAGGTTATAATCCCTGATTAATTTGCAATGGATTTTGTCCTCAGCGGACTGCAACGTACGGCTGTTCACAAGTCCAGCGTGGAAAAGTTGCTAGTGGGTCATATAGCTACTGTTTTCTTCATTCTAGAGTACGCTTCGTTGCATACACGCTGCAGATCGCAACATTTGATGAGAACCAATAGGCTCGTTATTGAACGATCAGTAGGCTCGAACATTAAAGCGGTAACTACATGCAGCGACGGCGACAAGCGACGCGAAAAACGTAACGTAATGGGTACAACAAATAGTGTGGGCGAAGCGACAAACGAAAAAAAAAAATAATGCATTGCCGCCAATGCCCTTTGTCGTCGTTGCTGCCGCACGCTTGTGGGCTGCTTCTGGCCGGGAATAAGCCTGCGACGGCGACGGTCCGTTGCCTGCCGCAGTCACCGCCGTCAAGGCCTGTGTAAAAATTTTTCGCTTGTCTGTGTCGCCCACAATACCTGTTTGCTGTACCCAGTGACTAAAATTATTGTAAGTTTAGTGACTGCCACGCGCTACACACGCTCCTATCGCTCAGCCCGTTGTACGCAATTCTTTGAAGCCGCGCACGTTGCCACAGCTACTGCACGGCAGCCACTCTAACCATAGCCGCCGAGCTAAGAGTGCAGGGGGTAGCGCTGCCACTACTCGCGCGACCGTGCTTTTTACCTGCGAAAACATTCGGCTAGGATACCAACACTTCACGAATTAAAGGGATTGAAATGGTGCAAGAATCGATGCTGTTTGCACACGGGTACAAAAGCCGCCCTTCAAATCTAAGCAACGGTCAAAATGAGTCACGAAAACTTAAGGGCTAACCGCTTCTGCGTACCGAAGTTAGAGAGCAACTCTGCTTCGTTAAATACATAAGACAAGAATACGAGGTTAACTAATGGCTTACCTCTACTTCCCGCCAGCGTTTCGTCGTCGGGTAGATAAATCCAAGGTCGTCATAGCAGCGAAAGATCACAAGCTTAAGGCGCGAAGCCTGCGACGGCCGCAAATACAGTCCCGCCAATAGGCGCGTGCTTCGCTACAGAGTGCACACAGTTCCGGAATCGGCCTCCGCGCTGCCGCCGCTGTGAAGTTCGTCCGAAAGAAAAACTACTTCCACGCACGCACGCACGAACGAACGAACGAATATACGGCTTGCTCGCGGGTTCGTGATGTAGCGCTGACGCACAGGCGTGCAAGCAGTTAACGAACACGCGTCGTACTGTGTCGAAGCAAGGATGACGATAAGAGCAGCTCCGACTTCCCATGTTGCACGAAGCGTCTGTTTGAAAGCACACTTCGTGCGTAGCACATTGTTTACAAAGCGTAGCCCTGTATTCCGCGCTAGTGGGACATCACTGTCTAGCGCGATCGCTCACTCGCCCGCCCGTTCTTGGCGGGTACACCACCTGTGTCGCCTGTGTCTGTTTACACCGTAGACGTGAGAGATCCTCGCGATCGCCGCCGACGTTTTAAATCCAGAATACATGGAGCGAACTTTCACGGCGAAGTTCGCGCGGCGGAAAATCCGCCGTGGCAGGACGCCGTATGTTCGTCGGGCTCAGCTTTTGTTTCCTCCATAGTCGGGCTGAACTTCGAAGACACGGCGTCCACCGCCGCGCCGCCGCTGGAATGATCTCAGTGTGGCAGGCCCAACCACATGCAGCGTATTTTCGGCGTCGCGCGAGCGTCAGCGTCGTTCGGCGTCAATGCGCGGGCGCGCAGGAGAGGGCGAGTAACCGCATGGGACCAGCGAAATTACGCGCCGGCGTGCGTGCTCGACGCTTCTTTCGGCGTCCAGCACGAGATTGAACAGTCGCCGGTATTTGTCGCGCAGGGACTTCCATTTTTTTCTGCACGGTTTCTACGGCACAAACACACGGAAACAATGACGACTTGTTACACTAACTATGCGCACAGGCTGCAGCGCAGGTGACAAGTGCCTTACCTCCGTCCGCCACACCAGGCGTCACGGCTGCTGCCACTTCATCCCACAACGTCTGTTTCCGAGGTTTGTTCTTGTTATCCTCGTGTTTAGCCTGCCATAGAGCGGGGTGGGCTGCGACTGCAGTTATTAATGTCCCAGCGTCGATGTTCGGCATGCCGGCCACCATTAAAACAGCGAGTCGGACTGGCACAACCAGAAACTGGCACCAGCGCCGCTTCCGCCGCTCGCGCCGATATCTGGCCAGCGTAGATATCGGCGTAGCCCGAGCGTCAGCCCGCGCCGCCATGCATTTTGGCGCGCGCGCTGACGCTCGTCGACGCCGAACGACGCTGACGCTCGCGCGACGCCGAAAATACGCTGCATGTGGTTGGGCCTAATAACTCCATGCCCATAATTAACGTCGGCGTTCAGTAAACAGACCCAGTCAAGGAGCTTCCCGCTTGCGTCGTACGTCGTTTGACCATTCTGCGGGACTCGGGGGCGTTTCTTTTCCTTAACTATCCGTTTTCACTTCTCAAAAGCGCTAAAGGCAGTAATTAAAAATAAAAAAAAGAAAACGAGCGTCCCGAGGAGATTCGAACCAGCGCCTCCCAGAACATGGAACCGGCGTTACAAGCAAATGAATGCTCTAAACGTTCGGCCAAATGGTCACATTGTAGATTGCATAGCTTGAACTACACAATTTAGCCACAAATATGATTTCGGCAAACTCACTTCAGTGTTAATTTTGGCCTCCACCTTAGGTCAACGTATAATAAATGTATAAAGAGGTATGCAGGGCATTTAAAATCCTCCACCTCCATCATGCCATAGAGGAGAGAAGAAGGCGAGGGGACTAGATTGTGGCATGAAAATTCGCAATACCAAGAAACTCCTTTAAATTGAACTAGCACCCATCTCTTCCGGCCGGTGGCATGGTGATAGCAGGTGCTAAGAGTCTCACATTACTCAGAGTTCGTACGTATAGTGCTCGGTTAAAGATAAGCGCGAATCACCACACGATATGCACAGAATTCGTTATCTCAACCCGCACACTGCCCGAGGCCTTTGCCGCATTTTTCGCCTTGCTCGCGGTTTACCGCGACACGGCATTTGTTAGGGTAGGATCCGGCTTTGCCCCGGCAAAACAGCAACCCCAGCGCGCTTTTCGAGAATTCTATCGTTAAAGACTTCTTTTGCTCCAGTGCCAAAATGCAGGAATAGGCCGAGGAATAAAGTTTGTGGCTGCAAACTTATAAATGTTTTACCTTCAGTCATCTCTGCTCCAGACAACAGCGCGCACGAACGCTTTGTGATGATTACACTTCCTTTCTGTAACGATGTGCTTATTCATTATATCCTGCAGCTTACGGGCAAATATAAAAAAAATTCTGCCTTCACGCTGTATTCGCCGCCGTCTTTGTCGCGAAAACCGTTGCATTGTTGCCTCCTACGCGGCAGCAATTCCCCTTCACCGTCACTCAAGTGTTTTGCTGTTGAAAGTTCCGAGCGTGGTTGGCTGTTACCTCCAATCCTATTTTTGACGTTTACGCGCAAAAAGGAGACGTTGCTACGCATTATTTTTTGTTTTCTAACCTTATTTTATAGCCTTCTAGAGCTTTTATAACCTTCGAGTGCGAAACGGGCTCCCACAAAAACGTGACAGCTACATTTTGTGAAAACGCGTCTCTTTATTCAACAGAATCAGTATAGTTGGTGCCTGAAGAAAATTAGGCAAGAAGATAATTCTCAAGCTACGCACATACGTACATGGTTTGTTCACTTCATACGAAGTTCGTCTTCTCAGAAACCCTCCCGAAAAAGAGTCGGCAACCTGCCCAGATGCATGCAAATATCTTGATTCAATACGATGAATGAAGTAGACATACAATGGAAAAAAAGACAAAAAACCTTTATTTGAGTGCGCTACGTCATAGGAAACTGTTCACACACTTTTTTCTTTGTGTCCAACAGCTTTGTAGGGGGCTTAGTAAGTTCACTTGCGCGGCAATATGACGCCTTATGCGAGAGATGTATGAAGCCTCTTGTCTGAAATGCCCCAGGTTCGCGAGAAATGGAACTCGAGCTCCATACGCCGATGTTTTTTCTTCAAGAAAAATATGCATGCGATCCCGGAAACTACGCGTAAAGCTCCATTGCATCATCCTTGCTCCAAATGTTTTGCTTTAGAACTCATTGCGAACTCTCTGCGAACCGTATACGCATGGACATTTGACGGACGCATCTTCTGTAATAGCAATATGCATTCTCACAGAATGCACTATATTCATTTCTATGCTGGTCCTGCTCTAGGCCCTTCATTGCAGCACATACTAACAGAATCAGTTGACGCTTGGGCCATTTTCACGGGCAACCGCGCTGCCATCAGCGCTTGATATCGTTTCGCCGTGGTGAGCTCGCCCATTAAAGCAACTTTCTGCAGAACCAGGCAGTAAATGTTAGACTCTTTATTATGCTTCAGTGCAAGTAGCTTCCGTTCCACTAAGGAATTGCAGGCAACGTTCAGGCGGATTGAACTGCCTTCCGCCCACTATGACTCACTTGTCATGCCATTGAGGCGAGACGCGGTGAGACCCGGCGAGACGAGGCAAGACGCGGCTACTCTTGCCTGCTCGGTTGCCAGGAGCTCGCTGTGGTCGATTTGAACTAAACCAGGCGGGACATATCAACCCCCGTACGCCATTGGCCCCGACAGCAGGTTTTGGGTACTGGGCGCCTATCGCAATCGAGGTAAGGGCGCCCTGAATTCGTTTAAATGCGGGCTATCCAAGCCACTTCGGTTTTGAAATCAATGATGATGAAAAACTTTCATTCAGTATCAATCAATGGGTATGTTTAAAACTCTTGCTAGGAAGAAGCTTTCACCGAACAAATGCCTAGGCTACAGGTGTCCTGCATCTTACAGGTGTCCTGCATCTTACAGCTGCATCTTACCGGTACTCACCTACGGGGCAGAAACTTGGAGGCTCACTAAGAGCGTTCAACTTAAATTGAGAACGACTCAGCGGGCAATGGAGCGGAAAATGATAGGTGTAACATTAAGGGACAAGAAGAGAGCGGAGTGGGTCAGAGAGCAAACTGGTGTTAAAGACATATTAGTAGAAATTAAGAAGAAGAAATGGACGTGGGCAGGGCATGTAATGCGAAGGCAAGATAACCGCTGGTCATTAAGGGTAACAGAGTGGATCCCTAGAGAAGGCAAGCGTTGCAGGGGGCGGCAGAAAGTTAGATGGGCAAATGAGATCAAGAAGTTTGCGGGGATAAATTGGTCACAGTTGGCACAGGACCAAGGTAATTGGCGAATAATGGGAGAGGCCTTTGCCCTGCAGTGGGCGTAGATAGGCTGGTGATGATGATGATGATGATGACAGGTGTCCTTTAAGCCTGAGGCGTTGTATAGCGCGAGGCGCGGGAACACAAACATCTTAGTTCGTGTGTTATTCGCAAACGGACACCGCCTAAGTCGCATGCCATTCGAAACAAGATTTGATTTTAAAAAGAAGGGAGCTCTCTCGTAAACCTTCTCAACATACCGATTTATACCATTTCGTAGTGAACACTCATAAAATGTGTCCCGTTGTAAAACCTTCCCGATGTGCCAGCATTCGTTCTTTCGCCGAGCCAGCAATGACACGTGAACACTCCGGCCGCCCCACTACACAAGGATAGCTGACCAACCTTACTCTTAAATAATGCGTTGTCTGATCCAGAGTACTGCCTTTTCGTTGTCATGTGTATAGCCACATCCTTGGCAAAGAGTCCGTCTCCTGTGTGGGTACATGCCACGGAAGGGGGTGCGCAGTTGAAAACACAACCGAATACGACGGCTAAATTATGCGTTTGCCAGTGGCTTGCGTGGCCGTGCTTCGGACATTATATCTCCCGCCACCTTCGCTGCTCGCTCTTCCTAACCTCTACAGCTAGGCACTTCGCCTAGGCATTTCGTCTCTTACCCCCGTTAAGCCAACTTTCGTATCTATTTGAGAGGACGCAACAATATATATTTTTTCGCTTCGTGTTTTTTTTTTTTTTTTTGAGGCCATATTTACCTAGGTTTTGATTGACATCTTATTCCGACTGCGCCCTGGTGACGAAAATATTGTTCCGGCCTTTGCCTCGTGAAACTTACGTGGGGTCATAAAGAAATGAACGGGCCATATATCCTTTTCAGTATTTATACGTAAGGTATCAACGGGCATACTACGCGTGAGGCGATGCAGCTTTGCAATCAAGAATGCCATCATCGAACATTAATCTTAAGAGTGAAACAAAAAAATGTAATTAAGAGCGTGCGCTTGAGGAGACGCGTACGGTAACGTGAAAGCCGAGGTAAACTGTAACCTGCTAATTGTGAAGCTTTTTACTTCATTTACCTTAGGCCAAGGTCGTACGTGGTGGCATGAAATATCGATGTACCAGTCTGTCATCATTCTCTAGTCCTCTGCTACTTATCATTTGGAAGGCTAAGGAAAAACAACAGTTAAGAAATCTGGATTGGAGAAACCTCGCCTCCCCCCTTAGTAATGAAGTCGTATAATACTGAAGCAACGCGAAAGTTAATTTGCTTTCGTTGGGAGCTTAGCGGTTATAATGGAAGTAAATAACTCTTCACGGCAAGCTTAGTTCCAGTATGTAAATTTTGCTGAATTTCGTAGCTCTGCGTTTAATATGTTATCTCTTCTCTGCTCCTGTAAAAATCCCCACAAGCCATCATTTACTGAGGGTGGGCAGCAAATTACTAAGCTTGACTTAGTGGGGCTGGGCTGTCGAAGCATGTGGAAGCTTTTTAACTGTTGCGGATTTATAAACAGAAACCGCCCCAGACGCAGAATAATTAACAAGAGAGCTCTCTGGCCGCGCCTAATCTCAAACAAGCGTCGTATTTTTCGATCAATCGTCTTGAATGAACTTTGTGCGGAAAAAGGCCCCTTATAGGGAAAAGAATTGCAAAAGAAATCCCCCCCCCCCCCCCCTCTTCGCAAATTTCATGCTCACAACGTATTTTGGAAAACTGCCTTCAGAAGCTGTTCGTCTAGCCTTTTTACAACCATCCAAGAGCACCGAGACAGTGGAAGCGAATAGAAGTAATAGCCTGCTCTGCGTTGGCAGCGTCTGGAAAGACCAGGTTGGGCGGTTTGAGAGTATTCCATCGCGGAGCCAAAGACCGAAATGGCCGCAGCAGCAGTGCAGTGTTCTGTTACACGACTAGCACTGCCAAAGAGGATTAGTGTCATGCACGTATTCGCAGTTCATGCCGTGTTCACATTTCGTGTTCTGTTCCGTGCGATGTGACCACCTTTATGTGACCCGTTAATGTGTTGGATATATAGTAGACACCTGTTAAGGCGAACTCGAAGGGACCATGAAAATGTGTTTTTTTATCATAAATTTGATTTAAGCGGACGTATTTTTAAAAATTTCATAGTTTACAAGAGAGCACAAGTGTCGTTCGTCTTAACTATAGTGGTTCTGAAGCAGGCGTCCATTTTGTCTCCTGCCACAAGCGTTCTTTCAGTCGTCACTGTGTGGTACTTTTGTTTTACGCTGTCAGTGCCACCAGGAATGGATGTGTTGTATTGGTAAGGACGCGGTTAATGTCCTCTAGCGGGAACTATTTGAGTTATCCACTGTGCACAGAATGTGCTGTTCCGAATGTTACAGTTACCAGTAGTAAATGTTTATTTGTGGAAATACACTAGCCACGTTTCTTACGGAGGGCAACTTACGGTCATTAGGAATAGTTGCTAAGATGCGCTAACCACGCAGGAGCCCCAGTCTCTCCGTAATTTTTCGGGAAGGCAGCTTCAAACTGCGCGATATCCTTCCCAGCAAACAGAAAGGTTGCCTGGCGTCTCGGTTTCTAATTACATATGAAGGGCTAGAGACCGCCTGTTCACTACGTTGCCGCCTCGATGAGCCTTCGTCTACAATCTTTCCTAAGCATGCATTAACTCTTACTGCACCAGCTACAGCGCCATGCGCGAACAAGCGGGTTGGTTTATAGATTATCTAAGCGCTCTCGCCACGCGACACGTGCCCATGCATAAGGAGACGGTGCCGCGGGTAGAGCTCCTACCCCCGCTCCTACCCCCGCTCCTAACCAGCTCCTACCCCCGCGTGATGCAGGACCTTCGCCAGACAGACGGGGAGGCTCAACCTACAAGAGCTCCGCTCATGGCTCCGCTGCTAAAATGAATGGAGGCGGTATTGTCTACGTAACTGTGATCACCACACCATAGATGGTGGTTGGTATGTAACGGGTGTTGGCCCTTACAATGTGTATAGATGTTAGACAGAAGTGTCCGCTTTTGCTTCAAACAAGGGGCTTTCACGTAGGACATTTCAGCAGCACTTTGTTAGCGTACGTAGCTTGCTTTCGTATCAAGGCAGGTGGCATTGGCGTCGCCTTGCTTCGCTGCATAGCGACGGCGGCACGGTGAAGTTGACATGGCCATGCCTAGTGGTGCGGTGGGTTCTGGGATAGCAGTGCGATCGCGGTCGTCTGAGATTTGTCTAGACAAACTGCATTCACTCCCCGGTTCCTTTACTATATTCCACTTGGTTGCTTGAGAACTTGGCAGCACGATAAAGTGGAGGCATTTTTAGCGAACAAAGTTTCGCTCGAAACTTGAACTGCTTATTTTGGAGAAGGGTGGTATCGATTATCGAGGCGAGCACAGTTAGTGTTTTGCTCGCTTCTAGTTTTTTGGGGATTCGTTTATTGCGTACTAGCTAGTATCCAGCGATGCCTGTGGGTGGGGGCATTATACTAATTACACTAATGGGCATAACACGTGTTCAGTTATTCGTTAGTTGTCATAATTGGATAGTTAGGCATGAAGTTTTACACAATATAGAACTCCTGCCCGCTGTCAATACGTGTCCTCCAACGGAGGCGTGTCTGGTGATGGAAAACTTCTGGAGCTCGTGTTTTACTGCAACGCTCGCTAAACAAATGGCCCCAAGATGGTGCGCTCAAGCGAGTGAGTGAGTGGGTGAAAAACGTTTCATTAAGCCAGTGAAGCGGTGCTGGTTCCTTATTCCAGGCAGCCATGTTATGAGCGGACGGCCTTTGCTCTGGAGGGCAAAAGTTTCTGGACATCCAGACCCCTGCTAATAACCAGGTTTACCGAAAGCTATGGGGTGGGAAGGGGGGATGGAACAGAGTGGATATTTGGGCTTTCCTTGCATTCTATTATGATATGAAGAGGAGTAGTGGTTGGTGACAGAACTTGCATTCGGCAGGAGGTTGCGTAGGGAAGAAACAATGGGGTTGGACTCGGTGAGGGAATTCATTTTTACCCCTGGGAATTGTTATCTACGCAGGTATTAACGATGCTCATCGGTCACAGTTTTATGATATATGACACGGGTTCCTACGGAGACGCGTGGTTGCAGAAAGTGCCAACATATGGCGAGCGCTATGCGAACGCGCGAAAATTTAACTGAATTTCACTTCTACCGGGATGTAAATTTGAATATCTCGCTGGCCTTTTGAGCCTCGTCTTAGGACAAAATCCTCAAATCTACTTTTGGGCAACTGTATTCGCACCATTTACAAGCATAAGGAATTGCATATATCATCGGTCTGCGTGATTATTGAGGAATGTTTATAAACACACCGTTTTCCCGTAAACTGATTGCCTCTCCTAGGTGGGTGTCATCATAAAATGTTGTAGAACAGTGTTAAGACACAGGAGTAGGTTACCTATATCAACAAAAACCAGTTCAATATCTCAGATGGCGGGCGATAAAAAATAATATGTGAAAAAAATTTCACTACTTTGAAATTCCCCCGTGGTGTAATTTTTAAAATTTTTCGCACTATTGAGCTGCAAACCCGTAATCACAATGTGCTCATGAAATTTAAAGATGTTTGAACCAGCAGTTTGGCTACGCGTGTACATCATTTTTTAGGCCTTTTCGGCTCGTCGGGCGTGTCATTTATAAAGAAGAATTTGGCCCAACCGGCGTCGCAGGGCGAAATCCTCAAAATTGTTTTTCTGCATTTGTATGAGTAATATATGTAAGCAAAAATCAATTGGATAAATGAATCAGTGATACAATTAATCATCATCATTTATTAAACCCTTAAGGACCCCAGAGGGGTATTACATAAGGGGGGGATAGAGTCATCGTAGTACATATTGTGGCACAAGAAAAATATGGTTCGATACATGGTTAATTAGTAAATTTATACAACAAATTTAATTGAGAATTTAACAAAAACCTGTAGGGGCACCCACTTCAGTCCGAAATTCCGAAATCACCTCGATAGTGTTGGTTAGGGCGAAATCCAAAAACTGCTTTTTGGATATTCTCCAAGGCTACACATATCAGCAAAAAGTGCTTCGATATGTAAACGGGTGACCGAGATAATGACGAATTTACGAAAACACAATTTCGCCCTTTTCCTCGGTTACGCGTGCAATTTCCAAAAATTCCACCTTAGTGAGCACCTACGCTACAGTCAAACCCGGCTATAACGAACCCGGATAGAGCGAAGTATGCTATATATCGAACAAAAATAATTCAGTTACGGAAATACATGGGAAAAATATTAGTTCACATCCGATATATCTAACTCTGGGCGCCTAGAATGGCCGCCGAAATGCATGATCTCGGAGCGGCGATTGAGATGTGGATCGGCCGCGACCACGGAGCAAGATCCGCAACTGAGACATTGCACCTCGCACGGAGCGACGTGACGCCCAATACTTTCCGTAAGTGTTTCCAACGCGCGGGACTCGCGACGGAACCCACCCAGTCAGCGAGTCCGGACCACGACGGCAGCATCGGTGAACTGTGGGAAGAGCTCGCCAACGTTCCCGATTATGTCGCGAGTGAAATCCGTCCGACGCTTACAATGAAGCGCTTTCGGCTGTCGATGTGCTCCGCCAATGCTTCTTAGATTTTTCAGGACGCGGACTCGAACTAGTGCAAACAATGTTTCGTGTAGAGAATGCTATGCTAGTTGAAGCTGCCAAAACGACAGTGAAAACAAAAAATAACCGCTTTTTTGCAACGTGGGCAGTTAAGGCGGGAAGTAGCTTTATTAGTTGCAATAAATGGATTATTTTGGTATGGTAATGGCTACTGTACTGTGTTCGTTTCTGCATACGCGGATTGCGGATTTGCTGAGGGGGGGGGGGGGTTCCCGCGGATTGCGAAATTGTAACAATATGCTCATTATAGGCGGGTTCGGCTATATCGAACTATTGGATATATCGAACTAATCACGGTGCATATTGCAGTTCGCTATAAACGGGTTTGACTGTATTATGCAAATCTACTCGCGAAAATTCAAGTCTTTATACCTACCAGTTTTGGCTGGGCGTTGATGAGTCGGTCAGTCAGTCACTCGGTCACTTCTTTTTATAGGTAGAGATTTCATACTGAAGCTGAAAAAGTAACCCGTGCATTCACACTTTTGCATAAGGAGCTTGAGGTTACGGAAACTGCTTGAAAACGACTCAGGACTAGGTGAGCTGAGGCTCCAGGCATTCACTCGTTTTTGTTGAGAAATTTTGGCCCAATAAGGCGATCGGTGTTGCACCAGACTGGTGAGCAGCAGCACTTTCCTGGTGAAGGGATGCATTGAATACTTTTGTGGCACTGGGAAAGGCCGCACTTCCTTTTCTACAGTTATTAGCCGCAATGCCTTCCAATAAGCCATGCTATCACCCCGTAATACCTCCTCCGAATATGGCTGTCGTGAGCAATTAGCTTCTTGCCTAGACCTTGGTTGTCAGAGCAAACCTATCAGGCTCTTCATCTAGATTCCAGATAAAATAGGAGTTGGTAGCATTGCCTAGACAATGTTATCATAGTGAAAATTTCAGAAAAAACATGGCTTTAACTTTAGTAACCTAAATTCATGTCCTGAAGCTCGAAAGACGCAGACTTTGGGGCCAGTAAAATAAGACTATAGCCATGATATAGATTGCTGTTTGGCCTAATTTCCACGCCATGCAAACACAAGTTTTTTTTATGAGGTAGTGTCTGTTAAGGAAACCAAGCCACACTAAAAACCCAAGCCAGTTACTGTGTTCTCCATTTTAGTAATGCAAATAAGGCAAACTGGAAACCGTTAAAATGGGTAAAATAAGGCTGGAGTGATTAATATTTTACTTTTGTGTAAAGTTATTTTTCGTTGTTCGTAATACCACATCTATACTTGTAAAAAGAACTGCCGACGGACTGACTGACTGTCTCACCAACGTCCAGCCAAAACTGGTAGGTCTAAAGACTTGACATTTTGTGAGCAAATTTGAATTATAGCGTAGGGGATCACTAAGGCGGGATTTTCGGAAATTGCACGCGCGACCGAGGAAAAGGGCGAAATTCTGTTTTCGTAAATTCGTATTATCTCGGTCACCCGTTCACATATCAAAGCGCTTTTTGCTGATATTTGTAGTCTTTGAGAATATCCAAAACTAAGCAACACTATCGAGGTGATTTTGCAATTTCGGACTAAAGTGGGTGCCTCTACAGATTATCCAAAAACGTTTCATTCATTCATTTATCCAATTGATTTTCCTTACATATATTACTCATACAAATGCAGAAAACCATTTTTGAGGTTTTTGCCCTGCCACGCCGGTAAATGGGCCACATTCTTCTTTACAAATGACACGCCCGACGAGCCGAAAAGGCCCAAAAAATGATCTACACGCCTAGCCAAACGGCTGGTTCAAACGGCTTCAAATTTCATGAACACGTTGTGATTACGGTATTGCAGCTCAATAGTGCGGAAAATTTAAAAAAATACACATGGGGCGATTGAAAAGTAGTGAAAATGTTCTTCAGATATTTTTTTATGCTTTGCCATCTGGGATATTGAACTGGTTTTTGTTGATATAGGTAACCTACTCATGTGTCTAAACACTGTTCTACAACATTTTATCATGAAACCCACCTAATAGAGGCAATCAGGATTTCGGGAAAACGGTGTACTAATAAACATTCCTCAATAATCACGCCGACCATTGATATATCCAATTCTTTTTTGCTTGCAAATGGTGCCAATACAGTTGCGCAAAATTCGATTTGAGGATTTTGTCATAACATGCGGCTAGAAAGGCCAGTGAGATATTTAAATTTACATCCCGGTGGACGTTCAATTTAGTTGAATTTTCCCGCATTCGCTTAGCGCTCCCATCTCTTGGCACTTTCTGCAAACACGCGCCTCCGTAAGAACCCGTGTCATATATCATAAAACTGTGACCGATGAGCATCGTTCATACCTGCGTAGATGACACTTCCCAGGGGTAAAAATATCTTCCCTCACCCAGTCCGCCCCCATTTCTTGTTCCCCACGCAACCTGGTTCCGAATGCAAGATCTGTTACCAACCCACTACTCCTCCTCATATATTAGAGTGCAAGCAAAGCCGAATCTCCGCTCTGTTCCATCCCCCTTTTCCTCCCCATAGCTATCGCAAACCTGGTTATTAGCAGTGGTTGGGATGTCCAGAAACGTTTGCCCTCCAGAGCGAAGGCTGTCCGCTCATCACATGGCTGCCTGGAATACGGAACCACCACCGCTTCACCGGCTTAATTAAACGTTTTTCATCCACTCACTCACTCGCTTGAGTCCACCATCTTGGTGCAATTGGTTTAGCGAGAGTTTCAGTAAAACACGAGCTCCAGACGTTTCCCATCACCACGACACGCCTCCGTACGTATCGACAGCAGGCAGGAGTTCTATATTGTGTAAAACTTCAAGCTTAACTAGCCAATTATGACAACTGACAAATAACTGAACTCGTGTTATGCCCATTAGTGTCATTAGTATAATGCCCCCACCCCCGGGCATCGCCGGGTACTACCGCTACTATGCAATAAATGAATACCCAAAAAACTAGAAGCGAGCAAAACACTAACTGTGCTCTCCTAGATAATCGATACCACCCTTCTCCAAAATAAGCAGTTCAAGTTTCGAGCGAAACTTTGTTCGCTAAAAATGCCTCCACTTTATCGTGCTGCCAAGTTCTCAAGCAACCAAGTGGAATATAGTAAAGGAACCGGGGAGTGAATGCAGTTTGTCTAGACAAATCTCAGACCACCGCGATAGCACTGCTCTCCCAGAACCCACCGCACCACTAGGCATGGCCATGTCAACTTCACCGTGCCGCCGTCGCTATGCAGCGAAGCAAGGCGACCCCAACGCCAGCTGCTTTGACACGAAAGCAAGCTACCTACGCTAACAAATTGCTGCTGAAATTTCCGACGTGAAAGCCTCTTGTTTGAAGCAAGAGCGGACACTTCTGTCTAACATATATACCCATTGTAAGGGCCATCCCCCGTTACATACCCAGCACCATCTATGGTGTGGTGATCACAGTTACGTAGACAATACCGCCTCCATTCATTTTAGCAGCGGAGCCATGAGCGGAGCTCTTGTAGGTTGAGCCTGCCCGTCTGTCTGGCGAAGGTCCTGCATCACAAGGGGGGGTAGGAGCTGGTTCCCAGACCCACGGATAAAGGGCACGGGGGTCTCGAAGTTGCGTATAACTCTCCCTCCCGCATAGCCAGGGAGAGGGGAGGCCGCCTTCCGCCTCTAACATTTATCTGCCGATTGCTTTGCGCGTGGACGCCGCTGCCGTTTCGGGCGAATGCCCATTGTCGTTCGAGCGGACACGCGTGAGCCTCAGCTCCTCTGTCTCAGCAGATTTCATACCCGGTGAAAATGGATTTCATTTTGTTTCTTTGAAAGATGTCTGAAGTGGTGGAGGTCTATTCACCAGTTATGCGGGCTGAAAGCATCTCATCTGCCTAAATAATATTATTGCAAGAGGCACATGGAGATACGGGGGCGGCGGAAAACTAACAGGAATGCTCACGTTCCTTATTTTAAAAAAGAAGCTTCTTTTTCTGAGTTTTCCCTTTAGAAAAAAATTTTTAGTCCAATTCGCACGCCAACTCCGGGAACAAACGATACCCTCAAAAGGAAACTTTTCCAGCAAATGAACATCTGCAGAAGTAAGACGCCGCTGTGCGGAAAAATCAATTTTAAGAAAAGTAGAAATACGTACAAAGAACTTCCCAAGAATGATGTTGACATTTTTAAAGAAGAAGACAGATGTCTTCGCAAGAAACAAAGGAAAAAAACGCAGTTTTGGCATCACAAGCAACAGAAGGTGTTGTCGGTCGCCTACATACTACTATATAGAGCTCGTCTACATCCCTATGCCACAGACTAGGCCATCTTCCCTCCCATGGTGATTGTTCGAGGTTCTCGTCGCCTTGCACTTTTTTCTGGGGTCATTAAAGAGAGCGCCATCGTTAGTTTACCAGGAGGGATGATTGCAGACAGCCCCTAAAATACTTCCGAGTTTGAAGTAGATTCAAGACCCAGATAAAAAGAGATGAGTATAGTCGTGGAAAGCGCGAACGACTTTTCCTGAAACCGGTGGAGTTTAACTAAAAAAAAGGAGAATCTCCTCAAATGGTGCCGCCAATTTAGAGACGGTCCCAAATTTTAAAAATTGTTGCTATTGGTTCTACACGGGAAGCAGGGAAGCGAGATTCTGGGCTCTATTTTTTTTTAAGTTCATGGGTGCTGTCATTACATGCAACATGCGGCAGCGATTATGTTCTTTTCTTAACACACTCGGGGTGGTTTACGCTGTGGTTTCGAACTAACGGCTTATTCCGTGCGCATCTCCACAAATTTTGATGAAAGCTTGCAAAACCTAGAAATGCCAAGTCGCCTTACTGCAAAAAAACAAAATGCCCTCTTTCTATTTCGTATACACTGCCCACTCATTAGAAATCCTTTTTAACATGACTAATATGATTTTGGGGAAGCACTCCCAAATAATGTGAAATTAGCTATTTCTGTCACTTAAAACAAAACTCTACATCCAGTGCATACTGCCGGTGATGACATATGGAGCTGAAACTGGGCGCATTACTAAGCAACTACAAAGCAAACTTAGGTCGGCTCAACGGGTCATGGAACCAAAGATGTTAGGAATCAGACTCGGGAACAAGAAACGAGCTACTTGGATCAGAGAAGAAACTGGAGTTGACGATATGATAGTTCAAATAAAGAAGAAGAAGCTGACTCGGGCGGGCAATGTAGTAAGGTTAATCGACAACTGGCGGACAATTCGGGTAACAGATTCGATTTCAAGAGATGGGTATAGAAGAAGGGGAAGGCCATCAACCCGATGGAGGGATTAATTACGGTACTTTGGGGGTAAAGTGTCAACTCGAGCAGCGCAGGACAGAAGCGGCTGAAGTTCAATGGGAGAGGCCTTCGAACTGCAGTGGACCTGGGCAGGCTGATGATGATGGTGACGATTATTATTATTATTATTACTTTTCTTTAAAGAGCCCAGTTCGCTAACATCGAGACATCGGTGAGCCAAGCGATTGAGGGGTAACGGGAAAGTACAATAGGGTAAAGCGGGTAGCCGAGCGCAGATGCCCAAAGCACAGGGCGTAACCACTGGCGGCGGTGCCGAAGGCCACGACAAGTAGCACGGCTCTTGTGGGCAGCGGCAGCGCACGTTTGCTTTTTTTTGTATATTTCTTAAGATAATAGTCTTTCTTTGGTTGCTTAAACGCGAAACTTTTTGCCTGTCTGTCCCGCGGTTCAGCCGCGAGGCAAAAATTTATCAGAATGCTTGAACCAGACGTTTTAATAGAAAAACAATTTCAATATACTACAAAACCTAAATACATAAGTGCCATTTGTTTAATAAAAATGCATGGCTTCTTGATTTTTGCGATCTCAAATAAAATATCCGCCTTAATATATATATATATATATATATGTATATCAGCAGTACAAGAAACTTCTCGAGGAGCCAGAAGAAATAGTTGAGAAATGGTAGACGCACGATTTCAAAAACAGTGGTTTACTGACGTTTCGACTGGAGGAGCAGTCTTCATCTTGAGTAACCTTACTCAAGATGAAAACTGGTCCTCCAGTCGGAACGTCCGTCTACCATTTTCTCAACTATATATATATATATATATATATATATATATATATATATATATATATATATATATATATATAGAAATAAGACTTGGCAGTCAAGAAAACCTCGGAAAGCAAGGGGGAGGATGTGGTAGGTCATTGAAACAGATAAACAATTTGGAAAGAAAGAAAGAAAGAAAATGGAGAAAAAATGCCCGCCAGGTGGGAAATAAGAGTTGGCAGTCCCACCTGGCGGGCATTTTTTCTCCACTTTCTTTCTTTCTTTCCAAATTCTTTTTCTGTTTCAATGACCTACCCCATCCTCCCCCTTGCTTTCCGAGGTTTTTTTTTAATGCCAACTCTTATTTCTGTGTTATTTTCAACGAGCCCCTCATTTCCTATTCTGATTCGCTACATGCATAGCCACGGCCTCTCTTCTGGCAGTCTTGGTGCCATAGGAAGCTTAAGAGGGTTCAACGCGGGTCGAACACTCTCGACATGTCGTAGACACTCGAGTGATTGATTGATTGATTGTAGGGTTCAACGCGCCAACGCAACGCAGGCGATGAGGCGCGCCGTAGTGGAGGGCTCCGGATTAATTTTGACCACCTGGGGATCTTTAACGTGCGCCGAAATCTCGTACACACGGTAGACACTCGAGTCAAGGCCCGGGGGTTAAAAAGAAGGTCCCCTTCACCCCGAGTAGTCCGAGTGGCGCTGGCTACCACCCCCAAGCACAGGAAACAAAAATACCTAAACATAAATACACCACAAAGTTGAGGGGAAAACTGCCCCGCCGGTAGCGTAGTGGTTGTCGCACCAGACCGGTGTTCTGGAGGTCGTGGGTTCGGATCCCACCTGGCGGGCATTTTTTCTCCACTTTCTTTCTTTGTTTCCAAATTCTTTATCTGTTTCAATGACCTACCACATCCTCCCCTTTGCTTTCCGAGGTTTTCTTGACTGCCAACTCTTATATATATATTGGTCGGGTATCTTGTTCAATGGGCCAGTTCAGCGTATAGCATAGTGAGGGAGTGAGGGAGACGATAACGTTTGTCCAGTTTCTTAGATTATTTAATACCAACAGTTTCGGCTCTGAGGAAGGAGTTTCTATTCTAACTCCGAAACTGTTGGTATTAAATAATCTAAGAAACTGGACAAACGCTTTCGTCTCCCTCACTATGCTATATATATATATATATATATATATATATATATATATATATATATATATATATATATATATATAGTAAGGAAAGGAGGGGCTCGTTGAGGAAATACAGAAACATAGGTCGGCAGTCTACAACGCCAAAGGAGGCATAGGGGTGTGGTTAGGCTCTATTTTTTACTACGGTTAATGAAGTTAAGATTTTTTTTAAATATAAGGAAGAAAGAAAGAAAGAAAAACACGCGCCCAGAGTGGGGACTGAACCCACGCCTTTCGAAAGGCGTGGGTTCGGTCCCCACTATATATATATATATATATATATATATATATATATATATATATATATATATATATATATATATATATAGTGTTTTATGCTTGTATGTACTAAAGGGAAATCTGGCGCTAGTGCCTAGGGGGACGGCGTTTCAGTGAGCGCGCCATGAAGTATCGGGCAAGGATGCTCAACATACCCTTGGCAATGCTTATGAACAGGCTGAAAAGTTGACTCTGGCTGCCAAAACAGGAAACAATGCGACATTCTTGCAAAATATTATTTAAAGTTGTTTTATCAAGAGAAAGCTGCAGCTGCAAAATATTTATTTGTCAGATGTCTTTTTATCAACGTAATGCAAGACGAACAAAAAGTATTTGCGCTTTATTTTTTCATTTTGTCTTGGAAAACTAAACGAATTCACGTGGCTATCCAAGTGAAATACGAGATGATCGTTGCTAGTTGCCATGTCGGTGCCAAAGAGGACACAGGATTGCACCGACATATTACCCTCTATTATATATTGGTATGGAACTCTATGTTCTCCCCTAACCACCCCAAGGGTCACCATAACCCCCCCCCCCCCCCCCACAATAACCCCTATGATCCCCTGCCCAAATACGCCTTTCTTTACGTTGTTTCATATGCCTTAAAAATAAAATCAATGTGTGTATGTGTGTGTGTCCGTCCGCCTCCGTCAGCCAGTTCTTTGAATGCAATCATTATTCGACGTATCTTGCAGCTCAGATAAAGAAAGCCGCCTGCATTGATTTGATCGATTCTTGTGCATATTGGTGGAATCGTATACGTCAACGGTCACCATAAAAGCAATGGTACCCTTCAGGACATAAAATAATTCATCTGAGAAAACCTCATGACGTGGGTGGGAGCGGTTTCTTGTGTCTAATGGACACCAATTAAATTTGCAGTAGGTCTACCGCGCAACAAAATTGCAAATCATGCTGTGTTAGGTGATTATTATTTTTCTTGTTACTGTTTCAATCTTGTTTCACGTATTTGATTCTCCCTTCCTACCTCCGCGCTCTGAAAAAAACAACAACAAATCAACATTTTTGCACGACACGCACAGCGTACAGACAGAATCCTAGCAGGGACCAATTCGGCGCACTAAGTTGTAAGGGAATGCTTCTCGACATTATGTTTCCGGTGTGCTGCCTCGTGACTCCCAAATTCAACAAACACTGTTTATGTGAGCAAGTTAGCAGCGCATCCGGCGGTTCACCCCTCATTAAGTTTGCTACGAAGAAATCCGAGCTTTGCAGAAGCTTAGATGCGAGCTTAGATCGCTTTTCTGCCGGCTCTAGCTAAAATAAGTAGGCGAGCCAAGGGAAATTAGTTTCCCAAGTTCCCTCTTTCACAGCCGCTCGGTAAGCTGTTCAGTTTCCCGCCAGCCGGAGCACAGCTCGGCAGGGAACCATATGCTCTGTCTCAATTACGGATCCCTTTCTTTCAAACTGAATAGCGTGGGTTACTCCACATTTTCAGGACGACGCGAATTACCCCAGTCGAGCTTTCATTTGGTTCACAGAGACTGTACGCAAGTGACGCTTACCTTTTATTAACCCAGCAGCGGTAATGGTTTTCTTCCGCTTTTAAAATTTGTCACGCTGTGACGGCTTACAATTATTTTAATGCATCTGTTATGGTACAATAACAGATGTGGTTATAGTAAGCCTATTTCTCCTTCCTGTGACCTGTGAGGGAACAAACTGTATGGGAGGGAGTTGTTTATTAGAAATGAAACAAAAGAAAGCAACGGGACCGAAAACAACCAGGTATTTTTACATGGTATAAAATATTAAAGATTGTTTTTTTTAAAAGCCAGGCGTTGCACGCGGTCATTTTAGGAGTGAAACTAATTAACTAGCCCGTTCATAATTCCCGTCGCACAACGGAGACCATAAAACATCTCTTCCTGCGTTCGTCTGGCACGGGAGTGAGAGAACACCTCATTTTCCAGCTACAGGACACACCGTGGTGGCTAGTAATATTACTATTATAGCACGAATGGGAGGGGAAATTGTGTCAAAGAAAAAACTGCAACAGTCTTCCGGAGTACCCAGGTGATTCCCTAGGCATGCATTGATAACAATATGCATATATATCCTGTGCAGATCTGAAATGAATCCAAATTTATAGTCAGACATGCACACCTTTTTTGTGGGACCTTATCTATCTCAGGTCAAGAGTATTGCGTAAAGCATTTGGAAAGAAACAGCCTAGCGTAACATACACTATTTCAGTTGAAGGAAAGTCAAAAGCGGCTATGCTTCGAACCCGTTCGAGAGGCGATAGTTGTCACCGAATAGGTTGAGTTGGCTATCAAAGAGAATGGACGTTGCAAGCGAAATAAATTGTTACGCTATTGTTACAGCGGCAGTGCATGTTACCTGCAGAAGGAAGCCGTGAGAAATACTAACGGTGCGCCATATTTTGACCTCCTAATCGCAAACCAAACACCAACTCGTAATTCGCCTGGTACTGAACAGGAATCATAGCCGTCTTACTGTTGTGGGACTAGCAAATGGGTCATATAAGCAAATTTTTCGCGTCACTCTATCAATAGATCCAGCGATAGAAGAACGCAGAACGATAGAGTGGAGAGCGCGCTTAAAGAGGGCTGCCTTCGAGAGTGGAGAGAGCTGGTTTCGCAACGTTGAATGCATTGCCAGTGAGGCAAGTCAAAGCTGGGCTTGCCAGTTTCCTCTACGCCGACCGCTTGTACGCGTTATAGAATCGAGTTTGCTGCAAGTGCGGGCGGAAAACTCGAACTAATGGGAATGACGAAATGCCCACACTGGTGGGCAACAGGAGGAGTAACGGGCATGCAATGCCGCTGCTAAAGTGAGCACGGGGACACTGAGATGGTTGCAGTGCCAAGTATGGCTGGCAAGGTATACGAGGGACGTTCCCCACGTGTTCGTGAAGATGCCCCAATAGATCTTCAAATAATTCTTTAGCAGCACGGAGGCACCGCTGGATTTTCAATTCTATTAGGTAACGTGGAATCATTGGTGATCGCACGCAATTTGCACTACAGCGAAAAACATGCTTCATCGGAGCATATTAAAGCTATGCAACAGCACTTTAACACGTTTCTTTCCTACAAACTGAGGCATATTAGTTACTTTGCTCATTCATTGTTACCAATTTACGTCTACTTTATTCCCCGCTTTCAGGTAAGATGTTTGGATGCACCTCGAAAGGCTACTAATCGCTTTCGGGGGGTACTGCTTATAAGATGAAGTACAAATATCCGCGGTCGTTTCGAGTTCCTAATATCCGAAATTTAAATGCATTTTGCAGATATAAGGCGCCAGGGTAAAAGCGTCACGCTTTCGCTGTAAAAAAGTCGTTAAAAGAACGCAGACGATTTACACACTTTACCAACTACAAGCTGAGGGCATCGCTATGAAAGTCGTTATATTTGGGAGAAATGCAACTTCTGCGTGTACGTGCAATGAAGATGGCTCTCAGAGGCGTGTATAGATTGCACATCGCACTTTCTAGGGAGCCCTGCAACGACCTTGATCGACCATATGAGTGCCCGTGACACCCACACAAAGAAGTAAATCCAGGGCAAAAGTGCGGTGAAGTGGTTTGTGTCACAATCGATACCTTCTCGGCTCCTGGTGTAACATATCCCGCAAGGCCACGGCCGCGTGCATTTGGCCATTACTAGAAGAAGAAAAAACGCGGAAGAAGAAAAGTGCGTGATATGCGTGATCGCACTGAATTTCCGATGATCGATATCCATTGTCCCCACCCCATAATCTTATTCCTGGCACTCACGCTTATGGCCCGGCTTCTAATGTTTCGGGCGGAGGGCTTTGTAAAAGCTGTGCTTTCTTCTTTGGCGTTGCAACGTCGTACGCTTCTGTAGATGTTCTGCAGAGATCAGGTATAGCGATCCTCGTTTTATTCAGCTCTTGTCATTGTGCACTTGAAGGGCGTATGACGTCCGAAACCTTTTAGTGTTCCCGAAAATACATGGATTTCGCTCCTTCCTTCCAGAAAACGAACCTTTAGGTGTTCTAAAGTTATGTACGTGGGTCTGGCGAAGGACATTGCATTAAAAAAAAGATTATTGGAGAGTGAAGGCCTTTTAAAGCGAAGCGTTTTATGCATCAAAACAGGTTACTGGGCGAGGTGGTGTCAATTCATGTTCACTATGCGTAGAAAAACATACGAAAAGACGGAGGTAAACACAAACAGGGCTTACAGTTGTTTTAACTCCGTCTTTTCGTCTGTGTCTTTTTGCAGACAGTGAACGTGAGCTTCATATGATTTGGCGAAAAAAAAATCCGGCCGCCTTGTGCACGCAGGAAACTCCTCCGGAGCAACCGCATGCACCTGCGCGAAACAAATAGGTTGAAGGAGTTGGAAGTAAGGGGGGGGGGGGGGGGGGGAGATTGGCTAGGTTTATGGATGACGTAGCTACACTCTGTCATCTACCAACGCTTGTACGTAAGAACGGTGCACAGGAGTGAGCGAAAAAGAGTCTTTCGCAGCACCCGGACGCTAAAGCCAATGAACCATTAAAAACAACCAGCGCTGTAGTATCGCGGTAGAACTTTGGCGTGAAAATCGCCGCGCGTACTTGTCTCTTTTCCTGTTTCTCTCTCTTCTAACCAAATAGTGACAAAGGCGCTATAACAGAGTACGTATCGTAATGGTAGCACGTTTATGCCTGGTAAACTCCTGGCTGGTGTCGCAAAGGTGTGAGCTCGTACGGACGTTAACTAATTGGCGGAACGTTTTCGGGGTGTGATTTTTAGTTAGCTAACTATTTTACCGCGTATAGCTAACGTGTCCAGCAGTTCGGCGACGACTTACCGAGTCCTGGATTCGCGGTTGGTTTTTCTACGAGGTCAAGAACCACGATGCCCTAACTACTTTCCTCGTTTACTTTCCCCGCACTACGGTGTGTGAAGCCCGCTCTTACGCAGAGTGCGTGCGTTATCACTGGGCCTTTCCCGACGGATTTTTCGCATTCGTGATTTGTGTTTACCCGGTGATTTATGGTTTTATCTTCCCGTTAAGCCAGGAGGTCGCACCGCGTCCTATGTAATATACCAGGTGGTGTCCTCGTCAGGATAGCCCAAATACGTTGTCACCAAAGAAGAGGCTTGCTCAGGCTCAAGAGGGCCGGCCATGATGATGGGTCACGTGAGCTAGCAGAATCACATGCGTGCATCGGGCAAACTTGGAGTCCCTAAATAATCATTACTCTCATGTATGTATGTGTTCTAAAAATTCCAAATCATGATGAAAAGTGCACGTAAGGGTGCGTTTCATGTTCATACGTATTGCAGGTCATCATGATACTGCCTTGCGCGAGAAAAAAAAAATCTGCAATCATTATCTTCATGATCCTGACTCCAGCAAACCAGATTCGTGCAAAATACTGCGTGATGCTGACATATACAGATATGGGTACACGTGCTCTCACAAAGATGTACTGGCAATACTATTATGTGGTATGATGTGATGGCATGTGATATGATATGATACATGATTATCGGGGAAGAGGAGCAAGATCAAGTAGGAGCAGGTGCATTTCCACCGTAATCTACGCAAAAACTAAGCCAATTGCCTTAAGATGCGAAGCATCTAATGCTCGGGGCTGTGTCCCCCCCTCCCTCGTTGTCGTTGTTGTCCGCCGTCCGCACTCTACTGCACATGCGCGTCTCTTCAGCCCCATCAGGGTTTGGCCTGACGTCAGCGCAGTCCACTATAAAAAGAAATAGTTAGGCGGCGCCCGGTTTCGATACCACGGCTCTCTGGCCGCAACGGGAGGTACGTGGCGCTCTTCCCACTGCGCTACAAACCGAGACGGGCGCACGTGCTACGAACGCGCCTTATCTCCTTCACTCATTCAAACTACGTCAAGAAGCTACTGATACAGCGAAGGCACGCGAAGCTGAACGTCAACGGAAACGACGAACTGAAAACTAATGGGAACTTCCGTCGACCCCATCGCTGCTTCGCATACTACTCGGCGTTCCCCTACGGGAAGATGGTGTAATTTTTTTTAATGAAACAGGCCCTCTGAAACTTTGTTCCTTATTTTGTAGTTCCTGTGCATTTGGTGAAATGCGTTCAAAGCTACCGTTACTTCTAAAATTTCACCTTCCCCAGAATGACACAGAAGTGAATTTTTTCAACTGAAAAAGAAAATAAAGGGCGTTAAAAGCCATTATAGCTTTCATTGAAGTAGCCTCAAATATGGCTTATTCTAACTACTGTTTTATAAGCCATTGCAGTCCTGCTGAACACCTTGCCAACGAAGAGAAGCGAAGTATCAAATTCAATTCATGGCTTCATTTTCAGGCACATTTGAAAAACAGAACGTTCCACTGAAACAAATAATTCAGCATCTTATCTCGAGAAGCCATTTTTTTAACTAGTAGCATTTTTTATGATATTGCTTTCCTTTCACTCTGGCCTGAGGGTGCAGCGCAAAAGTTTCACCGCCTCAAAGTGCCTTTAAGGCCGTAGTTTTTATCCCAATTTGACTTAACTCTGATTTCCTGGCTGCTATCCCGCGGAACCAGGAGCGAATCGACCCACCACCGTCTCTGGTGTGGTGCGTGATTTCTAGCCGACTCCTCGATGTGCTTATTAAAAATGCACACTCCTTGTGTCATACTTGCTTCTGGTTATGCAACCATGGCGGTTCCCAAGAAGGGTACCGGCATGTTTTTATACTCTACGGGGTTACTCCCCCGATGTGTCGCATTTCAAAGGAAGATCTAGTGGACCCAAAACCCCGTTACGAAGCGGAGGATCGTGATTTTCCTGCTTAATTTGCTCCTACCCGAAGGAGAGGGAGAGGGAGAATCCTAACAAAGCCATTCAGCTTGCACACTATTCCCATATGCGAGAGTCCTGACGAAAAATGGGGCGACTCAATCCTGGTATACACCCCGTTATTTGACAGGGTCCAAGCCTAATTCTTCTTTCTAAGGAACTGGTGGCAACAGAGAACACGATGAATCCGGATGAGGAGAAGGATGAAAAACGTGGTTCCGGTCTCAGAAGCGTTGGTTGACACATCACAGGGAATTATCAGCAGTGCGATCAGGATAACGCTTCGAAACAAGTACAATTACGCGTCTTCTTACTTCAATGACTACTCATCCACCGCAGTCTCTGATGACGAATAGGTTAGCGATCTCGGTCCCAGCTCTGTTTTTCTCTATTCTGACGAGGTAGAGGATCAATGGGCGCATTAATGAGAAACTGGACCATGATGCCACCGATACTTCATCACGGTCAGATGC
Organism: Haemaphysalis longicornis; assembly: GCF_048455015.1. Taxonomy (NCBI): domain Eukaryota; kingdom Metazoa; phylum Arthropoda; class Arachnida; order Ixodida; family Ixodidae; genus Haemaphysalis; species Haemaphysalis longicornis. The sequence continues at coordinate 277,607,809 of NW_027526295.1, read as the reverse complement.
TGCGGCCTTTCCGCTGCTTCTCAAATAATAGATTGCGAAGTCAGGTGGAAGAAAAATATTGATGGGCATTCAAACTAGACCAAAATAAACTATATTGACTCCTTAAGGTATACTGAACGGTACAGATCACAAGGCTTCCATTTCTTTCCCGAGGTTGTGCTCATTTGTCTTGCGCTTTCTTAAAGTGCACTTCAGTTCATTACTAAACGATTTCCAATAATTTATGGTACACTTAAATTTCTTCAACACGTTTCAATCAGGCGGTTCATGCGAAGGTGGGTATGGTGCCAAATATGTACATGCCCACACCATCTGCCCTGGATGTTCATTCAATTCGTGGGCGCGGCCGCGAGTCATTACAGAGACGTCTGATGGACGTCCAGGCGAACGGAATTGACATACGCCTTCCCGCGGAGGTAATTTCCCGCAGGCCCGACCGCGAACATTTTTTGGGAACGACTGCCCATTAGAACCCGACTTCTTGCTCGAATGGTAAAAACAGGTGTCTTTGATTGGGCGCCCGGTTTACATACGACGCTATTTTCAACCTATGAATCTTCTCCGGACGCCAACTCGGACCCCTTGCAGCTTTTAAAAGTATACTTTAGCAGGTGTTGTCCCATAAAACGCAGTGACTGCTATAGAATCGTAAGAGCTAGTTATCTCGAATAAAAAATGTTCTAAACAGTCAGATACACCCATGCTAAAACTAATACTGGTGGCCAATTATTAGCAGTTGCGCCCGGTGATGCCCGGGTCTGTCAAAGGAGTTCATAACGAAAAATTAGATGCGTTTAATATCAATCAGCATTATCAACATCATAATCCTGTGCACTCAAAAGAAATGAGTTGAACCAAAATGTAACAGTGTAATATCATGAAATAACCACCCATTTTTGCTTTCATGGCATAGTTCAACTAGATTAGCAAAACTTCTGCAGAACCCAATGTCATAAATTAGCGTTGCTTCCTTTGTGTGGTAGATTTGTGTTGTACTGAATTCCCTTCAGCCTCCATTTTCCTGCTCTATTTCATTTCCCACCTCCCTGCTCTATTTAACCCCAAAGTTCTCTCACCCTCTCCTCCTCCAATGCCTTCTTCCGATCAGGACTTTATTAAAGTAAAGCTCACTTGTATGGCAGAAGTTGGAGTGAGGAGTTTTTTTTTAGTGTTTTTATTCCAGACAATGAGCTGCCAGTCAATGTCCTGCGCTGCCCACGTTATTCTTCGTCGTCCCCTCTGAATTTGAGAGAATAGAATTCGTGGCGTACATGTGATAAATTTGCCTATGTAGCCTGTCATGCAACCCATTAGTGATAAATTCGTCCTTATACGCTAACGGGCATTTTTGATCTCGGCAGTTCAGTTTTATATTTTATGAGTTTCTTCTCTTTCTTCACTTTTTTGTTGTTTGAACTCCCTTAGACCAAATATCTCCATTTACGAGATTATAACGATTGAATGTGTTTACTCCGCCAATTTCGCTTGTTGTGCTAATTCATGGCGTTACACGTTTTGTAAGTTCTTGTGATTTTTAAGGTCTTTCCGTCTTTTTTAGGGGGGCTGCTTGAATTTTTTGTCCGGTGGCGTATAAGGTACATAATTTTTATTGTGTTATTTAATTTTAATTTCTTTTTATATTTTATATTTTCTATGCTTGTTTTTTTATTCTCTTCGATCAATTTTCTTCATTTGCGCTACTATAACATATTGATGGACTGACTTCGCCAACAAAGCATTTTTGTTCAAATGCAGGGCACACGCGTTCGGGGCTATAGGAGTACTCGCCAAAAAATTCTGCGCATTACAAAAATGGCATATAACACCTCTTTGGTTCAAGACACGTCTAGGTTCTTTGTGCCGAATAACTGTTGTACCACAAAGTCCTTATTGTCTTTCTTTTTTTAGTTACCCGTTGTATTCGTCCTCCCAAACGAGTGTCTCACTGCAAAAGCCAGGAGCTTGTTACCACTGATTGCAACTGCTGCCAATTTTTCCGTAACGTTTTTATGTCTTAAACCTCTAGCTTCGCTGACTGGCGTCGAGGTGTCCGCTCCACCAAGAAACTTCCTTTTTATCGGTCTTAACGTGTCTGTTTTTTTTTTTTTTTTTTGTAGCGTCATTTCGTTCTTCCATTTGAGCCGAGAAAGTTACTCTACACGTTTCCCCTACTTTTTTCTACGTGTGCGCTAGCGAACGGTGCTACAAAAGTAATTTCCCCGCGGCGTTATATTTCCGACAAAGTTGCTGCTGTGGTTGGTAGTTGGTTTGCGACACCCGAAGAAGCAAGTCAGCGCGACAAGACCGGCGATAAAGTTCTGGTTGACAGGAGCAAAAAAAGCAGGCATATACTACCTCGATACTTGTTTGGGCGCACACAGTCGTTCGACTTCTCTTACCTGTAATTCGTTCTGGGGAATGTACGGGGACGCAAGCTTAAGCGAGTTATGATGAGGGAAAAGTTTGCAGCGCGAATGAGATGAAGAAAGAAAGAGAACCCCTGCGGTGCGCTGTTTCAGTTGACGCATGCTGGTCCTTGCTTTTGGTGAGGCAGCTTCACTCTAACTCGGAAACAATTTTGCGTGTTAGCGCATCCATGCATAAGTTAGTGGGACAAAACTTGTTGCTTCATACTACTGCTTGCGGCATCGTTTCTAAAGTTATTTTTGTAGCGATGTAACCAGTGTACGAACAAGCTTAGTATTTTCATTTTTATATGCCAGCGCGGTGCTCCTGAGGGTGCCCTTTTTTTACCTCCTTGTGGTTTATATATATTGTCAATACACCAAAAATATCTTAAACGAAGATGCGTAAAGCTATAATACGAGACCGTGACGCTAAATGACGCTAAATATTCTTCAAAGTAAAATGGACGTGACCGCGCAGGCGCAGATCTAAAGCCATTGCCAACAATGTGAGATACCATATGCGTAACACCACAAGGTTTGACACTATATAGAGGGTCCTCGATGCAAGCGCGAACATCGCAAATAATTATGAGTTCACTGGATGATCAACCCAGCCAACTTACCAGAGCTGACGGTGTAATCGTCAAAGATTGGCGCATAGGCTGCAGCTAGGCACCCCCCCATCTGCACTCCCTTCTCCCCCTTTTACTTTGGGCGCATAACTATCATTCCGTTCTCATGAAGTAAACTGCACACAGAAAATATGAAGCGCGGTGATGTAAGTACTTTCTTAATGTCTGAGTAAGACACGCAAGCACGACGTAAGCCAGTTTACGAGAAAATGTCCAGAAAAAAAATCAGAGTACCTTTCTAAAAAGAAGAATGGTTAAAGCGCGAAGCCTTCTCCCATGCAACCTGAATCAAAGTCAAAGTCCGAAACCGCAACTGCTTCGATCGTGTCGGAATGGAGCAATCGGAAAGGCATCGGCTTCATAACACGAGGCGAGAAACCCAGTTTCGATTCCGACCACGGGAGGCCTTTTTTTTTCTTAAGGGGCTTGATACGCCTTCTCCTATTATTATCACCGTTTTGTGAAACCGATTGTGCTAACTTGGGTGTCTTGCAGTGCGTTTTGACGCGACATCGAACGCCATCAGCCAGGCATAGGAAGCTTCGCTTTAAATATTCACTCCGTGAAAAGCCGAATGCTAACTAATTGCAAGCCATCAACCTTTGTTGTCAGTCACTGCTGTGTCTGTACCTCCTGAGTGTACATCCTGTCTTTTGCGCTGTTTGGTCGCGTTTCATAATCCTTCAACCAGCTTTCTTGCCCCCCCCCCCCCCCCTAATCCGAATGTTTACCGAGAAAATAAGGTAATAGGAAAACTTCATTAATAACATTAATCACAACCATAATTTTCTATACAGCGCTAAATCGTTGTTTCGAACACCAAAAACCAGAGCACCTAAACTGTGAGCATGTATCACTGCAACTTCTCGCAGGTCGCACGTATTCATGTTGTGCCGACCGTAGCATTCGCTGTTTGCGCAGGCGCTCGGCTTGTGTCGTTGCGCGACGACCTCACCCTCTTTTCTTTATGGGCCAGTGGGCCATGGCGCCACCGCGTATGGTCAAGCAACACGTTTTGAATCACTGCCGATTTGAAGGGGCTTTCGACCGTTGTGAGGATAAAACTGTCACGGCGTCACCTCTTTGCCCTGTTACGCGGGCAAACTTTCATTGGTCTAATTCTGGTGGAGCCAAACCCTCTTCACTTGGAGGCGCAACTTGAGCCCCGGACGGGAAACTGTTCGGAGTTACCTTTAGGGGACACCCTAAAGTGCGCCACGATTTTGTTCATCGTCCGGGCGCCACTATCTTGCGCCCTTAAGCACCGCTAGCCTCATTTCGGTTTGAGGCTCGTGTTTCAGGTCGATTCTTCTCCCGAGCACGTGTCGTACATACTGCGCCATTCGGTATCTGCATTTGAGAGAGAGAGAGAGAGCAAGTTACGGACATTGCTTTCATGGGTGAGTACAGTGGCCAGAGCTGCAACGAGCATGCACATTTGCGAGCCGCGCCCCCTTCGCCCTTTCGTCTTCCTCCGCGGCAACCTTTCGTTTGGTTTCCGTCCCTTCGTGTGTGTGTCGCCTGTACAACTCACAGCAGAAGGAACTTGGGAAGGTTGGCGTTTGAGGAGGTTGGCGATCTTTGGAGTTTCGGTTCCTTGGGGAGGTTTGAATATCTTCCTTTTTAAATCCCCCTTGTCGCCACTGTACGACGTCGGGCTTACGCATACAGCGTCGTTTTAGTTCCTAAGCCGCCAGAGCCAATCGCATCAAATGGTACCCGAGTATTTCATCCAGTTGTAATTATACGCTGTGTTATGGATGTCATATTGGGAGGTTAGTGCGTTATACAAAGGTGGCATGCGTGTTGCGCCCTCGTTTGTTTGTTCTGCGCGATGCGCTTGACGTAGTCCATTGCGAAGAGCGAAAACCTGATTCCTTCTTCCTGGGTGTTGTGAAGGTGCCTTGCCCAGCCCGCTGCCAGTGCTGCGTAGGGGTGAGCGATGAACCTGTTTGGGTGATGGTTAGTTCAAGCAGCATTGACAGTTTACCCTTTCCCTGGAGTCGGTCACCGCCGGCGGAAATTAGCGGTTGCGGCAAATGGAGGTGAGGCCGCAGCAGGACAAGCACGGTGCAACGTGTCTCTTACAGGACAGCCTCAAACGGAACTATCTTCGCCGTATTTATGTTAGTAAATCAAGTGGAAGTCTTAATCAATAGAATTTCAACAATGGCTTTGGTTGATACCGACGGAACGATTTTTGTGACGAGCCTCGGTCCCAAATCTGGTCTTGGTGGTAAGGGGATGTTTAGAAAGGACGAAGTGACAACTTTTCGTGGTGTCGGCGGTGCGTCCCTGCGTGCCCTTGGCGCCTGTTCTGCGAATGTCTCCTCTAGGGGTCAAATGTTTATGACGGAGTTCGCTGTGCTATTGCGTTCAACGCATGATGCTAATCTGGGTCTTAATTGACATCATGGCACAGAGTGGTGCCACAGTGCCGCAGAAACGGCTAAAATTATCTAAGCGAAACTGCACTACCTGCCTTTGGTGAAGACTCGGGTCGTGACGATAACGCATTCCGCTTGCTGAGTGACACAATCATTCCACCATGTTCTGTTTACGTCTTTTGTCCGGAGTCCAACAAGGAGGACGTTGAAGCTGCTCTGGAACCAATCCCTCTGAACTGTTCAGAGAGAAATATTTTGGTACCATGTTCCGTTATTTGCGCTGAACAAGGAAAATCCGAATTATGGACAGGGAACTACTGCAATGAACCCACTGTACTACCACAACAGGATCCACAGGTCAATGCACGCGGGAGCAGTGCGGCCGATACGACAGAAGCCCTATCGGCTTTCCCCGACCGAGCGCAAGGTAATCAATGAGCAAGTCAGTGAAATGCGGCAGAATCGTCTTCTCCAAGGCTATTCAAGTAGCCTCTTGTCCCGTCCTTGGTACCCCGTTTTAAGTGCTTCAACGAGTTCCTGGAACCAACTGGGGGAGTCACAGTCACCCTTCACCTATGCTGCGGCGGTACCCTGTGCTGATCTTGAGTCGGGTTCCTTACCAACTGCCTGTTTTGTCTCCCTCGGAGTCTAGTATGCTCGTCTGGAAGCACTGTACCGACAGGGCGTTAAGATATCTCTAGGGGTTCCCCACGCGGCGGCAAACAAAAAGGTCCTTGACGATTCCCATTTTCTGCCTCTGTGCCTGGTGGCGACGCAGCGGCTGCTCTTGCAGCTCGTCCGACTGGGAGAGTCCGATGCCGAAAGGCATTGCTCAGGCATCTCCGCTTGAGGTGGAATCTCGCATACACACGGCACTCAAAACTATGAGCGTTCTCTACCCTCAATGGCGGAAGAATCAAAATAATCTGGAAACGCCGGGGGCTTTTAAGAGCTTTGAGTGTCAGCTCTCCATCCCGGGAATTCGCTGGAAGAGATTTACACCAGCGGCTGAAGCAAGAATGTTAGCCCTGATCACTTGGACCTGTTGTACGGAGATGGAGATGATGTTTATGTGTTGATGGACGGATCTATCGACACGGAATTCAATACCAGCACAGCGTCATTTGTGATTCCCGACATGAACGGATCCTGGGCGGCTGGCATTGACCATTTGACGTCATCAACAACCGCGTAGTGTATAGCAATTGAGGCGGCCTAGAAAAATATAAATCACTTCGGGTGCGGCTTGTGGTCAATCTAATAGATTATAAGTAAGCCCTACCACTTTTTCAGCTTGGATTTCCCGCATGTAAAACTTGCCAACGTTCTCTACGTCTTCTTCTGCAGCTACATGAAAACGATCTTAGCGCTCGCCTTTAGTGGGGTCCTTCCCACGTAGGAGTGCTTCGAAACGAAGCCGCGGACAAGTTGGCCCGTGCAGCGACATCTTGCACTCGTTTTCTGACAGTGGCTCCAGATGAATGAGATATTCTAGAAACCATCATTAAAGAACCTTTCCGATCCTTTGGAAGCCGTCAGAACAATCTTGTGTTACCAAAGGAATAAAGACAGCAGATGTATCCTTACTATTCCGCATCGAGACCGAATCAGCGAGGACACCTGCGTGAATTCACAAGCTGAACTGCGCCTCGTCACCTCTGTGCGCAACGTGTTGTGTAAACGATGACATCTGACATGTTCTTATGGACAGCCGAGAGCATGCAATGGAGTGGTAAGCTTTGTTTAAATAACTTGGAAGGTGGGCCGCTCCGTATGCCTTTTTGGATTATTTCCTATTCCCTACAGGCCATTGGATCACAAGGAGAAGTATTTTGGGCCTGATCCTTCGGTTTTTCGGGGAGACAAGCCTCAGTGACTCCTGGTGATTTCTCGCGCATGGTTGCAAAAAGTTGTTGAATGGGGGAGCAATTACCGGAATACCACGCATGGCTAGGTCGATCCGTTAACAAACATCATTACCACCACCCCTGTTACCAGAATCTACGAGTCCTTGAACGGCCCGCATGATCATGGGCGCTTTTGCGTAGACTACCGGCGCCTCAATGCAGTTACAAAACAATACGTGTACCGCCTTCCCCGCATAGACGGCGCAATAGACCAGGGGTCGAAAACATGCGGCACACGGGCTCATGGGTACCACGGGGCAGTATTATATGCGGCACCCAGCACGGCGTCAGAACTTCCACCACTTTGAGTGTTTTCTCGACACTTCTTCAGGGACTCAAATGAGGAATATGTACGTGTTACCCAGACGCTATCGTGATCTTCGGCCGTACATTTTTGAGCACCGGAAATGGGGTTAGCCACTGTCCTGGACTGCTTAAAACACGCGGGGCTCGTGCTTACTTGTAACAAAATGTCGATTAGGAGAGCACCAAATCCTTCTGCTGGGCCTCGCCGGTGAAAAAGAGGGCATCAGGCCAGACCCACTACAAACAAGAGCTGTTAGTTGCTTCGAAGAACCATGCTCTATCAACGACCTTCGCGGTTTCTTAGAACTCTGCTCGCATTTTCGCCAGTTTATCCCGGAATTCGGTGAAATCGCCAACCATTTGACGTGTATTTTAGAGAAGAAGGTGCCCCCATTCAAGCGGAGTTCAGAGTGCGACATCGATTTCCGCCAAGTAAAGCTTGTTTTGACCTCGGGGCCCATACTTCGCAATTTTGACCCTAGAGCACCTACTGAAGTGCACACCAATGCTAGTGACATTGGAATCGGGACGGACCGTGCTCGTTCAGTGCCATACAGACGGTCGCACCTTCAGGGAGTCGTAACGAAACTATACACGGTGACGGAGCAAGAGTGTCTCGCGGTTATTTTTGCCACACCGAGATTTCGCCCGTATTTTTACGGACATCCATTTGCCATCATAAGTTAACTGACCACCATTCATGTACTGGCTAGTCAATCTTCGAGACCCCTGTGGACGCCTACCGAGCTGGGCCTTGCGTCTCCACGAATTCGATTTCATTGTTGGTTACAAACGCGGGCGCAAGCACTTCGATGGTGACTGTCTTTCCCGCTACCTCCAGAAACGACGATTTCTGACACTGACCACCTGGACAACTATCTAGTTCGATTTCAACATCTTTCTCTGAACCTGAGGTTCTTAAGAGGGAGAGAGAGAGAGAAACAAATTTTATTTACATAGTGGATAGACCCCGTGGACTCAACCCTAAGGGTTGCGACGACTGCAGCCGCTCGAGTTACGAGCTCCTTTTGGAGCTGGGGGTCCGAGCGGCCCAACGCCACCATCCACTGGTCAGGCGAATTAGTAGCGTAGATACACAAGTTTGGGTATTATTTTCGCCTCAGAAGAACATCCCAACCCTAATATTATTTCTGTGTTTATAATGGCTTGCTATACAAAAAGTACACAGTTATTAGGTGTCGTCTCATGCTTGTTGTTCCACGAAACCTCCGAGTATCGTCCTCAATTTTATGCATGACGAAGTCACACCTAGCCACATGGGGTTCGCCCGCACTCCTCATTGCACCCAACAACGTGTTTACTGGCCCAGCAGGCGTAAGACGACTGAACGCTCCGTCGCCTCTTGCACCCGATGCCAATGGTACAAGCTTTCAATGACTGCTCCGGCAGGGTGCCTTCAGCCAGTGAGCCCACCATTTGGACCTCTTGAAAAAGTTGGAATTGATTTATTAGGTCCCTTCTCCCGTTCATCGAGTGGAAACAGGAGGGCCGCCGTGTGCGTAGATTATTTCTTGAGCAACGCCGGGACAGCTGCTCTACCATCTGCCACGGCTTCTGGACGTCCCACTTTCTACTTCGGTGCATTTTAACCCGTCATGGTCAGCCTAAAATTATAATCAGCGACCGTGAACGCCAGTTCACCGTAGATGTCATTGAAGAGCTCCTACACCTTTGTGCCATGCAATTTCTACCTTCCACCCCATCTCACCCGCAGACTAGCGGTTTGACCGAACGCACAAACCGTACCTTAACCAGTATGCTCTCAATGTGTGTCGCCGCTGACTCTAAAAACGGTAATGATATCCTAACTTTCATTACGTACGCATAATATCGCGGAGCATGAAACTACCGGCTAAGCCCCTTTTACCTCATCTATGGACGGCAACGAAGCAGCTGTATTGACACCATATTTCCTTTTGCGCCCTTGTTTTGCAGGGTCGGCCTTATGATGGGAGTCGCTAAGTCGCGTACGTCACACCGCACCACTCAGACGGTTCATAACCACAAATGGGCCTACGTAGTGCTCCAGCAGTTTCTCGCAGAGTCGACATTTACGCAGTGGTGTCGGTAGTCATAGTACCGGAGGCATACGTAACGTCATGACGGCGACTGTTGTACGAGTGCTTAGAACGTCCTCTGGAGGCTAGAATTCTTATGCAGGAATGCGATGTGCTTCTGCAGCGAGGCAGTGTGTTCTAGCTGGCGCACTACGTAGGCCCATTTGTGGTTATGAACCTTCTGAGCGGTGCGGTGTGACGTACGCAACTTAGCGACTCCCATCATAAGGCCGACCCTGCAAAACAACGCCGGTCGTGTGTGTGGCTAGACTCAAGCGTTTCCATGCTCGTGACGCATGCTGACTGGAATAGAGGGCTTCGTCTGAGACGGGGTAATGTCACGCACCCAACGGTACACCTGCAAAAGTTTAATTGACCACCCCATCAGCGAGGATGAAGGGAAGAAGAGGAGGACGAAGCTGTTTTCCCTGCTAGCTATCAAGCAGCGCACTGCCGTTCCATCTTGGCTTTGTTTGGAATTTCACCTCATCAACCCCTGTAAATAATAAACCCATCGCGTAACAGTATGTACAAGGGCGTTGAATGGCTACCACAAAGGCGAGAGCACGGCTCAGCTCTGACTCCGTCGATTACCGCTCTCGACGCCCGCGCGCCTTAGGAATTGCATCAGACGATCCGCTGAAGAGGGGAAGAGGGAGGCGACTCCTAGGCTCTGCTTCGAGGTATGTTGGTGCACGTCTGCCGCGCCTCGTTGGACAGCCGGGCGAGATTCAGCCCAGCCGTTCAGCGTGTCGTCCGGCCAAGCGAAATTAGACAGTTTTAGTTTCACGTGCGTAGAAGCTCTACCTACGCAGAACTTTTACGGGTGACAATTGCGCATGTTCAGAACGCGAAGGGCCCACGGGTGTCTTACGGGCGTACGTGAGATTTGAATTTTTACGTTGCGGTGTTCACGTTGCCTCCATACGTAGAGTTGACCAACATGAGGGCGCCCTTCCCACCCGCTTCACAGAGAAGACAGCTTCGTCGCTAATTCCTCGGCGCGATGCTGTGTTCTGAACGGTTGATTTAGCCTTGAATTTGCCCATTCTTACCCTCACCTAAAGCTTAAACCAATAAACATCTTTTAGATGCAACGCATCTCTTTAACTAGCCTTGTCCCGCGTTGTTGCGGCGTAGTCCGCATCTCTCCCCCATTCTCCTCGCCGCGGCAGCTGCGCGCTCCGCCGCTCTCACCGCAGCGCCATCTGTGCGTCAGCGCGGTCAGCGCGCAGCTTGCGCTCGGCTGCGCTCGCTCTCGTCGCCGTGCCAGCTGCGCGTTAGCGCGCAGCTTGCGCTCGGTTAAAAAATTTACACCATCTTCCCGCGAGGGGAACCATGGGGTAGATGCGACGCATCGGGGGGTGGACATGCTACGTAAATAGGATACACAACAACAGCAATCCACACGCTGACATCGCTAACATAACGGAAACGCAACGCAAACCCCGATGCGTCGCATCTACCCCACGGTTCCCCTCGCGGGAAGATGGTGTAAATTTTTTTTTTTTATAGAATACCGGTTTTTCAGCTGTTAATCCTGACGAAGTAGCGTTTGTCGTCGTCATAGCAACGGGCTCGAGAGATCACGTGCTACAGAGCGTTTGTGTCTGTTCGTAGATGGCGCTAGGCATCCAGGCACCCTACGCACGGCGTGTAGATGTAACTACAATAGTTCCTAACTACATGTGGGACTACTTGTACTTATCACGTTCGCGTACGTAAACTCAGTACGTACTTACGTAAAACTAAAACTGTTTGTGGTGTTGTACGCTCTGGCACAACATGGGTTGTCGTCAGCCTGCGGTGTGTGTATGAAGAGCGTAGGAATGATGCTTATAAAGAACGTACCGCCCGTTTATACATGCGGTACTCGCACAGAGCAATATGAGAGCATAATGTACCCCCCCCCCCCCCTCCCCTCGGCTTATATCGCTAGCCTCCTCTGCAGAAGTTGCGATGTACCCAAAACGCTGAAGCTCTGAACAACGCGCATGTGTGTAACCGGCCGTTGCGAGCTTTGTAAAGCTGGGGCCCTATTCTCGACTGCACAAATTTCCGGCATTTCGCCCATGTTTTTTTGCGTAAGCACGACGTAAGCAATCAGTGACGTACTGCACCTATAGCTATGACGACATGCAGTGTAATTTGACGAGTCACTCATAAAAATCGCTACCAAGGTATCAAATATTGTGCAAGAAAGATATAAAACACTAGGCATGTACTTTAAAAATTAAAACGGTAGCTAAGGCTGACAAGAAAAACACATTTCTGGAGGTCAAATTTGGCGCCAACACCACAAGGCGATCGAGTAACGTTGATCCAAAAGCGAGCGAAAGGCGGATGTCGAGCTAAAGAACATCACACAATTTTTTTACCGTGTCTATTTATTTCTTTCAATCGCTTTTATTAACACAGCTGGGCTCTCTGCTTCGATGAAAGCTTTGTTGTGTTATCACCTTCCCTGCCGCCACCACCGCCACGCCATCGTCTGCTGCTATGTTACAAGTTTATGGCGTGATCACAGAAAAAAAATTCTCCCGCATTTCCCCGAGGGGGAGAATGTGAAAGTGCGAATGCACGGTTGTCGGCCCGCTTGCGGCGCTTGCGCTCGGCCCCCGCAGCCCACCGCCTCGCCGCCTTCTCTTCCATCTCTTCCATCGGGTTTGTAGTATCACGTGTACACCACGCAGTTATCAAGCCGCTATAACGCCGCTGAGTCGCCAACGCACGCCGCTGACGACGTAGTTTGAATGCGTTAAAGATATAAGGCGCGTCACTAACACTCATATCAGCGTGGTGTCCGTGGCTTGGTTAAAATAAAAAAAAAAAAAAAGTGTCCGTGGCTTGGTCGGTAGAGCGTCGCGCTGCGGCCGCAAAGTCCTCGGATCGAAACCTGGCGCCGGATGCTGTTTCTTTTTTAAATATAGAGGAGCACTGCGGACGCCGCCGCCGCCGGCGGTGGATGGTTTGGGGTCGCTTATAAAGTGCATTCGCACTTACAAGACGGCCGCGACAATCGCTTCTATGACACATAAGAGCAGCGAAGCGCTACGCCTGATAACCGCGGAGCGCACCGATGTCGCCGATTCACTCATTCGTCAAGCTCGACTGCAATCAGCGCTGTAATGAACCAAATAGTCACTTTTCTTTGTTATTTTTCTCTTGACTTCGATCATGTGACCCAACAGCTTACTAGGACGAGTGTGCACAAATGCCATGCATTGGGTTCTCTTTGTAATGGAGAGGCTTGTACTGCCCTCTTATGTTGCGGTTACGCCAAACAAATCATTTTTATTTTATTGCCAAACATAAAAGCAAAATACTGCATGTTATTTGTATGTTTCATGATCGCTGACTTCGAAGCAGTTGAAACTATAATTTGTTTCGGTAGGAAACAGGCTTTAAACAGCGCGCATGAGAAACTGCGCCTGCTACAAATTGCCGCACATTTCGCGGCGCCGTAAGCTGGGGCAATGTTTTGCCCTATTTTGCTTGTGTTTTGGGACAAAAACCGCCGCCATTTTCAAGCTGTTACGTAGCGTTACGTCACTTTTACGCAGGCTGAAGTTGCCAATGCATGACGTAATCGTTCCCGCCAACTGTTTAAATTACGTCACGCCTTCTGAGCCAATCACAGAGGGGGTGTGTATTACAAGCAGTATTGTTGTTGAATAGCAAAGACAGGCTTACGTCGTCATGTACGCTGCATTTAGTCTGGTTTTTCATTGCCGGCCAAGAATTATGCGCCTTTATTAACGAGAAATAAGGCAAACTTTAGAACTGGTGTCCGAAAACGACATGAAACGTCAAAATGACGACAACACACACAACCGTTTTGTCAACCGGAAGCACGTGACCAAAATTGAAAGCCAATCAGAAAAGACTTCCGGCAAATTGCCTGAATTGCTGGCAATTTGTGCAGTCGAGAATAGGGCCCCTGAGGTTGATGTTTGTTGAAGCATGCCCTCCGCGATCGGCTGTCAGCGGTGCGCCGTTGCTCCGGCCGTCCCATTCGGCCGGAGAGAGCGTAATTTCCAAGGGGCCGTTTCGCCGTTTTCCGCCGCACCGTGGCGCGTGGAGCCGATGGTTCAAAGCAACAGCCCTCCGTGCTGCACCGGTCCGCGAAATGGCTTTTGGGAGCTTTTGCCTTCCGTATGACAAAAATAAAGGGCCAGAGCTGCTTTTAGGAATGAAAAGTAATATTACAGCACTTGGTGATTCATTTATGTCGGCTACGGTGGCGACTAGACGGATTCATTTCACATGCACTGTCCCGCACTACGCTCCACGGAACCAACTATGTCTTTCCGATAATGCCGCCGTTACGAAATTTCTCGCGTTTAAATGATGTTCAACTCCTAAACAGGTATTGTTAGTCCTTATGCGGGCGCACGGTCTTAATTCAGTTCTGCACAGCCAAGGCTTTTAAGTTGAGACAACGGGTGGCCGCTCTCTTTTCTGGCATTCGAATCTATTGGACGTAATACCGGTTGTATTGCTCAAAGACTGAAAATTGCTGGAAGCGCATTATGTTGAGTGATTCCTGAGCGACATTGTAATCTCCGTGGCACAGCTACGTTATGCTATTACGTTTTCGATTTCAGCGGCAAAAACAACAAAAAAAAGTTTAACTTGTACTCCATTTTTATTTCGCTCTTAAATGTATTTCGCTATCTACTGGGAAGCGCAATAATCACTGTGACTGGTATTAATACAAATACAAGACCTTTTGGTTACTAATTTCCGGTCGCATCTGGGAAGTAACTTAGCTTTTACGTTTGGTTTGGAGCCATTTCTGTTCACCCTAAACAGTTATCTACCACAAGCGCACAGGAGAGTCCAGGAGCCGCACGGATTATTTACACAATCACTGAGGAAGCATTAAATACTCCATTACGCAAAAATCTGGAGTTGGGGGTGAGCGCGAGATAGACATGGTTCTAAAAATTGTAGGCCGCGCAAGGAAAATAAAATCGGCGAAAACACGGTGTATTTGGATCAGGAAATGAAATTCGGAGCCTATGGATAGCCAGCTGTCAAACACGCTTTGCCTGCAAAATGGCCAGTGAATGCGCTGTGGCCTTATAGAATAGTACTCTTAGGTCCACAGTTCTCAGCGGGAGCTGTGAAACGTGGGCGACCACGGGAGGGGGCCTCGCAAGAAGATGCAAGAAAACAAAAAGAAAAAAAACGACGCCAGGCGTACAATGACGCAAGTTTTTCCTGCAGCTAGAACCACTCCTAACCGACGCCTCCTCAACCGTTACGAATCGTAGATTATACGCCAGACATATCCCTCTGATGACTAAGACACTGTCGAAATAGAAGGTTACACAACCACGACGGACCTACATTGAGGATCGCATAGCCTAAAATAAAATGCACTCGTATTCCTGCACGTAAGCAAAGTGTCCCTGTGAACGTTTTTAGAGGTGAAATGTTACAGGCTAGGTTCCGATCAACAGCTCAAAGCGTCAACAGGGTGCGCAGAAAAAAAAAAAAAAGTCGAGTTGACAGCATATATCTTGCGGCAAAGCCAATTTTTTGGCGTTTGCTCAGTATATGTCCATGTAATCTCGGTCCTCAAAAAATCTTAAAGTAATTGGTCGCCATAGCTTTTCTATCATTACGTTGTGCTTCATTTATTTGTCATAATTAGTTTACAGCGACGTTATAGACATTAAAGAATTCCCGTCTGCTCTACATGTCCCCGCGGGGAGTGCATGGCTACAAAAACCGGCTGCAACATTTGTTTTATCAAAACTATCGCGAAACAAATATGCCAATTAGCAGCTGAAACGACTCGAACATTATGCCATGTTTTATCTGCTTTTCACCATTACGTAGTTCACAGCTGAAGTTAGACTTCCCGTCTGCTGTCAATACGCATCTGCGTGAGGGAAACAGACAGCTCCATTGTTGTCCACGAGAATAAACTCTAGTCCCTCCAAGTTTCATAAAGCAAATAACTAAGGAGTATACGTTCAATCACAAATTACACACGACGTGCTTGTTTCATGCACTTCTTTGATTGCCTCCTGCTGGTCCACTACTCAGCCTTCACAGAGAGGAACAACCATAAACGTTTTTTATTATATACCCAGTACTTTTATTGACAAATGTAGGATCTCAAAGCGTGTGCCTGTCACAAGCATAAAACATTTCAGAGCGGTGAAAAATTTTGTAAATACGCTTTTAATTTCAATTTGCATGCAGTGGCGTGGATGTTAATGTTGATTGCGGGATGGGGCCTGGTCGGTGACAGCTGCAACAACATTGCATGGTAACGACGCATACTTGTTCATCCCCACAGATAACTATTTAAAATGACTCTATAAATAACATCCGTGAAAGTACTGCGTACCACTCCGTATGCTCGCTCCACTCTTGAAACATCGTCACCTTTCGTTGATCGCTGGCACACCTTTGCTTCAGCTAAATATTTTCTCTAAGCTGTTGCGACAAGCCGACTTCATAAAATCATTGTCCAGTTTCTTATTTCATCAAAACTAGCTCCCGCAGTAGAGTCAAGAGGAATTACGACAGCGAAGACACCTAGCCGCGCAATCTCCGCCAAGCCATTCAGAGGAGGCGGTGCGAGCGGCCGAACCATCGGCTAACACCGCCACCTCGCGGCACGTTGCGGAGTGAGCCGAATTACATTTTTTTTCCCTGCGGGACGCGCCGAATGGGACGGCCGAAACAACGGTGCGCCACCGGCAGCCGATCGCGGAGGCCATTGTTGAAGGTTAAGTGTTCGGGGGAACGACAAGAGCAGAGCGCCAGAAGAAGGTGTCGTCCTGTCGCTCATCGAGCACCCGTTCCGACGCACAATCCTTCTCATGTTCAGTCCTTCTTCGTGTGCCACTTGGGCACCAACAAAACTATAGCCATGTTCTGCTCTTCTGAGTGTGGCGTATGCGCAGAAACAGTGATTCTTCCGTCCCAGTCGCATTGCTGAAAAACATTCGCCTCACTCTCCATGGCCGCCTCGAGGAGCAATGCGCTCCCAGCAGTGAACCAGCTGCGAATGTAAGCCTTGGTAAGCCGACGCTCAGACGCTGAGAAGAAAGCAAGAGCATTTCCCTTGCTGATGTTCTCGTTGCGTTTATTCCCAGAAGGAAACACATGATGGCCAACGATACGCTTTTTAACAGCGAAGCTGTTGTTGCTGGCCGTAACGTGTGCGGCGTGCGGGTCATAGTTACTCCTGCCCGTTACCGTGCACGTGAGCACGTTCCTCACGAGGAGCGCCTGGCATCGCCCAGGCTTGCGCGTGGATACCAAGGACACCAAAAGGATACCACGTAAACAGTTCACGTGCGTCTGCGCCTCAAGGGGGGAGCACAAGGCAGCTCGCTCTACAGACGCCCAGTTCTCAAAGCCGGTTGCCGCCGGTTCTAGCACGTGCTGACGCGTTCCGCTTTGGGAGACATGTGAAAGCATGCGGACAAAACGATCCGTGTCCGCCAGTCATGCATGAGGAAGCCGACGATATAGATGGATATGACGATGACTACTACAACCGAAGTGAAAAGCTATGACGAAACATGAAAATAAATAATTTCAAACCTAATTCAATGCGTGGTGGTGTGTCCTTCAGTGCTTACATATAAAGCAATCCTCCAGCGTCGCTATGTTCCAAGCCGTGCGCGACTTAGTGCAAGATTCACCATTTTTACACGGTTGCTCATCGGTTTGAAACCCTTAGGTTCGTCGTCAATCGTCCTCACGACGAGATTTTTTTTTCTTTTTCAGCTACAATTGCGGTATCGTCTCCATGGGAGGAAAAGGAATCGGCTTTATTTTCGCTGTCGCAGTGCTCCGGCAATACATGTCACGCACGTTTCCAGGATAAGCCAAGAAGAAAAAAAATACCAGACGATCTGAATGGGCCAATCATAAAATATTGCGCGATGACCCATTTTCTTGCATCAAAGTAGGCATTTTCTCTCCCCAGTGAAGCATAGCGAGGTTGTTGTTTAACGGTCGCTAATATATAATGTTTTCAAACATCGGTGCCATCGTCAAACTGCTGTTTGATTGCACACATGCGGTTTGTTGGCGGGAGTAGACTTCACTGCAATACTTATTGAGAAAGCAAGCCTACAGAGAACAAAAATTACGTCAGCTCCTGAAATCCGGCTTCGCTTTTGTTCGCCCATGCATTGCGCAAAGACATTCTGGAGGCGATAGAAGGAGTTTTGTATCAAAATAGGTTACCGTATGATACGATATGATATGAAATATTGTTTATATGTACAGCCAAAAGTATTTGGATTTCCCTGGCAGCACATACCCGGCTGGGTCAGAAAATCTGCTTCTGAGTTAGCCGAGTACGCGTTGTCAGAGAAACATGAATAATTCCCCCTATACTAACAAGAAATATTTGGTATATCACACCGTTTCATTTAGAACCGTATCTGATACAATCAGAGCGGGCAGGCTTCTGGAGCTTTCTCTCTAAAAGGCGCAGCACGTCCTACTTAGCTGCTTAAATGCAGGCTTGCACTGCCAGACGAGCCTCTTCTACTTTTTATGCGTTCAAAATTTGTGTGGCAGTAATGTGAAGCGTCATTTTAATATAACCCAAGCATTGGGAATGTTAAAAAATACGGGAAAGTGCCCTTGCACGTGGTGCACCAAAACGATCTGGGCAAGGATCATGCGTTCCCGCACCGAACATAATGTCACGAGCAAACGATGAATGGCGCAGTAGGGCATGCCCTACTGCGCCCTTCGTCATCCTCGGGACAATATGCAATAAATATTTACCCCATGACAGAATCGCTTTTTTTTTTCGCTGTTGAACGTACCGTAAATTGCCGTTCAATTTGGCGTCACCTATCTATAAATATGCGGTGACCCAGAACTAGGGTTGTTTTTATCATTCTATGTCTTGTTTTGAGCGTGGTCTTTGTTTTGTGTGTTCTGTGCTTGTAAGCCGAGTGAAAGCACTCCTCTTGCCCGGTTCGTATTTCTTCTAGCACTTTTGACAGCACCGATTAATCTTCATCTCGTTCCCCAACTTCACGTCCTGCAAGAGGGGAAGTTTGGTCGAACGCGTCACCTACACAGTTCATATGCGACAGCTCCCTGATGTATAGTTTATCGTCTCTGCAGTCTACTCAGAAGACCTCAGGGCAGGGATCCCTATTTTTAGTATTAGAAAAGAGAAAACAAAAACATGGACGGCTTATGTCACTCAGACAACACAATTTTGCTTACATTGTTAGCGTCACCCGCCATCCGGCATTAGGCGTGCAACAGGAGAACGGCAAATGTCATTGCTTGGTCACTAAGGCACATGAAAACCGCTAACTGCAACCAATTTATCCCCGCAAACTTCATCTCATCTGCCCCTCTAACTTTCTGCCACCCCCCTGCCACGCTTGCCTTCTCCAGGAATCCACTCTGTTACAATTAATGACCAACGGTTATCTTGCCTTCGCATTAGATGCCTTGCCCACACACATATATTCTTCCTAATTTCTAATATGTCCTTAACACGCGTTTGTTCCTTGACCCACTCCGCTATCTTCTTGTCCCTTAATGTTACACCTATCATCTTCCGTTCCATTGTTCGCTGAGTCGTCCTCAATTTAAATTAAACCCTTCTAGTGAGCCTCCAAGCTTCTGACCCGTAGGTAAGTACGGTAAGATGCAGCTGTTATACACTTTCTCCTTCAGGTACAACGGTAGGCTGCAATTCATTATGAGAGAATGCCTGCCCAGTGCACTTCCCACCATTCTTATCCTAAATATTTCTGCATCATGGTTGGAATCCGGGGTCACTTCTTGGCCCAGGTAGATACTGTAGGCAGCAGACTCGGTTGGTGTGGCTGATGCGGCTTCCTACATTTATTTGGAGAGCGTAGGTCCGGCCATAAGTGGAAGCGGCGAAGACGAGCTACCGCCCAGCTGCACAGTCATGTTCGATCAATCTATTGAGATCTTAACGCGCTATTACAGTTGGGAAGCCGGTACCATACCCCCCGAATGGAAGCATGCAAAAGTCTCGCTCATTGCTAAACCCGTCAAGCCTGTCGACCTCGCGCATCTCCGGCCCATCTCCCCCACCTTTGTGTAGGAAAGGTCTTTGAACATGTCATTCACGCCCGCTTGGTAGAGCATCTCACCCACACAGGACAATTCCCCCCGCAGCATGTTCGACTTTGGGCCGGACTCTCCACTCGGGACGTTCACCTCCAACTAAAACACGACATTATAACTCCCCAGTCTCGTGTAGACTCTGCAGCGATACTCGCCTTCGATTTGGGAAAGCCTTTCGACCGAGTCTCACACAAAGCCATTCTGCAAAACCTGACAGCCCTAGCCCCGGGGGCTCGTTCTTACAATTACATTCGCGAATCCTTACCGATCGCACTGCAGTCCTTGAGATCAACGACCTACGCTCTGACATAATACACCTACCCTCAATAGGCACCCCACAGGGCGCTATCCGGTCACCACTGTTATTTAATATACCGATGATTAATCTCCCCCAGCAGTTGAATAACATACCATCCCTTCACCACAGTCTTCATGCCGACGATATCACCTTGTGGACGACCGGGGACAGTGATGGGCACGTTGAGGATACCCTTCAACAGGGAGCAGATGTCGTCGCTGCCTACAGTCGAGGCATTGGACTTGAATGCTCACCGGAAAAAACCGGAGCTACTTCCTGCTAAACGTACCAGCACAGACACTTCTCCTCCAGACATTACAATCCGATTTCATGAACAACCCGTTCCCCAGGTCCAATGCCTGAAGATCTTAGGCCTATACATACAGAGCAACCGTGCTAACACCACGTTCATAGCACGCCTCACTTCCAAGGTCAATCAAACTATCAATCTCATACGTCGTATAGCTACCCGACATCAGGGGCTAAAAGAGGCAGAGCGCCTTCGGCTGATACAGGCTTTCATTATTAGTCGCATCCCTTACTCTCTTCCCTACTTGCTCTCTTCGCCCACGGAATTAGCTAAAATTAATTAATTGTGTAATTAGGAAAATTTGTAAAACCGCGTTGCAGGTACCTCAGACTACATCCACTACCCGCCTTGAATTACTTGGGGTCTTTAACACCGCCGAAGAGTTGATTGAGGCGTATCTCTTGAGTCAGCTCACTCATCTCACAGCCACGCTCTCAGGCAGAACGCTTCTCCGACGGCTGCACTTTGACAGCCCATTCCTTATCGACGCGCCCATTCCCCTTCCCAGCCACATTTATGAGCTACTAACGGTGAGACCCATACCGCGCAATATGCACCTGACGTTTCATCGAGCGCGCAGGGAGCACAGGGCGAGGACGTTAACCAAGCGGTACCCAATGACCCCCTCCACTGTCTACGTTGACTATGCGAGATACAGGAGCCGTGAAGCTTATGCGGTAGCGGTCATTAATAGCCCTGACGCCCCTCCACTTGCTTCCCTCTATGCACACTCACTCCCCGGCGACCGCGGAAGAGGCGGCAGTGTACCCTAGCCTCCACCCTCAGGCCGCCCCCCTCCATCGTAATGTGCGATTCAGAAACGGCCGTTCAAAATTTCGCCAAAGGAATGATTCGCCTTTGGCCCTCACAATCCTTCTTAAAAATTCTCCCAGCACCTCAGTCGAGCTGGTATGGACTCCGGCCCACACGGGTGTGTGTTTGCGGGGGGGGGGACGAGGCAGCACACAGGGCTGCTCGAGAGCTCACTGGCTCCTGGCCTTGAGCCATTACACGCAGCATTATCAGCCCGCGACAGACTTGTTACCTTCCACGACATAACCTCACACTACCGCCTCTCCCGCCGCCAACTACCCCCAGCCGCTTCGACCTTCTCCAATGAAGAGGAACGCCTATGGCGACTCACCCAGACACACGCACTCCCCTGCTGATATCGACTTCACCTTATCTACCCTTCTTTGTACCCCACCTTTTTGTGCTTCAACTGCGGGTCCCTCGATACCCAAGACCACTGCATGTGGCAGTGCCCCCAAAACCCATTCCCCCCTTTCACAGACGGAGAGCACTGGGCGAAGGCGTTGTGCAGCTCGGACCGTGTAGTCCAGGCTAAGGTCATCCAGCGAGCTGCAAGGGTCACCAGCCGGTTACCACCGCCGGTCACCCGCTACCGAGACTAGCCCCATGGGGCTCAAATAAAGTTTTTTTTTTAAAGACGATAATTTTTCTTGGGCTACTTAAACCCAGAAATTTTAGATGCAGAGCATCTGATTCACTCGCCTTGTCCCTCCGGCGTCGTCGTCGTTGTCGTCGTCGGCGTTGTCCGCCCCTCCCCCATTCTCCTCGCCACGCCAGCTGCGCTCTCCACCGCTCACCCCCTCTCCTCTCCGATAGCGAACACACTCTCGCGAGGGGCATTGGATTGGATTGGATTGGCTTGGCTTGGCTTGGATTGGATTTGGATTGGATTGGAAATAAGTGGATTGTGTTGGATTGTGTTGCGTCATAGCCGCGCCACGTTGCGTCATAGCCGCGGCAGACGCGCTGGGGCCGGCGCATGTGCAGTACTTTCTCTTCCGCGGTTTCCTCTCCTTCGGGCGCGCTGCGCATATAACCGGTGTGCCGTTCTCCGGCGAAGCAACATCCACGCTTGGCTCAAACACCTTGAGTCCACGCCGCTTTACAAGTACGCCAACGTCGTCATCGACTGGGACCGGCTTACGCAGTCCCCTCAACGTTATGCGCGCTATAAAACGCGGTCCCTTCGCCGCTCCGCCTATGCGTCGCATCTACACAGGGGTTCCCGCGAGGGGAGGTGGGAGTTTTCGGTCTGTCTGTCTGTCTGTCTGTCTGTCCGTCTGTGACTCGATTCAGCTACCTGGCCAAAGTAAAACAATACTTGCGCAATAGTCTTATATAGTCACAGTTAAATCTACCCGTATATGTCCGGTGTAAGGTTCATACTTGTCAACATTGTTGAAGAAGAACAAGAGATTACGCAAATATGAGACAACAAATCAATAAAGAAGTTATGTTTGCAGTGTTACTTCATAAAAAAATCAAACATGCTTGACTTTTGCGAAATTAAATACTTAATCAACTGCAGAAAAAGAATTCACTCCGCCGTCGCCTGCTGCCGCCCGCGCCACTACAGCTTTTGGCGCCATTTTAAGAAATCAACCGGCAGCAGTTACGCAAGGTTCCACTAGATAGGTTTCACATTCTGCGTGCAACGCACGTGGAGTAGGGAAATGTGGTTCTATAAACGTTGAAGTAGGGCGCCTCTATTAACGCGCGTCTTCGTCGTACGGCAGCGTTCACATCGAGACACCCGGTTTGGAGCAGTGGAACGCAGGAAATTTAAAATGATTTAAGCAAACCTTTGGCGTCTTTACCTCGGGAGGAGCGCGACGCAAGAGGAACAACATAAGAGGTGAGCGGGGAAGTGAAGGGAGGAATTTACTTCGCAAAAGCCGATAAAGACTATCGTCTTTTGACGACATTTTCAACGAAAGGAGCAGATACGCGGGCAATTTTTTTCTCTCTGTCTCGCGTGACACTACTGACGCTGGCCAGGCACCGCTGATGATGATTGTGGCGCTGATGATTATGACGACGACGGTGTCGAGACAGCCCCCTCCCACTCCCCCCCCCCCCTTAGCATGTCACGCGCAACAAAAAAAAAAAAAATGTGTACAGGTTTGTCCAGCACGAGTGTTTAGCAAGGTATGTCCGCATTCCATCTCCTTAAGTGGTCGTGATCAGTCCCGTGAGAGCGTCCGGTAACTAGAAGCATTCGGGTGGTCTTGGCTGGGAGTTGCGGAGGAACCCGCAGAGCTGGGTTGGCAAAGAGGTCCTTTCGAAACATCACCAGGGAACCGCTTACCAGCTCGACGACATCAACATCGCTTTCCCACACGGACGTCCAGGTATTTCGTGGATTCCAGGACGACGCTTTTCGGTGTGTACAGGGCCGGCGAGAAGTGGGAGCCGCGAAGACGAGCTGCCGCCCTGCTGCACAGTCGTGTTCATGGAGGAAAAAAAAGTTAGGAGACGGCATCTGTTCGATCTCTCGCGTGGCACTGCTGACGCTGGCCAGGCACTGCTGAGGACGACTGTGGCGCTGATTATTACAATGACGATGGTGTCGCCACAATACATCCGCTTTCCACTTCCACTGCTTCTCAACCGATCTCAAACCGCAGTACTCTCCCAACGTTATTGAGGATTACTTTACTTTTCTGCATATTAATTTTAAAACCCGCGATTTTACTCTGATTGTGCAGTGCGGTAATAATGCTTTGCAATTCGCCCGCCGCGTTACTTAGCAAGGCAACGTCATCAGCAATTTTGATGTGACTGAGGTATTCTCCATTAACCCCTAGGTCAATAAATGTTTATTCTCCTCCTACTCCCCCTCCATTAACCCCTACGCCCACCTGTTTTCAGTCCAATGTTCTGAATACTTCTTGTAAACTAGCTCTGAATAACATTGGAGAGATTATGTCTCCTTGTCTTACGGCCTTCCTTATGGGTATTTTACTGCTCCCCTTATGGAGAACTATGATTGTTGTGGACCCATTGTAAATATCCTCTAAAATTCTTGCGTAATGGTCTTCTACGCCCTGATTCTGCAATGTCTGACAAACTGCTGAGGTTTTGACAGAGACAAATGCTTTCTCATAATGAATGAAGGTTATATATTGGGGTTGAGTATACTCCGTGCATTTCTCTATCACCTGACTGATCGTGTGAATATGGACCATTGTTGAATAGCCTTTACGAAAGCCTTCGTATTCTTTAGGTTTACTGAGATATAAGATGGCAGAAATCCTGTTAGCGATTACCTTGGTATGTTTCTTGTAGACGACTGCCAGTAAGCTGATCGCCGTGTAATTTTTTAAAGTCTTTCACGTCACCTTTGTTATCGATTAGGGTGATGTTCGTGTTCTTCCAAGATTCCGGTACACTCGCGGTCATTAGGCATTGCGTTTCCAGGCTTTCAAGTTTTTCTAGTACAATTTGCCCGCCATCCTTCAACAGGTCCGCTGTTATCTGATTCTCAACAGGTGATTTGCCCACCGGCATTTCTTTCAAAGCCTTATTCACCTGTTCGGTCGTTACTGTGGGATGTCTATCTCCTCTGAACTACTTCCTCGTTCAGTATTATACCGGATGTCGCGACTGGTGTGCAGGTCTCTATAGAACTCCGCGGCTACTGTAACTATTTTATCTCTATTTGTGATTGCATTGCCTTGATTGTGCTTGATTGCATATATCTGATTTTTTTTCCATGCCTAGACGCCTCTTCACTGCTTTCAGGCAGCCTCAATTTTTTACAGCATGCTCAATCCTGTCCGTATTTTACTTCCGTCCCAGTGTGTCATAACAAACCACAAAGAAACATCTACAATGGCTACGAGGTTTCCTCAGTTTTCACGCCACCGTACTTCATTCCACCTGGTCCGAAGACTGGAACACTCGCAGCACAGCGATTTTAGCAACATAACGTTCACAGATAGTGAACGAACTCAACTCATTCCTTTGACAGGATTCTGCTGTTTTAGCTAATTTGAGTATCTTTTACTGCTTCGCGTGGGCCGTGTGCACGTGCATATATGTTTGGATTCTTTTTCACCTTCCCTTGATTTTAAGCAGCCCTTGAAAAATGTTGGCCCGTCAGTTTTTGAGAGTATTTATTGCGAGTGTTTAATGGGGTTCCCCGCCGCTGACAGTAAACAAAATTTCAACGATCTAACCCTCTCAAGAGGCGCATTGCCCATGATCCATGTCTATGCATCTTCCTTTTTTAACGCGGGAGCGTATTGGCGCCATTTTGACGATTTCCATCGGAGGTGTAGGTATGAAGCGAGTCACTCACGTGCCGTCAGAAAACAAAAAGAAATGCCGTGGTTGAAGGCGGTTGGGCCACATTTCTCAATCGACAGCTCGGATTTCGCGCCTAGAGCGCTAGGTGAACTCGGACGCAATGGCACCGGAAGACAAAACGCAGGCGCTGCTCGGCGCCATCGTCCGTTTAGGAGCAAATGCGTAGTGAACTTAGATTCAGCCAGAGCCTCCTGGTATCCTTTCCTCGAAGCACGAGCTGTCTTTTTTCCCCTACCCTGTGAGCAAACGAGCGATTAGACACTTTCACAGCGCAACCGCACTAGGTGCTGGTTTGACCTTGGCTGAGCTTCAAGGTTAGATTGGCGACACGAGGAACGAGCCGTTTGCGGGGTTTGTAGTTATTTGAGTAATACGGCTTTCGCTTTAATAGGCTACAGTTCCAGGCCTAGCACACTGTTGCATGCCCACTGAGCAGAACATACTCTCAAAGGTGTACTGGGCAATGGTTTTCAAAACGGGTGATCAACCCAGCCTTTCAAACAGCCAACAATTTTTGTCCTGCCACTTAATGACAGTCAAGGGCACGGTGAACATGCCAGTATTCCAAAGCCATCGGCATGCGCCGGCGGCGGCAAATCAAGAGCGTTCCTAGGCAACGTCATTCTTCCCAGGCGTAGCTTCTCAGTCAAGGTCATAGACAGGAAGGAATAAAACGTGTTTGTAATCAAAACCCGGTTAGTCTGTTTGGGACGCTGCAAGCGTTTGACAGGCGTCATCTGCTCATCAAGCGGCGCTCCGCCATTCTAGCGCCACTGCTCGCATTCGTCTGAGTGAAACAACTTCCGATTTTGCATGGGAGTGCATTCTCTAAACTTGAAGATTATCGCCACGGGTGGATGAAGGTCCACGGTAAAAGCTGGCTCAGATCCAGTAACAAGAGAAGCGGCCACGCAGATGCGGCGATAGAATAACGTAAGTAATTGTGCTCTCTTGAACACATCCTCATACTGTATCGAAATCCCTACCTTCCCACTAATTCTAAGATTCTCCTAACATAGTGGGCATGCACGAGAAGTCTAGACGTACGAGTTTTTTGGGGAACACATCTTTTGTCTTGACGCCACCACACAGCCCTACTCCTCCCCTTTCTCCCTTTCGGTCCAGGTCGGCTTCGAGCCTTCCTTCCGAAAGAAAGCGCTCCTCCTTCTCCTAAAATGGGCTAGAAATGACAGAAATAAAGAGACAGTGAATACGTTTATCAATATGGTAAACAACAGGAGACGCCGCGTTGCACCATCTTTACAGTCATTATCTAGACAAATTCGTAGCCGTTGAAATGTCCGGGAACCTCGTAGGCTGTCGTGTCCATCAGTGCGCCTGGAGAAAAACAAGACAGACCGTTAGGGCAGCGCTTAGAGTTGGCGTAATCTTTTAAACATTTACGCGCGGCAAATTTAATGTAAAGAACAAGATATTTCTCTAAAACAATTACCACAATGCGCTTGTTCTGTGACCTTTTCAAAAAGATCAGAAGTGCGAGAAACATGTTAAAATTCCTATAAGACGCAAAACGTCTATTCGGGGCTTCGTTCATATACAAAAAAAAAGGCTTGTTGAAGGGCAACCGCATGTAGAAGGGACCAACAAATTACTGCGAAACAAAATGTCGTGTGCAGAGCTACGTAGACTCCATGGGGACTTTAGTCCGTTTCGGACGAGCCTGAATTCTACAGTGATCGCGTAGCCAAAACACAGGCTCAAGCCAGTACCATTATCAACGACTCTCAAGCGGCGTGTAGGACGTCCATGGCGGGGCGAATATCCAAAAAGCAAGAAGGGTTCTAGCCCAGAAAACCTTAAACGATATCTATCAACTATTTGGCGCCCGAACATCTCCACGACAATCAAGCAGCCCATGCATGCGCGCGAGATATACACAGTGAAACGTCGGAGATGGCGACCGGGAAGTTCACACTGTCACTGCTTTCAGCGATATTACGAAACAGAGTAGGCTATCCTGAAGAATGCACTCGCCAGAACCTGACTCGCTGTCAAAAGAACAAGAAATCAGCCTCCGTCAACTCCAAACAAGCACGTTCCCACACCCTACCAGACTACACACCACCCTCCCCACTGTCTACACCACCCTGTGCAGATAACGGCGACTAACACACTACTCTGTATCATATGGTTTGGGAGGTCCAGAATAACCCAGACTTCAATCCAATTCCCCGTCGTACCTACGAGCCCTGGGAGAGGGAACCTGCCAGTTCGGATCCGAATAGGCGGCTATGGCTGACCAAAAGGGCGAAGGCGTCGGGTAGAACCAACGCAGTCCTGGACTAAGTACCCCGCACACCTACTAGCTCTTCACTTGAATGAAATTTTTCCTTCTCATCCTCCTCTTCCACAAAAACTTTGATTCTTGTTTGCACACCCCACATATCTGTTCGCAAATCCAAATATCCCCCTCCCTCGTAGTAGCGCACATAATTCCTTTATGTTGAAGGTTATGTTCCTAGTTTTTAATTTGTCAACCTTCGAAGCTATAATAACTCAGCCGCAATCAATAACGATAACCTATATTCATCAATTCGTAGGTCCCAAAGGCTGATAGGTCACCCTATCTCAGGGCACTATGTTTCTTAAAATGACACTGAAGGGAATTGATGACACTTCCTGTCGTGTCATTGTTCTATAGACAAGCTACAGTAAGTATACTTTGAATATTGCATCTGTACGCTAACAAAATCTACAAACTAACATCTGGACACTAAAAAATCTGGACGCTAACTAGCGACTGCGTGCTGTGTCACTCACCGGCTGTGCAGGCGGTCATGAAGCAGGCCACCCAGCCGGCGATGAGTGCGCGCATGGCGACGCGGGAGCAGTCCGGCAGCCGTTCGGGTGCCAACGCCGCGTACGTTCCCAGCTGAACGCCGAGGGCGCCCAGGTTGGAGAAGCCGCACAGCGCGAACGTGCACACCATCTCGGCACGGGGCGACAGCAGGCCCCGTTGGACCAGGTCGCTCAGCTGGCCGTAGGCGACCACCTCGTTCAAGGCCGTCTTGAGGCCCACCAGCGATGCCACACGCGAGCATTCTTCTAGGCTCACACCCATGGCCAGTGCGAGCGGGATGAACAGGCGACCCATCAGCCACTGTGGAAACAGTGGAACACACCAGCAATGAACTGGAGAAAGCACTTTTCCACATACATTATGAAGGTAGAGCGAAAATGGAAAATTCAAACTTGAAAGGAAAGGTTGATTAGTTGTGTTTGCTGCTGTGGTGTGCGAATGCTTTTTAAAGCAGAATTAAGGTGCATATTTTAGACGTCCCCATTTCAGATTTACAAGAAGCAACTCATCATGGCATAATTAGGGGACTTTAGGAAACATGACCCCCCTTCTAATTGAAGGTAAAACTCAGAACTAGACAGCTTGCTAACTAGCAAACAGTTTTTTATACATTGACTCTTAATAAGACGAACTCAATTATGACGAATTTCATAGATAAGACTACCAACCCTTTTGTTTTCTTGTCACATGCAGAATAGGACTGGGTTTAATAATGGACTATGGTTTCTATATTGTTTACAAAAAAATTTACACGGTCATTTAGAGTCTGGCTTAGCAGGAATTCTAAAAAAATGCAAACATGTGCGCTTGGACGTAGCACCATCTCTGCACTGCAGGGGCCAGGACGGGACCTGCTCCATTGAGATGAACTGGCAACTGTAACGGCGAACAAACATTTCTGAGGTACATTTATGTGGGTGTACCTTTTTTTTTTCACCGATGGCTGGACATTTGCTTTAAATATCGCCCATGCGATCCCCAAATCCTACTTCCACCGCTGCTCGAGGGGTCCCTGGTTTATTCCTAAATCTAAGAAAAGCATTCCGCCGCGTTGGCTCAGGGGCTATGGCGTTGTGCTGCTCAGCTCAAAGACGCGGATTCCCGGCCGCGACGGCCGCTTTTCGGATGGGGGTGAAAAGCAAAAACGCCCGTTTGTTCGAGATTTCGGAGAACGTTAGCGATCCCCAGGTGGTCAAAATTAATCCGGAGCCCTCCACTACGGCGCGACTCATAACCTGCGTATTTTCGGGGCGTTAAACCCCATATTCAATCAATCAAGAAAAATATTCGATACTGTGCAGTATCACATACCAACGAAAAAACTTGAAACGTATGGCATACGAGGTGTAGCGCTAAACTTAATGAAATAATTATTGCCAAATACCTATTAGCATGTGCCTCTCAACAATGAAGATCCGGTATGGCGTCCTACAAGGCTCTATCTTAATGCCACTGCTATTCCTTATATGCATCAACGATATTACAGAAATTCCCGGTTCTCTTGGAATGATAATATACGCTGACGGTACAAGCGTACTTTTTACAGGAAACGCTGCAGGATGCCTAGAAAAATCAGCTAATGCGTGCCACACGAAGCTGCCGCTGTGGTTAGAAACAAATCACCTAAGCCTTAACATTAATGAGACAAATTATGTCATAATGAAGTCAGGAAGTCAACGAGATACCGATCGTAGTAAAGTGACGTATGATGCTAACTCATTAGAACAATTAGCTCAGCCAAAATTCTTTGGTGTTTAGTTTTCTCAGGAACTGTCACGGTCGTTTCAGGTCAATAAACTTCCAGCTGAGTTCTCACAAGTTACGGGATGCAAATTCTGAATTCAATATTCTCCTGGCTAAAACAAACACTCGACTATTCTCCATTTTATTCCCGATTAGGCTACGACACATTAATACGCGGAACCACGACAGCCTATAACTGGAATAGCTTCCTTATTTTGGAGAAAAAAATGCTTCGCCCACGTGAGAACTACCAGGGACAAAATTTGAGGGACCCACTTTTTGTGACATAAATATACCATGCTTAAAGGTGCCCAAATCTATAACTTCAAACAGTTGCAACATATTCACGAAAACCTTCCGCATACCGTACTGACCGCGAAATCCAGCACATACCCAATCCGCAAGCCCCTAACACCACCACCAACAATTCAAAATAATTATGCTAATAATTCATCCCTTATCAAGCTACAAAAATCTTTAATAATAGTGACATAAAAATAAATTTATAAAAACCATCTGCGCCTTCAAAAGCCAATGCCGAAAATGTCTTGTCACTACATTTGTAACATTCGGTACCCCGTGAATTATCGTTTTTTAACCATAAGAACATTGCAGTATATTTTTGAACACACAACTTACATTTAATATGTCTTTGTTATAGTGTAAACAAATTCACTGAGCCTATTGTACTCGGTGGAAATACGTGTCTATCCTTTGCACGACCGATGTGCTTTTATGCGATTTATCGTTCCTGACTAAGACATGTTTAAGATTATACTACTTTACACGGTTGAACACATGCCTTAAATGCTTCATCAATGTACATTTGTTGCAATGTATAAGCCTGCGTTCATTGTTTTACTCTTTTGTTACATTGTACTTCCTTTGTTTTGCACCCAGCTATATGTTTGAATCTATGTGCGTGCGAGACTGTGGAACCTGTAAGGCGGCAGGGGCCACGTCAGGTGATGTCCGCCTTTAGCCTCGGCTCCCTTTTAGTGCTAAGAAAAATGAAGTGGAAAATACTTGGCCGTAAGGCAAAATACAAGGTTGGTTCATTAAAGACATTGCTCTGTCCGGATAACAATGATACCAATTTTACCAGAAGATGCAAACAAATAATTGAGATATTGAAGAAAGCATACGAAGCATTGGCGACTTCCCAGCCATTTTGTAGGGATTTTTTATGACGTCCAGAGTCTGTTTTTGCAATTCACGGCCGCCCACTTAAGCCACCGTCGAGAAACATCATTGGGGTATTGTAATAAGGCTCTAGTTCCGTTTGATCGCGTCACTCGCATTTCTAAAGGTCAGTCACATCTAACCATGTTATGTGACCATAGCGCAAAATTTGGAAGTTTTTTAATATTCATGACATTTTAATGTTCGAAACGTCTTTTGTGACCAGGGTGGAGCTAAGTGAGTTACAAAGGAATAGTTCTTTCAAATTCAACAGAGTTGTATTTTGGCTTTGCGGCCTCTTTTCATGACGGGTCCTTATAGTTTAGGCAGGCAAATTTTCTTGTCAGTTGTATCAGGCTAAATTAGTAAAATTCTTTGTGATCCCTGACTCGAGATGAGTTATTTTGTGAAGGAAGACTACAAATGGCGAAACTGCAAATCACTGGTAGTTTTCAAATTTTACTAACGTAAAAGGTGAACAAGTGTTTAAGGTTACAGTGTTACAGAAGCGCGAACAAATGACGGGATACCTAAAAGAAATACACAAAATGCATCTGGCCTTCCTTCTTCCCCTGTGTATCGTATGTTCTCCCTTTGTTGGCCATTGCAAGTAAAATGATGTCTATAGGGATCGGGCTGCCGTTGTATGGCACTGCCGTCGCTTCAGCGAACAGCGTCGCCCGTGGCGAACCGCTCGTCAACGGAACGCCAGTGACAGTCAGCGTGGCGTAGTTCTGCATGGATTTCTGTCGTTCTGCTGCGGTGCGACTTAAAGCCTAGGTAAACACAACGACTTTTCCCAGATCGCCAAATCTTGAAAGTAGAGGCAACTTTTACGAGGCATGCCATGTGTATGATTTATGCCCATACTGAGTAATTTCAAATAGCAGACAACGCTTAACGCGCCAAGCTGCAAGTCGAGCTAAAGTTACTAGTCCCTTCCTTCGTGCAACTTTTTCATGCAGTATTGCTTCCTGTGTGCAGTTTGGCGTACCGAGTAATACATTGCAGCTGAGTGCTCCTCCAAAGCCGGCTTGGGCAGCTGGTTAAAAATGCTATGGCGCTGTCCTTTGGAAGTAGATGACGAAATGGCGTCGTGATCGAGCGAAAGACAAAGTTGTGGGTGCTGTTTAAGATTTACCCCAAAGTAAAAATACTGAGGGATGACGCTACGTAACTGCATTCCTCACATATAAACGTGTTTAATTTCACCGAAATACGTTTACAACAGCCGTCGAAAATCGTTTCCAGAATAAATACCGCATGATAGTGGAAAGTTAGTTCTTGCCGTGGAAAAGCGTACTTTATGCCTGTATAATACAATAGTTTTTCAGAATACAATTAGTCCGTGGTTGAAGGACGAGAGACAGGAGGGTGTCAAAAATCTGTCCTTAGTTTCACAACCGAATTCTGCGGTCGCGTTTTACCACAAGCTGCCAGTTGGGATTGAAAGTTCACGCATTGCTCCCTCCAATGACGACAATGGTTTAACGCAAAGCTTTCTCGTGAAGGTTTCCTTGGTTGCCGTCAAGGTTTGACTTTGACTCGAGGACTGTTTGGACTTTGACTAGTTAAGCCTTGAATTGGACCCTCACGCAGTTTGGTCTTTTAATCGCAGTGGCTTAGGTTTGACATTTCCCAATTGCATTTCACACATAGAAAGCTTCGCGTCCAACCATCGTCGTCGTCAGAACGAGGGCTGGGTGATTTTTCTGTTTGATTTTGCACGTACATGCCCTCTCGAAATCCAAACTGCTTCCAGCGTGTCGGCAATGCGTCTGTGCTGGAGGACTCGGGATGACGAACCTCTGTTCGAGGCAACTAGTCGCGTGTTTTTTTTTTGTTTTCTTTACAAGACATTAGAAGGCATTACACGGTTTGCGTTGAGGTACTCAGCAAACAATGCTTACGCATTAAAAACACAGGCTGACGTTAACACTCTGCCACATTTGCCAACGCCTTGTCCGTCTATCGGTGCCAGCCTTTACTCCACACAGGTGTTAAAATGGGGAGACGAGGAGGGAGGGTATGCAGCTTGGACTGCTGGGTGGTTGAATTACTTTGGCTCTCGATAAAATGACCACTACAAACGCGGGAGCTCCACTTCAGCTCTCAGACTCCCATGCTATCACTCATGGAAACAAAAAAAAAAGCTCGAAGTTACATAAAGAAATTGTAAACTGCCGCGAAGTTACCACGGCCACACGATAAGCGACACGCACATAAGTGCCTTTCTCTTCGACGAACACGTATCGAGGTACCCCATCGTTAAGACTGGGGTAGAAACTGTAGTCAATGAAACCAGTAAAAATAATTTACATTCGTAGAAATTAACAATAATACTAATAGTTTTAATCATACTCTAATCGGGTAGAGCGAGGCGCCCAGCACTGCGTTAAACACACATGTGAATTAGGCCCATACCAAACCTTAGAAGCGTCCGACGAGTCGACGTTGCCGTTGCTGCATTTAAGAACTCAACACGTCTTGCTAGCCTGTTTCACCACGCATATCCGTTCACAACAGCACCTAAATACTAAAATCCCCGAAGCAAACACGACAAAAACGCGTTATTCAAGTTATTACCTATTAACATTTGACCGAACAAACTGGAAACAGCTTGAAACTGTGATCACACTTGTAATAAATGTACGTAATAAATTTAAACGAATAAATTTAAATCTGACAGACCATGCATAGCTCTCAAGAACTTTTACCTTCGCGGTGCATTGCGTTCCCAGAACGGGCACCAGTGTGGGAACGAGACTAAAGCTTTCTGATAGGCGAGCAACAAACTCGGAATATTTATAACATATGAGAATAGAATAGGAGGTCAATGATGATTACTGAAGGCAGGGCTTACGTTGAGGGTGAGGAACTGCCAACCGAGCAGGCCACCCAGATAAACGAGAACGGCGTCAGCCAGCGCCATGCAGGCCATGAAACCCAGCAGACAGGCGACCACGTTGGCCGCAAGCATCACCAGAGCAGTCATGCCGCGGGCCATGGTCTCGAGCACGCTCCCGTTTTCCGCACTGCGGTTACGAGTGGTCTTTAGAATTGCTTCGTACGGTTGTTTCCTACATTTCGTGTGTCCTTATCCCTCTCTGCGATGACGTCGCGACATATTTGTTCGGGACAATGCAGCGCTTTTCTTTCCGGCCGGCAGCCCCAAACATTCGACACAAGATTTGAAAAGCATTTGCAAGCACAATCAATTAGTAGGCGCATTGACACAACTGTATGCGTATATCAACTGCTGACGGCTGGCCAATGCATTGTCCGCCATCATGTTGCCTTTCCTAGCACACCTCGTTCCAGACCAGCAGGCGGGAAATAGCGGGCCAATTTTTCAAATCAACTCTGAAAGACATCTGCTTCTGCAGAACTCTTTTAAATACACTTGCGTATTTACTCCGTTCCCCGGCTCTTAAAAGTGAAGTACTGACTGCCCAGTCTCCAGTTGTGTAACTCAAAATACTTAACGATATCCTGGTGGTTGGATGTTAAGAAAAATCTTGGTTGAAAAACCTTGCTAAAATCACTCAACGGCTCAAGCAATTCGAGTATAGAAAACAGCTGGTTTGGACAATGCATGATGTCCCCGCGTGGTATGAGAACTTTTAAGGGGTATAGTAGAATTATGGGGTCAAAGACGTTCTACATGTATATGCTGGCGGGGCTGTCAATGCATTTCTTCTATCAGGCGATAAACCGCTCCAGGTAACGATAACGACACGCATAAATAATGTGGGCCGAACCTGCCTATTAGGCAGTAGTCACATCGCGCCGAGCGTTCATGTGTGATTCACCTAGATCGCACGTTCTTTTCAGGCGCTCGGGCGAGGCTGACCGCATCTGTGCAGTGTAAACCTACCGAGTACACTTGCCAACGCGTGAGCCGAAAACGCCAGGGGGTGTCGTTGAGCTCCGAAACCCTACTTGCCTACAAACATGGGTTTCTTCTCTGTCTGTATAAAGCCTCTTCGAAGTAAGCGTTGCTGTAAAAAACAAACCCACAACTGTTGTCCGCCGTTTCCGGTTGAGCTGTGAGTCACGCAATAGCTGCTGCGCGCCCGCTGTGCTTTGGTAAGGCAAGAAAATCTCCATCCCATCACTTATATAGCGCCTCTCCAACGTAGTTTTTTTCACGCGTGCACATGGAGTTGCGATGGACGAGTTATCCGCGTCCACCGGACTGCCGAAGTTTCCTTTCACTTAGACATATAAAGCTTTGCGTTAAAAAGTGAGGCAAAGCGTTACAAAAACCATTCGTAAAGCGCGGAGTCACCTTGGTTGCAAGTTCTTGATCTTGTCGGGACAGGAGGTTGTTTCCTCCGCCTCAGGATAGAAAAGTTTGGCGAATGCCAACGCGGCTGGAGCTGACATCAATGAGGCTGCCATCATGTGCTCGGCCTTCACCTGCGAAATTCCAGCACGCTCTATATTCCAGTTTCTAGAACATTAGTTATTTCAGCGGTTACTCACACATGCTCATTTTACTTGAATCTTTTCTTATTATTTCGCAAGTGGGAAACGCTCGTTAATCGGCGAGCGTGTGTAATACGTGTACCATGTTGAAAATCTCTCAAGTAGAATTTGAATTTGGGCTGCACAAAATAGAGACGGGTTTTATCAAGCTGTCAAGGGCTCTTCTCAGCTGCAAAAGGCCAGCTTTTCTTTGTTTTCCTCCCTCTCCTTGAAGAGAAGTAAACATATTCTTTTATTTGTTAGATGTGTTGTATAGAGTGAACGCATAGAAGGACCAGTGCAGCGTTTCTATTCCGGAGCCTGCTGCGTGGTACCACAATCTTTCTTTTAAAGCAGGGGTAAGAAATGGAATTTTAGAATGATTGCACAGGTTACTATCGTGCATTATTTTCGCGGTATTTGATGAAATACTTTTTGTTATCTGAATTAGGGTAAATAGTCCTTCAAAGTGGGCTGGCTGGCCTGTAGTAAGAATTGATCCGCACGAAGTAGCAAAAACACAGACATGCGAAAAAGACGGCGACAACATTTTCAGCACCAGTTAGCAACTGATTATGTAAAAAAAAGGGCTTTCGTTACTTGATAACGGGTCGAGTTTAATACTGCAAAATAAAGGACGTAGTGCTGAAATATTTAATGACTATTGCTAGGTTCATGACGGGATGTGCTGAAAGCAGATCTCGCGTTCGAACAATGCAATAAGTAGGAGTTGACAAAACACTACGCATTTCATCCCCCTGACACACTTAGAAATACTTCTACTTCTCACTAGGGTTCCCTTCGTGACACCTCTAAATCTCGGCATAGTAATTTTTCTAATTGCAATGCGCAGAAAAATGTCGTGAAGCAATACCTGTATGTATGTGCTGCAATGTTTCCGCCGCCATTCGTGGAGTATGAGCAAAAGAACATTTTGGCTTCGCATGTAATGTTCGGTGTAAGGCAGAGCTTTATGCCCTGCTATACATTTTAGAGGCCACGAAATAAGGACGCGAGAAATATAACACGCAATTTTTATGTTTCTGAAAAGCGACTGCGAATAACATATCAGCTCTAAGGATCCTGCCGTTCTGGGAACAAGCATTTTGTGCCGTTCGACATCCATATATGTTTGACTTACTCACAATAAGTCCTTTGAAAAAAGCCCCATGCTTCAACCATCCCTTTACTCACGCTTGAGTCGATGTTGCGTCAAGTGCTTTTACTGTGTTTTGGGACGTGCGGAAATCCAAATTTAGTGTGCTCTGCATACTTATACAAGTCGTATCGACAGTGTAGCAGACAAACCATACATTTTTTCGCAAACTTGCACGCACCTGGTTTATTGAAAGTGTTAATTGCTAGACATAAGCATGAGATGGTGTGGTGTGTGTACGATTTGTATCTATGTTCCATTTGCGCCCTATCGCATTCTTATATCTAACTATTAACACTTTCAAAAAATCTGCACACCAACGTATGGCTTGTCTGTTCTCCTATCCCTGTCATTCGTCTAACTATGCGGGGCGCACTACAGTCAAACCCGACTATAATGAACCCGGATAGAGCGAATTATGCTATATATCGAACAAAAATAAATCAATTACGGAAATACACGTGAAACATATTCCCTATAACGAAGTTCACATCTGATATATCGAAA